>NC_046323.1:44310679-44910679 GCF_009819535.1 Lacerta agilis | reverse complement strand
GAGAGATTACTTGAGAGCCACATTTGGCCCCTGGGCCTGAGGTTCCCTACCCACTTTGTAGACCACCCCGCTCTCTTTCCCATCATAACTTTAAAAAAATTATGTACAAGTGAAACAGTAGCAAACATTTTAACACCCATCAATTAAAATTTGGTAGACCCACCTGGGCTCAGAAAGTGGGAGAAGGGGGGTATGATTCATGGGTAGTATCCGAACCACAGGACACCAGCTGGCCATTTCTGGTTTAAATATTTGAGAAGAGAATATAACATCACCCAACAAAGAGAGATGGAGACATAATCTTTGATTTTTTCCCCCCTCCTCCCTTTGTACTGAATTTATGATTAAATAAGCTCCACTTTTATGTTAAGCATAATAGAAAGATATGTGGAAGATGCTCAGTACTCATCCTTTATGGATTCATTTAAATTCCACATATTAGACTAAGAAAACACCTGCATTTAAAAAACAGCTTTACAAAGAATGCTCAATAGCAATTGAAAATACTGTTAGCACAGGTGTTGGCTGAATATCTTTGATCTTTCTTTAAAAAGCATTAGGGAGAATGAATGTGTGTGTCTAAGTCAAAAGAGAAAGTATTCTTTCTAAAGCAGACAGGAAGAAAAATAGCTTCAGCTTGTATACCGGCTACTTTCTAAGGGATACAGGCCTCCGAATGACAAGCGAAGGGAAAGCGCGGTCGCTTATTGCCCGAAATGAAATGACATGAATTCAGCTAACTCAAGCCTGCCACTGCTAAGTGTAATACATTATTCATGGAGGTCTGTGATGAGATACTTCCCTGTACCCTGGTGAATTCGCTCCCCAGCATAAATCTGAAATAGATCATTTACTCTAGATTAATATCATGCTGCTTCATAGGAGCTTTAAAAAAAAGAGAGAGCTTATATGGGGCAATGCAAGGAAATGCATACGTTTGCAAAGGGAACGCTGACCACACAAATGGAATCCTGGCTCCATTGAAGCACAGGTCCACTGTGGATCTAAGACAACAGCTGAAAAAGCCCACTGAGTTGCAGAAAGATGCTGGATGGCAAACCAATGACTTTTAACCTGTGCTCACTGTCTGCCCTGGGGCATCTTTGATTTCTGTTTAGGCCACAGTATTATTTATTAGTAGTGTTTATTAGATTTCTTACTCACCCTGCACCGTGAGGTCACAGGGCACACTACAACCATTTAAAATAATATTAAATTAAGTTTAAAACAAATTACAGTCAAGAGAAGAGGGTATTTCAATAATAGATAACATAATATAATGATAATAGTGCAGATAATAATAACTAAACTGTTTAGAAGAGAATAAGAAGGTAGGGTGGTAATCCTGTGATAAGATCTGCTGGGATGAGCAGTTTAGGATGCAGCAAATCTTCAGCTCAGCTGATTCCTGGATCAGCTCAGCTCAACCAGTGTTAAGTCTCCAACTCCAGCTCAGCCAAAAAGTACATCTTGGCACTCCATGGGTGGGACTGGAGACGGCTGACTTAGGCTGGATTGTGCACAGGATTTCCCCCTAGCAGTGTGAAATCCAATATAAGCTTTTGGACAGCACAAATGATACACCCACACTCTATGAGATGGTATTGAATCGGCTTAGTGCTCCAATCAGGAACATGACACTGTCAAACATGCCACATGTATGCCAATAATAGCCAAAATATGTAGAAGTGACAAGGAGAGTGTGAGCCTCAAAATATGCCTCAGGACACCACTATTCATAAATTCACATCCAGGATAGTGCCCTGCATGAAGTGGCAGCCAATTTTATCCGGTCCAACACTTTATTTGGATGCAAGACACTGTGAAGGACACAAACCTATGTCAATAGCAGCTAAAATATGTAAAATGAAGGAAGTGGAGATACGCACCCCCAAAATAGCACTTGGGAACCCTCACCCAAACCTGAAAGAGTGTGTTTGTACATATTCTGGCAATCATTTGTGTGGATCCATGGACATCAGCACCCTGCAAAACACTGGCTCAGACTATAAAACAACACAGTATGGTATAAAATATAATTATCATTATTACGATATTATATAAATGTTTGGGATGTAAATGCCCTAGTTCATGAGACAGGTGCTGAAGGTGGATGGCTAGTATCATCTTTGCTCCATTGTATTCATTATCAGGCAACTAAAAAGGTCCGAATCGTCAAAAGCTGGACACGATTGCCAGCATTTTTCCCACCCTCTTGCAGAAGCCATTCCAAAGCTTAATTCTGCACTTGCTCCTTTATTTTCCTGAAGGAGTTTTGCCTAGCAAGCCCATGTCTGCAATAAGGAAAGCATTTGGCATTGTGAGATTACAAGCACAACAATCAAAGTAAAGCCTAAAAAGCATTCCCCAGTTCCAAACTCCTTGCTCTTGCAGTGTAGGAAACTATTTTATACTTAGGTGCCAATTTCTGCATAAGCCTTAAGCCTCACACAAGCAAACAAAGGCTAAAGGAAAATTCGGCTCCCCGCCTGCATCACTGGGGCAAACACAAACATGGGGGTTGTACATCTGACAAAAGGCCATTTGGGTACCAGACCTTGCTTTGCTCCTCTTATAAGGTCTGCCTCCTGCTCTTTTCAAAGAACTAAAAGACAAGCTGGGAGATGCACAATCCCTTTGGTCAACTGGCCTCCATAACTTCTCATTTTCACACTGTCCTGTTAAAGGTTTGACTTAAAGGTGCTGTTTAATGTCTCAAAGGAAAAGCAAGCTGGCAAAATACTCTGGTTCTCAAGGATACAGAATGACAAATGGAGCTCAGGAATAATGAGTAATTTGTTTGTCTCCTAAAAGTTTAGATCATCCGCTTATTTCAAGAAAGTGACCTCAATGAAAAGAACAGAATACATTGAAAATATATTATTATTATTATTATGCATATGGACTTTTTTTTACATTTTTTAAGGCAAGAAAAGACACAAAATCCTGCAAACAATTCTGCTGCAGCCAGTGGAAACTACACCAAGGAGCCTGCTGTTTTCTAAGACTTGATACAAGTCATGATATTGTCTTTAGTAATGAGTTTTAGAAACTTGCACAGTTCAATAAAAAAAGAACCAGCTGTGCTGTTCTTATATAAATGCATTTGTTCTACTCACTTCAGGACCAGCGTTATTATGAAGTAACATGACACTCTTACTCCAGATGAGATTCCGGAAGAGTTATTGGCTCTCCCTTTATATCCCATCTTTCTTCCATCTCGGAACAAAGGTGGTATATATTTGGCTCCCAGGAGGTCTCTCAACCAGGTACTAACCAGACTCAGACCTGCTTAGCTTCAGCAAGATGGTACCCTCCCATGTCTTCAGATTACACCAATCTTTACAGTCATTTAGGGCCTATTTTTAAGGGATGTCTATATCTGTCGATTTCAGTTTATCTCAGAGTCTCAGGTTCCACACACACCCCATTCTTCTATTCTGTTATCCACATTTACACTTTTTTTTTAATTCCTAATGAAAATTCACCAGCATTTCAACGTTAATCCCTCAGAATATTTACACATTTATATGATATTTTGACCATTTTAGCCGTGTCCAATTGATGCACAGTCGCTGACACGTGGGTCCATTTATGTTGAAGTTCAGAGTAGCAAAATCACAGCTAAGAAGCTCAAATCATATATGTGACTGAAACCCTTCTTTGGAAATTAAACCAATGTGCAGATTTTCACATTCAAAAACTTTACTTGCAGAAACTTATAGTTAAAGCTGAATTAAAACACAATATTTACAGTCACATACTTCTCCAAGCATTGGCTCTTCTTCCTGCTTGCAAACAACGGTATTTTCCTCTCCTTCCAGAGAAGTACTCCAACACTCTACTCAACTTAGCAGCGCTCACAATGGATTCTAAAACACAGTCATCTTGCTTCATATAAAAATGGAGTGTCTCCTTCGCTAGATATCTCCCCATGTAACCAACGTTAGCCAATCACATGAGAATTACTAGAGAATTTGGGTTTTCCTAGGGGAAAGTGGCAGGACAAGTTAGGGCACCTGCTTGAAGATGGTTGGCTTGCATAAAACAACAAAAGCAAAAGAACATAAATTGTTGATCAATGATGCCAAGCTCCAATGGTCCTTTCTTCATGGGGTCTGCCAGAGTTCAAAACTGCACATTTTCAAAAAAAATTGCTGAGAGTTGTTATTCCTTTCCCAGAGCTACAATTCTCACAGTGAAGCAGGATTGATTGTTAAAATGCCCTGGGTGTTGAAGCTCTGGGAAGAGAATAGGTGCCCAAATGCTTGACACACTTAACAAATCACAGCTCCCAGAATTCTTTGGGGGAAGCCATGACTGCTTAAAGTGGTATAGTGCTTTAAATGTATGGTGTGAATGTTCCCTTGGTCTTCATCTGCAAGGATTTTATCTGTAGAATACTGTAATGTTTACTCAGAAGGAACAAGGTGGAGTCGAGGGAAGCAGATCTTCTGGCCTGGAAAAATCTGTAAGTCATATTTGTTTTAGTTGGATGTTTTTCCCTCCCCCCACCCCTTGTTGTTTTTAATCTATTCTAACCTTCCCCGTTCATTGTATCACAGGGAATATTTGCCTATTGTCGAAGCCCAATATTTTCCTGATGGTTCCTGGCATTTGACTTGTCATATGACTTTGATGTGGTCTGGCTTTTGCATTTAGGGTGGACGGCTTTTCTTTTGGATTGACTCTGGTGATCGCATTGTGGTTTTGTTCCTGTTGTTTAGATGCCTTTGCAATAGGCATATTAGAGATTCATTGACGTAACTGGTAGCGAATGTTACCTCTGTTGCGAAATCTTCAAAGTGCTGGCAATCCTTGCTCCTTCCATAGTATCTCTCTCATTTTGAAACAGCTTCAGTGGCGTCAACTCCACTAGATATGGCTAAAAATAAAGATCTCTCCTATAGAAGAAGAGGGCGAATCATCACCCACCCATGGACAGGGCAACAAAGCAAGAGCTTTGATCAGATGACAGGATGGCAGATTTATCTGAAGATCATTAAAGTCAACTACACCTAAGTCCCATTGAAACCACTGAAACTTTTCATATTGATTTCAAAAAGACCTTAGACTGGATCTGATCCTAAGGCTTACTTAGGGATAAGTCCCACTGAACTTAGTGGCACTTTAAAAATTACTATTATCAGGTTGTAAGATATAGCAAAACCATTGACTATTAGACTAGGGGGCTCAGAACACAAACTGATGTCTCTCTAAACTCTTCGGAAATGAAGACTCAGTCCCAGAACAGGTTCACCCAGTCACCTGTGCTCCCTTCCACTGCTGCTACTTTTCACTTTTCTGTACTTGGCCCTGGCACCAGTAGTGATAGGGAGGGCTGGTGATGGGGTCTCCATAACATCCTAGAACACTGTTAAAGCTGCTTCCTTGGAACTCTGGAGATTGTGGTTCCCAGGGTGCCTGAGTCCTTACCAGGGTGGTGAGGCAGGAGCTCCCAAGCCACATTTACCAGAGTACCTAGTGCTCAGAGGGATTCTATAGCAATGTAAAGACTAATGGTAGCTGCATTGCAGAGCTTCTCTGTTGCATGACCCTCATGTCTGTTGCCAACAGGCAGAAATGCCCAATAATTTTGTTCAGTCCACATTTTTACATAGACTAACCCGATTCACATTTCCTGGGCTGGAACGCAGTTCACACTTCTCTGAATTCTGCAATAGAGTTCTCAGTTCATTATATGTACCAAAATGCATGTAAATGTGAGTATCTTGAGACAAAATATATTTTAGGATAAAACGCATATGAATTTGAGTGTGTATAAATATATATAATACTAAAAATAATGTGATTTTCACGTGTGTGTTTTGTTTTCATTGCAGAATGGTGTGGAAACAGGACAGAAACAAGCATGGATTGGAAACCGATTTATCTCTATCGCTAGGTAAGTTTGGGGGTAAAGAAAGAGGTGCCAGATGGGAATTTAGACCTTCCCTCCCTCCCTCCTTCTCTCTTTGTATGTATCTGAAGAAGTGTATCTGAAGAAGTGTGCATGCACACGAAAGCTCATACCAGGAACAAACTCAGTTGGTCTCTAAGGTGCTACTAGAAAGAATTTTCGATTTTGTTTTGACTATGGCAGACCAACACGGCTACCCACCTGTAACTCCTTCTCTCTTTGTTACTGAGAGATGTGGGGAGCTAAGGAGAAGTTCTCATGCCTTCTTATGCTCCTTATGATGTAATGGGGAGTGTGATAGGATCAAACTTTGGAACTCGCATGACGATTCACTGATATTTTGCTTTTCCTCCTAAAGGAACCCAGGCAGCAAATAAATAAATGGAAAATAAATAAATAAATATTTACCTGACCCCATTCCACACTGAGCAAGCCCCATTCCACACTGAGCAAGTGTTTCCCTGATTGCAAGAGCAGTTCATTTGCCAATGGAACAAGAAGATGTCAAGGGTGTTTATGGAAATCTCCCTTTGGTGCAAGTTTTCAGAAAAAGGTTGGGCTGTCATGAATTGTTCCTCAGCCCAGCCTTGCCCAGCCCAGCCTTGGAATGCAAAAATAATCTGAAGCCCATTGAGCTTCCCCCTTCCTTTGCCTACAGCCTCCCAACCTCTCCTGTAAACGGAGGAAGAGAGAGGCTGCTGGGAAGCAAGTCAGCAGCTTGTTTGTTTTGATTTTTTTGACACTCCTTGATGGTGTCTGAACTGGGCCTTGGGGTGTCCCTTTAATTTATTATTATTATTATTATTATTATTATTATTATTATTATTATTATTATTATATTTAAAAATCTACCCCACCTTTCTACTGTTCATTTATCAGAATGGCTTGCAAAAATTAAAATTAAAACACGATAACCATCTACACACACACACACACACACACACACACACACACACACCAATGCATGAACTTATTTTATTTATTTATTTTTAAAAAGCAACAATGGACGGAGATGACAGATAAGACTGAGCTTCACATATAATAATTAGTAGGCAAAAGCCTGGTGGAATAGAGATGTTGCTACCAGCCAGCCAGAGAGGGTGCCCTTTGCACTTTATGAGGCTTGGCATCATCTCCTTATCCAAGACTGTTATTTCCACTGAATTCAATGTCACAGGCGGAGCTACCTGCTCTGGCACCCGGAGCAGCCTGCATGCGTCCCAGAGAGGTGCACCAGCAATGGCGCACATCCCAGGGGGGGCACCGCCTGCGGCGATGTCACCCCCCTCAGGGATGACACCGGGGCGGACCAACCACCCCACCAACCACCTTTCTCCACTACTGACTTTTGTCTGCCCACATTGTTCACATTTTCTGTGCAGATACATGGGGAAATGGTTTTGCTCCAATATCTTCTTTCGGAGTGCTTTCTACGATGTTCCATTGCATGTAAGAGAACTTGCACAACATGCTCCTTAAGTTCCTAAATGCTTAGTTCTGGAGCATAAAATAGCTCCTATTTCATGGTGATTGGTGAGCCCTAGGACAATGGAGACAGAGGCCCTGCAAGGAGGCTGCTGCAGCTCCATACCACACCACTGATTTTTCATGCAGATAGTCTCAAATTCAATCCCCAACAGCTTTAGGTAGGAATGGACTCCTATCTGAAACCCGGGAAAGCTGCTGCCAGTCAGTGTAGGCAGTACTTAGCTAGATGGACCAAGGGTCTGGCTCATTATATGGCAGCTTTCTATGTTCCTAAGAAGTTAAACTCTTGAGCTGAGTTGGTATGGCAATGCTACGTTGTTGTTTTTTACAGATGGCTATAGCAGAGGGAGGCGAGATATTTCCCCACAATGGGTATCTTCCCCCCAATAAGTAGTTAAAAGTGAGTGTGCCTGCATAAAACAAGGTAGGTAATTAAAATTATTAACTATAGTCAAACCCATAGAGCTGTGCAGTGCCAACTGCAAACAAAAGTAGAGCTGAACATGTCTGAACTTGCCACTTTTTATTAAATCTTATTTAAAGTACTGAAATAAGTGGAGTGTCTGATGAAATATGCAGGGGGTTTAAACATGCCACAGCTGATAGAAAACTATACATGTCTGTGTTTTGACTGGCCAAAGATTCCTCTGCTGAATTTTTAAGCATTACAGTGGTACCTCGGTTTAAGAACAGTCCTGTTTAAGAACAATTTAGTTCACAAAATCCGCAAAACTGGAAATAGTGTCTTGGTTTGACGACTTTCCCTCAGTCTAAGAACGGAATCTGAACGGTGGAAGGGAACCGGCGGCGGGAGGCCTCACTGGGGAAAGCGCACCTCGGTTTAAGAAGGGTTTTGGTTTACGAACAGACTTCCGGAACGGATTAAGTTCATAAATACCACTGTATTCTAAAAGGGCCAAATCAGTAGGCTGCGATCCAAACCCCACTTACCAGGGAACAAGCCCCAATGAATTCTAGAGGACCTGCTCCTGAATACACACAGTTAGGATCACACTGTAAAACGGCATCTGAGCACAAGTTCTTCAGGCCTTTGGTATTACAGTGGTACCTCGGGTTACATACGCTTCAGGTTACATATGCTTCAGGTTACATACTCCGCTAACCCAGAAATAACGCTTCAGGTTAAGAACTTTGTTGTTGTTGTTGTTGTTGTTCAGTCGTTCAGTCGTGTCCGACTCTTCGTGACCCCATGGACCAGAGCACGCCAGGCACGCCTATCCTTCACTGCCTCTCGCAGTTTAATTTTGCTTCAGGATAAGAAGAGAAATCGTGCTCTGGCGGCGCAGCTGCAGCGGGAGGTCCCATTAGCTAAAGTGGTGCTTCAGGTTAACAACAGTTTCAGGTTAAGAACGGACCTCCGGAACAAATTAAGTATGTAACCAGAGGTACCACTGTACTTTAGGTATCTTACAAACTGTCCTTAATCTGTCAAAATTATCCTGGGCAGATGAGAAATGTTATAAACTCTCGTCTATGTTCAGAGAATAATGTCATTTTAAGTATGCTAGACAGATAGTTCAAGGTGTTACTATTAGTATATAAAGGCCGTAATGCCAATTTACTTGGGAGATTTCCATACCTCATATTTGCCACCTCAGTCTGCGGAATTGGCACTGTTATAAAGGCCACTCATTCCACACATGTAAGAAACTGATCTTTTAGAATGACAGCACCTACACTCCAGAACACCCTACCTGTTTTTAATCAATCGTTTTGATTGTTTTATATTTTTGTAAACTGCTTAGAGATTTTCTTTTAAAAATACAGTATATTTTTCTAAAGTTATAAATGAAACAAACAAACAAACAAGGGGGTATGGGAAGGCAGCCTAGGCTTTGGTTTAGGATTAGCATTGGGAAAGCAAGATTCATGTGTCTTTAACAACTGTATCTCTACAATAAGAACTATTATTTATTATTATTACGGTATTATGTATTGAATGTATATACCACCCTATACCCGCAGGTCTCAGAGTGGTTCACAGGACATAGCTGACTTCCCATGACAAAAATGGGGTTGCGGGGAGGGGGCAGCATACCTATACTCCCTCTAATTTTGTGTTATGCCATGCCCCCATGTAGCGTTACACCATGCTCCCCATGGCAGCCATTTTGTGTTATGCCAAGCCCCCATGGCAGCCATTTTGTAATTGGGACCCTTGGTGTTCTCAAAATCCAAAATGTGGCCCCTGATCCAAAAAAGCTGGCAACCACTGCTAAACCTGCACCCAAATATGCATTTGGAGACCCATTTCTTAATTTTACACCATATGGCAATGGTGGTAGTGCTACTGTTGCGACCCACCTTAGATCAGGCCATGACCCAGAAGTAGGTCCCAACCCACCAGCTGAAGACCAACAGGTTAGAGTGGGAAAAACCATTGCTGTATCATTCTAATCCATCAATAACATTTTCTCATGATAGCATTTCCTTAAGCCTTGGGAATATGCTTGCACATGAACTGGGCTGGCCATGTCAGTACATGTCCATGTACTTCACTTAACCTTTTATTTTGATTCACAGATATAGCATGCATACATATTTACTTGAATTGTATTACACAATGGACAATAGCATTTGCTTTAGAAGGGCCAGATCCCGCAGCTGACTGTATGGGCGGTGGCTATACTCCACCTGTTCAAAGCCAGCAGACATTTTTACTGATGACTAAACAACACGAGACCTCGAGTCTTTGACATAAGAATCTAATTAATCACACCTGCTTGACATGGGCTAAGATCTGAATCCTGCAGTGTGCATGAAGTGTATCACTAGCAGGAATTGTGCCCTTATCTTCAGCACCTTAAGATATTATAGGAGCACATGGATTTCTTCATTTCAAATGTTTATGTCCACCATTCTATTTGAAACAGGTCTGCATTGCACATTCTCTGAGCTCAAGAAAATAGGAGAGTCCTTTTGCGCATTTCGAGTTCCCTGTATATTTCATTCCCTTCAAGTGGACTAGAAATGCCAGATCATTCATTGTGGCATGTGTGCCAACTTGAAAAACATATTGGGGAAGGGGGCAGGTAAGCCCACCCTGCATAATCAATCACATGATGAGGCACACACCATTTGAATGGCAATGTCCATCAACCTTTTTGGTGGGGCTGAAGGGACCTTGGCCCCTAGGAGTTGGCTCCTATGCATTGAGGCAGTTTTGGAAGTAGCCAGACACTGAGCAGACACTAGTGCCTAGTTCCATATGATGGTGCTCATCTGCCAGCAGGTCTGTTTAGATAACATGTGGAAGGTTCATTCTACATTAGGGATGGAGAGTCTGCGGTTCTCCAGATGTTCCTGGACTTCAGTACCCATCATCCCCGGCCACTGGCCATGGTGGCTGGGGCTGAGAGGAGTTGGAGTCTAAGGACACCTGGAAAGTCACAGATTTCCATCTCTGTTCTACAAGCTCTCTCTACAGGCAGGGCAGATGGAAGGACCGTAAACCACAAAGCAACATTTGTCACCTCTGTGTTTCTGGGAGGGAAGGAGCTAGCTTTTGTCGTACAAAGCTACCAATTTAATTTTACTTTCTCAGTTTGTCATTTCTCTAGTCCGCAGTTCAGTTCTCCACATTTCAACATCAGTTTGCATTAAAAAAAAAAAAGTCAGCATGAAAATCCATGCACATTTTCACATGCATTTCTCCTAAGACACACATTTTTGCAAGCAATTTCCCCTAATATATGCAATGTACACTAATTCAGTTCTCCCCAACATATGCTTTTCGTACACATCTGCCTTTATAATCAGTTATTAATGATACCTTTGGTTACAACACTAAAAGGGCCATTCTTTGCTTGTGGAAGAAATGAGTTTCTTCTGCAATATGCAATAAATGGTTTCCACTGTATTGCCCAGGTATCCTGTTTTTGTAAGCATATTTTGGCTGGGAAAGGGCATCAAGCAGACCCGGGCTTCCAGGGTTCAAATCCCCACTCTGCCATGAAGTTCGCTTGGTGACCTTGGACCACTCAGTCTCTGCCTTTCAGCCTAACAGGGCTGTGAGTAGAAAAAAATTAAAGGAAGTGGGGAACCATGTAAACTACGTTGAACTTGTTGGTGGAAAGTTGGGGATATGTAAATGTAATAATTAATAATTACTTGGTTGCTGAAGTGCTAATTAGGCAGATTTCCATTAAAATGCATACCAAACAAATTTGTCTCCCATCCCTCCTATGAGCAGTGTGGGCTCCTGGCCAAAACATCGTGTCATCGCTAGCAAGACCTTCTCTTACTTAATTTAGGGTTCTCTCTCAGGCTACTGGTCTTCACTTCTCTTTCCCCTCCCAACTGTTCGAAAATATTAGCTTGAAAGGGTGACCAGAAAGAGGAAGTCCAGACAATGCACACAGTTTCTTCCCTTAAATGAGGCAATCTGCTGCCAAAGGTCTGCATCCTTCCAGGGAGCACAGCTATGGCAATGGATGCACCAGTGCTTCAAGCTTCTTGCGATCTTGCCTCTATCAGGTCAACTTGAGAGCATTTAGCCAGGCTCTGAATTTGCTCTGAATGCCCAGGGGGGGCCGACCGCTCATCAAATTTGAGAGAATGGAAGGATTTCATAAGAAGGTAAGAAGAACCTGCTGGATCAGGCCAGTGGCTCCACTATTCCAGTAGCCTGTTCACAGTGCGCAACCAGATGCCTGTGGGAAACCCACAAGCAGGACTCAAGCACAAGAGTACTTTGCCCTCCTGTGGTTTTCAGCAACTAGTATTTAGAAGCATTACTGCCTCCGACTGTGCAGCATAGACATCAATGGCTAGTCACCATTGATAGCTTTATCCTTCATGACTTTATCCAATCCTCTTTGAAAGCCAGCCAAGTTGGTGGCCATCACTCTCTCCAGTGGGAACGAGCTCCACAGTCTAACTAGGCGCTGCATAAAGAAGGACTTTCTTGGATACCCCCAAATTCTATTGAGGGAGAAACACTTTTCTCTAGCCACTTTCCCCCATGTCACACATAATTTTATAAACTTCTAGCATGTCACCACTTACTTGCCTTTTCTCTAAACAAGAATGTCCCAAGCACTGCTCATCCACACTTCCTGCCACTTTCCCCTGGGGAAATCCACTGAATCAGAGCAACTGTCAATCGGTTTTTCTCCAGATTGGTGTTTGTTCCAATTTAGCACTAAAGAGCAGGTTTTCAAGGGGAAAATGGCAGGGCAAAGACAAAACTACTTGGTCCTGTGCCTAGAAAGCAACAGAACAAATGGGAAAACATTTTGACCCTTGTTTTTTATGCACGGGACGAGCAAAAGTGTGAACAAGCCCCTTTCCTCATAGGGGAGTCACCCCACCCCCTTTATTATCACCCCCCAGGTTAGACTCACTTCTTCTTTGGCGATCACTCGTAGCCAAGTAAGATTGTCTTCCAAGAGAATGGTCTTAACTGTGAGTCCGTAAGTGTCTGTGGAGACCAATTCTGGATCCACATGTCCTTCCACAGTGGGGACATAGGTTTCCGGGTGGGAGGTGATCATGGTGAGAGTTTGCCAAATGTCCCTTCCTCTTAGCTCGTTTCTCCCTTCCACCCTGAATTTGTGCTTCTTCAAAGTCCAGACTCACTAGATTTATCCTGGGCCAGCAATACTGATAGACTGTAATTTTCCCTCCTCTATACTCTGTGTTTTGCTCACTGGCTTGCTCACTGAACCATGTTTGGTTCTTTATTGTACTGAGAACTTCGCTGCATGGACTCAAGTTTCAAGTTTCCATGCTCAGCCAAATAAGTAGTGGTGCAAATTAGCAAAACAAGAAAGTAATTAAAGCAAATTTAAAAACCTGTCCACCATCTTGACTACATCAGTATCATGTACATATTTAAGATACCACTTTGATCAAGAGTCCAAGCATTTGTATCACTTTTTTAAAGCGTTTAAATTCTGATTAAATAAACAGATGCACTAATTAATCAACTAAATACTTCAGCATTAAGAAAACCCAAATAAATCAGAATTATGGAAATGATAAAAGCAGAAGCACACAACAAAGCCTGCAACAAACCTAATGTCAACTCTGTCTGCATAGCTACTCTACTTTACAGGCAGCAACTAATTTGCACAGGGGTTGTATTCCAGACCCATGCATGTATTGATGGGCCACACTGTTCCACAAGAAGTTCAATTTTGTCACTCATGGCTTGAATCAGGGAAATTGGTTTTTTAATCATGCTGCATTTGTTAACTAGCTTACAAGTGCCAGGATTTTTCTGCTATCACCCCTCTGGAAATTTATATTTATGGGTAACTTTTTTGCAAGACAGCCTTTTGTTCCATCAGAACTAACTTCAACTCCACATAGTAAACACACAGTCACCACTTGGGAGAACAGAGCAGGTTGGGCTCAATGATGAGTACAAGAAGAAAGTATTTTGGCAACATTCCTGATATGAACTCCTACACTCTGAAGCACAGCCCCTATATGTCCTTTGCATTGGTTTTCAAAAGGGGGAAAAATACAACAGCCTAGGGACAGATGTGCCATAACTATTTATGGTTTCAAAAGAACAGAACAGGTTTGGTGAGAATTTAAAACACTGTGAACACCAAGAAATGTTCTAAGAGGGGATAGGCATGTTCTAAAGGTGTTTTATACAATCTTCTGGCTCACAGCCCAGAACTCAGTTGGAACAGCTGTGTTGAGCACCAAGCAACTACTCTTTGAACTTGGAAAAACCTATGATTAGATCTAAGTAGTGGAAAGGTGTATGAATGAACAGTAGGAGCCTTCTATCCATGACATCCTTCTACATTTCTCAAGTCTGAGCTGCTTATTATTGCAAGAGCACAGCTTTCTATTGCGGCAGGGGGGCGATATCTTTCACAAGGAACCCATTCCATTTGGATTCTGCTTTTGTAGCAGCTATAGGTCTCATAGCTCAGCACGGAGCCTCTCAGATCAAGGTGGCCTCAGGTATGGTGTTGGAGATCCCCAGGAAAACCACAGGGCTGTTTCCACATATCATTGGGCTGACATACAGAACAGGATGTATGCTCAAATTTTGTTCCAGAACGTGGGAGGGGTGGTATGGAAATTAGGGGAATGGTAGCTCCATTGTCAAGGTGAGACCATGTCCTGGTAAGGTTTAGCCCCAAAGCATCAGATCCCTCCTGCAGAAGTGGGGGGCTGGATCTATTAAGTTGGCCCACGTTTAGAGATACATGGAATCTGAGCAATTCTTGAATGCTCTGGGGAAATTTCCAGAAATCAGAACAGGTACTTTATATGGTGCTGCCCTTAAGGACGATCTGGAAACTACAGCTGGTGCAAAAGAGGGCAGTTAGGTTCCTCCATGCAGCATCCTACCACAAAAGTATAATACCTGTGCTAAAAGAATTGTGTTGACTGCCAATTTAAGGCTTTCTTATGGACTTACAAGGTTCTGAACAGCTTGGGCCCAAGCTACCTGAGATAATGGCTCCTCTTGTATAGAGCTGCCTGTTGATCAAAATAATCAAGACACCTTGTTAGATGTACACATCCAGCAGAAATTCATCTTAATGGGGCTTGAAAGAGGCCCTTCTCCACATTGGTACTTGCCTTATGCAATTATCTCTTTTTAGAGGTGTGGCAGGCACTTGTAGTGTTGCCGTTTCATTGCTTATTAGAAACAAATCTCTTAGTTCAGGCATTCTCAGGTAGCTAATTCTTCAGTTTAATGAACCTTTCAGTGTCTTTTTAATATATATTTTAATTTGCTGCCACTGTGTGGTTTTATTGTATTGCTCTTGGTTTTGCAAACCACTTTGTAAGCATTCTGGTGAATGGCAGTGATTCTGATTTTTAGTACATGCTTTTGCTTGGAGAAACACGCTGGAAATTTGCAAATGTACAAATTTTGAAGGAAAGCTGCATTTCGGTTTATGTATTTTTTCGGGAAATGACGTAGGTTGTTCACATTAAAATTGATACATTTTAATTTGTCCTTCATTCCTAGAGTAACATTGGATGGGAACTTGAATTCAAAACATATTGTGAATATATTGTAGGTGAATTGATTACACACACACACACTTCTCAAAGTTCTCTTCTGTGAATTAGCAAATCTTCTCCATATAATCTCCAGCTGGGCACATACTATATATTCCACATTGACATCAGCACCCAGTGATTTTTCAGAACCAATCAAGTCTTGCCAATATCTGAAAAGTCACAAACAACAATTCACACAGCACCAGGCAGCTGGCATGCAGCACCCCTGACACCACCCTGGGATCCTGTGGGATGATGGATGTGATATACATTTTAAAAATAAATTAGATCTGGCTGCAGCAGGACAGGAGACTTGAAATGGCATTAGGGCATTTTGCAGTCACTTTTTTCACTTAACTTGTCAAGAAACGTCCCCCATGAAAGGAGGCAGAAACGAAGCTGTCAAATTTTGCATTCTGAAATTCAAACGTCTAATTTCAAGGGTACATTTCAAAGTCAAAAAAGGAAGTGTCAAGTTTGAAAACTTGTTAAATGTTCAGTCTTTCTGAAATTTCATTTGACATCTAGAATGCATCACGGTCCACTGAAAAGCATGTTCAGATGGATACAGAAACAAATGACTCGATCCCTGATGGCTCTATTTTTTTTTCTCTTGCCCTGGAAAAGTTCTTAAGTTAGCAAAGCACCATTCTTGCTGCTTCTGTGTGGTAGCTTTCCACAATCCTTGTTCTCACGGCTGCTTCTAAAGATCAGTGCAATCCAGCAAAAGTTAGAGGTGGGTAGCCTTGTTGGTCTGCCATAGTCGAAACAAAATAGAAAATTCTTTCCAGTAGCACACGAATGCTCATACCAAGAACAAACTCATTTGGTCTCTAAGGTGCTACTGGAAAGAATTTTCTATTTTGTTTCAGCAAAAGTTAATAAGTGATTGATTCTCACTGAAATAAACAGGGCTTAAGTAGTCGAGACTAGAAGAGCACTGAGCCCTCTCTATCCAGCTCTGCTAGGTTCTGTTGGTCTCCCACTATGTGTAGGATGGTGCCATGGAACTGCCCCTTCTGGCTGCCACATGTGCAGGCAGATGGAACTGCTGCTACTTGAATCCTCACCAGCAGCAGGCAGCCAAAGCCCCTGAAATGGTCTTGCAGGGGGAAGGGGTTGGGCTAAACCAGATTCCAAGCAACCCAGCCACCATAACATGACCACCAGCCACTCACCTTCCACCATGGCTGTCAAGCACAGCAGAGCTGGGGGGGGAGAGAGAGAGAGAGAGAGAGAGAGAGAGAGAGAGAGAGGACTGCTCCCTTAACCACACTTCCAGTTTTCCATGTGGCCTTTTCCATGTCTGATTTTTGCAGATTGTACCCCGAAACTCTGCTTGCTACCACTGAAGATGATCTAGCCGGATTAATGCTTGCAAAGGTTTAAGATGAACCAAAAAGCACTGTGGATTGCACCCATTGGACTATTGTGGCCTCGGGAAGATTTTGCAACATTGTCAGGTGCCAGCAAAAGAATCTCAGCAAGCTGACATGCCAAGATTTACACAGGAGGGTAACCGCAGGTGCTTATTTTTTTGTCTCCTTGTAGTTCATCGGCGTCACGCAGCTGTTGGCTCATTTTGCAAATGTGTCAACTCTTGGAATAACAGCAACTTACGTAGGTTGGGTGCAGTGCCAGGAGATAAAGAGTTTTTCAGAGCAAAGTCATAAAGCAATGAGGGCACAAACCTTGAGGTAGTTAAGGAGACTTCCCACTTATCTATTTGTTTAGATTTTAACACACCTGATCCTGCAAGTTCCAGGTGGATAACAATGCAGGTAACAGAAATACAAACAGCAAATACACGAAAGATTAACAAACATGAAACTCTAGAGAGAGAGAGAGAGAGAGAGAGAGAGAGAGAGAGAGAGAGAGAGAGTGAGTGTAGGCTTATCATGCTGGCAAGAGCTGTGATCCTGGTGTTCATGGCATGCTTACAACCCAAATTCTACTGTTGAAGAGATCTTCCAAATATCACCAATACGCCCTTTTAATAATTGACAATAATTTATTTATTTTTAAAGGGAGGAAATAGAAGTTCGTAGGCCAACACAAGCCCCCAACTTGTGTTAAGGCTATTTGCATTCTCTCCCACCCAAATATTAAAACCCACAAAAGGGAGGAAATACAAACTAAGCCATTAGAAGTTATTTGTGTGACAATCAATGTGCATTACAGGCATCTTTGCGGTTCGTATAAAATCCATTTTTTAGCAGAACTCCTGGGCTCATCCATTATAGGTCACTGTGTATTTCAGCATGAGTTTCTGTCGGTATTATATAGTCTTTCCTAAGATACATGACTACCTGGGAGTAGTTTGCATAATGCTTTGTTTTTGCAGATCTCATGATTTTTCCCTCTTGGGGGGGGGGGGGAATTGCCTTTTTTTTCTACATTTGGCCCAGCCTTGGGCACATACTCATATGTAAGGAAATGCATCTGAACCAGTAGACCATGAATGCACCTTGCAGCAAGTTGGGAAGACTTGTGTGCGAAAAATAATATTAGCCCAATTTAGACATGATGGGAAAACATTTTTTTCACAATATGTGAATAAGGCTGTAGGAGCCTTGAGTTTCTCTGTTATTCTCCTCCTCTTTTGCATGCTGAGAGGGGATGATTGGAAGCTTAGCCTTGGGCTTTAAACAAGCCACAATTCCCTGTGATTTTCAAATTCAGGGCACTATGGCTGATTTAAACTCTAGTTCAGGGGTGGGGAACATGTGAACTTCCAGGTGCTGAATTCACACTCCATCACCCCCAGCCAGCATGGCCAGTAGTGAGGAATGATGAGCACTGTAATCCACAACATCTGCAGGGCCAAAGGTTCCCCAGTCCTGCTCTACTTTGTGAAAAAACCAGGATCCCAAACCTGAATTGAACCTGGTTTTTTGTTTCCTATTACACCTGAACTCAGACCACTGAATGCAAAAATAACCCAATGGCATAGTTTAGGGGACCAAATGTGGCCTTCAAGGCCTTTCTGTTTGGCCCTCAAGACTCTCATCAGGCTGCACACCTTCCTCAACCTTAATCTCCATGAATTTGTCTAATCCTATAATAACAATAATGTTATTACCGGTACTTATACCCTGCCCATGTGACTGAGTTGCCCCAACCGTTCTGAAAATAGAGCTTCCAACGTAATATAAAAACAAAGCAAAACATCACACATTAAAAACTTCCTGATGTAGGGCTGTCTTCAGAAAGTTGGGTAATTGTTTATCTCTTTGACATCTGATGGGAGGGTGTTCCACAGGGCGGGTGCCACTACGGAGAAGGTCCTTTGCCTGCTTCCCTGTAACTTCACTTCTTGCAGTAAGGGAACCACCAGAAGGCCCTCAGAACTGGACCTCAGTGTCCAGGCTGAATGAGGGGGGTGGAGACACTCTAAGTCAGTGGCCGTCACTCCCTCCAGTGGGAATGAGGACATCGTTTTAACTACTGAATGTGCCATGTAAAGCAGCTTCACTGGAGGTCCCCAAGTCCCAGCGTTATGAGAGGAAGGAAAACTTTTCTCCACTTTTTCCTAACATTCATAATTTTTTAAACTTCTGTCACTGCACCTCTTAATCACCTTTTCTCTAAACTAAGAAGTCCAAGTGCTGCAACCTTTCCTCATAGGGTGGTTGTCTCTGAATGCCGCTAAATCCCAGTTGCTGGGGATCACATGTATGGAAAGGACTCTTGCACTCAGGTCCTGTTTTGGGGCTTCCTATAGGCATCTTGTTGGCCACTGTGAGGACAGGATGATGGACTAGGTGGGGCTTTGGCCTGATTCCACAGGGCTCTTATGTTCTTACTAGCAAAACTACACATGCTCCACTTTTTCTCAAACACTAAGCTACAGATTTTGCCCAGCTAGCAAGCTTAATTCCAGAACTGGTTGGTGAAAACCCCCAATAATATCAGGAAATGAGTATTTCTAATATAGGATTGGACTGTTCACTCATTCATTTAGTAAGAAGAATGGAGAGTCTCAGAAATAGCTTCACGATCTCTCTCTCTCTCTCTCTCTCTCTCTCTCTCTCTCTCTCTCTCTCTTTTTCTCAATTTGTTTCTGACACAAACTGAAAGCTGAGATCATCTATATGACAATTAAAGGATATAGACTGATTCCTGAATGCTCTTTAAAGATGAATTACTTATGGATTCCTAAAGGCCCTCATCCCCTTCTTGCTATAATCTCTCAATAAGTACCGCTGTCTATGTTGTTCAATGTTTGACATAAATGATTTGGAGGCAGTATATATTTCATCTTGGTTGATACAAGAAATTACAAGTGGACTAAGAGCTAGTGACAGAAGCTGACTTATCAAAGGTTTCTTAGGTACATAAACGAAAAATAAGTCACCATTCTGCTGCCCCTCCCAAAAACTAAATTCCTTATTTTACAAAAGGCCGTATAATCCTTTCATTTTCAAACAAATGCCACAGCACCGTTGTTATTCTAACTTAAGCTCACATAAACCGTACAATGAGGAGCATGTTTAATGTGTTTTTTAATAGCCTTGTTTGAAGGACTTCTTACTGACATCACATTGCTGGGGAGATCCAGAGGGGATTACTTGTGTCAACCCAATCCAGTGGTTGGTAATTGTAGCACAAAGGAGCGATCCGAGAGGCTGAGCTAACACAGCCACGGCAGAGCAAAGCCTGTATTTATTCCTGCCTTGATAAAAGCTAAGAGAGAAATTCAACAAACCCAAACCACTAAATTAATTGGCACTAAAAGCATGTAATAGTTATCTAATCTATTAATTTTTAGTTGAATATTAACTAGGGTGTCTGCTATGACAGGTATTTGACCTGTGGAGATAGAATGTACGGGGACCAGCCTTGCAGGCAGCTTTCAAGTGAACAAAAATAATTAGTCCACAGGAAAGGGTGACAGCATTCTTCAGCAGCTACCTGGCAGTCTAAGATTTTTATTTGTATTGACTTTCTGGGGCCAGACGTCTTATGCTTGACACAGCCTGTTCCTCAGCAAGCAGAGGGAATTTCAGATCGAGCTGGGCCTACTGCTATTTGGCCACTGAAATCCCTTGCAAATATTGTAGCACCATCTTCTCTGTCTCCATGGAACTAAATATGCTAAGGCCTGGTTCGCACATGACACTAATAGGTTTTTTAAACTATGGTTTATGACTTACCCATGTTATGTGAGAACCCAGCCTAGCAGCCTAATTGTAGTTTATTAACTAGGGTTGAAAGTAACTCATTAACCAAGGTTTGTAACTGGTTTATAAACCGGTTTTTTTTAAAAAAAAATTGTTATTTTATACTAAATTACTACAACAAAATAAAATATACATTCATATACATTTTTCAGTTTTGGCTATCATAGCCGTGACTTCCCTCAGACCTTCCACATGGCATTCAGAATTATATCTTAATATTATACTTCTTTAATCTACCATTGCTTACATTATCATAAATCTCTTACTCACTCTAACTACCATAATTACAATAATATTTCTACACATTAACTACAAAGCTTCTTGAAGTCCTATTAGCATATTCAACTGCAAATTGTTTGTCAAATAGTTCATAAACTTTAACCAGTCTTTGATGAATTTCTGGTCCCGCTGTTCCCGGATTCTTCCCGTCATTTTGTCCAGTTCTGCATATTCCATCAATTTCACTGTCCAATCTTCTTTTGTTGGTATTTCTTCTTGTTTCCACCTTTGTGCTAGCAAAATCCTAGCTGCAGTCACTGCGTATTGGAAAATATTAACATCCTGTTTTTTAATGTCTGTACCTATAATACCTAGTAAAAAGGCTTCAGGTTTTTTAACAAAATTATATTTCAACATTTTTCTCAACTCATGATATATCATATCCCAATATGCCCTCACCTTCTTACACTCCCACCACATATGATAAAAGGTACCGACACTTTCCTTACATTTCCAACACTTATTATCAGACTTATACATCTTTGCTAGTTTAACTGGGGAAATATGCCATCTATACATAATTTTTAACATATTCTCTTTTATTGATGTGCATGCCTTAAATTTCAAGGTTTATAAACCTTAATTAATGTTAGACATGGCTTAGTGTTACATGTGAACCTAAACTTCCTCCTTAACTATGCTTCAAGAGCCATCACCATCTCAAAAGCTTGAGCAGCAAAATATTAAAACTACTCTCAAGGCTCGCCTCCTCTCGCTGGGTTTTTTAACTGTTCTGTGTTGTAACAAACCAATGTTTAAGTGATCATCTGCCAGACACCTCAGCTTTAACTACGGTTAATGTTAACTATGGTTAAGATTACCCACGGTTTAGTGTTTGGTGTAGTGGTTAGGAGCGGCAGACTCGTAATCTGGGGAACCGGGTTCGTGTCTGCACTCCTCCACATGCAGCTGCTGGGTGACCTTGGGCTAGTCACACTTCTCTGAAGTCTCTCAGCCCCACTCACCTCACAGAGTGTTTGTTGTGGGGGAGGAAGGGAAAGGAGAATGTTAGCCGCTTTGAGACTCCTTCGGGTAGTGAAAAGCGGGATATCAAATCCAAACTCTTCTTCTTCTTCTCTTCTTATGTGTCAACCAGGCCTCTATGTTATAGAGTAAGGCCAAGACAAATGTGGACTCCTGCTGTGGCAGAGAGCCTGGAATTGCTGTATGCTCTGTGTTTTTAATATTTTGTTTTCACACATGGCCTTTCCCATGTCTGGCTTCATTGTGTGGTGGAGAGAGATATTTTCTATGGGTCAGATTCAACTAATCCATTGCACTAGCAGAAGTTAGCGCAAGGAGTTCTGCTAGTGCCATGGCCCCCACATGTCCCCTGTGCCTCCCCTAAATCTGCTCTGGAGTGCTTGGTATTGAAGCAATGTAGCCAAACGGGGCGCGGCTGTGCTTGGTTATGTTTTAAAGCACTGGGGTTATCAGGTACAGCTGTTTCATGGTTAGCCTACCATCGCCACACCCACGCAGGTGCTGAAGTGCTATATGTTTGTCTGCTTTGTAGGTTAGATACAATAACATGCATAGCCTATGCCCATTTGCTTAGAACTATAAGAACTTTCTAGGATCCGCTGTGTACTAAGCCGATAGCCATATCTTTCCTTATCTAAATAGCATTTGCAGCACCCCACCTATTGAGTCTAAGCACCTTATAAGAAGTTATGAAAATCAACCATAGGTTCCTGTACAAAACATGAAATTCATTACATGCTGCGGATTCGTGCTTAGCAATCCATATGGCCAAACCGCAGTCAACAAATTATTAACAACCACATCTGTGCAGCAAGACAGCAGCAGCATCAGATGTCTGGTTTTCAACTGGACCATTTCACACAGGTTGTTTCTGCCCCATGTGATCCTGAGGAAAACACCCCACCCCTACTAAGCTGGTATTAGTCTCAGAATGAAAGCTCCCATTGGCACCAATGGAAGCTCCTATATTGGCGTCAGGGCAATGTTCTCCTAAAACCTTAAAGCAGGGATGTTGAACCTGTGGCCCTCTAGATGTTGCTGGACTCCCAACTCCCATCACTGTAGTGGAAACTCGCGGAAGATCTTTGTAATCACGCGGAGTCAGGTGGCATATCCTCCTCCCTATTCCATCCTCAGTTTTGAAATTAGCAAAGTAATGCTTATCTATGGTACATGCTGAAAGGAAGATGTCCAGCTGTAATAAGTTGCTGGTGAGGAAGATACAATTAGTTGTGGACACCTTCAGCTGCCAATGACCTTAGCCAAGCCACACCCAGGTGCCTGACCAGTCGGGAATGGTACCTGATAGCCAGGTGGAATCAATCAAACCTATTAAGTTAACTATATAAACGAAGGAATGGAGGGGACCGATTGGGCTTCGCCACAGACCAGGTACTGGGTGCTGTGGGTTTCCTGGCGTGGGGGTCTCTCTCGCCGCTCCTTTGGGTCCCCGGGCGGCAGAAGGGGAGATTGTGCTTGGGCTTTTATCAGGTATGCTACATTTGTCTGCTGCTGATTGTATCTAGAAATAAAAGCATATTTGTTCTTCTTCCATTGGTGTGTTCATTGGATCCAGACCCCAAAAGAACTCTGCCCCTTGGCGGGACAATCACCCAGCCTGGCCAATGGTTAAGGATGATGAGAGTTGTTGTCTGACAAAAGCCAGAAGAACACAGGTGCCACAATATTGGTCTTAAGAAATCCTTTGTGCATTATTTGCTTCAGGCTCCAGTTCTCTCCCTTTCCTCCCGTATTGATTTTACCCCATAAATGAATTTTATGAAGGAGGGTTAAAAAAGGGAGGGGGGGCATCCGCCAGGTAAAACCTATTTAACGTGGGCACACATGTTTATGAATCAGATAAGATTTGTATGTCTGGTAGGCGGTGGCACTAAAAGCTTTCTATGTCACGACATCAAAGCAGACAAGAGATGAAAGGCCATATTTGTGCATCATAAATGAGATTTGCATATTGTGATACTCCAAGAATCTTTCATTTGAACAGGTGGAAAAACAGGGAAGCAGGGGCACCCACGTGAAAACAAAGCCTTACTTGCGGTTGATGATTAAATTTTTATATAGCTTTGATATAACCACTGCAATTAAGCCTGGGCGATGAGCAAGGACTTGTTTTGCCCTTTAAAAAGGTACACATTGTTTACTAATCCCTCATTTTATATGATGAATCTATCACCATCTAGGCACAGCTGCGACAAGCCCTTTTAGAGGACGGGTTTCATCCCATGTAACAAATTTCAAACTTTTCATCTCTTTCTCTCTTTTCAAAAAGAAGCAGCAGCTTCTTCTTGACAATTGAGGCTCAATGAATCCGCGAGACGCGTCATTTCATAAACGACTATTTCCACCTTTTGTCAAGATCTGAGACGAGGTGTATACAGTGTAAACATGAACCCAGGATCTTTTTACCAGTCGAAGTTGGCCTTGAAAGTGACTGTCAGAAGCTTGTGGAATGTGCCTTGATTCAAACTTATTGAAATTTTCACTCTGTCTCCCCCCCACACACACACCATCCCAAACTTCAAATATTCATTGCTGCTTGTTCTTCACCCTTGAGAAGGAGGAGGGCAAAAAGACAAATGACTTTAATTAAGAATTAGTTATGAGTGAATGAGTTGTCTCTAATTATATCAAGAACCTTTTAAACAGTTTCACTCAGGCTTATTTGATTTCTTAATTACTGAAATAAGAAAAGTCCCCCGTACAAATTGCGTTGGCTTTGGAAACAGAAAAAGCTGTCACGCCGTTGCTTATTGTGGATTAACCGATCATGGACTGAGAGAAGGTGGTACCACTTCCAAAACTGCATGTTTGTTAAATGCATCTAATGGAGTGGATCCTTGCCTATGAATGCTATATGTGACTCAGGTGCCAAATGACTATGTTATTTTCGCTGTAGCAAATTAGCACAGCTACCGTTCCAAAATTGGATACATGTTGAATTTTATATTTCAGTAAAAAGGGCAAAGCTGCTGATAACAATGGATGAAAACAAACCCCAAACCGATAGATCTAACCACAAATCAAACATAAGCTATATCCACATGAGCTACTTAGTTCTGAAATCCTGGAGAGCTACTACCAGTGAATGTAGACCATGCTGAGCTGTTAGAGAAGGGCTGTGGCTCAGTGGCAGAACATTTGCTTTGCACACAGAAGGAACCAGGTTCAGTCTATGGCATCTCCAGGTAGAATCATAGGATAGAATCATAGAGTTGGAAGAGACCACAAGGGCCATCCAGTCCAACCCCCTGCCAAGCAGGAAACACCATCAAAGCATTCCTGACAGATGGCTGTCAAGCCTCTGCTTAAAGACCTCCAAAGAAGGAGACTCCACCACACTCCTTGGTAGCAAATTCCACTGCCGAACAGCTCTCACTGTCAGGAAGTTCTTCCTAATGTTTAGGTGGAATCTTCTGTCTTGTAGTTTGAATCCACTGCTCCGTGTCCGCTTCTCTGGAGCAGCAGAAAACAACCTTTCACCCTCCTCTATATGACATCCTTTGATATATTTGAACATGGCTATCATACCACCTCTTAACCTTCTCTTCTCCAGGCTAAACATACCCAGCTCCCTAAGCCGTTCCTCATAAGGCATTGTTTCCAGGCCTTTGACCATTTTGGTTGGCCTCTTCTGGACACGTTCCAGCTTGTCAGTATCCTTCTTGAACTGTGGTGCCCAGAACTGGACACAGTATTCCAGGTGAGGTCTGACCAGAGCAGAATATAGTGGTACTATTACTTCCCTTGATCTAGACGCTATACTCCTATTGATGCAGCCCAGAATTGCATAAAATTGGCAAATGCTAACGTATAGGTGCAAATTTAGACATAATTACTATAATTTAGATAGCATGCATTTTGCCACAGTGGAGAAAACATTGGCCCAGTGACCTGTGTGTCTGCACAGCCTGTTGCCCAGGTGCCAACTGTTGATGGGCAGCTTCAAGACCCCTGTTCTCCTTTCTTATGATTCTTTATTTTTAAAACTGGGGTCTTCAAAATATAGCTGAACAAATAACAATATTACCTAACAGTGGTGTGACTCAGTAACAAGCCACTTCCTGCCTGCCTATACACCAATCCTGGGAAAGGGATATCTTGATAGATCAGCTCTGCAGGGTCAATGGCATTATGGAGATTTGCTGAAGGGTCCTGCTCCCTTTGCTCCTCCTCTGAGGAGACCTCAGGTCAGGTTCAAGGTCTGGGCAAGTATGAACCCTGACAATTCTACTGGAGGGTACAGAGGGGGAGAGAAGGGGTATTTGTGCAGTTGCCATCTTTGGAGGTAGCTGCACATTTCTGCATAGCGTCTACCTTGGCCAAAGTCCCATTCATTTCATTGTCATGCTTTCCATG
Source organism: Lacerta agilis (assembly GCF_009819535.1). Taxonomy (NCBI): domain Eukaryota; kingdom Metazoa; phylum Chordata; class Lepidosauria; order Squamata; family Lacertidae; genus Lacerta; species Lacerta agilis. The sequence continues at coordinate 44,884,441 of NC_046323.1, read as the reverse complement.
ACCCATAAGACTGGACCCTGTTTGTGTCTGTATATATAAATTTCCTGAATTCCTTAAAAAAATTTTTTTGAAAATTGTAGTTTTCTGCTGTGTTACTAGTTTTTATGTTTTACTGATACTGTTTGCTGTTTTTATGTCTTACGCTGCTTAGAGATTAAGCTGTTTGTGAATGTTTTAAATAAATAAATCATTTAAATGATGTTTGGATGCACATATGTATCATCCAGGCATTCGCTATCTCATGCAAGTCACAGAATGAAAAAGCTAGCCAAGCATCAGAGGCCATTCCCCATTCAGCATCCTTGGGAGCCATGCTGCTTTATTTCAAGGAGTTCCCAAAGCAACTGAGATTTTCTTGATGCCCGACAGCCATCTTTCCATCTCAGCACAAGCATGCCTCTCTTTTCCGGCATCCCCTTGCCCACAGTTCAGTGACTTCATTCTCTTTCCCCGCTACCTCCAGTGGGGTCTATAACGGCAGCCCGTCTTGTGGATGTGAGGCCTTTCCATGGTTCCCTTGGGAGTCTACCAATTACATTCTTTCAGCTAGACAGAGAAGGTCAATCGAAGGAAAGGCTTAAAACATTCCCCCTGCCCCCTCCCTGCCACCCTTCCCTGTTTCTCTGCAAGCTGCAGGCAGAGTCACTGCCTCGGATTCCAGCTCTTATCAGGCCCGGAGCGTGTGAGATTTCATCACATTTATTTCCATCTCTCTCTCGTATTATAGCTGCGTGGACGGACAGCGATCCCGGAAGAATATATAGGAGAGGGGAGCCGGAGAGCAAGATTAGCATCAGGAATAAGTGTTTTTCTTGCCATGGCTCTAGCATGCCATTTGGGAGATAGAATGCCCTTGCAAGTATTCTCATCCATACAGCAGCAGGACCCAAGCCTTGCCTCTTGTGTATATAAGAAAGAGCTTATAGACAGAGGTGAAGTGTTGTCCACTAGTCCCAGACAGCACTGCATCCATGTGGTGCATTACATACAGTACCGTCACATTGAGACGGATTGTAGCATCATTACTACACCACCATGATAGCACACAGGTACATTAACCACCCATTATTTATTTATATTATTATGCATTAAATTTCTATACCACCCTACACCAGAAGATCTCAGGGCAGTCTGCAATATAAAAACTATATAAAACCTCACCACGCACAGTTTAAAAGGCCATAGATGGTTTAATTAATCAAAGACCTGGGAGAAAACAATATGTTTTGAAGCCGTCAGGCGAGCCTCCCTGGGGAGAGTACTCCACAAATGGGGAGCCACCACAGAAAAGGACTGCTCTTGTGTTGCCACCCTCGGACGTCTCATGGAGGAGGCACACAAAGAAGGTCCTCAGATGATGATTGCAGTGTCTGGGTCGGTTCATATGGGGAGAGACAGTCATCATACAGGGCGATAAAGCAGTTTTTGTGCCCAAACCGGGCCTAAAAACTGATTGAAATTGATCTAAAAAAAATCAGTTTACTCCAAGAAAATCTGGATTCGGTCTGTCACCACCCGCTCAAGAATCTTGCCCAAGAAGGGGAGATTGGTAACTGGTCGACTAGAATGCAATGGAACTATTTTCTTGGCCCCGTGATTTTTGTAAATTGAGGCGGGGAGATTGGATGAAAATGCCCTATGAATGTTGGATTCAGTTATGGGTGGCTAATGGGGGCAATCTCCAAGAATGTCCCTGGAAATGACATTATATCGTGTCAGTCCTGTAAGGCAGAGGGGGGCACATTTTTCAGCCCAGGGGCCAGATGGGTGGGGCAAAAGTGGGCTACTGTCCAAAGCTAACATTAACATTCATTTCTCTGCTCACTTTTACCTCTCACCTTGAGAGAGGCAATACAGACCATGGGCTCAGAAAGGTTCCCCACTCCTGCCCTATATGGCCTATGGCTTTTATCTCAGGGGCTGCTTGTTCTTATATGAACCTGCCAATACGCGGAGTTCATCTGCATAGACCTTTCTCCAAGTCCCCACACCTGCACAGGTGGGAGGGAATTGGATGTCCCTGGATGCCACGCCGTTTGTAGAATCTCTTGCCTAGGTCCGTGCACCTGGCACCAACAATTATGAGTATTAGGCATTAGGTCGTATTTTCCCAGGCACTCAGGCTCAGAATGTTCTTGTTTTATTGCTTTCTGCTTTCAGAGCTGTGAATTGTTAGAATTTCTCAGCTGCTGTGCTGGGAATCTTTTTTTAGTGCTCTGAAAAAAAAGTTTTACCCTGTTGCTATTTTTGTTGGGTCATTGTTGGTAATTATTTCTTTTATGATCATTGGTTTTTATGATGCTGAGCTGCCTTTTTAATGTTTTGATGAGGTGGTGTGTATATTAAATCGGGTAGGGTAGGGCAGCAAGTGAGAGCTGCAATATCTGTTGTATATATTTAAAGTAGTATTATACCATTTGAAACAGTCATGGCTTCCCCAAAAGAATCCTGGGAACTGTCATCTGTTAAGGGTGCTGAGACCCCTGTTCCCCTCCCAGAGCTACAATCTCAGAACGGTTTAACAGTCAATCCACCTCTGCAGGAAACTCTGAAACTTGTAACTCTGTTAAGGGAATAGGGGTCTCCTAACCAGGTGTGCCGGGTTCTGCCCCACATTGTGCTTCAGTGAATGGAGGAACGTTGTGGGTGCCCGGCGTGGGCCTGTGGCATCACATGGTAAGAGGAGGCCCAACAAGGCCCATCACGGACACAGGAGGAGGCCCAACAGGGCACATCGCAGCCTCAGCCCCAACAGATGCCCTGCAGTGGACCACCACGGCATCGGAGAGCGGCAGCAGGTGGAGGCCGGGCACCCACAGTCAAAATTTTGCTGGTGCCCAGGCACCCAGGGCCCTGCAGAGATGGCACCTGTGCTCCTAACAACTCTCAGCACCCTTAACAAGCTACGTTTTCCAGGATTCTCGTTTACATTTCTGCAAACTTCAAGCCTGCTGATTCCTCCCTGCCCCCCGCCCCCATTTGTGTGTGTGCAGTGTCATTTTGGCTACCTAACGATTGCCATATAAAGTATTGATATAGGAGGAAATGGTAATGATAGAGAACGACAGGGGGAACAGGAGCACCCGACATCACTAAATTATGTAGCATGGAATACTTAAAACATCTTCAGGGAAATGGAACAATAGCAACTGAACAGATCTAAGATTCCTCACCGTTTCTCTTTTTTTCTTTTTGGGCCTGTGCTCTGCTTCCCTCTTGAAACGTTCCTCCATTCACTGAAGCACAATGATATCATCACCTAACTATGTCCTGATATAATAGAATAGGATATATATAGTGACACATTTGAATCTGTACATGCTTACTTTGGAGTAAGCTTCAGCCTCATTATGTCTGCATAAGCATGCACATTAAGTGTGCTATACAGGAGATAAGCATCATCAGGCCAGTATTGGCTACAGAGAACCACCACTTGATCTTATTTACAGAAGTCAGTGCTATCATGAAGTCAGCCAGTGGCAACAGTGGGCAGCTCTGAAGCACCAGTGACTCCAAAGCTGAATGCCAAACATTTTCAAAACAAACAATTTTCCCGCCTGAGACAAAAGTGTTACTAGCAGAACAGCAAGAAATCAGCTGCTTCATCCAGGCCAAGTTTCAACCAGAAACTGAATAGTGCAAAAAAATACACAGTCCTTACCTTCATACTCGCTGTGAGGATCTGAAAGGGTTACACACAGATCTAGCTACGCCGTCACACAGGAACTGACATGTGATGTTATGCTTTGTAATATGAGACTGCTGTAATTCTCAGAGAGCGAGTCTGAAGTCTGTGTGAGAAGGTTGCTTTCGTTTTTGCCTGTACCGGAGAGGAGCCATGAACGCCTCATCTCCGGGCATTTGATTTATGCTACGCTGTAATAAATCTGCTTTGCTGACAGTGGAGGAGTCAGTGTACGTTTGTTAAAGACTGCTGATTAACAAAGACGATATTGCAGGAGGTTTCGCTTCAAGAACGCTGTGTATTTAAACTCTGCTATAAAAGTGAAAGTATTTTGGAACTGCGTGATCGGGAAGCCTGCCGGACCCATTTTGGTGATTTATGGCTTCTGAACGTGGGGGTTTTATTGCTCCTAACCCCTCGCAACACAAAAGGTTATGGGCAAAAGGTTATGGCTTTGCTAATTGCCTGCCTGCTATCGTCTTCAAAGGGAGGAATGGACAGCGTGCCACGGCAGTGAAACCCAGCTGGAGTGCAGCCAGGGCTGGCAAGCATTCGCTGGTGGGACGACGCCATTAATCCGGAGCCGGGAGTTTGAGTTCTACAGCAGTAAGTAGAAAGCCCCGGGGGGAGAGAATGGCTGCCGCTGCTGAAGGAAATGAATCCTTTTCCTGCCCCTTTCCTCCACTGAATGGAGAAAATTATTTGGAATGGAGAGTGAAAGCCCAAGCTTGGATTCTTGCCAGAGGGCTTAGTGAGACCCTGAGAAACCCCCCTGTCCAAGCTGCTGCTGGCGCTGGAGCTGCAGCGGTTGCAGCTGCGCAAGCTGAGCAACGCAGGGATGAGAGAGCCAGGGGAATGCTCATAATGGCCCTGGAAGGTTCCCAATTGCCCCTGATAGCTGGACTTGAAAGTGCCCACGCTATCTGGGCCGGGCTGGAAGGAATTTATATGAGACCTACAGCTGGTGCAAAAATCCATTTGACCAGGCAGCTGTATGGCTTAAAACTGGCTCATGGACAGAGCGTCCAAGAACATGTGCAAAAAGTGATAGCCACGTTGGAAAAGCTGAGGCTTTTGGGCATCACGTATACGGAGGAGCAGAAGTCATATATCTTGCTCACTTCTGTTTTTGATGAGTATGAGAGCCTTTGTCTCACTCTGGAAGCCATGCCTGCTGCAGATCTTAATCTACGGTTGATTGCGGGACGCTTACAGGAGGAGGAGAGTAGGAGGCACAGTGACTCCGGCAATGGATATGCTGGAGGCTGCCCTGTTCCCAGCAGGAGAGGGGGGGCAGCTAGAAACAAAAGCCATGATGAGTTGACTGTGCAGGCCTTTGCTGCTACACGTCGCTGTTATCTCTGTAATTCGAGTAGCCACCTGCAACGAGATTGCAAGGCCAGAGGCGCTGCTAATGTCAACACACAGATAAGAGGTTACGGCAATCCTGGAAACGCACGTAGGAGAGGCACAGGTGGGGGCTCATCGTCTGGAGGAAACCCACGTCATCTTGCTGCTGCTATGGCTACCGTCAAGGACGTTCCTGTTGCTAAGTTACAGTTCATGATTGACACAGCAGCATCGCACCATTTTGTGCCATCTGGTGACCATGCTCGGGACTGCAAGGACATTGTTGGAGGCAAACAAGTTTCCCTTGCTGATGGTTCAAAGAAAAAGCTACAGACTGAAGCTACTGTCTTTGTTGATTTTTTACAGGCTGATCTTCAATGCTTTGTTCTTCCAGGCATGAAGCGCTGTTTATTGTCTGTGTCTTCTCTTTTAAGGGATGGGTATGTGGTTCATTTGGAGAATGATGTCTGTACCATCTCTAAAGGGGGTAAACTGTTGGTCAGTGTTCCTTGTAATGATGATGGAGTTTTTGTTTTGGAAACAGGTAACAGTACCTCTGACACAGCACAGGCGCTGTGCGCGAATATGCCGATGCATCGTGATTGTTTACACTTATGGCATCGACGCTTTTCCCATAGGAATTGGCAGTACGTAAAGAAGGCCCCAGGTAACACGCAAGGGTGCGAGTTTTCACCATGCTCACGGTTTCTTGACTGTGCAGCATGCAAACAGGCCAAGGTAAAGACGTGCCATTTTCCTAGGTCAGATAGAGTCACCACGGAGTGTTTTGCCCTAGTTCATGCAGATCTCTGTGGTCCGTTCCCGACGCCCAGCATGGGCGGAGCCAAATTCATTCTAACTCTCACGGACGACCACTCGAGAGCAGGATGGTCGATTCCGCTCAAACACAAGGGGGAGGCGGCCAGCATGATCAAGGAGTGGGTCGTTGCGGTTGAACTTGAGTTTTCCTGCAAAGTTCGCAGCTTTCAGTCAGACCGAGGAATGGAATTCTTAGGGTCCGCACTGCAGGGGTTTTTCCGCCAGAAAGGTATCAAGCACAGGTTGTCAGCTCCATATGCTCCTCCCCAGAACGGAGTTGCCGAGAGGAGGAACAGGACGCTGCAAGAGGCGGTGTCAGCCATGCTTTTCGATGCTAAGTTGCCTCAGAAGTTCTGGGCTGAAGCATGGAAGTGTGCTTCTTTCTGTTTGAACCGCACCTACAATTCGGTGGTAGGTGACACGCCCTATGCTCTGTTGTATGGCAAGAAGCCAAAGGTTCACTTCATGAGAGTGTTCGGCTGCCAGGCTTATGTGCTGCTGCCTAAAGCCAAGCGCCGCAAAGGTGGACCTAGATCCCAAAAGATGATCTTCGTCGGGTATGAGCCAGCCTCCAAGGCCTGGAGGTTCGTCTACCCTGAGGGGAAGGATCAGTCTCGGGTAGTGCTCAGCTGCAGTGCTGAGTTCTGCGAGCAGGAGGGGTGGAAGCGCGTTCACGGCAATCCAGAAGTTCTCACTGACATTCTGGAAGGTCCTGAAGATGTGGGACAAGCAGGTGCACCACCGGCTGGTGGTGGTGGTCCGAGTGGTGGTCCAGCTGGCGGACCAGCCCCGGCCGTTGGTACAGCTCCGAGAGGTAGTGGTGCTGCCACTCCTGGCACTTCTGGTGGTTCGGGCCGAGCACCCAACCAAGGCCAGGTTGCACCACGTCCAGTAGCTACTCCGAAGCAAGAGCCGCGGAGTGCACCAGTTTCTCCAAAGGCTAGATCTGGAAGACAGTTCAAGCGCAGTAGAACGTCTCCAGAGGCTGGTCCAGGGGAACCATTCAAGAGGAGCAGGTCAGTAGAACAGTCACCAGACATCAGGGACTCACAGGCAGAGTCCAGCTCGTCTGGGTCAGAGGGGGACTCCGATGACACACTGAGGAGGTCCCAGAGGACCACGAAAGGAATCCCTCCTGACAGATACACAGCCACTAGCGTGTGGGCTTGTATGGCTCTGTGTGAGCCAGAGAGCTTTGAGGAAGTGCAGAAATTGCCTGAGCCAGAAGCCACGAAGTGGCACCAGGCAATGCAGAAGGAGATGGACTCCATGAAGGCACTGAAGGTGTTCTCCACAGTGACGCTGCCCAAGGGCGAGCGTGCTGTGAGCAGTCGCTGGGTGTTTAGGCTTAAACCCACAGCAACTGGAGAACCTCAGTATAAAGCTAGGCTAGTAGCCAGAGGCTTCACGCAGAAGAAGGGCTTGCATTACACGGAGGTGTATGCGCCGACTTCTAGGAGTGAAACTCTTCGCTTTTTGTTAGCTGTAGCTGCTCAGAGAGGCTTTATTGTGCACCACTTTGATGTGGACGTTGCTTATCTGAACTCGTCGTTGGAGGAGGTTCTGTACATGCTACCTCCACCAAGGTTCGAGGGCAATAAGAAGCACAACCCAGTGTGCATGCCTGGAATGGCATAAAGAGGGTACTGAGGTACCTACAAGGTTCCAGAGATTGGCGCCTCAAGCTGTCAGCAGAAGGTGGAGCACAGCTCTCTTGCTGGTCTGACAGCAGCTGGGCCAATCTGGACGACAAGAAATCAGTGTCTGGACTTGTTGTCAAGTACGGGGAGGCTCTGGTCGGGTGGAGATCCAGAAAGCAGAGTCTTCTAGCTCTTTCCTCTACAGAGGCTGAATTCAGTGCGTTATCTGAAGCCTGTAGGGAGATGGAGTTCTACAAGTGCTTGGTCCTGGAAGTCAACGGGGAGTGTTGTTTACCCATCACAGTTTGGGAGGACAACCAGCCCTGTATGAAGCTGGCAGAGACTGGACAGTTCAAGTCCAGAACCAAACACTTGGACATCCGGTTTAGGAATGTTTGTCAGAGTGTCCAGACAGGCTTGGTGAAGCTGAAGTATTGTCCAAGCCAAGAGAACCTAGCGGATGGGTTCACCAAACCTTTGGGGTTCCAACTGCATTGGGAATTCTGCAATGGTTTGTATCTGGTGTAGGCCACAACCTGCACTGTGCCCTGTGTGTCCGGCGAGAGGGGGTGTGAGGATCTGAAAGGGTTACACACAGATCTAGCTACGCCGTCACACAGGAACTGACATGTGATGTTATGCTTTGTAATATGAGACTGCTGTAATTCTCAGAGAGAGAGTCTGAAGTCTGTGTGAGAAGGTTGCTTTCGTTTTTGCCTGTACCGGAGAGGAGCCATGAACGCCTCATCTCCGGGCATTTGATTTATGCTACGCTGTAATAAATCTGCTTTGCTGACAGTGGAGGAGTCAGTGTACGTTTGTTAAAGACTGCTGATTAACAAAGACGATATTGCAGGAGGTTTCGCTTCAAGAACGCTGTGTATTTAAACTCTGCTATAAAAGTGAAAGTATTTTGGAACTGCGTGATCGGGAAGCCTGCCGGACCCATTTTGGTGATTTATGGCTTCTGAACGTGGGGGTTTTATTGCTCCTAACCCCTCGCAACACAAAACTCGCTATGCCTAGTATCTCCTACCTAGGCAGTTATCTTTCCACAAGGGCCGACATTGATGCCGAAATCCAGCATCGCCTGAGCTCTGCGAGTGCGGCTTTCTCCCAATTGAAGTGCAGAGTGTTTGAGGACTGGGACATTTGCAGGGAAACCAGAATGTTTGTTTACAAAGCTATTGTACTACCAACCTTACTGTATGCTTGTGAAACATGGACCACTTATAAACGCCATCTCCAACTCCTCGAAAGATTCCATCAACGGTGTCTCCGAAATTTTTTACACATCACTTGGGAAGACAGGCAAACTAATATCAGTGTACTGGAAGAAGCAAAGATCACCAGTGTTGAAGCAATGATTCAACATCAACTTCATTGGACTGGTCATGTTGTGCGGATGCCTGATTATTGTCTTCCAAAGCAACTACTCTATTCCGAACTTAAAAATGGAAAGTGTAATGCTGGTGGTCAACAAAAGAGGTTTAAAAGACTGTCTCAAGGCAAATCTAAAAAAAATGTAGTATAAACACTGATAATTGGGAAACACTGGCCTGTGAGCGCTCCAGTTGGAGAACAGCCTTTACCAAAGGTGTCATGGGCTTTGAAGGCACTTGAACTCAGAACGCAAGGGAGAAACGTGCTAAGAGGAAGGGACGCTTGGCAAATCCACACCGTAATCAACTCCCGCCTGGGAACCAATGTCCCCACAGTGGAAGGACATGTGGGTCCAGAATTAGCCTCCACAGTCACTTATGGACTCATTGTTTAAACCGTGTTTATGGAAGACAATCTTACTCAGCTACGAGTGATCACCAAAGAAGAAGATTCGCTATGCATCCAAGTTAATTTCTAAACCATTGACTGGGCTGTACTGGAGTACCCTGTGTTATAGTTGGGACACTGTATTTGGGCAGGGGTATGCAGAGATACAGAGAAATGGTTCTCACATATTTCTTCCGCACCTTTGAAATCTAAATGATACACCCCAAACTGCTCTAAGGCTCTTAAGAATTATTTTAGAAATGCCCAGTCTTCCCAGAAAACTGTATCAGTTCCTCCCAGGGCACAAGAAGAAGGAAACAGGGTGGTTGCTCTTATTTAAAACTAGCTCAGAATTACTGGACCAGCCACAGCAAACTTGCCAATTATATTTTTGGAGTGGGGTTGGAAACCTCTGGGTTAGGGGCCAAATGCAATCCTCCAGGCCTCTCTAGCATTGGTCCTTTGAGACTCTGCCCATGCTTTGCCTCTTCCCTAGGCCTCACCTCTTCTCAAACCTGCTCCGCACCTCCTCAAGTGCTTTTGCGTGTTTCTGGACTGTGCTAATGCCTCTTTGCTTTCTTGGATGGAGAGTGTTGCAATGTGCCACAATGCAATGTATGAAAACCACCACTGGGGGGTTCTGTAATTGTCAGCCATAGTTTGTCCCCATAGCATAGTTTTTCCATAAAAGCTTGCTGTGTGGATACACAAAGCTAAGAATTGCATCTATTGCTCAGACCACTTTTTCCTCTGAACATGATGGTTGACCTCAGGACAGAAAAAGCTATCCACTTCAAGATTTGGAGCACCTTGTAGGTTCTTTTAAAATGAGATTTAATTGAAGTTCTGTTTAGAAATCTTTCATTAGGGCACAAATATAAGGTATATTCATTCTGACTTTCCTCCTCCTGTAACTTTCCTCCCACCCTGCCTTACTCTCACAGCCGTCTAACTCTTCTGTAAACTTGTCAGTACACTCTGTTATTGTGGCATTTCTCCCCCTTCCCCTTTTCACTTAAAGAAGAACTGAGATTTCAGTAAAAAGTCTTGATGTCTTGGATCACCATAGTTGTTAGAAATTTCAGGAAATCTTTGAAGATGTTGTGGCCTTTCCATTATAAGTACTGTTCAAAAGGGGGTCATGTAGTCATGGCTACAGCATCTCTTTATCTACATAATGCAGGCCAGGAGCAGGAGATCCGCATGCTGTTATAGTAAAAATTTGCATCATTTAGTGCTGCTTTGGAGAAATCTAGGACCAGCTAAATGCAAACAAAGGAGGCAGCCAAACAGCAGAGGGAGGGGCGAAAAATATCAAAGCACTAAAGCACCTTTCCTTTGAGGAAAGACTAAAAGTTGACATTCAGAAAAGAAGGTGATTAAAAGTAAAGATGATCAGGGTTTCTCAAAGTACACATGGTGTGGATAAAGTGGATATAAAAGTAGCATATATCTCCCTTTTTCATAAAACTATAACTTCAGATATACCAATGGAATTGATTGGTAGTAGTTCAGTGGAGAGCAAAGAAAATAACTTCTTCACACAAAGCCAATGACATGGAGATGCCCACCAGCTTAGACATTTTTAAAGGGAACTGGATGAATTCATGGATGAGGGTGGGTCTATCAGCAGCTATGATCCATGATGATTAAGTGAAACAATATACCTGAACATCACTTGCTCGGTGGGGCGTTCAGCAAAGGATGCAATTGACTTCATGCTTTGCTTGTAGCTTCTCAGAGGGATCTGACTACAGGCAGGACCGGTGCTAGGGTTTCTTGCGCCCTAGGCAGACCACCTTCTGGCACCCCCCGCCCCCCACCCAAAGCCTGCTTTAGCGGGAGGTGGGGGTGGTGGAGAGGCAAGCAGCAGTTTCTCTGCTGTAGCGGAGAAGAAGCTGCTGATAGCCCATCCCACCCCCCACCCCCGCACAAGTTTGGCCAGCGCCCCCTCCATTTTGGCGCCCTAGGCAATTGCCTAGTTCACCTTAATGGACGCTCCGGCCCTGACTACAGGGCTGGGGAATCTGTGGCCTTCCAGATGTCTTGGGACTCCAACTCCCATCAGCCCCAGTCAGCATGGCCAATCAGAGGCAGTTTTAGGGTAGTGCAACCAGTGTGCCACACTGTGCGCTGTGCTACAGGGGGACCCACAACAATGCTGTAGAATGGAGTGCAAGAGGTGGAGGCACCAAATTTTAATGTTGCACAGAGCACCGCTGAAATTTGAGAGCCCGAAGTCCACCACTGGGCCAATGGTCACAGGTGAAGTGTTTTAGAGCCCAGCAACATCTAGAAAACCACAAGCTTCCCATCCCTGAACCAGATGGAACTTGAATGCAGGGTTCCCCAAACTTGGGTCTCTAGCTGTTTTGGGACTACAGTTCCCATCATTCCTGACCACTGATCCTGCTAGCTGGGGATGATGGGAGTTGTAGTCAAACACCAGCTGGAGACCCAACTTTGGGAAACCATGCCTAAATGTTCAGGGCTGTTCTAATGTTCTTACATAGTAACAGTAGCATTTAGTGCTGCTGGTTAGCAATGCAGTGAAAAGCACACAGAAACACACCTTTAAGAAGAAATTCCACAGAGCAAAGGGCATCGCTCAACCCCTGTGTACCTTTGAAGGTACCCGTGTACCTTTGTACACACCTTAACCTCTGTTGGACTTCCCTTTGAGATAAGAGTACTTTATTTAAAGTGCTGGGGGGGGGTTCCCCCTCTGCCAGCAAGTGTCGGTATTCGCAGGCATCTTATCTACACATTGCCGTTTCCTTGATCTTGTCAACCAATAAATGGAAACATACTTTACAGTCACGCAATATGTGCACTTACCTGTTAGTATGTTCCATTTATCCCAGTGGGACTTACTTCTGAGTAGACATGCCCATGATTGCAGTTTTATTCTCTCACCACATGCACATGCCTAGAGACATGTGATTTGTAGCTTTTGAAAGGAGTTGAGACGGGGAGAAAAATGTAGCCGTATTATTATGCAACAATACATTGTGCTGCCAAACAATGGTGTCATAAAAACATATGGCCCGCACACCTGTGAACGCTGGCATAAAGTTTAAATCAATAACACCCAAAAAAAGAAGTTGGCAAATAGCCAATTATTTGTCGTGCAAAAGTTTGGCTTAACATTTGAATAAGGTGTGCTTTTATTTTTTTTATTTTTGAAGTGTCAATTGAACAATTTGGTACTTGTGAGATAGCCCTGCTCTTTAAAAAAAAAAAACAAGGTCTTTATTCAAAATTAATATACAATTATATTAATTAGGCTTACATAATCCCTGTGGATATTACTGTTTTCTTATTAGCATCTGAATGGAAACAGAGTACAGCTGATGCCAAGTGGTGTGTAGATGTCTAAAGTTTGAAGTACGATTTCTGAAATATGCATATAGAATCACTCAAAACCAAAAATGAGAACCGGTTACCCATTGCCTCTTGTTCACTCTAATTGGGATATTGGATTGCTCAGAACACTGCTCTGAATTTTGCATGGCAGTTCTCCAGGCATATGTGTTCAAAAGTGCACATACTAGGGTAAAGTGTACATTAAAATGCATGTGTTAGTACTGTAGTAAAAGTGTGGCTGGGGAAACCCAGCCAGCTGGGCGGGGTATAAATAATAAATTATTATAAAATTATTATACAAAGATGCATTATATTAGAGGGGGGAACTTGAAAAATTCTGTGTATTCGGCAAAAACCATCCAGATTCAGAAAGGGGGCAATAAAAATCAGAAACAAATCCCAGTAAGAACACCAAATAAATAACCAATTACAGCCAGGCCAACAGTAAGTTGGAATGAAGAACCAGAATTATGACCAGGTATGGATGGAGCTAACTGTCTTCTTCTTCATAACTGGGCTGATCCTTTCATTTTGAAGGGCTTAAAGATTTAACCCACCACACATCTTCGTAGATTTGTGAAAAGCAAATCTGCCCTCCTTTGTATCCTGCTAAGGTGTGGCAGCACAATCAGAAAAGGGGGGATCTGAGGATCAAAGGTCACATCCGTAAGACCTAACGCAAAAAAAATAAAAACAAAAAATTAGCAAATAAGATGGTAGAACTGTTTCTAGACTGCGTCATTTCAAATTGCAGGGTGGGGTGAAGGAGTTATTGCATAATTGTATCTTCCAGTAGTAATGTATGGAAGTGAGAGCTGGACCATAAAGAAGGCTGATCGCCGAAGAATTGATGCTTTTGAATTATGGTGCTGGAGGAGACTCTTGAGAGAAAACTTATCCATCCTTAAAGAAATCAGCCCTGAGTGCTCACTGGAAGGACAGATACTGAAGTTGAGGCTTCAGTACTTTGGCCACCTCATGAGAAGAGAAGACTCCCTGAAAAAGACCCTGATGTTGGGAAAGATGGAGGACACAAGGAGAAGGGGACGACAGAGGATGAGATGGTTGGACAGTGTTCTCGAAGCAACTAGCATGAGTTTGGCCAAACTGCGGGAGGCAGTGAAAGATAGGCGTGCCTGGCGTGCTCTGGTCCATGGGGTCCCGAAGAGTCGGACACAACTGAACGACTGAACAACAACAACAATGTTTTTATTGGACAAAGAATCAATTTTCTTTCAGGGTCACATAGCAGCAGAAATCAACCAGCTAAACTTCTCCCATCATTAAATTGGGGGGAAAGCACACATTGTGTCTTCGTGCAGTATCAGAACCTTTGTCCGAAACATAAGTGCCTTAAGGACATCACAGTAAGGTTGGTATCTGGTTTTTATATTAATGTCCAGAATCCAAGCCAGAGGCCACAACCACAACAACCAGTGCAGCTGCTGCCTGCTTGGAATGCTGGGCCGCTGGTGAGAGAACCATGGCTATGGCAACGACCATGCCATGGTCAGGGAGGCATATCTCCTGGCCCTGCCCCAACATTAAGGCAAGGAGGAAGCAAGGCAGGAAGTGGGAGGATTCAAGGTCTTTCTTGCAAGTATTTAAAGGCAGGCAGACTCCACTGTGGCCCCTGCTGTGCTTCAGAAGTTGGACCACAGTCCACAGGGATACTAAAACTACAACTAAGACGTGGACAAGCAACAGAACTTTCTGGTACTTATCTCAACAAATAACCCTTATTTGTGCCCAGAAGTCAACCTCCATGTGCTTCAGGAAAATCTAAAGGAGGAAAGACAGAAAGCTGACTTCTCAGTCAAGAGCCACTTCAAGGAACTGGTATGCATATTAACAAGCCTTGCTGACAAAACCTGCAGTGCTGTACAAACGCTCCAGCCAATTTTCAGATGTTAATTGCTTTGCCACTTTACTCTTAAAATAGCAAAAAGCCTCACCCACATTATGGACTGAAGCTGAACCTTTAGTGAGCAATTTTTTAAAAAAAAGAAGGGGAAAAAAGTGTGATAGTACGCCTGATTTAAACATACACCATACTAAGTACAGTACACTGTAATCTAAACAGAACCAGATTTTATCATTTGAGGCAAAGTTCACCTGATCCCTCAGAGACCTGAGGAACACCTATTTACTTGGGTGATCGAAGCAAGATTTATTTATTTTATATAACAAAATGTATACACCATACACGTTGTAATATTATTGTAATAAAACCTCTAAGAAGTTTACAAGAAATCTAAGTGGTTTACAAGATGGAGGAAATGGGTTGACTCACTGGTCCTAAAACACCTCTGGCCTGGATAAATAATAGTATATTAAATTGTTATAATTAGCAACAGTTGCATAATATGCATATTGGGCCGTCCAAATTTCAGAGACTGCAACTTGGTAACCCCACTTGAAGTACTCAAACTGTATCAAGAAAGCTGTAAGCGCTGACTACAAATGGTAGTTCCTGAGTTAGTTTTCCAATTTGTTGGAGACCACAAATGCTCAAAATTATGCAGAGCTCAAACTATTCATGCATGTGGACCTAACAGAGATACAGTGAGCAGCTACATGACATAAGGTACTTTTGGGGGTGGCACCCACTTTGTCAAATTCTTTGCCCCAGAATATCTGGTCACCATATATATACCATAAGTACAGTACAATACTTAAAGGTCACAAACGATGACCTTCGAACAACAATGACCAAATGAGAAACAAAATGGAATTGCAACAAAACTGGAAGTAGGGATTGGCAAGTATTTGCATCCAGGAACAACCAATGATTCAGCAAGAGGCAGTTGTAAACTTGTAGCTCCTACCTTACAACTAGAAATGCAACTGGAACTCCTGAATATTTAATAGCTGTGCAGCGGTCTGAACTCAAGAAGGAATGACTGCTTCTTTGACAATGTGGTGTTGATGGGAAAGGAACTTGCAGCAAATGAACTTCACCTTGACAAGATGCTGTTAAAGATCCTGGAGACCTCCCTAGACCAGGAGATCACAATACTGCATCTCAACTCCTATTCTTGATAGGATCAATTCGATGCCGCAAATTCAGAGCGCTCCCAAAAGTCATACATTCCCCCTGGAAAAGGATGCTGTGTGGAGCTGTGTAACCGGGTGATTGATTGTGTCATGTCTGAATGGGTTGTCACAGGTAGGAAAGTACTGTCAGTGGTGTTGTCTCTTCTCTCAGCATTTCAGATTCAGTGCCTTTCTTTCAATGGAGCTAGGTCACACATGTAGTCACCACTTATCATACACCTGTGCTGAGAAAGTATGAGCATGCGTGAACTTGTGGAAGGGCCATAGCGCAGAGTTTTGTGTGCAGAAGGTCCCAGGTACAATCCACAGCATCTGCAGGTAGGACCTGGAATGTTCCCTGTCTGAAACCCTGGAGAGCTTACTACCAGTCAGCATAGATGACACTCAGCCAGATGGACCAATGGTTTGATTTCATATAAGGCAGTTCCTTGTGTTCCTGTGTTAATTGAACCTAAGTCAGAATGAAGCACAGGTACCAGAAATGACTTGGCAGAATTCAACTCTTTTCACCTCTGGCATACTTTATTGGCGCAAGTGTTTATGCTTGGAATGTAATATAATAACAATTCCTCCCTTGCAGATAAGGATCTTAATTGATTTTGGAAGAACATGATATGCAGTAGTATGGTAATCATTACAGTAGAACTGCTTTATCCATTTTAAAGCTGCATCACAAAGAGGGGCTGGCACTTCAGTCCTATGTTATTAAAAGTAGATTAGACAAATTCATGGAGCAACTAGTCAGAATACCGATATAGAGCTTCCATGTTTGGAGGCAGTATACCTATTGATGGGGAACAACAGCAGGGGATGGCTGTTTTCTTCTAGCTTGCCTTGTTGGCTTCCCAGAAACATCTGATTGGCCACTGTAGGAAGCAGAATGCTGAACTTTATGGATCTTTGGCCTGATCCAGCAGGGATCTTCCGATATGGCCAATGGAATCCAAGGTTATGGGGAGACATTTAGATGACTAAGTGGGAACGTGGCCAATGGTCAGGAGTGATGGGAGTTGTAGTCTAACAACATTGGGAGGGCGGCAAATTCCCCATCTCTGTGCTCAGATGAAAGCCTAGATGACGATATTGTGGGGTTTTCCAGAAAGGTGAACACCTAAGAAGGCTGTACAGTGCAGACCGCAGGTGAGGTGATTTGTCACATGATAAAAAGGACACTCACAACACCCCATGACTATCTTAAAACAAAGGTAAGCACAGCAAAACTTCGCACCCCACCCATGAGAATTTTACCAACATCTTATCTACTCTTTGATAATTTTCAGTTTTCTTTTCTTATTAATTGATGGAGATTAAGAGTGGGAAATGCAAGAGGAGTTACACCCATGTAATGGGCATCCACTGTAATTGCTACATATGGATGCTCATAATTTGGCCCTATAAACCATCACTTCCTTCTGTGTCAAAATGTTTGGTGTAGAAATGAATTTTTGTATCTGAGCACAAGACTGGGTTTTTAAAAAACAAAAACAAATAAATTTGCTTCTGTCTGATCCAAACTCAAGGAAAATTTTCCACGGGAGACCAAGCCCTAAACTACCTTCTTACGCTACACACCAAGACAAAAATTTATAACTCTGCCTGCATGTTCCAACCTTGAGGAGGGAGGGGGGGGAATCCTTATTATTTATTTATGCCTGTTGTGTTTAAGAAGTTAAATCCCCAGAGCATCTCAATTTAGATCAAAAGCAAGCTACCATACTTCACCTGGCACACCTGTGCCTTATGATTTCTTAATTACCTGCCTCGCATTCCCAAAGCTAGAAGGCAACGGGGCAGGACTCATTTTCGCGCATGTACAAATCTCTGAAATGCACCTAATGTAACAAAGCCTTTCCAGAATGCCTGAGGTGTTAACCAGTTTTAAAGAATCCCACAGATCCCAAGCCACTTGCCTCCTTCCAGGTTTTGAGGGTTTAAAATAAAATGATGAGGGAGATGCCATAGGGCTCTCGGGCTGTGGCCAGTTATGATTGCTCATTTCTGGGGATTTCCATCACCCCACCTGGCCACCAAAATGGCACTGAACCTGCAATCAAAGGAATCTTGGATCCTGATTTCAATGAGGCCAGGGGCAAGAAGAAGATGAGATTCTGGAACTGGGGAGGTAGATGCATACAAAGTTGCCAGTTTTCGGGGGGGGGGACACGACAACTGACCGCTCTTGTGCCTTTATTTTTACATTTAAACCTCACTTTTCTCCACTAAAAGCAAGTTAATTCACACAGTGCATATTTAAAAGTATGGAATTCGCTCCCTCAGGAAGCAGTGATGGCCACCAAGTTGGGTGTCTTTAAAAGAGGGTCAGACAAATTCATGGAAGACGAGGGCTATCAGTGGCTACTAGCCACTGTTGGAGGTAGTATGCCTCTGAATACCAGTTGCTGGGAATCACAAGTCCCCGCCCCTTTACCTTTCTCCATCAATTAATAAGAAAATTGAAAATATCCTTGTGTCCAGGGGGGGGTCAAGGCAGTACACAATATTTTCCAAAAGAGTCTCCTCTCCATACACCAGACCCAGACCTGTTCAGCTTTGGCAAGGTGGCTGTATCATCTGCCTTCAGGTAATACACTTGATCTTTCAAAATCAGCAGGGAGATATGCCTGTTAGGGTCTCCCCAAATACAGCTACAGTATCTGTCTGGAAAGCTGGCAACCCCGGGTACATCTCTCCCCACTCTTTATTAGCTTTCATGCCAGTTCTTCTTTTCCTTTCAGAGTACAGGTTGCAAGTGAGTAGAGCAATAATTAATGTTCAATTGGAGTTACGTGGCTAGAGAGCTCTTTCTTACTTCTTTTGCTGCAGCACCCCTAGGGGCCCATAGTAAGCCTCTTAAGCTGGGAATTAGTTGCTATAGCTTTGCTATGAGAACCAACTCCACCCAAAATATAGTGTAACTTGATTGTTTGCCATGTCCTTTTGGGGACCAGCACATGTAGCTTTCCTTTGATATTTTCTTCCTCCTTTTTTAAAAAAAAATGTGCAGGTGCAAACGCTGAAATCTTTGGTACGGGGAAAATGCTTCTTTAATTCTTTTCTCTAAGAATTCCTCCAGCAGCTTTTCCTCAATAGGGAAAAGATACCAATACCTTATCTCTATTGAGAGAGAGAAAAGCACCTGGCACCATTTTTAGTGGGGAAATTTCCAGAGGAAACTCTCCCTCTTTACTGGTCTTCCACTGCAAATTGCAGCCTTTGTGGCTAAAACATCGATACATTGGCAAAGTGGACTTACACACTACTTACCTACATAGTTAATTCATAGTTCCAGACCAGTAGCAATCAGAATTGTAGGTGAAAAGGACCCCCAAGCCATCTAGTCCTGCAATGCAGGAGTCATGGCTAAAGAATCCCTCTTTTGAAAAACATCCAATGAAGGAGAGTCCACCACCTTCTGAGGTAGTCCATTCTGCTATCAAACAGCTATTGCCACCATAAAGTTCTTCTAATGCTGTCTGAACTTAACCACTAACACCAGTTGGTTAGTGCGTGGTGCTGATAAAGCCAAGGTTGCAGGTTTAAACCCCATATAGAACTGCATTGCAGGCGGTTGGACTAGACGATCCTCAGGGTCCCTTCCAACTCTATGATTCTATAGCTCTATGATTCTATGGTTAATAATTACTCCAAAGGAAATCACTGTGAGGCATGTACTTTAAGTTTTACTTATATTCAGTCTTCCACTCTATGAATCCACTAGTCCCAAAGAATTATCACATTCTTAGTATCTCGACCAAAATACAGAGATAATATGACGGTAAAGTTGGTACGTTATAAATCCATACTGCAACAAGAAGAAGCTGAAATGTGTAACTCTGCATGTACATGGTCACAGTCAAGTGGACAGTGCCGCACTATGGCCTCCACTACTGCACAATCTGTATTCATTTCAGGGAGGCTTGTAAGAACCTCTGGCAATGGGCTTCTGGATTTCTGCTGCTGCGGTAAGCAAATATCCAGGTCCCCGGATTTTCATAGCAAGGGGAGCTGATATACTACCAGATTTGCATCCACGTGAAGATCGCCACCACATTTCCATCTCAGTCTTCTTTTAGGATTGAGGGAAAGAGTGAGCAAGGAAGAGCATTTCATGTTCACAAACACGAAGGCCAGGTTGTTCAGTGTGTTGTGTCCTTTCATCGGCAGAAAAAAAGCCTCTCATCTAATGTCACCCTAATTGCCCAATTTAATTTCATTGTAGCAGCTGATTGTTAAGTATCCTTGCTAAAGCTGTTTAGCTGAAATTGGATTTGCAGTTCAGAATGAAAAATTAATTCATGCAGAGTTTATTTAAATTAAAGAGGCAAAAGCAGCCACCCGTCATCCTCGTGCTGAAGAGATTCAAACAGATAGATGCCCGAAATGAGCTGCATTGAATTGCAAAGAGCCCTCTTGCAATCATCCTAGGTTTGTTGAAGTTGTTCGGTGTTAAGGCTACCCAGCGGAGGCATGTCAGCTCCCATCAATAAGCGGCTGAATTATTCTTGCCCTCACAAACCCTTTTATTATTTGCAATTTAATTCACGATGCTGCATTCTAATACAATCAGGAGACAATTTTCTTTTAATTGCAACTTTGGGTACTTTCCCATGGCCTGAACAGGGATGAGGTCATGGTTGACTTTATTCTGCATATAATCCATAAACATGTAGGGAGATGGGAGTTTGTCTGATGATTCATGTGAGGGTAGTAGGGGAGAAGAACCACTGTAGGGATTGTGGCTTCATTGCTTGGACTTCAATGTGGGAATTGTGCTGGCCTACTAATGTTCTATATAACAGGACTCAGTAATATGAAATGTGAACCCCTTTCCTCTCTTTATTATTAAAATCTAGAGTGGTATTCAACTAATATTTACTCTGAGCAGACCCACTGATATTAATAGACTGAGCCATGCACATTAATTTCATGGGTCTACTCTGAGTAGTTTCTTTTATCTTTTATCTGCAACATCAGTTACACATTTAGTCTTGCTAAACGTTTCCTACAAGAAAATTGATCCTTGGCTATTTGCTAGCAAACAACACTTTTTCAGCTCCTCTGTTCAAAAACTGCAGCTCTTGGCTTTAATCTAACATGTTTCCTGGGCTACATGTTATTCAAACTGATTAGTCAAATCACCGAATGAACCCTCTTGTTAATCTGAATTTAATTGACATTTCACCCCAGTTTGCCAGAAGACAGCCTCCCTTGCTTGCCCTTCCAAGAGCTGAGGACAAATCTCAGGATGGCCTTACACTCCCCAGCACAGCTAACATTATAGCCTGCCTCCCTTAACTGTTGTTCATAGAGGTAACAGCAGCATTTCCCTAACGCTAAGGAGTTGAGTTGAGTTGAATTCAGAAACAAAAGTTATCTTTATCATCCCAGGAGAAGGGTTTTCACTTTGGAAAATATGGTTTTCTTTTCTCTGTGTGTTATTTTATTCTGTTCATAATCCAGGTAAAAATACTAATTCAGAGTGGTTCTACACATTACACAGAATGCAGCAGCTGACAGGTGTTAGAAGTCAATTGTACCAACTAATTGAAATTGAGAGTCAATTTTTTTAACGGTCCCCCCCTTTAAAAAAACACACAAACATAAATACACAGCTTGTATTCATTCTGCTGTCCTAGTTTACC
This sequence comes from Lacerta agilis, assembly GCF_009819535.1. Taxonomy (NCBI): domain Eukaryota; kingdom Metazoa; phylum Chordata; class Lepidosauria; order Squamata; family Lacertidae; genus Lacerta; species Lacerta agilis. The sequence continues at coordinate 44,863,112 of NC_046323.1, read as the reverse complement.
TAGTGTGGGGAGCTCCTTATATTAGGAATCATTTCAACATATGAAAACCTCCCCTGCAGTCTGAAGTGCTGCAGTCCAAAATTATATTGCTGAATTCTGCAGCCATCCTGTATTCTAATTCTGATTCAGTTGTTCGGATTTACGTAGCTAAAAAGGCACCATGCAGAAAAAGAACAATGCACCTGAAGATTCAAGCTAATCCTGATATTTGCAACAGTTATGAAAAAAATATGGGGCAAATTACCTAAAGGATGAAGATTCATATTGTTAGATCTGCTCTATTATGGAGAGCATTATCTTTATGTGACTCTTCCTTATGTGTTAAATACCAAAATTCACCGTGGAATGGCATGTCCAAAGAGAACAATCCTTCCATTTAAAGTAAATTAAAACCTAGTCCCGTTAAAACCAACAGAACTTAACAAAATTGTAAGCCATTGCACACACACCCTGCCCTTCATGCCATTGCTTTTCCACTTCCGTGGTCACAACTAATTTTTGCTGAATTGTATCCTTCCAAATCTCGGTCTAAGGTAAACTCGTATTCCTACATGGATAAATATCCCCACAATAAAAGAGTAATACACGAAAGGGTCCATAGGTCACATTCACATCATACATGTAAAGCGCTATTGTACCAATCAATAGTCATGGCTTCCCCCAAATAATTCTGGGAGCTGCAATTTGTTAAGTATGCTGAGAGCTACAGTTCCCTGAGTGGTTTAACACTCAATCCCTCTTCACAATCTTGGGAATTGTAGCTCTGGGAGGGGAATAGGGCAAATGGGAACACAGTTATAGCATAATAATATCTTTAAGAATAAGGACATATTCATACTATGATACCACTTTAAACAGTCATAGCTCCCCCCCAAAGAATTATAGGAACTGTAGTTTGTTAAGTGTGCTGAGAGTTGTTGGGAAACTTCTATTCCCACCATAGAGCTACAATTTCCACAGACGAGCCAATTTAGAACTCAAGAGTATTTGAATTTCCAATGACTTTAAGGGAACTAATTTGGTTTAACTCAAGAGGTTCTTTTTGTTGCACCTTAAGTAAAATTCTCATTTGCCCTGTTGCAGATCAAAGCAAGAATAGGTACCCTCTTCTAATCTAGAAATAACTAGGCTTAACTCTGGTTCGTTGAAGTAAATTTGCTACAGTGCTGAGGAAGTGTATGGTCTCACCTGGTGCTCTTCAGGAATTCCATAGGTTGGTTTGCACAGACATGCACTTCATTTTATTGCTCAACACTTGACAATTCCTTGATGAACGCATAAGCCAAAAGCATTGTGCTCATGGGGATATGAGAGCAGTAGTGAAGTAGCAAATTCAGATGTGCAGGGTGCCTTCCTCACAGCCATGATTATACAACCTTCTAAGATTATACAATAAACTTATAATTATACAATAATAATAATTAGGGATGCATGGCAATGATCAATGCAGAACTCTGTGTTCTGCCTTTTAGCTAGATCTACTGTTTTCTGTACACATACATGGGCAAATGATTTGTGGTTCTGCAATAACCTCTTTCAAAATGACATAAGCTGTGTTTTTATGAAGGTCCATTGTACATAACAAAACTTGCACACTATTCCCTTGAAACTTAAGCATCTTGTGTTTTCAGTGTTCCTAAATGCTTGGTTTTGGAGCATACAGTTGCTAAGATGTTCCCCCTTTTTTGCTGATGGGGCAGCTCTAGGACGCTGGAGACAGGGGATCTGCTGCAAAAATAATAACAGGTCTTTGACCCCCATCCCACAACCCCAGGCCATTGCACTAGTGTATGAGAGTTCTATTTGCGATGCTTGATCTTCAGTTGCACACTCTGCAATTGACACTTGATGCTGTGGTCCCCAAGAGACCTGTGTGCATGTATGAGCTTACCCTGAACCAAACCAGACCCTTCAAGCATCACCTGAAGGCCCTTCTTCATGTGCCACCTCCACAAGAGTGCTGGGGGGGGGGGTTGCAACACAGGAATAGGCCTTGTCTGCAGTAGCTCGCTCTGTGCCTTTGTTACAGGCAAAAACATTCCTCTACTCTTAGGCATTTGGCTAATTAAACAATCTACGGCCTTTTAAACTGGGGGGTATTGTTTTGCTTGTTACTGTGTTATGTATTTTCCTGCTTTCATACTGCAAACTGCCCTGTGATCCTCAGATGGAGGGTAGTATATAAATTTAATAAATAAACAAAAACTTGTGGGTCAAACTGGAGCAACAATAGCAGAAAGGGGAGGCATCCAGCAAGAAGGAGAGAGGCAAATTTACTCCATACATTTGAGAGAAGCCATAGTGATACAAGTGGGAAGAAACCTGAGCAGATATCAAGACAAAAGCAACTTGCAGACAGCCGTGAAGAAGATGAGATGTTCTCTGCATAACCTTAATAATCTCCAAACACACTTATAACAAAGATCTTGAATTCATCTCTTAATGCCTAGAGGAAATTTTCATCCAAAGGCAGCGTGACATTGAGATTAGCTTCTGATGAAGGCAGCCAAGTTGGAAGGAGGGAGAAAAGCCAACACCTGGCATTTCAATTTATCTTACCTTTCAAGTAATTTATTCAGTAAATAAATAGCTGATTACCACAATAAGCTTTCCTTGGCTTTGAGAGCTGGACTGACTATTGGAGGCTATATAAATGAAAGCCTGCATATGTTTCAAAGGGAGGGGAGAGAGGGCAAGAGAGAACCTCTTGAAACACACAGCTGGATGTTTTAGTGGAGAATAACATTCTTTATACTCCATAGACTTTTCTCTTAAATCTCAGCTGTCATCGCTGGGTAATATCCCCACCCTATCAGATGTCATGGATGCCCCAAATTTCCCATCACCCTCCGTCTACTTAAAATGCTTTTGCTTTCTGTCTAATTGGTAGAAGATCAGATAGTGGCTGTCTTCAAATGAAGTCTGTTGTTTTTAGAATGTTAACAGTCTGAAACAGAGCATGACAAACAATCCAACCTCTTCAATTGTTTCAGTATATCTTGAGGGTAGGTGCACTTCTACTGGGGCTAGGATCACCAAGGATGGAGCCCCTGTTGCATTACCAGAGCTCCTCCACAGCAGAAAATGAGATGCTTTGAAGCTGGCTCAAAGGCCTTAGAAGGTATTTCATGGCCTGGATGTCGGTGGAATTTTAGTATCTTCCACACCATTCCATGGGCCTCCAGAAACAACAGGGCTAACTGTTCACCGCCACCAAACAGTAAAAAGGATCCCAGGTAGCTGTGCTGAGAAAGAGCTGCAGCCAGTGACGGTAGACAGTACTGAGCTACATGGACCAGTTTGGAACAAAGCAGTTTTCATATATTCAGCAACAAAACAGGCATAACCCTAAATAGATTCCCTGCATTATAAGCAATCCAGGTACCAGGACTGAGGTTGTTCTTTTAATGGTAGACACGTAGAAGAAGAAAACAGGACCCAATGCAAGACCCAGTGCAACCCTAACTAAATCCCATTGAAATAAGGGGAAACAAAGTGCAAAGTTACAATGCATACAGTTAAGTGGGATTAATCCACTTAACTCAGAGGCTTTACATTCAAATGATTTCGATATTATTTAAAAACAGAAGAACCATGATGGATCAGGCCAAAAACCCACATAGTTGTCAACCCTCCCTGCTGTTCCCCACTGCTATATACATAGCTGTCAACCCTCCCTGCTGTTTCCCAATGCTATAATAAGGGAATTTTCCACAAAAAAAGGAAAAGGTTGACAGCTATGAAAACCCATGTAGTCCATCCTGTTCTCACAGAATGCCTATGGGAAGCCCTCACACAGGACTCAAGTGCAATTTATTTATTATTCTAAAAGCTTTATACTACAACTTATTTTGAAAGGAACTCAAGGCACCTTACATCATACAAGATAAAAATGAATATTCATCAGTCACACATCAACCAAGTATCGTGGAAGAACAGCATTCATCGAACAAACCAAGGATTCAAATAGCAAGGGTCAGCCATTACAAACAGCAAGCAAAAGAGAACATAGCTTGCACAGAGGTGGGTCAGGAATGGATTGCCTTGTGGATTGGCCAATGGTCAAGTTCAAGGAATAGCCCTCTGCAGAGTCAAGGCGAGAGCCCTTTGTAGGCAATACAGCAAAATGGCTTCAGAAACCTCAAACAAGCCTCACCAAGCTTGCTCTACTGTAAGCTCCTATTAGAGAAGACAGAGACTGTACCTGAAAACCACCCAGCCACACCAAAGGGCAATGCTGCAAATAAAGGTAGGGCCAGTGTTCAGCCCCAGAGTGGAGCTTGGAAGCTCAGTATGTCTGTTTTGCAATTTAGGTGATCAGCTGAGCACCCTACTCCAGCACTGAATCAATGTCTGCTTCATCTAGGAGCTCTCCTAGGTCCTGCACCACTTCACTTCGCCCTGCTATGAGGATCTTGTCTGTTAACTGTTGCATGCTGATTGGCAATAAATGACTTCAGCTACAGTTGAGCCTGAGTTCATTCAAATTGTATTTAAATATATATCCATTAATAAAAATAGCATACAAAAATGCATTCTGTCGGGGGGGGGATTGGGAAAATGCATATACTAAGCAAAATTGTATTCAAAAAAATTGTGTGAAAATGCATATGGATTTTCATGCAGACTTTATTTTTTAAAAGAAAAAGAAAAAAAGAAAACACAAACTTACACATAAATGTTCAAACCAAACTTAAAGACTGGGCAAAATCGAAAATTCTTTCTAGTAGCACCTTAGAGACCAACTGAGTTTGTTCCTGGTATGAGCTTTCGTGTGCATGCACACTTCTTCAGATACACAGATTAAAGACTGGGGAAATGAGAAACTAAGATAAACCAAAATGAATAAATTTGCCCATTCCTAGCTGTATCTCATTAAGTACTTCCTTTATGTCTCTCACACTCTAAACATGACTGGTGCAGAGCTTCAGTCTGCCATCAGTTTCATTTAAGACGTTTCTTTCAAACTGTAACGCTTAAAAACCATAACCAATGTTATAACATAGTCTATTTTCATCTTTTGCACATTCGTGTTGTTATTGCCTTTTTAAAAAAAGCAGCCTGTGTTTTGTTTCCAAATTAACAACATCCAGTTTTAAGACACAAAATTTAATGAAGAGAACTGGGAGTTAATGCTGCAATCCTACACATATCTTCTCAGAGATGTCTTACTAAGTTCAGACTTATACCCAGGCAGTGTATGTAGGATTTCAGCCTCAATTATTTACAGAAGAAAACTCAATTAACAGTGTAATCCTAAACTTGTCTCCTCAGAAGTAAATTATACTGATTTCAATGGTGCTTGTTTCCAGGCAAGTGGGGTAAGAATTGCAGCTTTAATAATCTAAATCTGGTTTAAAGACGCAACAGAGTTGATGAAGAGATGAATTGCTCTTCTTGTTGTATGTGTTTTTGAAACAAATAGATTTTCACAAGCGAAGTATCTAGTTCCTTACAGCTACTTTAGGCATTTAACTTGTTACTACATGACTACAACTATAGTCCCTACTAAAATGAGCATTCCCCCCCCCCAATTTTTTTGTCACATCATTAATATCTTCATTCAAAGATCACACATCTTTACTTTAAATAAGCCATTCAACCATACAGTCAACATCGTATGACCTCACTTACAAACAACCTTTGACAGCTAGCAGAAGGGTGAGTAATGGCGTTCCACCTGCCCTCTCTGAGAATTCTTGCATACTTGCTTTATATCTTTGCTTTGAATGATCACATTGCAATCAGTAACCTCCTAAATTTACCAATGGTTTTCACAAATGCATTAGCTTCCCTACTTAATTCAATTTTGTTTGTTTGTTTTCAAACAGAATTGCACATTTAAGCAGAGAACATCTCTTTTTTTAATATAGAAATAAAGACTGAATAAATCTTGGCTCCCATCCAGTTCTAGTCATGGGCAACTACATGAGTGTTAACAACTGGTGGTCTCAGGTGAGGATGCAGACCCCCAAGCAAATAAGAAAATCTAATCAGACCATTGCAGTGCAGATCCATACAAATGCATGTGGAAGCCCCTCTATGGGGCTGCCCTTAAAGACTATTCAGTGAGTGTAGATAGAGAAGCCCATTTCAGTTCCTAAGTGGTTACATATTGAACTAGTTCCACACTGGCTGCCAGGGACATTCCAGGCTGAAAAGATTTTTACATTTAAATACCTTCATGGCTTGCAACTAGCAAAGCACCCTCCTCCTGCATGAACCCACTCTCCTTTTAAGATTTGCATTGAGAGTCATGCTCCAGCTGCTCTCCCTTAGTTTACATTATAAATAGTGTTGAACAGGTCTTTCTTGACAATTGTCCTAGCTTTGAAGAATTACATCTCCCAAAAGGTCCATCCACATTCTTCCCTCTGTGCTTCAGATGTATTTGCAAGGTCCATCTGTTCTGGAAGGTCTTCCCCAACATGATGCCTTCAAAATGACTACAACTCCAATAAGCCTCAGGGACAACAGGAGTTGTAGTCCAAAACCTCTTGGGGGGCATTAATTTAGACCAGTTAGATGGAGGGACAGATGTACTTTAAGAATGGAAGAGCCTGCTTGGTCAGACCAACGGCCCATCAAGTCCACCATCCTGTTCTCACAATGGCCACCCAGATACCTGTGGAAAATTCTCAAGCTGAGCACAGGAGCACTCTCATCTTCTATGATTTCCGGCAACTGGTATTTAGAAGCATTACTGTCTCTGAATGTGGAGGCAGAGCATAGTCATCGTGCCTAGTAGCCATTGATAGCCTTATGCTCCATGAATTTGTCCAATCCTCTTTTAAAGTCACCCAAGTCTGTGGCCATCACTGCCTTCAGTGGGAGCGAGTTTCACAGTGCGCTGGATGAAGAAGTATTTTCTTTTAACTGTCCTGAATCTTCCAACTTTATTGGATGCCCATGGCTTCTAGTGCTATCAAAGATAGAAGAAACTCTATCTACTTTCACCAAGCTATGCATAATTTTATAAATGTCTATCATGTTGCCTCTTACTTGCCTTTTCTCTAAACTACAAAGTCCCACTTTGGTTTTGACAGTATTACTGTTTTAGATTTTCAGGTTTATAGTTCTAGGGCAGGGGTGGCCAACTCCAAAGAGACTCCGATCTACTCACAGAGTTAAAAACTGGCAGTGATCTACTCCCTTTTGGGGGGTTCAGGTCAAAGTTGTTGAGCTTTTATTCAGGAAGGAGGAAGACCCATTTTGGGGGGGTTGGGTCAAAGTTGTTGAGTTTTTTCAGGGAGGAGGTTAAATGTTGAGCTTTTTTTAGGGGAGCCACAGTTGTTCAGCTTCTTGGGGGGGGGAGCCAATGATGTACCAGTGATCTACCGCAGACGTCCAGTGATCTACCAGTAGATCATGATCTACCTGTTGGACGTGCCAGTTCTAGGGTTTACTTTTAGTTTGTACTACTGTAAGAAATTGATTTAAATTGATGTTGTAAGCAACTATGGAAAATCTGGATAGAAAATTATAAATTAACCAGCTCACAGACCTGCTTCAGGATTTTGGATGCACATGCAGATTGCCTGTTAAAGGACCAGGAAGACACATTTTCAAATGAAGCTCACTGGGTGATCTGGGACCAATAACTTTCTCTTACTCAGCCTAGCCTAACTCACAGGGAGAACACAGGAGATTGGGAAACACGAAAGCTGTCCTGATCTCCTTCAAAGAATGGTGGGAAGCAAATGTAAAAATAAGTAATTCATGAGTCCCAGCAGCCCAAAGTAATACAGTCAGGATTCATTTTATACATGTCTACTCAGAAGTAAACCCCATAGTGTTCAATGGTATATGAATATAGCAATGCCACTAAAGGATGGTATTAACTAAGTTACTCAGATCAGACTCATTGAATTAACAGACCTAAGTCATGTTCATTAATTTCAATGAGTTTATTCTGAGTAAAAGCTGAGTACCACCTGAAGTGGTCTAGCCAGTTAACTTTTACTTTTACTTAGAGTACACCCATTGAAATAAATGGATGTTAGTTGGAAATGTTCATTATTTTCAATATATCGACCCTAAGTAGAATAACACTGGATATAAACCACAGAATTCTTTCAGATCCACTGTCACCAGAATGGTTTTTTTTCTTTAATGCCCATCATAAAACTCCAGTGAGTTGTAGTCATGAATGGTTAACAAGAGCCAACACAGTCAAAATCATCTGGACAGGAAGCCAGCACTCTTTTGAGGGCCAGAAATATTACTGGAAACTCATCTTTCCAAAAATTATTATGCCTCAAGTTTGCTTCCAGCTACTAGGTCAAAGTGCTTACATCCAATTAATGATATACACCTACATCTACCCAGAATATAATTTAGTTGTGACTATACTTTATTGCTCCAGTAATCCTTTGAAGACCAATCTAACTGTCATTGTCGATCTTTTCTTAAAAGTGCTACTTTATAACAAATGCCACAGCCTCCAGTTTTACCAACAGACTCCTCTAAGCATATCAGTATTGTGATAATAATGTATTTGAAAGCACCCTCAGATAGTAAAATCTATATTTATCTCAACAAGACAAATTCCTGTTTTCAATGTCTATTCCAGTTTTCATACAGATCTTTGCATGAAAAGGTATCTGATGAGGTACCGTAAGATATTTAGTGGGGAAAAGGCATCTTGTTATGATTTATCAAATGCATAAGAACCAAGAAAGGCTTTCTGTTCCCATGGTGTTCAGATCTGCACACAAAGGCCATGCTTGCATGACAATGGCGATGCAATCATATTCTCTCCCAGGGAGGAAATCAAAGCTACTTTGCTCCTCCACCGTCTTTTTAGCGCATCTCAGGGTGGCACAACAGCCAAGCCAACGTTCCGCTCAGCGTGTCTTCCAAATGCAAGATTGTGGTTAAATTATCTCCTCTTTAACCATGATTGGTAGCCAGGAATAAACCATGATGACTTCTCTATGAGATTTTCATGTTCTGCGAAACCTCTGGTCCTGTTGCACCAAGGCTGTGACCAGAGATGGTCAAAGATATGTTGGTGCTTTAAGCAAAAAAAATCGAAATGGTGAGCCTTCTTCCCAGTGGGGTATCGAAACATAATAATGAAGTACATAACTGTGTATCAAATTTGGGTGCACAGTGGAGCTTTGAGGGCCCCCCTTTTTCTCTGACACACACACACACACATACGTCGAGGGGAGTTATTCTGTCTGAGAATCTAATTCCATACCTCCCTTTTGCAACACCAGTGGAGAAGAAATGGGATCTTCCTTCCTAGAGAAAATCTCTTTTCTGTAAAGAATGTTATGGTATGCCAAGGTATAAAACTTATGGGTTTGCTATTGACTAAAGGAATTTGAAATGTGTGTAGTTCAGGAATGAAGAATCTGTGGTACCTCCAGAAATTGCTGAGCTGCACCTCCCACTATCCCTCACCATTGACCACAGTGGCTGGGGTTGATGGGAGCTGGAGTTTAACATCATTTGGAGAACCATAAGTTCCCATCCCTTATATAGTTTTGTGGGGCTGGATGGAACACAGATACAAATGAAACTGCGGCCTCTTTGGATACATTTGTGAAGTTCACAATCAGAGAGGAATAACATCACATTCTCTATGGAAAATCAGTTATTATTTGGGGAAGCCAGGATGTGCTGAATGAAACATCTGTTTGAGAAGCAGAGGAAGAGAGTGAAATAAGGCTCCTGGTGTAGTCTAATTCTTTTCCTAATTCTTTTTTTTTTAATGTTCCAATGCTTCTATGTATAATGAAAAAGCCTACGCAATTGCCACACTAATCATTTATAATCAGAAAATAGACAAGTCCCGTTGTATAACTGAACCAGCAATATAGCACCATCTGGTGTGTGAAGAGTGAAGATGCAATATGGGGGGGGAAATGCAAATGCAAGTTTTGTAATAAACAAGAAGAGAAGGAATAGCAAAGTGTGCAATTTTAGGAGGGGCCACCACATGGCTCGCGGCAAAAGCAGCAAAAAATATGGCAATTTTTCAAAATCACCTGGTTTTTGTTCAATATATGCCACAGTTATCAGACTTCTAGTGCAGAAGTATTCCGCAAAACTCCAAATAATAATTGGCCAAATAAGAACACTGGGAAAAAGGAGTGAAAAGCAAACGGAGCTCATTAGCCTCACCCTTGCTCCTCACTCCCACAGAAAGCATCTGAGTTGCCAGAACTGATTATACAGATCACCCTTCCTAATCTGGTGCCAACCAGATGCTTTCTGGATTCTAGTTTTTGATATCTCTGACCATTGGCTGTGCTAGCTGGGGCTGATGAGAGCTATAGTCCAAAACATCTTGAAGATCACCAGGTTGGGAAGATTGAAGACAAAAGGCACTGTGGGCAGCTTTAAGGGAGGCAAAAGGAGCAAAGACTGACATAGGGATGCATAAAGTCACCAGTCTTTCCTAACCTGATGCCCTCCAGATGTTTTTGATGACCATTCCCATCAGCCCCGGTGTCATATACCTGTGCTGGCTAGGGCTGGTGGAAACTGTAGTAAAAAGAAAAAGGGGAAAAGAACACCTGGATGGTACCAGGTTGGGGACAGTTGCCTTACACCAAGTCATACTGCTTGTCCATGCAGTCCAATATTGTCTACTCTGAAGGTGCATCTTCATGGTCTTTCCCATCAAAAACTACCTGGTCCTTTTAACTGCAAATGCCAGAGGCTGCACCTGGTGCTTTTCTTGATGGGCTTGGTCCAAACAATGACAAACTATTGGTGCTTTACTATAACCATTTTAAAATATGATGGGATTGGATTGCGGATATAGGGTATTCTACTTCATGTATTTTGCACACACCCAAAATGCTCAGTTGGTGACTGCAACATGCATACATGACATTAAACGATGTTTCGGCATTCTTTGGAAGTTTCCATTTCTGTTTTTCAGCTAACAAAGGTTTGCTGTTATTTCAGAAACTGTGGTTAATTGTAACTATGGTTTAAGGGGGGAACCTCTGGCTCACAGACCAAAATAAGTCTGATGTCATATGTGATGTCATGTGTGGGACAGGGAGGGATGCAACCGCCAGTGAACAACTGGGAGCCTAGAAATGCTACCCTGGTGGTTTTATAGCAAGTAAGACTTGCTGTCAAATGCTAATCAGCCAAAGCAGGGCTAACTGTTAGCACAAACGATCCTTTCAATTGCTTGCCTGAATGCAAGCTAGCATTGGAAAAGATCTTCCTCATAGCCTAATCCAGGGGTCCCCAAACTAAGGCCCGCGGGCTGGATATGGCCCGAGCAAGCCAATTATCCAGCCCGCGACAACCCCCGTCACCCGCTCTTACCGGCGCAGCATGGCTGCCTATCTCCAGGTCAGCGGAGTGCCAGAAATAGCTTGTGCGCATGCGCAAGCCTCATTTCCGGGTCGGAAGAGGCCCGTGCACATGTGCACAAGCTATTTCCGGTGCTCCACCGACCCGGAAGTGTGCCGGAAATAGCGTGTGCACACTCGTATGGGCGCGCACTCCCCCGCCCTCCAGCCTGCCACGCGATCGGCACTGGAGGAACTGGCCTGAGGCCGGGTAAGTTTGCCGACCCCTGGCCTAATCCAAGCCCACAAACATAAGGGAACTAAGGATCCAACCCACTGGCTGTAAAAGGTTCCCCACCTATAAAAATAAGCCACTTTGCTATATAGTATACAAGCAAGAAGTAAAACTTCCTTGCACTTACACATGAGACCGAGTGAGATTTTCTTCATGTTTTGAACTAATTTACTGCTAGTTTAACCAGGAGTTAGTGAAAACATAAATGGGGAGTGTAATACATTATCCTAATGTAAGTAGAAGAAAAAGTAATATGTGAACTGAGACAGGAAGTCTATAATATTTTTTATACACTGGGTCTGATTTAAGCATCCTTATCACACAATTGAAGTGATTAAAGCTTGGTAAGGGAGTGAGTCCTTCTTGAAATCCATATTCATGAGAACCTCCTCAAAATCTCATGTTATTCCATGTCTTTTATTCTTGATTAATTTGGAGTGTTCTCATCATTGCAGAAACAGATTAGAATCATCACTGGCCCTTCACACACTCTTTACAAGGGATTAAAAATGCTTCATTATGACAGATTTTAATCACCTTCTTTCCTTAACAGAAAGTCCAACTGTTACCCCAACTGTTCTAATTTTGGACACCTAAAACCAGGATCCCTATTTATTTTCATTTCATTTATGCATTCACTTGCCCCAGCTTTCTGAGGCTTATGCCTTGCTTAGAGTGGCTTAAGGCTTTTTTTATAATAATAAAAAATGTGTAAATTAAAATTACAAATCACTGTTAAAACAAATCAGTAAAATAAAATACAAAGACAGATGTAACAGAGAATAACAGCCCTCAACATAGGCACTTGTGTAAGGCAATGCAGAACATTTTCAGGCAAAGGCTGAAATTCTAACCCTGCTTAACTGGGAAGAAGCCCTACTGAATTGAATAGGACTTACTTTTTGAGTAAACACGATTAGGATTAAGCTTCTGGTGTCAATTTTGCTCAAGGGTGGTCTAAGACATTTTGTTGCCTGAGGCAGAAAAATCCTATAACTGCCCCTTCCTGGGAGTAAAAATGCTACAATAATAACCAAGATTGTGTTGCCCCTTCATTATACCCCAAACATTATACTGCCTCATTCTCCCTAATGGTAGAACCTGCCCTGAGTCTACTAGTCTCAGGTGAGCTCCAGACAAATGGGCAGGCTCCTGAGTCTTTTGGGCTTGCCGATCACGTCGGCAGTTCGAATCCCCATGACAGGGTGAGCTCCCATTGCTCTGTCCCAGCTTCTGCCAACCTATCTGTTCAAAAGCATGCCAGTGCAAGTAGATAAATAGGTACCACGGTGGCGGGAAGGTAAATGGTGTTTCCATGCGTTCTGGTTTCCATCACAGTGTTCAGCTTGCCAGAAGCAGTTTAGTCATGCTGGCCACATGACCCGGAAAGCTGTCTGTGAACAAATGCTAGCTCCCTCGGCCTGAAAGCAAGATGAGCGCTGCAACCCCATAGTCGCCTTTGACTGGACTTAACCGTCCAGGGGTCCTTTACCTTTTACCTTTGCTACGTGGACTAATTTGGTAGGCATGAATGAAGAAGACAGCCAGATTATCTCCGCATATTCAGATCAGTTCCAGGTGGATTGAACTAAGAGAGCAAGGTGCTAAAGGTCACTTTGAGAGGCCTGCTTTCCATTCTCACATATGTCCATTGCATGAGACACCCAAAGCAAGAGCAGCTGGCATGGTGGCGCAATTGGGGCTGCCTTGCTCTCCCGGCTTCCCAACCCAGCATATTCCTGTAACTTACTGAGAGGGGGCAAGGCAACAAAGAGTTCTGCTTGGTACAGCTGCAGCATTAGGAGCACTGGATTGGCCCTGCCACCACTGACTCCAGACTCCCTACCAATTCTGCTTGGGATAGGACTAAGTTGTCAGAGGGCAAGGAGTCTAAATGAACCTCAACTCGCACCCAAAAGTGGGTTCAGAGAGATTCTCAATGAGCCAGAACTGAACCCAAACCTAAGACCCCTCTTGGTTATCTTGACTCCTATCCTCCTACATTTTGTGTTTGAGTGTGAAGTGTTTGAAGGGCTGTAGCTCAGTGGTAGAGAACATGCTATGGATGCAAAAGGTCCCACGCTCAATCCCCAGTATTTCCAAGTAGGTCTGGAAGAGACCACTGTCTAAAACCCTAGAGAGCTGCTACTAGTCCAGGCACCCCCAAACTCAGCCCTCCATATGTTTTGGGACTGCAGTTCCCATCATCCCTGACCACTGGTCCTGTTAGCTAGGGATGATGGGAGTTGGAGTCCCAAAACATCTGGAGGGCCGAGTTTGGGGGTGCCTGTACTAGTCAGTGTAGACATACTGAATGCATCTATATAGACTGATGGCCTATCTTTGTATAAGGCAACTTCTTATGTTCCTAATACAGGCAGAGTCCATGTAAATGTAGATGGCTTGATCATAACACCAGCGAGAGTTCAATTTGTATTTTTGTTGGCATTCTTAATCTAACTTACTAAACTCTCGACAAATTTTCAGTTCAAACTTTGCATTTAAACTGAAATTTCAGATCTGGTATGCTGATTTTATTTTATTTTTTAAACATGGAATTGGGGGGAAATGTATTTTACTGGAGAGCAGGAAAACCAAAAGGTGGGGTGTTTGGTGCTCAATTCAGTTTCCTATAAATCTCATCTTTCATATTAAAAAATTTTAAAATAAACATAAAACCCTTACGGTGGATTAGAATAAATCCACTCTGGATCATGTGTGCTGTGGTACTGAAATTGTATTACTGTTGCCATGTTGTTTTTATGCTGTGTTTCACTGTTTAAATCTTATTTTAACTGACTGGTTTTACTGATTGCATTAGATACTGTTTGTAGAGGAATATATAAACACGGAAAGCAAATAAATAAACCCTAACTTTTAGCCCTCATGGCTGCAGATATATGCTTGAAAAAGTGTGTGAGACACTTGCTGAAATTTTTGGAAATAAAAAAAATGGACAGTATAATATTTCCAAAATAATATTTACATTCCAGTTTAATTACCAGTTGGGTGAAGAAGAAACTGGTCCCTGCAGCTCAGGCCTAGTCAAGTTTGTTACATCTCAATGTCATGCTGTCCATCTGGGTGTCAACAGCCAGTGGCGGAGTAAGGCTCCGCGGTACCCGGGGCGGCAAAGGAAACGCCCAGGGGCGGGGCGTCGTGACATCACATTGTGACGTCATGACGCTCCGCCCCCAGGGCGTTTCCGGGGGTGCCGGCGCCGCTTCTGCAGCCCTCTTTTAAGCCGAAGAGCTCGCTTTTAAGCTCTCCGGCTCAAAAGGAGGCTGTGGAAGCGGCGATCCGATGACAGAGTGCGCCTGCGCGTGCAGGCGCACTCCGTCGTCGGGCCGTGCGCTGCCGCTCCCAGGGTGACGGAGGGAGCGGCAGCGCGTGGGAATGGTGGGAGGGGCTGCCTCTTGTCACCCCCACGTGCCGCCGTTCGCTCCGTTGTCCCAGGAGCAGCAGCACCGCACACACCGTGCGTTGCTGCTCCCGGGGGGACGGAGCCAGCAGCAGCGCGTGGGGCTGACAAGCGGCGGCCCCTCCTACCACTCCCCACACTGCCGGTCACCCCGGGAGCAGCAGCGCTGCACGGACGGGGTGCTCCCTCGGCCGTGCGCTGTTGCTCCTGGGGTGACGGAGGGAGCGGCAGCGCTTGGGAATGGCGGGAGGGGCTGCCGCTTGTCACCCCCATGCGCCGCCGCTCGCTCCGGTCGCCCCGGGAGCAACAGCGCACGGCCGAGGGAGCACCCCGTCCGTGCAGCGCTGCTGCTCCTGGGGTGACCGGCGTTGCCTGGGGAGTGGCGGGAGGGGCGCCGCTTGTCGCCCCCACCCGCCGCTTGTCGCCCCTGTCGCCCGGGGGCGTGCCGCCCCCACCGCACCCCCCTAGCGATGCCCCTGTCAACAGCCACTGCAGTGCTTGAATTACGGGGGCAGGGGCTTACATTTTGCCACAGTCCCTGTACCTACTGTTTCTAGAAAGCTATGGGGGACATGATTTGGCCAAAACTGGAGAAGGTATCTATGGATCAAAGCTTGTGGGTTTCATTACATGTTCCCCTACCTAACTCCCCCTTGACTGCATTTAAGGGCATCAGCATGGGGAAGAATATGGGAAATTATGGGCTCCAGAAAATGGGATTCCTGGGCTGACCCAAGGCTGGGTTTCAGCCACAGATCGTATTTTTCCTTTTCTCCTGTCTATGTCATAAAGGAGGAACCAATGGACTGCAAGACATGTGCATCAGTTGTACAGACTTCATGCATAACCCACTCCTGATTCATCAGCTCCACTGCTGAAGATGCAAGCCTCTGCTGAGTTGAAAGAGCACCTTGCTGCTGCTGCTTCTATCAAAATTACTATGGAGAGTACTTCAAGGAAAGTGCCACTTGTCAGTAACTTTGGAGCAATAAAATCCATGTAAACCACAATCGACTTAGGAAGAATTCACTGACGCGTTCATGGAGCATTGGTCTATCAATGGCTATTCATCATAATAGCTTAAGAATGCATCCTCCAAGTTCACAGGCACCATCAGATGCTGGAAACAATCACAGGTGGGATGTCTCCTCTCCAGCCTCTCTTGCTTTTGTGAGCTTCTGGAAGTCATTTGGCTAGCTACCTGTAAACTGGGGTCCTGTCTTTGCTTCCATTTTCCCATACATTCCCATTGGCAAGTACAGTGGTACCTCAGGTTACATACACTTCAGGTTACATACTCCACTAACCCAGAAATAACGCTTCAGGTTAAGAACTTTGCTTCAGGATAAGAACGGAAATCGTGCTCTGGCGGCGCAGCAGCAGCGGGAGGCCCCATTAGCTAAAGTGGTGCTTCAGGTTAAGAACAGTTTCAGGTTAAGAATGAACCTCAGGACGAATTAAGTACATAACCAGGGGTAGCACTGTACTGGAGCTGAAGGATCTTTGATATGATCCAGTAAGTCGCTTTCAATTTCTGCCACCGAGGGAGACTCGCCTGGTGCCTTTGTTATGTATCTTTAGGTGGCAGTCAAAATATTCCTCTTCTTCCACGCCTTTGGCTGATTAAACAATCTATGGCCTTTAAAATTGTGGGGTTATTGTTTGTTTGTTACTATGATACATATTTCTCTGTTTTCATACTGCAAACCATCCTGTGATCCTCAGATGAAGGATGATACAGTATAGAAATTTAATCTTAATCATAATCTGCATTGTGTCTCTGGATCCACAACCCATATTGTTTTCCCCTTCTTTTTCTTAAGAGGGAGAGAGAGAGAGAGAGAGAGAGAGAGAGAGAGAGAGAGAGAGAGAGAGACTCCTGTTTGTTTCTTGTTTCTCATCCAAGCCCAGTGACATCAGGGGCGCTTGTCTAGAGTGGTTTCATCCTGGCAACCAAAATGATGTTTAAGCAACACACTTCCTCTCCCTGATTTCCATCTCAGCTTTATGACCCTGAACAAGTTTATCTAGTAGTGTGGAACAATGTAGTTTTGAAAGGCACAAGAATGTTTCATCCTTAATGTGGAAATGCTTTCAGATGAGCTGCAATGACAAACAGGATGCTATGCGAAGATGTTTATAGGGCTGTTTACCAGAACGCCATTATTATTACCATGCTATAAACTGCAAAAGATTGTAGCCAGACTAGCAACGAAAATTTCAAAAGAACTGGACAACCGTATTAGCAACTTCCTAGAAACCAGGGCTACTTCTGCAGGCTCTGAAGTTATGTGGTTGAATTTTCTACAAATCCTCGATACATTTAGAGGTGAATCACACTAGGTCCTTAGTTCTTCTGCACTGGTTCAGCACTGCTATGCCATATAGAAATGTTTCCTAAGACAGTAGGCTAGAGTAATTTTACATATTTTCTGGCAAGTCACTGACCTAATTTGCTCATCATTTGCATGGACATGGCCAGGGCCATTAGGGAGTCCTACCATTAGGGAGGTGATCACCTCATCTGTCTCCTGAGAAATATCTATGTAGGACAAGAAGCTACAGTTAGAACTGAATATGGAATAACTGATTGGTTCAAAATTGGGAAAGGAGTATGACAAGGCTGTATATTGTCTCCCTGCTTATTTAACTTATATGCAGAATTCATCATGGCAAAGGCTGGACTGGATGAATCCCAAGCCAGAATTAAGATTGCCGGAAGAAATATCAACAACCTCAGATATGCAGATGACACAACCTTGATGGCAGAAAGTGAGGAGGAATTAAAGAACCTTTTAATGAGGGTGAAAGAGGAGAGCACAAAATATGGTCTGAAGCTCAACATCAAAAATACTAAGATCATGGTCACTGGTCCCATCACCTCCTGGCATATAGAAGGGGAAGATATGGAGGCAGTGAGAGATTTTACTTTCTTGGGTTCCATGATCACTGCAGATGGTGACAGCAGTCACGAAATTAAAAGACGCCTGCTTCTTGGGAGAAATGCAACGAGACACCTAGACAGCATCTTAAAAAGCAGAGACATCACCTTGCCGACAAAGGTCTGTATAGTTAAAGCTGTGGTTTTCCCAGTAGTGATGTATGGAAGTGAGAGCTGGACCATAAAGAAGGCTGATTGCAGAAGAATTGATGCTTTTGAATTATGGTGCTGGAGGAGACTCTTGAGAGTCCCCATGGACTGCAAGAAGATCAAACCTATCCAAGGAAATCAGCCCTGAGTGCTCACTGGAAGGACAGATCCTGAAGCTGAGGCTCCAATACTGTGGCCACCTCATGAGAAGAGAAGACTCCCTGGAAAAGACCCTGATGTTGGGAAAGATGGAGGGCACAAGGAGAAGGGGACGGCAGAGGACGAGATGGTTGGACAGTGTTCTCAAAGCTACAAACATGAGTCTGACCAAACTGCGGGAGGCAGTGGAAGACAGGAGTGCCTGGTGTACTCTGGTCCATGGGGTCACGAAGAGTTGGACACGACTAAACGACTAAACAACAACAACAACCATTAGGGAGAGTGAGGCAACAGCCTTAGCCAGCAGTGGCACAACCCCCAGCAATTTATCCCGAGCCTTTTGGTCAGTCCCCTCTATTGGGAGTTCAGAGCTTTGTGTACCACAGGCATGTCATATGTTCACTAAACCAGCCTGCTGCCCTCAGGCGCTGTGGATAATGCCTATGTTGAAGTACAGTCCAATCAGCTTCTGTACCTAGAATATGGGAGGCAGCATCTTGACATTTGCCTCAGGCAACAAAATATCTTTGGCCAGCCCTGAACCTAATAAAGGACAATGATCTACTGATTATTTAAGCCAGGGGTATGCTGTGAACTGCCCTGCAGTCCATGGATGAAAGGTGGTATACAAATTTAATACATAATTAACCAGTGGCACTCCAGAGGTTTGCAGGACTGCAACTCCTATCATCCCTGACCACGAACCAGGGTGGATGGAGTGATGGGAGCTGTAGTCCAACAGTATCTGGAGGGCCACTGGTTAGCCACCCCCTATGTAAGCAAATCAAAATCAAGTCTGCCATACTCAGAAAGTGGAAGCCATAACTGTAGACAAGTCACACCAGTGTTGTTTCCTCCAGTTGGCATTTTCACCTAGAGGAATTTAAAGTTTGGGAACTCTTTGAGTTCATTCACACTACATGGTGACACTGGGGGAATGAGCTGTTTCCACATCAAGACTACCTGTGCAACAAACATAATAAGTATAATCATGGTAGCTTGAAGAAGTCCCCTAATCTATCTTAGGCCACACCTTCCATATTTTTCTTGACCACATCCAATCTAGGCAAATCCAAATATGGTCTGGAAATCACTCCAACTCCATCAAATCCTGGATTTTGGTACTATGCCTAGTAACTATATATTCATCCCACTATAATACAACTCACAGTGGCCACAAGTCACTCAGTAACACTAGTAACAATGCTAAGAGAATGGCTATGGTTTGAATTCATGGGTAGTATGAAGAGATCCTGAAGGGGGCTGTTCCCCCTGCCCACATGGCTTTGTAGCTGAACCAACACACAACTGAAGCCAGATGTGGGGGTGCATGAGGATTCAGGTGGGGGTGCTGAGACCATCCCATAGCAGATTAAAGCAGCATCAAAGAGTGTTCCCTTCAGGTCCTAGAGGGAGGCAGCAGGAGGAGGAGGAGGGGAACAAGAGCAAAGGCGAAGGAAGACAGAGGAGAGAAGGAGAAAGCAAAGAAAGGAGGGAGATGAAGCAGACAGTAGTGGGGAACAGGGGGGGAAACTACAAAAAGGAAGTAGGGCTGCTGCAATAAACATACTGGAAAGGGGAGAAAAGGGATCTAGGGAAGTGAGAGGCTGAACAGGTCAGAAATGGGTGGGGAGAGATGGTGCCCAGTGATGAAAAGGGGTAACCAAACTCTTGCAGTAAGGTTCTCTAAAGAGACCACCTGAGGTTCTTAGGACTTCTTAGACTTTAGGTACAGTACATAGGAGCTGATGGACAGGAATAAAAATGGCTGAGTGAATGGCTTGGAGCTTTAGCTAAAGATGATTGAATTGGTAATCAATTGGTGCATTCAAGTTGATTGATTCATTGGCTGTTTGATTAAACTTGCTTGGTTTTAAATTGTCTTGGTACTCCCTGAAGTGAACAGAGGTATAGGAAGTTTCATAAATAATATAAAATAAGTCATCATTTCAATGATGTAAAGACCCTTTATCTTGTGCGGACTTTTTTTTTTCCCTTCAGGAACATGGAGAGTTTTCAGGTTTTTTACAGATACAAAAATGCAGTTTACAAAAACATCTTGGAATGGTGCAGGCTGACCAAATTCTCATCCTTCTTAGGAATTAGGGCTTCTTGTCCTGGTGGCGGCTTCCCACTATTCCTTTCCAACCAGTAAAGGAAAGAGGGTGAACCAGGGTCATCTTTGGAAACCAACACAGCTCCCAGGTATGTTTTACTGCTTGCATTTTTAAGCAGGACCTTTCAACTAACTCACAGTTAAAATTACTGCTTCCGTTGCAAGTACCAAAAGGATAAACTGCAGAGTAAATGTACAGCATAACAGTACAATGATAAAATAGAACGTACTGCTTTAAGTGAGATTAATGCTTCCCACCTGGAAGGCTTCCAAACTGGTGTCGTCTAATTGAGTTAAAAACGTGTCACATTCCCCATTAAAGCTTCCAATTCTTCTCATTTGCCAGCAGAAATATAAATGTCAATAAGAACCTTCCCAGTTTCAAAGTGCAAACTTCAACACCGCTTGCACACTTGAGCTGCAGTGAACCTTTACAGCCGAGAGGGTGAATCTCTGGCCCTCCAGATGTTATTGGACTCCAACTCCCACCATCTTCAGCCAGCATAGCAAATGGTCAGGGATGAAGGGTACTGTAGTCTAGAGCGGCACAGACTCCCCACCTCTGCTTTATGGGATCAAGATGTCCAGAATGGTAGCGTCAACAGCAAAGACCTGATGTCCCCTTTAACTGGAACAATACTGATCACAGTTTTAAAATATCAACTGCACATTTTAAAGGTATATTCTGCCCTTTCCAGACATGCTTCATATATATTGGGAAATAAGGTGTATGGGGTGTGTTAAAGGAGGGGTATTACTTCTGGTGGGGGGACACATCACACTCCTTCTGGGGTAGTTTGTCCACCTTTGGTCCCCACCATGCGCTGTGGCTCTTAGAAGCTGTCTGCATGCAACAACAGCCACACCCTGAGAAATGGCTTTGACTGGCTAGCTAAACCAGGTGAGGGTAGTTGATGAGTCTCAAACCCTCAGTGAGTTAGGAACTTCCCCTACATGCAAAGAAAGGCTCCAGCAGATTGTATGGCAAGACCAATGGTGGGTCCAATGGTCAAGAAGGCAGTTTCTGCATGTGCTGTAGAGGGAAGTGGGGGACAGATGAGTTGCTCAGAGCAGGCCAAATGAATCATAGAGGCATGGGAGACCACCAAAAGTGCCCCATCAAAAGATCTCATTGATAGAGGTGGAGCATAAGGAATCATACATGTCGCCATAGTGAGGAAGATACAAGACAGCTTGTGTGCCTAGCCCTAACCAGATGCAACTGTTGATGGGCAACTTCAACGTTCCCACACTCCCCCCCCCCCATTTTTTTCTCCTTATGGGACTGAACAGCCCTCAAAAACAAAAAGAGAGGGCCGCTTTCTGTAAAATAGGACACACGGCCACCCTATTCTCAGCCCACTATCTGATAACTTTTTAATGGGGAGGGGGTAGAAATGGTGGGCCCATCTGTATTGCAAAGCATGTGCTCTACCATTGAGATATGGTCCCTCCCCTGAATTGATCCAGAGTAAATGGTATTGATCCAGACAGGAGGTAAGCTTAATATGGGGGGAGGGGGGGTTAGCTAGAGCAGAGAGACGTCCAAGGCCTACAGCAACACAGCAAATCATAAATTCTAAATAAATCAATGTGATGTCTTTGTGTAACAACACTACTGCATGGATAATAGGCTGTACGAGAATGTAATGTATGCCGCAGTCCCTATCGTTTCCCAACTTAGGAAAGAAAAATAACAAATGCTTGAAAACTCTGCCAAACAACAAAGCTGAGATTTTATACATGCACATCAATTTCGCCCTGAAGCCTTAAGAGCCTGAGGGTCACCCCAGCCCCTTTAATACCAAAGGGCCTAACTATGCCGCCGATCGTGCACCAAGCCCAAACCTGCTTTTGTCTGAGAAAAGATGAAAGCTCCCTAAAACAGGTGAAGGCTCCTTTTGAATCATCACCTGCAATTAAACAAAGGGAAACTTAGAGGAGGAGAGGTAAGCTGAACTCTCTTTTAAAAGACACCAGCAGAGCAGGTGGATGCTTGCCGAGGATGGCTGTGGTGTCTGCTGTCATTCTTTCACCAAATGATGTGCAGTCATGAGGATTTGCTGCACGGAGGCAACAGGTCAGTGGTGACGAAGGAGGCTGATGAGGGCAGAGAAGGGAGGAGAAGGGAGGAGGAGATGCAAGAAAAAAATTAAAATATATATACACAGCCCACATATAAGACTCAGTGGGAGAAGACTTGGTTGTTTAATAGCATTCCTAGATCTCTGATGAGTTCTAGTTGCAAAGGGAATTTCTTTAGGACCATCTTTCAGAGGTAGATGACTTCACATAGACCAACCAGAATATCTAAAATAAGTACATCCCGCTGGAGATGTATATCGCCAAGAGCAGATTGTTTGCATATCTTCTGGCAGTGTGAAAAAAAATTAAGTAATTCTGGAATAGTGTATTTGAAAATACAAGAAAACATTGACTACAACTTGCCACACCCTCCGAAAACAGATTCTCTCTTTGCTATCTGAGGTGAGTCCGGCAGACTTAGAAGCGATGGCAACTCTTCTAGAGACAACCAGAAATTGCAATATTTGCTAAATACTGGATGATTGAAGAGACCCCTCAACTGAAAGACCTGCTAGAGAAAGTATAGCAAGTACTGGTAGCTTTGTTGTTGTTGTTGTTGTTGTTGTTGTTGTTGTTGTTGTTTAGTCGTGTCTGACTCTTCGTGACCCCATGGACCACAGCACGCCAGGCACTCCTGTCTTCCACTGCCTCCCGCAGTTTGGTCAGACTCATGTTGGTAGCTTCGACTACTTCTATTAAATTGACATATGTAAGAGAATAACCAACAAGAGAACAAGTTGTTAAAACAATGAGCCCTTTTCATAAGGGTTGAACATACCTGAAAATAGGTTACAAAGGGAGATGCTGCCCGACTCTGCATTATACACACAAACATGTTTTCCCCATCCCTCCCTTCCCTTTTCTTCTTTCCTTCTCTTTTTCCTTTCTCTCTTCTTTCCCCCTTTCTTTTCTCCTTTCCTCCCCCTTATTTTCCTCTTCCCCCATTCCTCTTCCCCCCATTTCCGGGCATGCATAGTGGATCCGGCCGGTGCTGCTGCGAGCCGGCGAGCAAGTGGCAGCTCGTGGGGCTGCCCCGTCCGGATGGGGTGCCGGGCGGCAGGGGAGGGGCCGGGGATTGTCACCCCCTCCCCTGGAACCCAGGGTGCAGCGCCTCCTACGCCCCGCCCTTCCTACGCCACTGGCCACCAACAAAAAGGCTCTGTCACAGGTCTATGTCAACCAGGCAGCCTCCTGGTGGCAGCGCCATCAACCAGCTCCAGCTCTTTTTTTAACTAAGGGCTGGCTCAAATATCCTTTCCGATAGTTCTGATTCAAGTCTCCTGTGCCCTTGGAACTACTAAGGGGCAGCACCCCACTCTGGTACAAAATAATAAATATTTGGTGCCAACTTACAAAGCCCTACACAGCTCAGGGCCAGGTTATCTGAGAGACCACCTGGTCCCTTATATGTCCAAAGATATCAGAAACTTGTTTCACAGTAACTCAGAGCAGGGCTCTCAGTGTGGCTACCTCTGTTTTGTGGGATAGCATTTCTGTCAAGATAAAACAGATACCCACTTTCCAGGCACCCACATTCCAGAAACAATCGAAGACATTTTTGTTCTGGTGCATTTTTCCAGCTGGATGTATAAGTTTCCTCCCTGGGTGTCTATTTTGTTTTCATATTTTAAATATATTTGCTTTTTGATGTTTTTGTTGCACATTGCCTTGAGATGCTTACGTAGAAGGTGATTAATAAAACAACAACAATTATTATTTTGCCTGTCACCTTTGCTAACTTCAGTAGTCCCAATTTTGGTTAGTAACAATTATTCTTTCCTCAGTTTCACTCATATGTTCCCATGGCACTCATCCAAGGCTTTGGAATACTAAACCTGCTGAGCAGGTAACGGTAGTTAGTTTCATTCTCCAGGTCTTTGCAATAACTTGCACTTGTGGTATTTAAAACATTAACAACATTAACTCGTTAGGCCAAAGTTTGCCTTGGTGTAAATACCACAGTGTCCACTCCATGGAAGCTAATACAGAGAAAGGACTGTTTAAAAATAATAATTTCAGTGGTACTCAGCTCCATATTATGCCAATCATTTTGGGCCTGGCTGCAGGAAAAGAACAATCACCTGATGTCTACTTAGAAGTCAGCCCCATTGAGTTCAATAGGGCTTACTCCCAGATAAGTGGGTATAGGGTTGCAGCTTTTGTCCATTAGAGTCAATCCATTAAAAACCTTTTGATCAATTAAAAAGGTGTACTTGAAAGGTGCCAGCAGGCGTCTGCTGGCCCAGGATAAATGCCTGCTAGGCTACTCACTGGAACTGGCCTGAGGGGACACACCCTCTGATGCAGCTTCACTGGTTGCTGGTGTGCTCCTGAGCACAAATCAAAGCACTTACTTTTCAAGCAGCTTTATATGAGTACCTGAAGTACCTGTCTTTTCTCACACATACCATGATCAGAGAGCCTTCTCTTGTCCCTGTTCATGGCCACCAGCACACTCATCTGCTGGCAGTGACACTTGTTAAGTTACCTATGCATTGTGTGGAAAAAATCATTGATATATTTGTAAATGTGTTTACACACTGAAAAAACCTCCTTTGAAAAGAGATCATTGATATGGGCTTATATGGCCACAGTGATCCATGCGACGGTCACCTCCAGACTTGACTATTGTAACTCGCTCTACGCGGGGCTGCCCCTAAAGCTGACCCAGAAACTCCAGCGGGTGCAGAATGCCACGGCGAGGCCCTTACCGGGTCTTTGCCACGGGACCACATTCATCCAGTGCTTTACCAGCTGCACTGGCTCCCGGTGGAGTACAGGGTCAGGTTTAAGGTGCTGGTTTTGACCTTTAAAGCCCTATGCGGCTTAGGACCCTCGTACCTAAGGGACCGCCTCTCCTGGTATGTCCCGTGTAGGACCTTAAGGTCCTCAAATAATAATCTTTTGGAGGTCCCGAGCAACAAAGATGCTAGGTTGGCCTCAACTAGGGCCAGGGCCTTCTCAGTATTGGCCCCGACTTGGTGGAACAGTCTATCACAAGAGACCAGGGCCCTGCGGGATTTGGCATCTTTCCGCAGGTCCTGCAAGACGGAGCTGTTCCACCTGGCCTTTGGGTTGGTTTCTGTTTGATATTTATGCTTCATTCTTTTATTGGTGGGTTATTTGAAAATGAGACTGCAGTTTTAATATTGAATTTTTAAATTTGTATTTTAATCTGTTAGTTTAAATTGATTGTGTTTATGTTTTTGCTGTGATTTTAATTAGTGTTAGCCGCCCTGAGCCCGGTTTTTGGCTGGGAAGGGCGGAGTATAAATAAAAAAATTATTATTATTATTATTATTATTATTATTATTATTATTATTATTATTATTATATTCTGAACCTTGGAGTTCTCAGGGTGGCTTCATTCTAACAAAATCAAAAATTCTTTCCAGTAGCACCTTAGAGACCAACTGAGTTTCTGAAGTACAGATTCCCCAAACCGCACTGACCAACTGGAAATGAAAATGAAGAAACACAGCCAACTCTCAGAAAACAACTAGTATTCCTGATGTGAAAGCTGGAATCTCAAAAAAAGAAGAAGAAAAACTGAAAAGAATGGGGAAAGAAATGCTTCCAGCAACAACATTATGGATAATAATATGCGTCATCCACCAGATAAGCTGTTGCTAAGAAATGAGTACAGATGCGCCAACCTCTCTTTAGTGCAGGAAACCGCTGGGTCAAAAATACCGAAATCAAAATACTCTTTTAAAAGATGCAGGTGTAAAACACTGAAGTTTGGTTGATAGGAGGTAGTCAATGGAAGGTTGTTGTTGTTTTATGAAAAGGAGTGGGTGAGAAACATCTGTAACAAGAAAGAGTGTGCTTTAAAATGCAGATCAAATACCTCCTTAAATCTTGCTGCAAGTCAAATTCTGCTGTTGGGTGCAAGTCAATAAACACCATCGACTTCACAAAGGAACAGTTATGCATATTCAAAAGCAGAACTTGATCCAGTGTATGAGAATGACTGTACAGAGAGAGAGAGAGAGAGAGAGAGAAGAAGGAGGAGGAGGAGGAGGAGGAGGAGGAGGAGGAGGAGGAGGGCGTTGTTATTGAGTGTTTCTGAAGGCAATGTGTTTCAACATTCCAAGAAAAGAAGAGGCCTCTAGAACAGATCAACCCTGTGCTGGAACCAAGTGAAAACTACCCCCTTGCTGCAGTGCTGGGGCATGTTGTAACACTGCGTGTTGGTGCTCCCCTGGAGCATGACATGCAGCTACAGAATAATGAAGACATTGAATGGCTTGATTGACAGGGCTCCAGCGGCACACAGAAAAGAACAATGATTGCAACATAGTGGCAACCCCCTCTTGGATTAAAATTTCCTTCTCATCTGCAGAATCGGGAGGATGCCAGCATTTGTAAACATGCTTTATTAAAACAGTTACCACAGTCACACATAAACGTGTGTGTGTGCGCGCACACGCACACACACACACACAGCACAAATGTAATAAGAACCTAGGAAGGTTAATCCTAAATAGAACTCAGTGGCAAAGCTAGTCCTGCTGTTAGGCAGAATGAGGCAACCGCTGCAGGTGGCAGATGCTGAAGGGAAGCTGTGGAAACCCTCGGGCTCTTATTTCTATACTGTACCGCTTTATATTCTCCTTTTCTCCAAACTCTGCAACCTTTGTTAATGGTATAATGGTGTTTAAGTTTTTTTTTAATGTAAGTCACTTGGAGACCTTTGGGTAACAGGCAACTAACAAGTCTAATATATAAATAAATAAAATAGTTAAATAAGTAGTTAAATAAATAAATAAATAAATAAATAAATAAATAAATAGTTAAATAAATAAATGGAAGTATTTCCTGCACTTGGAGAGCCCCACCCACTAGGAATCAAGCACCGTCCTAGTTGCATAGCACCTTCCTGGGCTCTGCTGCTGTTTTTGTCATACTGCAGTGTGATGAAATGTCAGGAACGGAATTTGACAGACAGATAGAGAGATGACCCTGATGTGCCTTCTTCTGAAACACGAATCAAGTATTTCATTTTCCATGGGTTCCTTTTACAAGGGCAGCTTGTGACATGCCATAACTTTAAGGATATGATTACTGGGGAGTCTTAGGTAACTCTGTTGTTGTGCCCAACAAGACACTGATGTTTTAATCACATTACTGAACGGTGTGTCTGTTTACCTTAAACCATCAATGTTCAGTTCTTCAAAGCTCTTTGTATTTGGGTCCTCACCCTATAAGCTCATAAAGCATCTAAGTTTTTTTGCCTCCCCCTTCTTCGTTTCTTCAGACTGCGCAGTAACTACATTACAGTTGGCACAGCACCATAAAAACACGTTGGCAGTCAAACAAATAGCACCACACGAGACCCAACATAATTGTGGGTTATTGAAAAATGCTTCCCGTACATGGCTGGAATTCCCCTTGCAAGCTGAAAAGTTTTCTTAGCTGGCCAAAGTTCACTGCCAGAAGTGCCTGCACACCTTCATGTCCTCCCCTGGAGAACACACTTGATCCACGACTTCAGAGCTCAGCCAAACGAACCTGTCACTTATGCCTTAGAACTCTTGTCCAGTGTCACCTAACCTGGAAGCCAGCTAACCCTGGGCTTGGGGCCAAGGTATCACTCACAAAAATCCCACCCAGCACAAATGTAAGGAGCAACAGGGGAGGGGGAGCACAAAGGAATAAAATAGGAAGGGATTCACTATCTTCTCCAAGTTATTTCTCCAGGTGACTCCCTTTACTTCAGCCCCCAACTGCACCAATGGTCTCCTGCACAAAGTCCAAGCCAAAAGTATTTAATGCCATCAAATTATATACTTGGTTGTATTTATGGTGTAAGTCCCTCTTGATTGTCGGTTCAGGTATTATTTGTTATTGTTACAATTACTATTATTGTTTTTATTATTGCTATGTACTACTGCTGCTACTATTACCATTGCTGTTACATACATACATAATTTTCTTTGTATGCCACCTTTGCGCAGTTCAAACCATGCTCAAGGTGACTTGCAACTTGAAAAAAATACGTAACTACAATGTAACAAAAGCAGTGTTATTAGAAATAAAATAGTTAAAAAATACACAACCAAGTGGAACCATTTCCACATAAATCACAAGAAGATCTAAAATATACCAAAAAAAAACCAACAGCAAAAAACCCCTGCCAACAACCCCCAAACAACACCCCAGCCCTAGACTTTACAATGATACAACTCTTATTTTATGCACGTTCAAGGCATGCACAACCACTGATGCACACACTTTTTTCAACCCCAAAAGGGGACAGAACAGGGCAGGGGTGGCACAGGGCGGGCTTATACATGCCGCACTAACAATGACCCAAAATGCAACCCCCACACAAAAGGGGAGCTGCCTGTTATAACATTGTGTGTATAAGAATTTACAATTATTATGATTATTTTTACATTTATATCCCACTGTTCCTCCAAGGAGCTCAAGGAGACTTTCACTATTCTTTCCCTCCCAATGTTATCCTTAAAAAAAAAAAAAACCCTGTGAGGTAGGTTAGGCTGTGAGGCAGTGACTGGCACAAGGCAGTGGCGTAGGGAGCCGCTTTGCCACCCGGAGCAGCAAACGCGAGGCACTCCCCGGAGTGGGGCGCCACTCCCTAGCGTGCACCCTGACATCACGACGCATGCATCGTGACGTCACGACACACGCGCAGCATCCAGGGTGGAATGCGCATGTAGTGGTTAGCACCACCCAAGATGCCGCCGCACAGAAGGGGTGGCGCCGAGTGTCACCCTCCCGCCAGGCTGGCACCCAGGGTGCTCCTTCCCCAACACCCCCCCTCGGTACGCCACTGGCACAAGGTTACCCAGTGAGTTTCATGGTTGAGTGGAGATTTAAACCCTGGTCTCCCAGGTGCTAACCACTACAGTCTGGTACAGGGCGAAAGATTTATACGATCTGAGGAGAAGCCAGGTTCAATGGTGGGGGGAAATGAAATAGACAAATAATAAAATACACTCTTCTAATTTATTCTCAAACAAATGAGTTTTTAAACCCTGGTGGCTATCACAACTTCCTCTGTTCTACTTTAACACTTTCTGTGTAAACACAGGCCATACCCCAGCACCCTGAGTCTTCCACCACTAGACTCAGTTCATATTTCTGGCGGGTTAATTAATTCATCTGCATGCACCAAATCACCATAATCTGAAGCTAGTTTTTGAAGATGCTGAACCCCCAGCCACCTTGAATTGCCTTGCCACTTTTCCTACAGATTTATGACTCATGAGTTGTATTGCAGTTTAAATATTAATACTTCAGGCAAAACATCCTTTCCTGTTCTCCACAGCATAACATCATTGTTAATCTCTCTCCTTCATGTTAAAACATTTTCTAACTTTCAAACGGCACATGCAGCACGCAAGAACATTTTCAACATTTGCAGAACCCAGGAGTGGAATGACTAAAACCTGTGATTTATTCACCGGAGAGTTGTTAGAATTTTGGCAGTGATTTATTCTCCACAACAAGTTGCTTGAATTTCAACATGGCAACCTAATAATCCAGAGCATTTAACATTTCAGCACGAACATTAGCCCTGTCATAAGTAGTAATAGTGACACCTTGTGCCTATCAATACACATTCTAACCAGAAGTCTTGAGTCATCTAATCCGTTGTTTTAGCATAGTAAGGCAGTCTGGAAGCTTCTTGCAGAACAGGGGGAAATGCTCTAAAAATGCATAAATGCATCTGCCATGATATTTGTAAGGACGTTCAGTGGTTGCTCATGAGAAATCAGCCAAACGCAGAACTTCTAAAAACTAAGTTCTTTATTGTGCAGGTATTTACAGTGGAGCAAGAGTTCAAACGTCCATCTCATCCCTCCGCAGAGTCCAGGAATGACCCCTTCCAGTTCTTGGTCCAGCAAAAGAGGCGCGGGATTCTGAACCCCCGCCTCCCCCTTCCACGTCTTTCCTGTCTGCGAACTCGGGGCGCAGGAACCTGTCCCTGTTCCCCGCTTCCCCCTTGGTGTTCAGGCTCTGCTATCCCTTCAGAGCCCCTGTGCCTTCAACTCCCCCTCCCCACTGGAGGAATGGTCGCTTCCTCCTGAGGAGGGGGATGACGAACTGGTGAACAAAGGAGGCGGTTCCCTGTACTGCAAGCGATCCCGGGATGCTACCTGCCGTGGAGAGGGGGGTTTCCTGACAATATTCTCCAAAAGCCAGTAAATAAAAACAGGTTTAGCTGACACAAGCAATCCAAGTCAGCTTTGTGACCATATCACTGGGGACTGTTGAAAATGAGGGCAGTTTAATTGGCTAACTGAACATTGGCTAACTGCATCAATATTTTAAGTTCATACCTCGTTTTGAGTATGGCCACATTCTTATCATACATTTAAAGCACTATGATTCAAGTTTAAACAGTCCTTTCCCCCTCCAATTTTTTCAATAAAGCAGTTTTGTTTAGACACGCTTATTACTGGCCTGTAGACGCTGATGAATTTTCATCTGTTTTGCTATTGGTTTTAATTGTTTTATTGTTATTTCTTGCAAACCGCTTCAAGTTCATGTGGTTTATAAATTTCATTAAATGAATAAATAAAAATAAATGCAGTTCTCCAACCATATTGCACACAAAAATACACAAAAAAACTGGGTTAAAGTGTGCATCCAAATGTATATATTAGTGAAAATAGCATACAAAAAAGCATTATATTAGGGGGAAACCTGTTTTGCAAAAATGTGTACAGTGAACAGAATCTCATGTAAATATATGTATATTAGGAGAAATTTAGCACTAAAGGCTGATGATTTTTTCATTAAGGCTTAAAAAAAATGAATTACTAACCAATGTGGAAATGTGAAGAATTGCTTTAATATTGGAGAAATTAGAAACCAAATTTTTTCAGATTTGTACATTCCTAGGACTCCCGGGACACTTTGAGAACCAAATACAGTGGTACCCCGCTAGACGAATGCTTCGCTAGACGAAAAACTCGCTAGACGAAAGCATTCGTCTAGCGGGAGGCTGCCCCGCTAGACGAAAAAGTCTATGGGGCTGCCTCGCAAGACGAAAAAATTTCGTCTTTTTTTTTTTTTCGTTTTGCGGAGCGCGGCTCCCATTGCCGCTCCGCAAGACGAAAACCCCGCTAGACGAAAATTTTCGCGGGACGAATTATTTTCGTCTAGCGGGGCACCACTGTATAGTGAGCATTTCTCTAATTGCGTCAGCATGGGGTAATTTCTCCTTTCAAGTTCCAGGCATTATAGAATAGAATCACAGATTTGTCGAGTTAGAAGGAATCCCAAGGGCCATTTAGTCCAACCCTGTGCAATGGGTTGGGATCCTTGCTCAACTCCACATTTGTAAATCAGGAATAACTGATAAATAACCATAAATGATTGGATTTCATCTGCACATAATTCTAATTTTAATCATGTGCCCTAAGAGCAATGAATGCAGGTAGGCATGCAATTAGAGTATTATGAGAAACGCATATTAATGAACTGTTCCACACATGTGTCTTCCACAAAGTAATCAGCTAATTAGAGCTGATTAGTTGCTCGGATCTAGTAGCATTGTAGCCCAGCATTGTAGCAATCATAAAATAATTCACGGATAAGAGAGGCCTGTTGTGTCATTCATGCAAATGAATTTTGCTTTGGCCAGTAAACTATGTACTCATCCACACCTCTGCTTCCCCCACTACTTTCCCCTGGGGAATCACAGTATTTACTGCTGAATCAGAGCAAAACATCAATCAGGTTTTCCACGGATTGGCATTTGCTCTGATCCAGCAGTAAAGAGCAGGTCTTCTTGAGGAAAGTAGCATAGCAGATGGATAAACTGCTCGGACCTCTGCTTTTTAGGAGCAGTACAAGTTAAGTGTGAATGACCTCTATCTTTCAAAGAAAACCCCAAAAGTATCTGCCACCTCAGCTAATCACAAAAACAAACCCCTGTGTTGCAATGAGAACCAATCACAGAAATATAGATACAACACGTAGGCTAATAACTGTTAGAGCATATATAATAGAATAATGATATCATTCAAAAAGTAGAAATAAATCTATTAGAGTTCATATATACCAGGCGTCGGCAAGGTTATCCGGCCATGGGCCGGATCAAGCCCACGAAGAGCGTCCATGGGCTGGACATGTGCAGCGCGATATTGGAAATTGTGTCTGCGCTTGTCAGTGATGCCTGACATGTGCAGCACGACGCCGGAAATTGTGTCTGCTCATGTCCGTGACACCGAAAATCACTTCTGCGCCTGCGCAGATGCAATTTTCGGCATTTGGACATGCGCAGACGCAATTTCCAGGACCACGGACATGCGCAGATGCGATTTCCGGCGCCACTCGGCATGTTGGCGCGCTGCGCTGCTTCAGCGCAGCACGCGGGGTGCTTGCCGAGCGGGCAGCTCGGTTGGCAGGCAGCTCGTGGGGCGGTAAAACGGCCTTCATGGGCCACATCCGGCCCACAGACTGGAGGTTGCCGACCTCTGTTATATACAATGTAACAAACTAGTGGCGCAGGACGTCAAGCCATATGTTCAAGATAGGCGTCAAAGGTCAGTCTCACAATGGTTATTCAAAGGTTTCAACAAAAGACATCTCAAAAGTCTAAAAAGTAAAGTTCTCTCAGTAGTTTTTCTGAGACATTTTCTGCACCATGCACATGTTCAGGCTCCCATATGGCAATGTATCTCTGAAAGCTGGAATACAATTCTTTTCATTACTGGTGGAATTTGAACTTATTTAGCATTTTTTGAAGCCATTGTAACTATAGTATGTAACTGCAATAGGGACTAGGGACTAGTCTACAATCCAGATTCCTCAGATTTTATATATGTCGGGGTTTGGGTGCTGGAGCTCCTCGTGCACGGCCTTGGACTGGTTATGCACGAGGTACCAGTTGCGGGGAAAGCGGCCAGCGTTCCGCGTGCTTTTGAGCACGGTCGCCGGCCAAGTCTCACAATCTGAAGGAGGTTGAGTAAGCCAATTGATGACTCCGAAGGTGTGTGAGTTCCTAATTGCCTTCTTAATGAAAGTTGCCTCGTGAAATAGAATATATACCCTGACTCTGAATAGACGGACCAACTTAAAGAAATTAAAAATTTTACTTTAAACCTTTTACTCCCCCTTTTAACCCCAAAGGAAGACAGACACCGGTTGTATCTTTAGTGGCTTCGGCAGAACCCGCATAGGCTCGTCCCCTAAGCTAAGTTCTCCTAAGCTTAAAGTCCCTGCGCGCCCAATCTTCCGCGAGGCTAGCTAAATAAACTAAAACCGAAATATCTTCCGCGGGCCTAACCCTAGGCTAACCTAAAGGAACCTATCTAAAAACTAAACCGAATGATCTTCCGCGATCTAACTCTAACTAAAGAAAAACCCATCCAACCCGTCCAGCCCGCTCCCAATACCCTTAAACTAAACCCTGAACTTAAAAGAACGTCGACTGACTAAAACCAAAGAAACCAAGGAAAAACGTGCCTAAGCGGGGGTGCCTCTGCCTTTTATTAAGGAACAAACGTGACATCATCATCAATGCCTCAACCAATAAAATCACTGTTGCTGCCCTCCAAAAAGGCGGGAAGCAAGTTTAACGCTCATTAACAACTTTGAACATGACCGGAACTATAAAATAAAGGCGGATTAATCTCATAAGTGAACCACACTATTCATTCATGCTTTCACTTTCACTTTTGCGCGCAATTATACCAAAAATAGATCTCGAAAAACCTCAATGTAGCAATAAAGTCATGAAAATAACAAACCACTGGCCGAACATAAAAAGTGATCGATCCGATACACTATAAACCTTTTAGGCATATATATCATACAGCATAAAACAACAAATCACCTCATAAGCATATATACTTTCGCGTGCAGCGTAAAACAACAAATTACTCCCCAAACACAAGAGAGGACCTGATACAGGTCCAAAATTAAAAATAACGGATAACGACTGCCCAAACATAAGAGAGGTCCCGATCCGGGACCCAAAATAAAATATAACTAGAGCTGGGGCTTCATAGCCTACCCAGACCCCTCCCCCATTTTTTTTAATTTTTATTTTGAAAACTGAGGAAAAATGGATAAGGTAACAGAAAAAGGGTTGTGGCTCTGAGGCTACAGAATCGAGGGAACTTTCAGGAAGGTAGATTCTGGACTTACCACAGCGACCACAGGTAACGGGGAACTAGGGTCCGATTCCAGAGAGGGGATTTAAGCCACCTATGTAATGGCTTTCCAGCCGTGAGTTGGGATTTAAGCCACCTAAGTAAAGGTCTCCCAACCATGAGGAAGGATTTAAGCCATCTACGCAAGGGTTTCCAGCAAAAGCGAGATGGGATTTAAACCACCTACATAAGGGTCTCCCATCAACAGCAGGAAACAGAATGAAGGGAAAAGCTGGGAACCTGGTTTACTGCCAAAAGGTAGCATATAGAGGGGGTTTTTTCAAAAGAAAAAGGGGTACCAAGAGGGTAGGATGTCACCAGACTTGACATATATGTCTTGAACAAATCCGAGAATGACCAATTCTTTGACCAAAGGAAAGCATTTCAAATAAGGTATACAAATATCAAAGCACAGTTTAGACTACAACTTTTGTAAGCACAACGTGGAGATTTAAGATTCTTGAAATGAAACATATATATATGAATATGTCTATGACTAGAACTGCACAAAGACGATGCTTTGACCTTACGTAAACATTTCCATATCATCAAAATTGTGACGCTCTAAATGGAAACCGTTGCAGAAAAGCTTTGTATACATAAACATCCATATCATTAATTACCAAGCTATATTGAAAACACATGTAACATGCGAGGCGGATATTTCAAGAAGCATACAAAATTGAAAGTACAAGCTTTGTAAATACAATAAAAGTACAGGACAGTTTTAGAACTGCAAAATACACTGGAGAGGAAGATGAAGACGATGAATGAGTAGCCGGTCGTCTTCTTCTCCGACTACACACGACCATGTAGAAGAAATAGTCCTGGAACTCAGGAAAAGTTCATGAAGCTCAGAAAAGTTCTGAAACATCGAGTTCTGAAGAAACAATGATACCTGTAGAAGAAAGGAGGTTAAGCAAGCAAATCAGAGTGATCTGCTAGTGAATGCAGGTAAGGGAGTAACTGGAACAGATTCAGGCAGCCAGGAACCAGAGGCTGCCCAGAAGCAAACAAAAGGGCCTAGGCAGTAGGAGGGTAAGGCAAACTGCCCAGAACTCAACTGGTGCTGTTTGTTGAGCACTTTTGAAGAGTTGCTGCACTTGACATTGGAAACTGGTGCAGTCAGATAGTGAATTGGATATTCTCAAGCTGGCTCTTTGGCTCTCCAAGGGCGCACACATCTGGCAGGCACCCAAACAGCCTTTTCTTCAAGGGCAACTGCAGCATACCCACGACCCCAAGTGATGAGTGGAACTGGTCCTCGCCATTCGATGTCAGGCAAGAGGCGATAAGAGACCAAAGGTCGAGGAAGCTGTTCTTCTTTCTTGAAGTGGAGATCCACTGGGGAATGAGGCTTGTTATGTGGAAAGAGAAGAAAATTTAAGGTGAACAGCACCTTTGCAACTGCCAAAGGGATCTCCGAGGCTGGAAGGTGACGTCCTGCAGTCTGTTTGTGGAGCAGAGTTTTGAAAGTGAGGTGTGTCCTTTCAATGAGAGCTTGGCCTGTCGAATTAAACGGAATCCCATGGGATAGGGAAATGTTCCATTGCACACAAAAGTCACTAAAGGCCTGAGAAGCATAGGCCGGGCCATTATCTGTTTTAATGGCTTGAGGTTTTCCCATAACTGAAAAGGTTCTCATGCAGTGTTGTATGACGTGCCTCGTAGTTTCTCCCTTCAGTGCTGTAGCCCAAATGAAACCTGAAAAGGTATCCACTGTGACATGCAACTTAGACATTGGAGCAAGGGCTGGGACATGCGTCACATCCATCTGCCACAGCTGATTCGCCTCCGTGCCTCGAGGATTTACAGCATCAAATGGCAAGCAAATAGGAGACTTGGAGCACGAAGGGCAGCATGAAATAATGTCCCTTGCTTGTGACATTGGAATGTTGAAGGTCTTGTGTAGAACCTTTGCTGATTGGTGGAAAGTTTCATGGCTTGTCACAGGATTATCGAACAAGGAGAAAGCTAGAGTCCTGAGGGCAGCGTCTGCTACTGCATTTCCTTCCACCAGGAATCCTGGAAGGTTAGAATGAGAGCGTAAGTGTGCAGCAAAAAAGGGAAATGAACGTCTCTGTAATAGTTCTTGAAGCTGCGCGAACAAATTAAAGAGATTTTCGTCCATGGATGGAGACAGATAAGCAACTGGAAGCGATGATAACAGCCTATATACATACTGAGAATCTACAACGAGGTTGAATGCTTCTGCAGTGAAAGTCTGAAAAGCGAGAATCACTGCTGCCAGTTCCGATCTTTGTGCTGAAAGTTGTTTCTCTGTAAACACAGTCTTCCATTGTCCATCCTCCCGTCATGCAAGGACACCATAGGAAGAGGAGCCATCTGTGAACAGAGTTTTTGCAGTGGGAATAGGCTGAAGCACCAACATGGATGAAAGGTGATAATTTACTTGCTGTAACAAAGTGAATCTTTTGTCCTTAGGAGGATTATACAAGAATGAACCGACAAAATCTGCAATAGCAATCTGGAAACTATCTGAAAACTGAATCAAAGTCAGCACTTGTTCTTGAGAGAAAGGAAGGTAGATGGAAAGCAGATAATTTCCACTCAGGCGGATTGCACGGCCTCTGCACTTAACAAGGAGATCAGCAACAGCGTCCATACTGGGGTACACATTCCTTTGAGGCGTGTGCGAAAGATGAATCCACTCCACGATTGCCACTTTTGAGGAAGTATCCGGAACATATAAAGCTGCTGTAGGCAATCTTGGTGTAGTGAAGATGGCACATGAAAGAGCGCAGTTAGCTGTTGGCACACGATCTACAGCTATTTGGTGCAGTTTTGTGTTTACCCCTTGTAAAGCAAGACGCATCTCAGAGGTGCACGGAATAACATCCGAAGGAGATGTATGTCCCTTAAGAGCAGAAAATAATGGTGAGAGTTCAGATGTTGGAACTGCTAGAGACTTTCGAGCCCAATTTATCTGTCCCAAGAGATGCTGCAGTTGTGTCAAAGTAAAGGACTCTGGGATGACTATGCTTGGCATCTCTGGCAGGGCTGTATCTTGAAGCAGTTTGTGACCCAAGTAATGAAATGGAGCAGTGCGCTGTACCTTTTCTGGGGCAATACAAAGCCCAAAAGAGTTCAGGATGCGCGTAAGATGCTCAATATGATGCTCTGAGACCTTTTCTCCATGGATCAAGATGTCATCCATGTAATGACAAACTTCTAAGGCTGGATATTGTGTTCTGAAAGGCTGTAATGCTTTATCCACAAAGTTCTGGCAGAGAGTCGGTGAATTCACCATTCCTTGAGGGAGTACCTTCCAAGAGTATCTGGAAGCTGGTCTGGTGTTATTGAACACAGGTAGAGTGAAAGCGAACTTTTCTTGATCTGCAGGTGCTAGCGGGATAGTAAAGAAACAATCTTTGAGATCGATGATTGCAAGCTGATGGTTTCTAGGAATGAGGTTAGGGTTAGGAAGTCCACATTGAAGGGGACCCATTGGAACAATTCTCTCGTTGATCTTTCTCAGGTCTTGAAGTAAACGCCATTTTCCACTTTTCTTCTTGATGACGAAGATTGGAGTGTTCCAAGGGCTATTAGAGGGTTGCACACGATCCTGGTGTAGCAGCTCTTTGATTAGGGCCTCTGCTGCAGCGAGCTTTTCTGACGTCAGCGCCCATTGGTCGACCCATACAGGGGGTCCTTCCTTCCACGTGAGTGGAAGAGCATGTACTGGCGCTGATGCAAAGGCCCACATCAAAAATGCGTATGGACAACAGTTCTTGCTTTAGACAATAAGTCTCTACCCCAAAGGGTGATAGGCACATCCATAACAAGTGGACGGAGCTGCACCATGGAGCCTGAGTCTGACTGGAAGGTAATCGGATGCACGCTCTGGTGGGCGGGTTCGAAACCTCCGACTCCGAAGACTTCCTGGGTGACAGTCGTTGCCCACTGGTCAGGCCAATCCTTTCTGGCGATCACTGTGACATCTGCGCCTGTATCAAGAAGACCCTTGATCTTTCGTCCACCCATTTCTAAGACGAGATGAGGGCGTTCTTCTGTAATCTTGATTAGCGCCATTGCTGCCTGAGGAGGCAAAGAGTCTACAGGAGCTGTAGGCATAGAAGTAAGCAAATAGAGTCTGGCAATCTCCAAACCTTTTGTTAGGACACAAGGAACAGTTGAAAATCCTGGAATCAGCAACTGCGATGAATCTGTGATTCGAACTAGGCCTGCAGTCAGTGTGACTGTGGCAGGGAGGCGATCCATCCTAGGCAGAATAAGGCAAATCGAAGTGTCTGGGAATGGACCACGAATAGATGTTGGCAATTGCTGAGCAAACCATGGATTTGAAAAGTAACAGTCCTCTGTTAAGAAGAGTGGTATACCTGGGACAGAAGAAGCTTCTTGTTCCTCATTGGCAGTGTCTGAAGACATCTTTTTGGCTTCGGGTTTTTTGCACTGCTGAAGTTGGCAACTTTGAAGCTGCTTGGTGTCGAGTTGGCAAACTTGAGGTTCTTCCGTTGGTAAGAGTTGCTGATGCTGTTGAACCTGCTGGCATTCAGTCAGTTGTGCATCAAACTGGCAGGATGGAACTTCTTCTTTGACACAAGGCAGTCGAAGTTGTTGTTCATGATAATTGTTTGGTTGTGGCGGGCTGAGCTTAAAAGTTGGAGGTGACACAAAGGTGTGGACATTGTTAACTGGAGTGATGTTTAAGCTTCCACAAGAGGGAGCTGGCTCACTCACTTGTATTCTTTGGCCACATGGAAAGTGATCATCAGCTGGGTTGCTACCTGGATATTGCTGTTTCATCAAGGGCAAATGTCCTTCAATGACAGATTGACCTTGACTCGAAGACGAGTAAAGCTCAGGTGCTGCGAGGTTGACCTCAGTAGGATGTCTTCTCAACGTTGAAGGCAATTCTGCGATCAGAGACTTGACTGTGATTGCTTGCTGTGAAGCGGGGGTAACATCAGTAGGAACTGAAAGGCGGTTAGCAGGAGGTGCACTGAATGCTGTGTTCTCTACTGGAACCCTTTGAATAGGTAAGGCAGACGATGAAACCTCTGGAACCTGAATGTCTGATGAGGTCACATCTTTTCTCTGGACATCTGAAGAGTAAACATCTCTCTGGATCACTCTCTTTTCCTGATGACCTGGATAAGGAGTAGCATTGTTCATCTTTCTGGAATGGTTGACCTTCATGATGTTCTTGAGCTTGCACCCTATTGTTTTACCGGGGCCGGGGCGCGGCCCGCAGAACCGTTTCCCTGAACTGGAGATGAGATAGGTGACGTATTTTGTGGATTCAAACGACAATCATTCGCCCAATGAAATCCTTTTTGACAGATGGGACATCTCTCTGGTGGCTTGGCAGAAGGCCTTGGTGTTGCCGTGCACTGCGACCTGAAATGCCCATTGCCTCCACACCCATAGCACTTCTTGACTGGCGTAGAGCTGTCTTGACGTGGCATCTGTACCGCAGCTGCCAAGAGTTGTGCTTTGTAGGAGTGGGTACCAACATTCTGGCAGACGCGTAGCATCTCAGTCAATGTGGCATCTGGACGAGCTGCAACTGCTGTTAGGGCATTCTTGCAGTCATCGTTGGCATTTTCAAAGGCAAGTTGTTTTGTCAGCATGTTTCTGGCATGACGATCTTCTATCTGGCGTTCCACTGCAACAATCAGGCGATCCACGAAGTCCCCATAAGGCTCTTTAGGACCTTGCCTAACTGCAGCGAATCCTGATACTGAGCTGGCATCTGTGCGATTGGGTAATCTGCGCCAAGCTTTGACTACGATGTCTGCTATGGTGACGAGTGCAGCATCAGGTATGGCTAGCTGTTGATTGAGATTGGAGTAATGTCCTGATCCTGTGAGCATATCTTCTGTGGCGAGTGGCGTTGCACGTCTGGCTGCTACTTCTTTCCACTCTTGCAGGCACAGAAGAGCATCTGTAGGCGACAGGAAGGTGCGAAGTATCAACTTCCAATCAGATGGCAGAAGTCTACTAGTGGACAGTCCTTCAAGTAAACTTCTAGTATAAGGAGCTTGAAGCCCATTTTCACGTATGGCCTTTCGCAGTTCACGTAGTGTTTCAAAAGGGATGGCTTGATATCTTGCAGGTTGTCCTCCATTGGCACGAATCACTGGAAAGATGTGCATTGGATCAGCACTAAAGTCTATTTGTCCCAAAGCTGCTTCCAAAGCTTGAGTTCTGCAGATGGGTTGCATTGCTGTTGGATCTGTAGGTGGCATCAGTGAGTTTAAATCTTCTTGATGCTTTCCAAATGATGAGCCACTAGATGGTGCTAAAGAGTCTTTGACATCTGGATGCCTTGAAGGTGGCTGACTATGAAGACAAGATGGCTGACTTGAAGTTGGATGAAGACAAGATGGCTGACTTGAAGTTGGATGAAGACAAGATGGCTGACTTGAAGTTGGAGCATATGGTTGTTGGCTCTGTACTGCAAGTCCTGGCATCTGGATCATCATTGTTTGGCTTTGTTCTTGTCTTGGAATCTGCATTGGCATCAGAGGTGCTGAAGGGTTGGTAAATTGCTGTTGTGCTGCTTGCATTGAAGCTTGGATTGCTGTTGATTGGAAATCAGCTTGCTGTAGAACTGGAGCTGCTGGCTTGAGCGCGGCCTGCAGGGCAGCAGGGTTTGCTGGCAAAAAAGCTGCTTGCTGCTGCTGCTGCTGGATCGCTGGCAAAAGCGCGGCTTGCGATGGAGGAAGCGGGACTGTTGTTTGGAGCGAGGTCCGCGGCTGCTGCTGACTTGAGATCGCTGGCTGGTAAAAGGCCTGCGATGACTGCTGAGCGACTGGCGGTGGGGCAGTCCGTGGCGGGGCTTGAAAGGCCGACGGCGTCTGCTGCACCGGCACAGGCGGCAATGAATCTGGCAATGACAAATTGGACAAGGGCGAGTGCGTGTACGACAACGGGGCCTGAACTGGCTGCTGCGAGGGGGCCGAAAATGGCACAACCGCAAGCGGCAGCACAGGGGCACTATTAAGAGCAGTATTTCCTAAATTCACTGTTCCATTAAGCAAAACATTTCTTGGAGCGATTTGTTGAAAGCAGTTTCTTACTTTGCTCCATACCAATTGCACAGGAATTCCGATTTTCGGGTTGGCCATAAATTCTAACCCGATCCTTTCCCATGAAGCTAGATCTTTCGTTCCCTCCTTAGGGACCCAAGGGCAAACTTCCCCAATAGTTTTAACTAAAAGCTCTACTTCTGATTCAGAGACAGGGTGACCATTTCTCTTCAAGAGGTACAATAAATCTTCACAAAATTTAACTTGAGCAGTTGAGAGTGAGGAGCCCATTTTTAACACTTTTTCCAAAACTTTTCCTCCCCCACCCGTAGGCTTCTACTAGGGGACACCGGTCCTACCCGTAGGCTTTAACCGAAAAACCTGGCACCCGTAGGCTTTAGCCAGAAAACCTTTCCCTCCCACCCGTAGGCTTTTTCGGGAGACACCGGCCCTACCCGTAGGCTTTGACCGAAAAACCCTGGCACCCGTAGGCTTTTGCCAGAAAACCTCCACCCCCACCCGTAGGCTTCTACTAGGGGCTACCGGCCCTACCCATAGGCTTGACCGAAAAACCCTGGCACCCGTAGGCTTTTGCCAGAAACCCTTCCCACCCGTGGGCTTTCGGGAAGACTCTACCTGCCCGTAGGCTTAAGCTAAACTCCTTGCCGCTCTACCCGGGGACCCCTTGGGGCAAAAATATACGCGCGCAATTTCTATTTACACTATTTTTGGGCAAGCGGTGGATTCGCGCTACTGCAGCGAAATCCTGGATGAACCGGGCTGTTATACCTCACCTCTCAATGTCTGTTTCCGAGCCACTTCCGATATGTTGCCTTTAACCGGAGTCTTCGTGGAAGCGATTTTCGACTACGCTTTGCCTCACACGGGGCACCACTTGTCGGGGTTTGGGTGCTGGAGCTCCTCGTGCACGGCCTTGGACTGGTTATGCACGAGGTACCAGTTGCGGGGAAAGCGGCCAGCGTTCCGCGTGCTTTTGAGCACGGTCGCCGGCCAAGTCTCACAATCTGAAGGAGGTTGAGTAAGCCAATTGATGACTCCGAAGGTGTGTGAGTTCCTAATTGCCTTCTTAATGAAAGTTGCCTCGTGAAATAGAATATATACCCTGACTCTGAATAGACGGACCAACTTAAAGAAATTAAAAATTTTACTTTAAACCTTTTACTCCCCCTTTTAACCCCAAAGGAAGACAGACACCGGTTGTATCTTTAGTGGCTTCGGCAGAACCCGCATAGGCTCGTCCCCTAAGCTAAGTTCTCCTAAGCTTAAAGTCCCTGCGCGCCCAATCTTCCGCGAGGCTAGCTAAATAAACTAAAACCGAAATATCTTCCGCGGGCCTAACCCTAGGCTAACCTAAAGGAACCTATCTAAAAACTAAACCGAA
This sequence comes from Lacerta agilis, assembly GCF_009819535.1. Classification (NCBI taxonomy): domain Eukaryota; kingdom Metazoa; phylum Chordata; class Lepidosauria; order Squamata; family Lacertidae; genus Lacerta; species Lacerta agilis. Next base: position 44,820,123 of record NC_046323.1, on the reverse strand, counting down.
TGATCTTCCGCGATCTAACTCTAACTAAAGAAAAACCCATCCAACCCGTCCAGCCCGCTCCCAATACCCTTAAACTAAACCCTGAACTTAAAAGAACGTCGACTGACTAAAACCAAAGAAACCAAGGAAAAACGTGCCTAAGCGGGGGTGCCTCTGCCTTTTATTAAGGAACAAACGTGACATCATCATCAATGCCTCAACCAATAAAATCACTGTTGCTGCCCTCCAAAAAGGCGGGAAGCAAGTTTAACGCTCATTAACAACTTTGAACATGACCGGAACTATAAAATAAAGGCGGATTAATCTCATAAGTGAACCACACTATTCATTCATGCTTTCACTTTCACTTTTGCGCGCAATTATACCAAAAATAGATCTCGAAAAACCTCATTAAATATCTACATAAATATGAATCCATGGCGGATCCGTGAAACGTATTCCGACATATATATATTAACCATACATTTTAAAAATAAAAATAAGTGGAAGCTGCTGTTTATTAAATTGTTGATCATATCAAATGTAAAAAGGAAACTGTATTAAAGTTTTATTAATGTATCAATAAAAAAGATAATTAGTCAACTAAAAATCCATCCACTGTTTCACTGCCCTAAAATTTTATAGTAAAGGAAAAACAACCCTTTTTTATACATGACTAATCATTTAATATATTTTAACGTAGGTCTTGTACAACCCACCCTGTCACGGGTAAGATGCCTGTGATGATTTTTAAAAATTTGTGTACTGAATCCAGGATTTTATTTTGTTTTAAAATAAATTATACCTAATTGCAACTCTGTTACTTCTACACACAAGCATCTCTAACTGGGAGACTTGGAAAAACTTGTTAATATGTTAGTTAAATGCCTTGAGCATACACAATGTTATCATTTTGTACCAATTTAATAATAGTCATTTAAATTTTAAATGAAGGCAAACTAATCAATAAAAACACACATGGACTCTCATGGGATGCAGAGAGCCCTAATCTGCAATTAGCATGCAAATAAAGACACAGCAGGAAGCAATGGAAAGTATTGACTTAACTGCAATATTTTAGGAAAGGCCTATATACAAGAAACGAGTGACAATCTTGTTTTTTCATCAGAGCAGACTTGGATATGTTTCATAGACTTTGGCCATGATCGAAGGGAAGTTGTTGTGGCCATTGATGGGAAGACATGCCTTCATCGTGGGCTGAGTTCAGCCTCGGTTCAGCCTCACTCCCTAGTCTCATAGGGCAAATCGTCTCCTCCCTAAAAGAGGGCACGTGTTGCGGTGAGACCTGGAGACTGACTTCCTGGTTGTGGGTGGGTCTATTGGATAGCCACAACACCCGATTAGTAGGTCCCTCATTGCTGGGTTTAATCTGGCCAATGGAGTGCAGTCAAAACGGATCGAGGGACCTATATATACCTATGCACGTGACCCAGAGCTTCCTCTTTCAGCTCATGCATCGGAATACCCGCCCACCTCTCCCTACTTTTAGAGCATTTTGCGATTGACCTTGCTATGCCGCCGTGTGTCATCTGTCATTAGGACAGGGGCACGGCAGGAATTTTCCCAACTTGGCTGATTGGCTGTTGCCATTTGGGTTTCGCCTGCCACATAGCAAATCGTCACAACTTGTAAGGTTGCAGATAGGCACTGGTTCTGGTGATATAGATGGGGGAACGGTCTCGCCATCCCTATGTGAAGGGTATTCCGTTAAAGGAATCCAGAGACTCATCTTGGTTTGGTCGACCCTGAGAGGGGGTTGTGCCCATGCTTGAGTCCAGGGGAACATGTGGGGAGTGGACAGAGTCTGTTCCCAGGCTTTTCACCTACCTCAGGTGTTCACCCTTGGCTGACCTATGATAGAGCTCTGGGTCAGTGCTACCTGCAAGGGTGCGGGGAGCTAGTCGAACCAGAGCCTATGCAACCACTCGCTTTTCTGTAATCAATAAAGTTGTGGCCTAAATTCTGCCAAAAACCAAAACTAAAATTTGAGTCAAATGTGTTGTTTATTTAGGGGGGAGATCTCTGGGTCTGAACACGCAACAGAGGGTTATGCTCCCTGGTAGGTGGGTGTCAAAGGGCAGCACTAGAGAAGTCTGAGGATGAGGGTAGGAAATGCCACCTGAATATTCCCAGCACTAAAGTCCACATTAGGTATTGCCATAATGCATATTTTGGAATTTTCTCATGGGCCAGCAGGGCTAGTTTTACTTTTTGTGGGGTTGCACTAAAGTGTTAAAGCATATTTGAAGCACATTCCTTCCATCCAAAAATTCTGGGCATTGTAGTTTGTTAAGGGTTGCTGAGAATTTTCACTTTGTGAGGGGTAAACTTCGTTCCACACTTGCAAGGAACTGATCTTTCAGTGTGGCAGCACCTATACTTGGGGATTCCCTGCCCACTGACAGTTGTCAGTTGCCTTAACTATGCTGTTTTCGGCACCAGATATAGAAATTTGACATGTATCTTAAAGTTATTTTATTTTATAATGTATATTTTTTATTTTAAAAAAGCACTTCTGCTGATTTCATTTATATTTTGATTTTTTTCAAGTTAACTTGTTTTTAACATCTGGTTTTTTCAGGAATTTTACATTAAAAAATATAACTAAGTGGTATATCAACGCTGCTAGATATGTAAATAAATTATTATCATTATTTCCCTGGGTTTCTGATATGCCTCTTTTAACTCTATTCTTTCTCACTCATCTTCCTGCTTTCCAGCAGCATTAGCATATAAACAACTATACACTGATGTCCTCCTTTCCGTGTGGAATTTTTCCCCCCAGTGAACTTTTTGGCTGCAATCCTTGGCAGCCATATGTGCAGTTTGGGAAGAAGTGCCTAAACGCACAGCTGGAGGTGTTGGGAACATTTCTTTCCTTTGGCAGCTCAACCAGCAGAATAGGAAACCTGCTTCCTCCCCGCCCCCCCAAAAAAATCTTAAATCAGTTTGCCTGTTCAACCAGATGATCAGCAAAAACCTTCAGAATCATCTCCCATTTCATGCATATTTCTCGCACTCCTGCACATATAGCTTTCTAGAATCTGGTATTTTGTCTTTTGACTTTTAAAAAGTGTCTCTCAACTACTGTTTCCCCACTCCCTTTCAGATCTCCAGTTAGAAAGCATATTATATTGCCTCTGCTAAGAGACCATCTCTCTCTCTTTTTTAATATTTTTTATTGCATAATTTAAATTTACTACATAACTGAAACAACAATTAGCGAGTTACAAATAAAAACAAATATCCTTTTTGTTACCAAACCCAATTACAAAGCTTAAATAAATTTATTTGCAGTGATTATTTTGGTTGTGTGCGTCTCACTTTCGCAATTCTGGACAAGTTATATTATACGTAGACAAAAAAAAAGATTAAAAAAGGGGGGAAGGAAACAAGAAAAAAAGAAAAAAAAGAAAAGCAGAAAGGGAAAAAAGGTCATCTGTTTCGTCTTCACATAGAATATTTACCAACTTCCTGACAAATCCCTTTGTTTAAACTAAGGTAAATGTGAATGCTTACAACACTGCACGATCTCATATACATATCTGCCATACATTCTTAGAAATTTCATTGCTCCACATTCTTACCTTCAATCTATTTCCATCCCCTTCATCCCTCGAATGCTGGCATGGTAACAATACTTTTATTGTATTTTAACAATTATATCTTTTATAGACCTCCCATTTACCAGCAAATTTCTGCTTTGTGTTTCCTCTTAAATTATTTGTACACTCTCTCTCTCTAATTTAAGAGACCAGCTCTCTTTGGTCCTACCTCAACTGTCACCTAGCAGTAGCCATACCATCAAACTACCTGAACTACTCCCAACTCAGCTGCTCAGTATAACAACTGTAGCTTTAAAAACTTGTACATGAGCTTGCTTTATTCCCTCTTCCATCCCCATCCTTTTTTCCTTGTGTGTCATGTATTTATACTGCAAGCCTGAGGGCACTGGCTGTCTTACTATTGATCTTTATCAACCATTCTGATAGGCTATTTTGGCTAAAGTGTGTGTGGGGGGGGGGAGTCTTTAAATAAATAAAAAACAACAGGCATTTAGAGCAACATTTTTAAGGATTAAATCCTCCCTCTTAATTCGCTCACATTTACGCTGTATGCTGGGTACTACGTATAATACAGTGTGACTGTGATAGCCAAGCTAAATGTATACTTTGCGTCCTGTGTGTATATGTGTAAAAGGTAAAGGTAAAGGACCCCTGGACGGTTAAGTCCAGTCAAAAGCGACTATGGGGTTGTGGCGCTCATCTCGCTTTCAGGCCAAGGGAGCTGGTGTTTGTCCACAGACAGCTCTCTGGGTCATGTGGTCAACATGACTAAACCGCTTCTGTCGCAACAGAACACCATGATGAAAAGCAGAGCACACAGAAATGCCATTTACCTTCCCGCCACAGCGGTACCCATTTATCTACTTGCACTGACATGCTTTCGAACCGCTAGGGGTTGGCAGTAGCTGGGACAGGGAAATGGGAGCTCACCCCATTGCGGGGATTCTGATCAGCAACCCCTTCTGATCAGCAACCCCAAGAGGCTCAGTAGTTTAGACCACAGCACCACCCGCTATGGTTTTCCCAGTAGTAATGTACAGAAGTGAGAGCTGGACCATCAAGAAGGCTGATCGCCGAAGAATTGATGCTTTTGAATTATGGTGCTGGAGGAGACTCTTGAAAGTCCCATGGACTGCAAGAAGATCAAACTTATCCATTCTCAAGGAAATCGGCCCTGAGTGCTCACTAGAAGGACAGATCCTGAAGTTGAGGCTCCAGTACTTTGGCCACCTCATGAGAAGAGAAGACTCCCTGGAAAAGACCCTGATGTTGGGAAAGATGGAGGGCACAAGGAGAAGGGGACGACAGAGGATGAGATGGTTGGACAGTGTTCTCGAAGCGACTGGCATGAGTTTGGCCAAACTGCGGGAGGCAGTGAAGGATAGGCGTGCCTGGCGTGCTCTGGTCCATGGGGTCACGAAGACATGACTGAACAACTGAACAACAACAACAACAACCACCCGCGTCCCATGTGTATATGTGTATGCATGTGTGTGTTACACACACAAAAAGTGTTTATACAAGGGAGGAGCAACCTAGATCAAGATGATGAAATGAGTGGTGAAAGTTTAACTTTTCATTCATCTGACTTGTATCTCATTCTCTCCAGAAGCAAGGGACCGATGGTTTTAAAGATGCTGTTGGAGTTGGATTCCAACTTCCATCAATGCCAGCCAGTGTTCCCAATGGCCAGGGATTATGGGAGTTGTAGTCCCCCAACTTCTGAATGCCCACAGGCACCTCATCCCTGTTCTGTTTAGTCCAGTTGCAAAACTGGGGTTGCAGCACCAACCCAGACTCACCCATCCTGAATCCTCTACAGATTAGCAGAGTTAAACCCCAGCTGCTTTGGAAATCATGCCTAAACCAAGAGGTTTACATTGGGTTTGAAGGATGAAATATCAAATGCTGTTTCTATTTATAAACTACTACACTTTTTTTTCCTTTTTTCCTTTTTGTCATGCTGATAAATATTACCTGATGAATCAGATAAGAGAAACATTGGCAGAAGCCCACATTCTGATCTCATCCAAAGCCAGCCTGCTGCTGATTAATGAGTTGTGATATCATAGTCTGTGAGGACACACATACTAAAGTGGCAGTGAAACAAGTAAGCACTAGACATTGTCACACCTTCTTTCTTCTTTAAAAGTTGAAATTTGTAACTTCACAAACAACTTACATATAAAATCTATTTTGTTTCATCCAACACCTTGGGTCCTCGGTTGTTGTTTTATCCAAACTCAGTATTTTCACTTCACTGTTGTAATTATCTTCGCACCTGCTGTAAACAAAGATCTGAACTACACATTCAGGTCAGGAGATATACAGTAGCTCTCTTAGAAATGTAAAGGTAAAGGAACCCCTGACTGTTAGGTCCAGTCGCGGACGAATCTAGGGTTGTGGCGCTCATCTCGCTCTATAGGCCGAGGGAGTTAGCATTTGTCCGCAGACAGCTTCCGGGTCTTGTCGCCAGCACGACTAAGAAATGTACCAGCTCAATATGTTGGTGCAAATATATATAGAGAGAAAGGATAATTCCTGGATGCCAATATCCAAGTTTGGGGCAAGTACTCTTTGATGAGAGGACCCCAGGAGAGATTTAAAGTCACAAAATATGCAGCAAAGTAAAGCATAGAAAGGCTGCTGGACCTTTGAAATATGCCCTTCCAAGTCAGTTCCGGAATGTCCCCTTAAAAATTCTCTTTCCAAAGTTTCCATCTTCCCCCAGTATAGGGAAAAGACCCACACATTTGGTAAGTTGAAAACTGGTTTACCGGTACTTACAAAGGTCAGGTTAAAGTGCTTCAGAAAAGCTGGACAGGCAGTAAAACTTAGATTAGTAAGCAAGTTGTAAAAGCTCCTAGATTATTGGTATAGGTACCGTACTCAAGAGAGGCTTGTGAAAGCCATGCGATGCGGTTCAGCTGAAACAATCAGCTCAAACCTCTTCACAAGCCTGGATAAAACAGGCTTGATTCTACTCAGTGTAGACCCATAAAAATGAATGCACCCAACTTCATCATGTTCATTAACTTCTGTAGGTCTATGCTGAGTACAGCTTAGCTGAATATGACCCTGTGCCTTTTAGAAATACCTGAAAACACATGTAAATCAGCCCTTGTGTATAGGTATGCCTTAAAGGGACCAATGCAACTTATGATTCAAGTATTTCATTACTAAGCTAAAGAACACTAATGGGCTGTCTCTTCTTCTTTGTTTTTTGAAAAAATGTCTCCGGGCTTTGTAACATAATATGACAAAATGAGTGGTTACATTCCATTCATAAATTGATTAAACTGAAGATCACACGGGTAAATTATATGTAGAGGCTGGAATTAGCACACATAATGAATTTTTTTTTCTTTAAATCTAACCAGCTAGCCAATTGATTTTTTTACCTTCACAATTCCAGTTTATAGTGCCATTTCTCTAAGTGATGTTCTTCACCAGGGTCTAATTTAAATGATGGATCCTTCTCAATTACTGTCCATTAGAAGACAGGAAAACATTAAAATCAACAGAGTATTGTGAGAATTATGGGTTAGTCTTTAAGTAGGAGATTGTAAGTGAAAATTAATTTAACATGTTCATTTCTGACCTGGATATTTTAAAAGGGGGTGAGACAGAAGAAATTAAGCTAGAGTTGTTCTTTGACCAAGAAGAAGAAGATTGGGCATGATACGGAAGAGACAGGGGGCAGTTAGGGCAGTCATAGATTTAAACCCAGGTGTTTATCTTCTCCAAGGCATGAATATGTTCCTCTGTGGAGGTAAATGAAAAAGTTCCTGAAGGCAAATATTGGGTTAGCAATCCTCAAAGCAGAGGTAAAAGGTAAAGGACCACTGGACAGTTAAGTCCAGTCAAAGGCAACTACAGTATGGGGTTGTGAAATACTTTCTACTGTCGTATTCTGGCTATGTCCGGGAAATTCCATACATATGGCAACCCTAGTTAACCCATTGCCTGGCCCAAGGTCAACCAGTGAGCTTCATGACCAAGTGGGGATTTGAACCCTGGTGTCCCAGGTCCTCAGACGCAGGTGGCACTGTGGTCTAAACTACAGAGCCTAGGGCTTACCAATCAGAAGGTTGGCGGTTCGAATCCCCGTGATGGGGTGAGTTATTCCCACAGTTCCCATTGCTTGGTCCCTGCTCCTGCCAACCTAGCAGTTTGAAAGCACGAAGTGCAAGTAGATAAATAGGTACCACTCCAGTGGGAAGGTAAATGGCATTTCCGTGCACTGCTCTGGTTCGCCAGAAGAGGCTTAGTCATGCTGGCCACATGACGCAGAAGCTGTATGCTGGATCCCTTGGCCAGTAAAGCGAGATGAGCAGCGCAACCCCAGAGTCGTCCACGACTGGATCTAACAGTCCTTTACCTTTACCTCCCAGGTCCTAGTCCAACACTCTAACCATTACACCACACTGGCTCTACTTTTGAGTAGAGCCTCAAAGCAGAATGGACATGGGCACTAAAAAATATTCTAAAAATGCTTATTAGTGTGAATCTGAAAGAGAACTATCTTAAAATAATATTCCAATGGTATTTAACTGCACACAGAATTAATAAAAATTTTGGCCAAAACATGCATTGCTCGATGTACAACGGAATTAAGATGGATTTAATAGATATCGTTTGTTGTTGTAAAAAAATTAAAATGCCTTTTTAGACAGAAGTATTGAATATTATATGAATATTAACAAGCTACAATCTTCCAAGAAACCCTAAAATACCTCTCCTTTTCATATTTCATTCTGATGTCATTAATACTGATTTACAAATGATTACAGTATACTGAACAAAAATGGGAAAATTAAAATCTTCCTACCATTGGGTAGGGAAAACTTGGCAGACTATCTTGATGATAAAACTTACCGGTACATATGAGAGAAGCGTATTACTTAATAATCAAGAAAACAAATTTATTGGGAAGTGGGCCTTGTTTTTACATTTCTGGAATGACAAAGTAAATGATATTTTTGTTTTACATTTATTCATGGTATTATAGACTTTTTGTTATGTTGTCCCTCTCCCCTCTTCACATGTTATTTCCTCGGGGGGGGGTGGCTTTTTCTCTCCACCCCCCTTTTCACTTGTTTTCCCTCTTTTTTGCATGAGAAGCAAGATCGATGTATAATGTGTTGGGGGGGGGGGTTGCTATATATTGTCACAACGTAATATTTAACAAATTAAATTAATACTGTGACTTAAATAAATAAATAAATAAATAAATTAGAATGTCTTCGTGGTTTAAAATCATTTCCCACATAAATTATTTCTGGAGAAGAAAAGGGTTGCACTAATGGTAGCAGGGAAGCAAACTCAGAGGAGAGAGGCTTAAACAGAAAGATATACAGAAAATTCTACTTGAGTTCTAGTGCCAGAAAAGGGGGGGGGGAATAAAAAACCATTTTCCTTCTCAAACTCTCAGGCAATATTTTATCTTCCTGTCACAATGAGTGTGTGTGTGTGTGTGTGTGTGTAGAAAATCCCCAAGCTGATAAACTAAAAGCAGGCTAGTGCTACAGAAAAAAGATAATATAATTATCCTAATGACATCAGTCAAAGAATTTCATGTAACTGAAGCTGAAACTATGAATGAATGAGGATACTAATGTTACAAAACCTCTACCGCTCCCACCCCTCTCCTGTGGAATTAATACTACGGAGACCTATAAAATATTAATCAAGGTAAGCAATCAATAACTTCTCAAGTGCTAATAAGCACTGCCATGTTCTATGATATGTTGAGCACTTTATCATGTTTAACCATATGAAGATTTATGGAAAATCCATTGTTAAAACTAAAGGATGAGGTAATGCACCACTTAGTAAATGAAGTGCAATTACAATTTATGCTTGATATTATACATTCCAGAGATCTGAAAAAATCATTTTGATTTCTTCCTTTTTAAAGAGAGGAAACTGAGGTACTGATTTGGTCTGTGACCGTTTAATAAAATTTGATTTGATTTGAGGTACTGTGGTCACACATCTTGACATGCAGTTGTGTGAGAAGTCAATGGTACCCATCTCTCGAGGAAAGTAACCCTAAAATACTGTGCTTTTCTTCTTCTCAAAACAGAAACATGCCAAAAACCTATTATAATGTTATTCAGTTGTTTGACTTTTTACTCAACAAATCCGAAAGATAAAATATAATATCTATTAGATTAAAAAGGTTCCTATTATTACACATCATTCTGAAAGATTTGTAGGCCGGTCCAATGAAGGGCTTAATGGCTTATTAATAGCCCATAAAACAAAGGCCTCAACCCAAAGGGTCATTGACAGGGACCCCATGGGGCCCTACATCCTACTGCATATTATTAACTAAACCTACCAAATCATGTGTTTAAGAAAGCTGCTAGAATTACGTGAGTGGATCCCATGTATTTGTTACGACAGCCAGCAATAAGTATTTCTCCATGACAGTAAGTCTAGGACATGTATTTATTTTACAGCTCCATGTTTTAATTGATTCATCAGCGGCCTTAATCAATTTTAATCCATCAAGTGTTATGTGGCAGGAGTTGACAACATTCTCTGGCCAGGATCCAAACAACTGTACAATTATATCTGTAGCAAAGGAAGCCTGGAGCTTGTGTTTGCTTGAAGAGCAGTCAGCCCATGATCCCATGCACATGGGAAGTTTTGAAGCAGAAGGACCTTTCAAGAAGGCATACCTGAGGGAAGGCTGCAACCTCTATGCAGTCCTATCAAAATAGTCTTCTATGTAGCCCCCCACACACACACACACTATTCAACCCAGACTCCCTCAGGAGCCATCAGTATACGCTGGTCCAGCAAAGGAAATGTGGCTCCATAAATACAAGAGGAAAGGATAGCCCAACACACACAAACACATTTCATTACTTGTAGGAGTATATAATGACTCAACTCTCCAACAGTATTTACTTGGACGCTGTGGGGGCACTATTGGACACCCTGAGATACGTGTGATGGCTTTAAACATAAATTATGGGTAATACTGTAACACTTACTGGTATTAATTTTCTATAAGTATTTGTCATGATCCAACGTGGGCAATCCATTCATGCACAACTTGATCCAAAATGAGATCCATGCACAGGGGGTTTCTTCCATGAATTACTGGACTTCTTGAATCATGATCAATATTTCTAAAATATCAACATTGTAAATTAGCACTTGCTTGTCAAAGGAGGTGGTACAATGAATCCCATTCTGGGATGGGGAATCTGTCTATTTAAGTTTCTTGTTTTTCAAATGTTATATTAAATCATTCACATCAGTTCATGATTTTTTAAAAGTCCTTATAAAAATTCATTCTACTATGAATTTGTTTAATATATACATTTTTGCCAAGGAAATTTTCCCTAACATGATGCATTTTTTCATTGCCATTTTCATTAACATATACATTTTTGCACACATTACTTGACTGGAGAACTGCGCTGCAAAATTTTGTGTCCTGCAAGTTTCAAAGGATAGCTGTGTTTCTCTTTTGTTTCAGAAAGGATGTATTAGGTAGATTTGTGAACTGAATCAAATTTGCTCCCACATTCTGTGCCTACTTGAGGGCCTTGGTTTTGAAATTATTACAGTGGAGGATGGTTAACAGGAAGGGGGAAATCATAGGTACTAGGTGTCCACCAATACCCTTAATGACCCTTTCTGAGCACCTTCTTTCTAGGATCCTGAATAAGTGAGGCTGATATAACCTCTACAGCTTACATATCTTACTTAAGGAGTGGGTAACCCTTTTTGGTCTGAGGGCCACATTCACCTTTCATCGGATCTCCTGGGGCCACATGCCAGCAGTGTGTGTAGTCACCCAAACTCTCACATGCAAACACAGACACCACTACAACAACACACATGTAAATCTGCTGAAGAGGAGGCATGTAGCCTTCCTTTGCTTATTAAATAATCAAGGGAGGGGGTGATTTGCATCCACATCAAAGTGCTGGGCATGGTGTCTAACTTTAAAAAATATTTTTGCCACCACTAAAAGTCAGGTTTAGGGAGCCAGAAAAAAAAAATGCTTGGAGGGCCACATCAGGCTCCCCAAACAGGGTGAGTAGCACCACCATCTTACACTTTGTGACACAATTCATCCATGTGTTGTTTTTCAGAAATAGTAATCATGAGAATTCACACACAAAAGCACACGCCAATATCCCCTAGCACTAATAAGTCATTCAAGACATACCGCTTTCTAAAGCAATGCTGCTACATATACAAAGGCCATCATTTCTTAGATTCTCCAGGGCATAGGATACATAGTCTAGGATTTATAATGACAGATTTAACATACACTACATTAAATGCCCCAGGCACTTTCATTTACCTCTTTATAATTAAATATTAATCAATTTCACAAATGTATACATTACGTTTAACCAAAGTGTATTGATCCTTTTCGTGTCTGAAAAGCAGAACAACCACATTCTGCTTTAATACAGCATGTTTAGAATGCTGATTGATTAAACCCTCAGACGTTCTTGTGGTCCAATGTCATTGCAGAAGCAGACCCACTTGCAAGGTTTCAGTAGATCCTTCTGTGAATGTGATTTATTCTGGTGTGTCGGTAGAGGGGTTTTTGTTTATTTGTTTGTACAAGTGTACAAATAATATAGCACTTTCCTTTTCACCAGAAAGGGTCATGGCAGTGTGCAGCAATCAGATTAATTAGAAAGTCTTGACACATATTTCAGCAGCAGGAAGGTCCTCGAAACCAGGCCTGCTTAGCTCATATCTCTCCAGCATTCCAGGAAAGATCTCCACCTGCACTCAGAAATGTTTGCCCTGTTATTCTTGAAGCCAAAATACAAGGGGGGACCGCCTCACTCTCACCTTTCAGAGTCCTTTAGTTGACCTTACTTTCAACTTACCACAACTAGAGAAGCAAAAGACCACACCAGCACTTAAACATGCCTGGCCTTCTGACGAGAGATAAACCTGTCAAGGGTCGTCCAAACTGGTGTTTTCTGCAGGTATAATCTGCAACATGTCAATGACACAGTAATAGTGCATTAGTGCTGCATTTATATTGGACCATCCACACACAGAATCATAGAATTGTAGAGCTGGAAGGAACCACAAGGCTAATCTCAGTTAGCCCCCTGCAATGCCCAAACCCACAACCCTGAGATTAAGAGTCTCGTGCTCTACCAACTGAGCTATCCCAGGGGAAATCATTCTGCTTTATAAATTGCTCTGAGATGCTTAACCAGCCAATATTATTGCATTATTGCTGTCTGGAGGGGCATTTTTGCACTATGGCGCAATGAAAGAAGGAGAGAAAAAAAGTTTTGGTATAAAAGGTTCAGGATTTCAGCAGAAAGTTTCTGGACGTGCACTGGTTTGAAGTACAGCTGAAATGGTACTTCATTCACACACTTTTCACCCAAGGAAAGCTGCTCTGGAATCTTTATTCATGCAAGTGGCCCCAGCGACTTCGTTGAGCCTGTTGCGTTTAACCAGCTATTCATATGAGTCAAGGTTTCAGGAAGAAGCCCTATTAAAAGCAGAGCCACACAGCTTTCACACTGCAAGAGAAAGGCACAATAGATTGGCTTTTTATTGCAGTTTACCAGACAATGATGCACCAAGGCTGGGGGCAAGTAAATGGTTCTGTTCCCTTCCAGGGGTGAGGGCTGGCATCTTGTAAATCTCCCAAAGGGTAAATTAGATTTGACAAACTTAACCTACCTCAAAGCCCAATCAACCATACCCAAATAAATTAGTAGAATACTGTTGCAGCAACAGTTGACCTTTAATTCAAAACTTAGCAATTTATTGTCAGGTACCGGTACAGTATTTTAGGTAGCTTAAGCTAAGGAAGTTTGGGGTCTAAGGTTGCCAGGTTACAATGCAGAGACTGCCCCATTGCCTTTACATCTGGTGCTGAAATGTGAGTTGGAACAGCCAATGACTCTCTTATCATTTCTCTCTAATCCTTTGGTTTGACCTCTTCCCTCTTTTACTAAAAACATAAGAAGGGCCAATCCAATGGTCCAGCATTCTGTACTCACAGTGGTTAACCAGATGCCTATTGGAAGAATACAAGCAGGATTGATGAGCACAGCAGCACTCTGCCCTCCTGAGGTTTTCAGCAACTGGTATTCAGAAGCGGAGCACGCCCATTCAGAACATCCAGAGTTTGGAGGACCCTATAGCAGGCTGCAGGCAAGAGACTGGGGCTGTGTACACATTGCCACTTTAAAGCACACAGAAGGGTTTTTGAATTGAGTTTTCTGCATGTGCTTTTATGCACAATGTCTGTGATTTCTGGTAGGACTTCAAGGAGGATAGACAAAAGGGCTGGAGGAAACATCTGAAAGAGGCCCACATATCTGAAAGAGGCCCACCTCCCAAGCAAAGGCAGATTCTCTAGGTTGCAAAATGGCAACAATGCTACCTCCGCAGTTTTGTTTCCACATTGGACAGTTTTGCTTCCCCTCCTCTAATTATTTTCTTTTCCTCAATTTTGGGGTGTGGGTGGATGGGACTCCCCAATCCTCACTATGTTAAATTGTTGTATTTCTCCACTGATGTCTATGGGCAGTTCTCATTTATTCTCCTGAGGAAAAAAATTTATGCTTCTCAGTATGAACTGAGAAATTCAATGACCTGTCCCGAACACATTATGGTTCTCTCTATCCTTTTAATGTCTATGTGTCTTTTCCTATGCCCGCTTTTCCCAGCTACTCTGTTTTATTCCCCTCCCATCCAGTTGTCATTCCTGCCCCCTCACTGGGCTATTGCTGGAGTGAGGGAGTATCCCCAGAGGAGTTTTGTCTACATTTTGTTTGTACCTGGGCAAACTTCAAAATTACCCTTCCCCTGCTGCTACCGCGCTCATGTGTGTGGTGCAGTTTTGGCTACATTTTGTGAGCATGTAAAGATTTGAATTTAAAAAAGAGGGAATGATAGCAAATGGAACCTCCAAATTCAGAACCAGCCAATCTCAAAATACCAGCTGCTAGAGACAAACAAGTGAGGGCTGTTGTTTAAATATTATTGGGTGTTTCCTAGAGATATCTTTCTGGTCACTCTTGGAAATGGTACCGGTATTCTAGACAAGATGGATCCTTGGTATTCTGAAGCAAGACTCTTCTGATGTTCTTAGCATCAACTTGAAATTCATTCCACATGCAGCCCCTTGAAAAAAAAATCTATTTTTGGCTTATTCTTATTGCAATTAAAAAGCAATGTTAAAAATGTACTTGACATGCCAATCCCAAAAGCATATAATAGGCACTAAATATCTGCAGCTTCCGCCCACACCATACAATATAATATGTGACAACAAAAGTATTATCCTAAGGGTTTGATAGAGACATCCATGTTAGCTGAAATCATTGGGCTTTGATTGCAATCCAGACATGAAACACTTAAAGCATGCCAATTTAAGAACAGTGCCTCTTTGATCCAATTTTGCCCAGCCTTGCATCATTTACCTGTCTCTGTATAGTCTCACCAAATGATTGGCCTACAGAAAGAAATCTTTTGAGGGCAGGGAGGAACAAATTTTAATCAGGATAGGAACATTCACTAATCTCTATAACATTAAATTGCAAGGGGAGCCATTTCTTCACTGTCAAGATTAAGTTTCTCTGAAATGCAACATCTCACTTTCCAACCATTCAAGCAATATATATTCATTCATTTATTTCTATCCCATCCATTCTCCCCCCCCCAAAAAAAAACCAGTTAAAGTAAAACAAAATACATAGAATAAAAACAAAGAAGCTAATTAAAAACCACTGAATACCTGCAAAGGTATTCCCAATGAGACCTCCCATTGGGGCAGCCATCAATAAAATCTCAGCCATCAATAAAATCTCTCTCTCTCTCCCGCCTCCCCATACCTGTGCCCTTACTGATCAAACACAGATGGAACAGAGAGAGAGAGAGAGAGAGAGAGAGAGGGAGGGAGGGAGGGAGACAGATATATATATATGCTCTCAGATTATCTTCAAAAGGCATGAGCAGGGAACCACCACCCACCCCCCACTGTGGTCCTTGAACTAAAACCATTACTTTCCCTGTGGTCTTCCACCAGAAAGAGCATTTCCATACCATGTTGCCCACCGTGATAAAAAAAACCAATGTTGTGCTGTCATGAAACCATGCATTTTCTCATCCTTCCTACACATCACAGACTGCTGCCAGTGGGGAAGGGATTCATAATGATGTAATATCACATAGATGAGGAGTATGCTTTACAATACAACAGGGGAGGGAAAACCTTTTACAGCCCAAGGGCCACATTCTCTTCCAAGATCACGTGCCAGTGGTGAGTGGAGGGAGAAACAAAAGTTGGCAAGGAAACATTTACAGTGGGCTGGTTTATTCACACACACCCCTCTCAATTCTCCATCTAGGCAAGACAGAGGCACTATTAGAGTTCAAGAGCACAATCCAACCAGGCAAAAATTCCCAAGAAGGGTGTAAAGGAGGACTGGTGAGGGGTGTGACCTGCAGAGCAACCTGGGGGCCAGATAGAAAGGCATTTGGATCCCAGATCAGAGGTTCCCGCCTCTGCTATACAAAATAAAGTGGAGGGTTGCCATTTTGAATAGCAAACCCATATCTATTTTAATATGCAGTTATTTCAAATATAAATCGAGGTGGGAAATGGCACAGATCATATCTAGGTTCAGAAATAAAAGGAAACCGAGGTTTCTTGCTATTGTTGCACACTCTGGTGCTATTGTGCACTACAGAAGGACATGGTGTGTTGCCAAATGGGCAATGGTTCTTTTGGGGTGGCGCTGTGGGTTAAACCACAGAGCCTAGTGCTTGCTGATCAGAAGGTTGGTTATTCAAATCCCTGTGAGGAGGTGAGCTTCCTTTGTTCGGTCCCTGCTTCTGCCCACCTAGCAGTTCCAAAGCACGTCCAAGTGCAAGTAGATAAATAGGTACCGCTCTGGCAGGAAGGTAAACAGCATTTCCATGCACTGCTCTGGTTCGCCAGAAGTGGCTTAGTCATGCTGTCCACATGACCTGGAAGGTCCCTCGGCCAGTAAAGCAAGATGAGCGCCGCAACCCCAGAGTCGTCCGCGACCAGACCTAATGGTCAGGGGTCCCTTTACCTTTACCTTTTAGGCAACAAAGAACACTAAATTTGCTCTTTAACAGATTTTATTCATAGGATGAAGATATAAAGAACAAAACAAAGGCAAACAATCTTACATCCCTTTGTGTTGCTTTTGTAGGAAAATTTTGCATTCTGAAATTTCCATTTTCCATCTGTGTGGGAATAGGTACAGAATCTTAAGAGCCAAGTTGCAGCCCTTGTGCCAGCCTAACATCTGTGTCGGATTCTCTCTAAGCAGGGGTGCCATTGGGACTTATATACCTTTTCCCTGCTGGTCTGCTCCCACCAAAGTGAAAGACTGACTAATATTTGGCAGGAAGTCATTACAAATAACTCCTAAAGCTAGCTGATACTCCCTATAGCAGGTGTCAGTGTGAGATTCCTGTGGAAGTCAATCTAGGTCATCACAATTCCCATACAGAGTTGCTTCAGCAACTATTTTATAGAATAAAAAGAATTAACAACTTAAAAGCCCAGGTTTACAGGATTTCTAGGCATTACCTGGGCATGAGAGGGATAACTGCTTGGTACCACCCTAATCTCTTCAAGATAATAATTGTCTTCCGTGGTATAGCAATATAGGTAGATGGAAAACTTCCACTTCTGTTTTTAAATAATCACAGTCCCATCTGACATCTGAGTTGGGGGGGTGTCTATAGTTTGATTAAATACTAATTAATGAGAACAATACAAGATCAAACAGAGCCTGGCTCATCCTAACAAACCAGTTTAAAGAAACCACAGTTCTCCAAGTTTGGACATCATGCGAAACTGTGGTTTGTTTAAAATCTGAAGTTTTTTATCTCCTACTCTAGCATGCAAAGAGCAGGAAAGGGAGAGGTGCAAACTTGAAGTTCATGCAAGCTCATTCACATATCAGGCAATAACAGTTTTCCATTGCATCTGAATATGGCCACTATGGCTCGGGTTTTCTGCAAATTGCCGTTCATTCAGATTCAGTGGTAAAAAGTTTTTTTTTCCAGGGAAAGTCATGGGGCAAACAATAAATTGCACAGACTCATGCTTTCTAGTCACAGTACTGTACAAACAGAAGTGTGGAACAGCACTATGTTAGCAAACTATTATTTATTTAATTGCACAGACACATCTGTATGGGGCTTACAGTATACAGGATGCAATTACTTAAAATCTATTTTGTTAATTTTAGATACCTATGGCAGTGCAGTATATTTTGGGACATTCTCCTGCCCCTTAAAAGGAGGATAGAAAGAAGGTAGCCACATACTCCAAATCTTGGGACATGTTTCACTGCAATGCACAGTGAAGCCAAGGTTACAAAAAGGACACCAAAATAAATGGGAAGGAAACAAATTAGAAAATGGAAAGAAAGAGCCTGCCACTTAATAAATATTAGACTAGCGTTTGCCTTCAGCAAAGAGTTATTCATTTATTAAATTATTTCAATTTATATTCTCCTGTGTTACAAAGACTCTTGTCAACATGTTTTTAAAAATATTAGATAAATAAAAAATGAGGTGCTGAGACATAAAATAAAAACAAACTCAGATTGGCCTTCTGCTAGCTAAGCTCTGCAACTAAGTGCCAGCCTATGCAAAGCAGTCTTATGAAGAAAATTCCTAAATAAGGCTGTTGATTTACAAAGCATAAGCAAGTTGAAAAGCTATTCCTCGATGGCACCATGTCACTGAAGAAAAAGGAATCTGTGAGCATTCCAGGAGTAATTGATTCACCCTCTGTGGAAATGGAACAGAGTTGGTGGGCTGGTTATCCTTTTGCTACTGTGGGGTTGAAGACATTCTGGGGCACCATGCAGAGACTCAGGCCCAGGTGATGCTAGCCCCTGGCCTCCCTCACAGAAGAGCTCAATCCCAATGACTCCAAACGAAATTAAGAGATGGAACAAGTCATGCCATAAAATACGTCTTTCTGTTTAGCATTGTTGCCATGCATATATATTTTTGCCATATTTATTTATGGGACAATCTACCATACTCTCCTCTCCTTCTCCCATGTGCACAGTTCTGAACATTGTACTCCCATACCACCAATTTGTCATACTTGTGGAAAGCTATGCTCACAAATAGGCTGTACATGCTTGGTGTAGGGACTGGTTTGGCACCTTGTTTTAGAAATATTGGTTAAACATTAGGAAGAACTTTCTGACAGAGCTGTTTGATAGTGGAACATACTAGCTCAGAAGGTGGTGGATGACTCTCCTCCATTGGATGTTTTTAAAAAGAAGTTGGATGGCCATCAGTCAAGGATTCTTTAGCTGTGATTCCTGCGTCGCAGGGGGTTGAACTAGATAACCATTAGAGTTCCTTCCAACTCCACAACTGTATGATTCTGTGATTCATTCATTCATTCTCTAGAAAGCATATACAGGCTCAAACTCAGAAACTATTTGTAAGCATTGGGGAAGGGGTCATGCTAAATGCTATTGCTCCTTAATAACGCCCTCTACGTTAAAAGTGGGCATGCCATAAATAAGTCTTATAGCCTGCTTTTCTCTTCAGCAGCCCTGTTAACGGATCTCCACTGTCTGCCAATTTGCTACTAGGCCAAGTCTGAGGTACTTTTTTTAGTTTACAAAGCATTCAACAGCTTGAGGACCTGGCTCTTTGAAAGACTGCCTCTTCCTTTACAGATCTTCCTGGGCAGCTAAAGAGGCCATCATGGTGAGGCCACCCTGTACATCAACTTAGGGGTTACTCAGAGCTGGGCATATAGTATGGTGGTGCCCATTATGTGCCTAGGGCTCCTACATGATAGTAAACAAACATTGAATGTTGCTTGCTTTTGGCTCATGCTGAAATCATTTTTATTCAGTTACAGGTGGGTAGCCGTGTTGGTCTGCCATAGTCAAAACAAAATCGAAAATTCTTTCTAGTAGCACCTTAGAGACCAACTGAGTTTGTTCCTGGTATGAGCTTTCGTGTATCTGAAGAAGTGTGCATGCACACGAAAGCTCATACCAGGAACAAACTCAGTTGGTCTCTAAGGTGCTACTAGAAAGAATTTTCCATTTTTATTCAGAAAAGCTTCCTCAGAATAGCAATGACAGCCTTTCATCTTGACTTTTTTGGTCACTGATTACTTGTATTTTGGTGCTTTTTTATTGGATACATTTTGAATCTGCCGTCTGAAAGTGGTTCTGGCTACAAAGGCTATACCACATATTTTGCCCCCATGCCTCAAATGTCTGAATCAGCTCTAAGGCATTTAGAAACAAGTCAAAAGCAGGTGTCAGAGACATATCTAAGGTAATAAAAGGTTTCCGACAGGAAGCCCATTCTCATCATTTGGGACAAAACGTGAAGAACAATTCATCTAAATAATGAAAACTACAGTGCGATGGAGAGTGGCAGAGTGTAATTATCCAGCTGGCACAGAGCCAGGTCACCAAGTGTTAACACCTTTAATCTTCAATCAGCAGGCCTTTCATATAAGGACAGGATTCTTTTTCTACAAAAAAAAAATCTATCTATGGAATGAATGAAAAGACAGCTGAGGAGGAGTGGTGGTGGTAAGATTCTATGTTCTTTCTTTATTGCTTATCACTATATATGGATGTAGAAATTCTGAAATATTGATTTAACTTGCAATCTTTGAAGTTAAGAAATGTAATAAATTGTAACATCATAGCCTAGCAAACACAATATTCCTTTATGCCAGCTACTGATAATTGTGAGGAGATAAAATAGGCTCAAATGCTAACAAATGGATCTCCTCAGCACACATTGAACTAAAATGATTGTAAAGTTTCCAAGTATTGGATTAAAAAAAAAAGAATTTTTTATTTTAAAAATCTTTGCCTCCGCCAAAGGTTCGTAGTAGCTCACAGTCTACAATGACCAAATAAATGTGCACCTTGAGGAGGCTTTGAGGATGTATGTGTCTTACACAGCAATCATCTACATGTTTACTCAGAAGTAAGCTCCACTGAATTCAATGGGACTTGCTTCCAGGCATGGATGGGCAAGTAAATACGTGGCCCTCAGGACCCTCCCCGGGCCACATCCCTCACCAGCCTCGCTTTACCCTTTCTTTGAGTATTTTTGCTTGGCTGAAATGTGTCTTTCAACTCCTATAACATTTCTTGCTTGCCTGGATTGAGGACAGATGTGTTAGTGTGTGTAGAAACTAACCTACAGTGCAAAGGGGGGGAAAATACTGTTCCTGCTGTATGAGATTGTGCATGATGTGTATGAAGAGAGGTTTTTCTGCCTCACAAAATACTAGAACCCAGAGCCATCCAATGAATCTCAACGTTAGAATATTCAAGGCAAAAGAAAGTACTTCTTCACATACCAAATAGTTAAAAATAAGGTATTAGCTGCCACAAGATGCAGTGATGGCTGTCCACTTGGACAGATTAAAAAGAGGATTAGACAAATTCATGGAGGCTATGGCTATCAATTGCTACAAATAAAAGTTATATTCGCCTTCCTCTGTCAGAGAAAGTATGCCTCTTTATGCCAGTTGCCGGAAATCACAAGGGAGAAAGATGTTGCATGCAAGCTTCCCAAAGGCCTCTGAGAACAGTATGGTGGACAACATGGGCCTTTGGCCTGATCTAGCAGAGTTCTTGTCAGGATCCTAGGTTATATATTTCCCTACCTACGCTGATTTACAAAGCAAGTTGTTCTATTTTAAAGCCACAGGAAGTAGATGCCTCACACATTTTAAATAAGAGATCTCCCACCTTACACAAAGCCACTTTGCAGAATCAAGTAATGAGTGAGCTTTCCTCAGTTTAGCAATGTTGATAGCAAGATTAATTATCTTTCTGTTGCGATGCAAAAGCTGCCACAATGATGTGTCACTGCCACTTAACCAGCAAAGGCTTATTCATCACAAGTGACAAGCCGGCAGCAAAGTGAAATTCTTGTTCCAAGAGTTGTCTCTATGGCTAAAGGTGCTTTGAACACAATAGTTCCCTCAAAGCCGGATGAGAACGTGAAGAAGAAGAAGAAGAAGGGGGGGAAGAAAGAGAGCGGAGAAAGACGGAGAAGTACTTGAGCCAAAGAAAATGAGTGGAAGAATTTAAGCAATTTGATTTAAAACAACACCAAAAAAAAAAAAAACCCTGACCTTTTCAGATTTAATCTGAACACCCATTAGGTAAAGAGGAAACACTGTTTTGCTTGTTTGTCTCATTTGAATTAACTCAAATTCCTGCTAAGAACAACAAAGCACTTTCTTTGTCCTTAAATTAAAAGCTGGGGAAGGCATGTTTACAAACAGCTTAATTGCTTTGGTACAAATACTGTGTTACATTCCAACATCCTGTTAAAAAAAACCCTTTGGATTTTCACATGTTCCTCTTCAAGGTGCAAAGTTGGAGTTGCTGGGTAACTTGATATTAGTGCCACTGCGCTGTGTTTTACAAGCAAATTGTAGCAAGGGAAGCTTTCGCTTACCCATTGATCTGTCTAAAAACATAGTGGATTTTCTGGCATGCTGTGGCCTTTCAGACAGAAAACTAGCACCTCAGGGAGAAAGGTTCTAGCCCTGAAAAATGAGATTACCCACTTGCAGTCTGAAATGGAACAGTTCATTATACCACCCCAGGATTCTTCTGATATTGTCCTACACTTGTTGACAGGGGCTGAGAGATAACGGTGTTAACAAACTGGCCTACGGGCTCCTCCAAACAACCTGTTTATTGAGCATTCATCCTGATTTGCTTGCACAAAGTTTATGCAAAGATCTGGTCATTATTGAACATTTATTCCAATTTGTTTGCAAGCAACGAGCATTCATCCTGATTAGCTTGTGGGATATTTATACATCTTCCCATCAATCATTTGTTCATTCCACCCTTCTCAATTAATTTCCCCATCACTTTCGTAACTGCAAACAGTCTAATTCTTTTTTAAAGTGGATTTGTTGTGCTAGGGTGACAGATCATTTAAAACTACCTTCATTGCACAAATATGCATTTCCAGTAGGCACTTAAATTACTCTCACAAAATATTGGCAGCACCTTAAATGAAGTTAACTTGTGCTGGAATTCTAGTTAAGGATAGCCCAGCAGGAAAAAAAAACACACAGTAAAATACAAAGTATCTAAAAATAACTAAAGTCAACTTGTTGAGAGTGAAAACAACACAGTTTATCAGTTATTAACATGCTGGGAGGTAGGAGAGGTGCAGGTGAAAGAACACACCTCAAAGAGGTAATAGCCTCTTTCAATTAAACACCTCTCACCTACTGCTGAAATTAGCTCCATGGCTTAATGAAACCAGCTGGCTGAAAGAATTTGAATGAACACAACATGCTCACAAGGATAAGTGTGACAACAAATAGTTAATTGTTTTATCCATCATCTAAAACAGTTTCTGGGGCTGAACTGACTTGTAGTCCAAAACATCTGGAGGGTACTAGGTTGGCCAAGGCTGATCTAAAAGCACTGCTCACTCATACAGCTGTAGTGATCTAATGAAAAATTTGCCACTACATTTCTGTGGGTCTTGCATCCACCATCGGTATGTGGTTCTAGGTGTCCACTTCCCAGTAAAGGTTTGTTCTGTTGTTGGTAAGATCCAAGGACAGTTCCATGAATGAAGAAATTTAGCACTTAATCTCATGTGAGCATAAATACACCCTTTAAAACCAAGAGAAATGGCTGAACTTTACCATTAGGCTTCCATAAAACCACATTGCGTACAGTACCATAAAATGAAGTTAATATGTAATTGTAATCATAAAAATTACATTAAAATACTGGTATTGTCAACTTAATGGCACCATAAAAGAAACTGCTATAATGGCAGTCTTTGTTAGCCCACTTGCATCACTATTAATTAAAACCTAGCCTTTAAATGTGGACCCTTTGGTAGCTAGAAACATTGTCAATGTTCACGGGAGATTTCATGCATATAGCAAAGTATAATGGGAAAACCTTTCTTTCAATCAAAGCTGTGAGCATAAGTGTAGGCTGATCTACACGTGGACAGAAACTGCATGCTCTGATATGCCATGCCACTTCAGATTAGAGGTGGGGAACATGAATAGGTTGTGCACAAGAAGATCTGGATTTAAGATCTAGATTTGGGATTTGGTCAGATCTATGAAAGCAGAAGTTCCAACTAGACAAGGATAATGAGGTTCTGGTCACTTAGTTTCCTTTCAAGAGCCCCCATTTTGGTAGTTCAGTCATCTCCCCATTAGTAGTTATTTTATACTACAAATATTCAAGGGGGAGTCCTGCTTTCGTTACACTATAGTGCAAGAGTGCCCCTCCAAAAGACATTGGCAATAATGCTGGGGAACCATCACAGAAGGAGAAGGAGAAGGAGAAGGAGAAGGAGAAGGAGAAGGAGAAGGAGAAGAAGAAGAAGAAGAAGAAGAAGAGTTTGGATTTGATAATCCTGCTATATCAATACCCATAGGAGTCTCAAAGCGGCTAACAATCTCCTTCCCCTTCCTCTCCCACAACAAACACTCTGTGAGGTGAGTGAGACTGAGAGACTTCAGAGAAGTGTGACTAGCCCAAAGTCACTCAGCAGCTGCATGTAGAGAAGCGGGGAATTGAACCTGGTTCACCAGATTACGAGTCCACCGCTCTTAACCACTACACCACACTGGCTCCTAATAAACTAATAAAACGGAATGATGTGTGGACAGTCCAGTATAAATCCAGGAAATCCAGCTCTTCAAAGATAAAGGTTCCCCATCCCTGCAAGAACAATAGCATATTTGTCACATTAGGCATGGATTCACCCTTTGCACTGCTCCATCCCCAGTAATGGCCAATGGGAGACCAGCCACATTCAGAAAGGAAATCTATTTCCCCCAATAGACCAGAGAAGATCAGGAGACATGCCACAGGCCCAACAAAAGCTTCTAAGTGAGGCTTGCTCACTGGCCTGACTCTGAGCAAACAGGTGTCTGCTCTTGCTGGCTATGAATCTCCATAAACTTGCTCATCCTCTGACGTTGTCTTGCCCTGTCCTTTCCCATCCCATCCTCAGCGTAACAAGAACTGCAGTGGGCAGTAACAAGGTTGACTTGTGCTATTTGAGCTAGTGGAGCAACATGCAATGTGGGGAAGGACCATAGCTCAGTGACTAAGCACATAAGTTTTGAATGAACAAGCTCAGTCCTGAGCATCTCCAGGCAGCTGGCAATGGGAACCACCTTCCTGCCCAAGATGCTGGAGAGCTGCTGCTAGTCAGAGGAGACAGTATTGGGCTAGGTGAACCAATGGTCTGATTCAGTATAAGGCAGCTTCAGGGATAAATATGTGTAAGATAGCAGACTGGTGAGCCCAACCCTAAGTATGCTAAAGACAGATCACATTATTAAAATTTCACAGCACATTCTCTGTTGCTTACATCAATTGTCATTTTGACGCACACTTCACTATAGATACAATAAAGTAGTGCCAGGGGTGCTGCTGCTTTCATCATCCCCTAAAATGAGCCTGGGCTTGGGGGGGGGGGGCTTACTCCAGCTAAAGAAATATGAACAGCAATGAGTCACAAATGCCAGGGGAACTCCTTCGTCAGTTGGTTGATGCCAGATTCCTGGTTCTTTTTTTTTCCCAAGCCAGCTGCCAGTTTCCTTTTGAACATGATGCTGGGAAGTGGCCAACTGCTTAACAAAAACTCATTTAATTTAGAGAGACTTTCAGTTTTGTACTCAATAAACTGAGACAGCAATTCACTTTAAAAAAAAAATATGCCCGCATGCAACACTTGCAAAACACACACACAGTCCTAAAAAAAAATCCTTAGGTATGTTCTCTTTTCAGAAAAGAAGAAAGAAAAAAGAAAGAGGGGGGGGGGAGAGAATCTCAGTGAACCACTGAAAAACAAAGTGGGTACAGTGTGTAGATGGGGAGTGTAAAGGAAGATGACCACCTAAATGTGGCTGCTTTAGCAATGGGTGACATTTCCAGTGGGCACCGGAACAACTAGATATTTTACGAATGTCAACTTGTCCCTGCTGCACTGGAGTGCTGTATGTCACGTAAATGAAACAGAGCCTCCTGAGTCAAAATCCTTTTTCAACTGGAAAAGGTCATACCAGCAAAGAGAGAAAAGGCGAGTGGACAAATGCACGTCATGCACACAGAGACCCAAGAATGAACTGACAGGAAAGTAAAAGCCAAAGAAGAAGGCAATCCAGTTTTTTTTCATATGCAAGCAATACAAGACAGAGCGTTAGATTATATGAAGCAAAATCATACCTTTATTCTGTTATGCACCTGAAACCTGCTGTGCTGTGGGGTATAGGCTACTACACACTTTCCTTACATTCCATTGCTGGGCAGGATATAATAATGTTGGGTTGCTAAAGTCTTGAAACTTTATGTCCTATTCATGGGCGTAGCCAAGGGGGAGCAGGGAGGGGCAGCTGCCCCCCTAAATCAATAAAAAACAATAAAAATACATAGCTAACTGAGGGCCTGCCCCCCTAACAAAAATCCTAGCTATGCCAATGGTCCTATTTCAGTTAGCCTGAGAGCCCACTGAGCAAGACTTGAATGAACCTGATCTGGAGGGGAAGATGCCCAGCAATGTGACAAAGGTATTGGGGTTTTCACATGTGTCTGGCTTGCCTTTCTATAATAATTGCTAAGGCAGGTAACCTTATATCAAATTTATAATACCAATACAAACCAAATGTCATGAAAGTTAAACAAGAGAAACAGTTCTTAAGGGTGGGTTTTCATGGGGGAAGCTTGAGGCAAAACAGCAAAGACCACTGCTAAAGACACGGAGGATTATAGTGCAGGCCTCTGCCTGGAAAGAGAAGGGCAAAAGGTAAGTGTGGATAAGCCCAAAATACAACAAGATCTGGATCAGGCCAGTGGCCCATCTAGTCGAGCATCCCGTTCTCACAGTGGCTAACCAGATGCCCATTGGAAGCCCACAAGCACAGCAGCACACCATTAAAGCAATGTTAAATGATGTACATTTACACAGCAGGAGCGACAAACAGTATCCATATCCATGAAAATATTGATATAAAGTCAAAGCATTACAAGGCAGCGTGACGTAGAGCCACCTATTCATAGAACTGCTCACCCAATCTCACTTTCACCATCCATTCCATGGCCGGCATTTGGTACCTCACACATTATCCTCATCAACTAGCCGCTCACATGCTACAATATTAAAGATTCTCCCCATCTCACTAATGGGCCCCTGACCCACATGCACTGGACCATCATAACCTGGGCCCAGACCTTTAAACAGTAATGCCATAAACGCAATGTAAAAACAAAGACAACACACGGACTCCATGTTTTATTGGATGGTCCATTACAAAAAGTGATCTGACTCCTTCTCGAAGAAAGCTCCACACAGAAAGCATTACACACAGATATGGTGTCATGGCATGATGTATAGCATGTATAACCCCATTTACTTTTGAGTATTGTTATTTTGTATTGTTCTTAATGTTCCTTTGTTTATCAACGCTCTTCATTAAGGGTCCCTGCAGAGACCAACAGCAAAGGACTTCTATGGGGTGAAGAACATAAAACTCTCTCTTTAAAAAAAAAAATACCCACACAGCAGCACGTGAATAAGGAGCTTATTCCATTTTTTATTCATAACAAGGAACTTAACAGCACTGAGGAAATTTGTATTTCTTTTTAACACTTCAGGGAAACTGTACTACTAACTTGTTCTTGAGGGTTTGGGGCCTTACAGAAAGGCAGCAACAGGCATCATCTGTTCTGAGGTAAAATAAGCCAGTTGCCCATAATGGTGGCTGCTCCCTGCCTCAATTCTACCACTGAGCATGTGCAGCCTTGTTAACATGATATACAGCAAGCAGGCTACACTTGCTTACCAGTGACTGTCTATTTTAAAGGTGAGTGAATGAATGAAAGGGGAAGCGACTACAGAATTGTTGTTGTTGTTGTTGTTGTTGTTGTTGTAGTTCCACTACTCTACAAATGTGCTAACAAATGCCAACAATTACCAAGTGCCTGTTTGTTTCCTTCCACCAGGCCTTTGCCATGGGTAATATTTAGAGCTGGAAAACACTCCTGTGTTTGAAATGTGCTTAATGTTTACAAATCTGAGGATCTGCATGATAATTCCCCCTCACACAGGCTGTTTGAAGCACACAGGCTTACTTCCAAGAAATGTTTTACAGCGGATCATCTCAGGAGACCATATTATACATGTTGATCTCTTGGCTTAGTGAAGAAATTCCTATGCCAAATGGATATTCTCAGATTCTTAAGCAGCAGTTAGGCCTCCTCTAGGAACGATTTGTTTCAAGTACGCATATGTGAGCACTCATCCAGGCCCAGAGGTAGCAGTGAAGAGGAGCGATCTGTAGTGATAGCACCCACTGTAACAGCAGCAGCAATGGGGGGCGGCAATAGGGGCAGTGGCAGCAATGCCCAACTTTTGAGCTCTGGTTGGAGCTAGCCAGGCTATCAGCTGTACCATGCCAAGAGCCTACTGAAATCTGACCCTGGCCTTGTTGTCAGCCTCTCTCAACATCTGCTACTTGATGCTTTCAAACTGGAAATGCTGCAGGTTGAATCTGGGGGTTGGAGCAAACAAAGCACCTGCTCTGCCACCAGCTTGTGGTCCACACCTGATGTCTGCTCTCAGCTTGACAATCAAACCCACGTTCCACAGCTTGTGACACAATGAGGTGAAAAGGCAAGCTTCATGCGAGTCAGCTGAAGACAAACCAAAATAATATACAAACATACATACATATCCTTTATTCGACCGATAGTCAGAAAGAAAGAAAGAAAGAAAGAAAGAAACACTTCTCAATACAAAATTATAGAACTAAAAAAACATCAGAGGGATACACAATTAAAATAGGACAGCACTAGTAAACCTCATACAGATAACCCACATCGAGGCATTCGATTTTGCGCTTCCGACACTTGAGCGCCAGGAAGAGGAATTTAGCCAACCAAAATAATATGGTTGATGCGTGAGAGAAGCAAGAGACCTGGTGATGTTCATTGTCATGTGCCCTCAGTGCGGGGTTTGCCTGCTTCTGGCTCAGCCTTGCATTTTTATTATGACAACAGTGACATCCGGTAGCTTTCAATCCTAAAGACTTGATGAAAATATGTGATGGAAACTTTTTTCTCTCTCTCTCTTTTCTTTCTGGAAACATGAGAAGAAGCTGCTTATCTTTGGGAAGACGCTACCTTTGATGCTGATGTAAAAATGTACAGAATGTGTCTAAACTCAATTAAGAAGTGTCTGAAGGGGGGAAAGAAATCACTTAACCTCTTCAAAACACTTCCTTTCCCCCATTCTAGAGACGGCTGATGTGGTCTTTGAACAAGAGTAGGAGGGCAAGCAAGAATTGTGCTGAAAATTTGCTTCTTTGAAGTAAATTGCCTACTTCAAACTACTGTCTCTAAGTAGCTTCATAAAGGGGGGGGGGGGGAGGATCAAAACTAACATGAATTACAGTTTAGAGTAAAATAATGTTGCCACTCTGCTCAAGGTAGCACTGCCCACCTTACCTTACCTTCACCTCCCCTTGGAGGTGGCTCAACTGAACTGCACAGCTGCCTGTCATGAGCTGTTGGAGTTGTGCTCAGCTTTCCCCATGTGGTAAACCAGAGAATGGCACATAGCAGCTTTTTCAGTGACGTGCCTTTCACAGACCCTGAACTGCTTCTGCCCATTGAGATCTTCCAAGACAGGCAGGAGCATAAAGATCTTCCTGTTTCAGTTGAGCCAGGATTGAGCAATAAGGTCTTCCTGAGCTCTGACATAGATGGTCCTGTATCCTTTGGTACTGATTCGCACCTCAGCCCTGACTACTGTTGACTATGGTCCGGCCCTGACATCACTGAACCAAGGACTGCTATGGTCGACACACTCTCCACATGTGGAGGCACTGTGGAAACTTTAAATATGTTATCTGTCCAATCCCATAATGTTAACAGTTACCCTTACAGGACACTTAAGAAGAGCCCCCCTTACACACACACACACACACACACACACACACACACACACCCAGCAGAGAACATGGGGGAGAGGACTGAATTCTTCATTGTGATATTGGTGCCAAGACCTAAGACAAGTTTGCCATACATCAGGAAAGTTCCTGTCATGTCCTGGTTTTGGGGTGAATTTTGCTGAACTGGCAAAATGTCAAGTAAAACCCAGGTGTATGAGAATGTAATGGAAAAAGCAACAGAAACCGCTTCCAAAGCCTGAAATCACTATTGGGGGGGGTCCCCAAAAAAGCTCAACAATTTGGGTTTGTTCCCAAAGAAAGCTCAACAATTTTGGTGGGTTTCCAAAAATAGCTCAACAACTTCGCAGGTGTCAGGAATTTTACTTTTTGGAATATGGCAACTCTCCCTAAGATCATGAATTACCTTGCATGTTTAATTTTTTTTAAAAAAAAAAATTAAGGGTGGGGGAAGTTGAACAAAAGACCGCAAAATATGATCTGTAGCATGCAAGTTACTTTTAAATGCAAAAGATGTAAATGCTAATCAAGGTTAAGAACATTTTGCTTCCATAAGAATCAAATTCCTTTAAAGAGTTAAAAAAAATTGTACAAGGAATGTAAATGCTACACTTAAACTGGAATTTATTTTGTTAATATAAAATAATATTAGAAACGAAGTGTGTGTTGTGTGGAATTTAACATGTATCCATACATAAACTACAAATACAGAGACATCTATAGACTTAAGTCACATTCAAAAGTTCTGGCTGGTGATGCTGGAAAACAAGACTACACTGAGGATAAG
This sequence comes from Lacerta agilis, assembly GCF_009819535.1. Taxonomy (NCBI): domain Eukaryota; kingdom Metazoa; phylum Chordata; class Lepidosauria; order Squamata; family Lacertidae; genus Lacerta; species Lacerta agilis. The sequence continues at coordinate 44,789,756 of NC_046323.1, read as the reverse complement.
CTCAGTGACCCATTTCAGAAGGAGAAGGGTTAGGGACTGAAACTATCCACTTTAAAGTGCCTGCTTCTTTTAACACGAATCAATTAATGAAATGGTTTGCTGTTAAATTATAGCCTGCCTTCACACACATGATGTAAATACATGCTTAATTCCCATTAAAACTAGTCAGTTCTGCTCAAATTAAATTGAATTATGCATAAAGAAAAGAAGCTTCTTCAGAGCACAAAACGCCCATAGCACCCTCTGCTGATAAAGAGGGAAGAGAATAAAATTCACAGACAGCAATTCTACAAACATGGTTTTTTTAAAAGAATGTTGGGGTGTGTGCATGAAAAATGCATACTACATTAACTGTCGGGTAAAGCGATCTATTAAAGAAAATTGTACTTGGAAGTTCATTCAGAACATCCCAGCCAGATGAAAAGATTCTAACCAAGCAAAGACATTTCACAACCTTCCCACATTTCCATTCATCAGTCCAGTATTCATTTTGACATTATTTGATGCCACCACTCAACAGGCCATTGAATTATTCATTTGGGTCTTATTGAAAAATTAAGGATGTAATCAATGGAGCGCATGGATGCTTAGTAGGCCTGTATTAAAATGAGATGATGGGGTGAACTAGGGTGCAGACTAGCTAGGATAGGGTACCACTGAGTGTTCATACAGAGGTGAGATCACCAAAAGCTCTTCTGTTAAGTCAATATATTTAACTTACTATTACTGATCAATGGCAACTTAATATAAGTTAAGAGTCAGGAAGTAGTGGCTCCTAGGCAGTACCCTGATAATGCCATTTGCCAGAAGGCCATTATGGAACACAGATATTGGAGCTGTGACCCATCCAACCACTTTTTTCCCCTACAGGAAAATGTCCTTCAAAAGCAGAGTCCAGCATGACACTACACTACTGCACTATAATTTATTGGCAACTTCCATTCTGTTCAGTCTAGTCAAGTTTGGGAGTATTTTTTTTCCACTACAGCATGTAATTGTCCCTCTTTAGGTGTTAAATTAGCATAAGAAGAAAGTATTATCACAAATGACTTTTGTGAATGGATCAGTTTGGCTTCAACAGAAATGTAAGACATTCTGCTATCATTTGCAAACTCAGCCAGATGGGCAGGGCATTAATAATAAATTATTATTATTATTATAACAACATCTCTGTACCAGTGTAGATGTTCCATTCCAACTCTGGATACTTCATGCGTCTGATGAAGTAAGCTCCAGTCTACAAACGTTTGTACCACAATAAATGTGTTAGCATTCAATTTCTACAGCGTTGTGACTTTTGACAGCAGAGATGGCATTCAGATGCCCATTTGCCCCACACTTACAGAATTTTGGTGTGTTAGCCTGTCAGCTCAAGCTAATTCATTACATCCATCGCAGCTCCAGTGCCCAACACACAAACAAAGGAGGCTGCCTTCCTTTTAGCTCAGTATTGTCTACACTGACTGGCAGCTCTCAAGTGTTTCAGGCAGGGGTCATTCCCACCCCTAGCTGAAGAGGGCAAAAATTGAATGTGTCCTTCTACATACAAAGCAGCTGTGCTCCAGCCCTTCCTGACCAGAGCTCTGAGGGCCAAACTATATATTGTTTTTTCTTTGTTTTAGTGGCTCTCATTTTTCTATGTAAGCTGCCTTGAGTCCCATCAGGGGAAATGGGGGGTGGGGTATAAATAAATCTATATAATAATAATAATAATAATAATAATAATAATAATAATAATAATAATAATAATTCATATTTTGCCCTTAAGTGTATAGGGGTGTAACATAAATTGCCAATGCAAGGAGTCTATCTAGATTCGAAATGTAGGTGGGTGGGTAGGAGGGCTTTATCCTTTGACAGCCTTCCTGCAATGGCCTGTTTTTGAATCAACCCTTGCATGCTGGCAATTAGCATACTGGGGAAAACTTCTCACTTGCTTTCATTTTAAAACTCACATGAAAACTAATTTTAAGATGCTTCATACTGTTGTTTTTAAAAACATAGTAGCCGACTTTGGAATTGCTCAGAGCCTGCCCTGGGATCTACTGTGATGACAGTTTTAATAAAGCAGCTGCTACGTGCCACCAAGCCTAGCTTGGTGCTGCCTTTTAAATAGGATTGTTTGTCTAGAAATGCAAGCAAAGGCCAGTCTCTGGACTAGAAGAGGCACCTTTTGATTGCACACACTGAACTGAATCCCTAATAAATTTCCCCACACCTTTGTCTGAACCAAGGGAGGCAAAGGTCTGCATTTTCTCACAAGCATGTACAAGCCTCATCCCAAGTCATATGGCTTTCAGCCTCAGAATCTCACTCTTTATTGACTTAAAGAGTTCGTCTGAGTGACAACGGACATCACTGATTTGTTACTTCTGTCATCTTTGCTACCAGTGCGCTTTACTTCAGATCAAAGTCAAAAGCCTATCTAATATATATATATATATATATATATATATATATATATATATTACATATACAAACCACAGTGACAAATAGTATGCTTTGTTTGACATTGCAAAGCAAACAAGAAATTGCTTTCAATAACAAAGAGAAAGAATGCCCTCTTTTCAGTCCTAATTCTAAAGCCTGAAATGCTATGAACTAGAGGTTTACTTCACGCTCAAGGAATGAGCCCCTTTCAGAAATATAACTAGCCTGACAAAAGTTAAACTGGAATTGCAATGTTGAGATTTTTGCAAAATTGTGTACTAAGAACATGAAAATAATTAGCTCCCATCAGCAGAAAGTATCTCTTTTAGCACAGTTTGTTTATTAGAGCCAATACAGTAACATACATGCAACTGCAGAACATAAAGCAGCTCAACAGCCTTGAACCTATGCTATCCTAGATTTCAAAGCCAAAATTCTATGATCAGGAAATCCCAAACTATGCGAATTCAGGACTCACAAAATAAATCATGCAAACACACTAATTTTGCACTCAATTTTATTTGACCTAAATATTGCAGTTAAAGGTAGGTAGCCGTGTTGGTCTGCCATAGTCGAAACGAAATAAAAAATAAAAAAATTCCTTCCAGTAGCACCTTAGAGATCAACTAAGTTTGTTCTTGGTATGAGCTTTCGTGTGCATGTACACTTCTTCAGATACAGTACACTGAAACAGAAGTCACCAGACCCTTATATATAGTGAGAATTGCTGAACTGCAACTTATTACCAGACTTAAAACCATGGAGAGACCTGGCCTGAATAGAGACATTGGATTCTTATCTCATTATAGATGATAAAGCTATTTTTAGCCATCTCGCCCCTTGCTTTTTCCTATAAGACCAATTGCAGTCGTTAACAGTCGTCAACAGGTTTACCACACCTATCAGCCAATCACCCATTCCCACCACCCTTCTGAGTAATACCCCTCCCCACCCTCTCACTATATATAAGGGTCTGGTGACTTCTGTTTCAGTGTATCTGAAGAAGTGTGCATGCACATGAAAGCTCATACCAAGAACAAACTTAGTTGGTCTCTAAGGTGCTACTGGAAGGAATTTTTTTAATTTGTTTCTAAATATTGCAACAATGGTTGGTTAGTAGCAGCCTGATCACAGTTTAAAATAACATCAGGCCTTCTTTGAATACCTACACTAAGCTAGATATTGAACTGCAAAATAGTGCAGTTGGGAGCAGTACAATGAAAACATAGCTTATACTCATAAATGTGACCCAGAACCCTGATGTGCACATAATTCCTGCAGGGTCAAGCTTCTCATCAGGGCCAGCACATCCCGAGTCAGCACCCCTGTGGGTGGTAAAGTTGCACTGGCATCGCCACAACATCTTGCTGAAATTGCATGAGATCTTGCAGAGTGCACAAGATTTTGCTGGAAATCGGTGAGATCTCACCAGCAATCAGCACTGCTTCTCTACCGGTGACAGAAGCAGTACGGCCGAAGCTGGGAGGCGTGGCAACAACAGCAGGGCAGGCTGGCACTTCTCATTTCACCTCCAACAGCAAAACAGGACACACTGTTCCTGCTCCTCGTTCATTCCAATAGAGGCCGATCTGTACACATGTTTCCATAATCATAAAGGAATAGCAGGCTTCCTCAAACTCTGCCCTCCATATATTTTTGGCCTACAACTCCCATGATCCCTAGCTAGCAGGACCAGTGGTCAGGGATGATGGGAATTGTAGTCTCAAAACATCTGAAGGGCCGAGTTTGAGGAAGCCTGGAATAAGGCAAATATCAGTTTCATAATAACCCTGCTTTGAAGTTCCATCTGCAACATGTACTGTATACCAATGTTGCAGGCCATGGCCCTCTTGTTGTATTGCTGGCCACACTGATAATCTGTCTGTTTAGCTAGCAGGTTCGCATGTCTATGCTCACAGTTGTTACAGGCATGTCACTCAAGCCAGGAGTATCAAGGGGTGTGGCCTGCATGCACAACCCAACTACCCAACTCTGCTTTTGGTCCAGTGAACATATGAGGGGCTCGTCTTCACACTTATATGGGATTGTGTGCATGAGCAGGGAGAATATAAAGCAGGGATAGCCAGTGTGATGCTCTCTTTTGGTTACTGTATTTTTATTCTCTTTCATTCTGCTATACACATTTGGATAACATGCTTTATGTGCTTTTTATTTTGTTTCCTTGGCACTGGTCACTTACTGCAGCAATCAAGGTTTGATTTGAATTTATATCCCATACTTTCAACATCAACCTATGTTCTCATGGAAAATAACAACATAGTAAGAAAGCAAAATTTTAAATAGTAATAATGAAAATGTAATGCATACAAATTATCACAGCGAACAACCTAGTCAAATAGAGTAAAATTAAATTGTCCTAAGTGCCATAGCTCAATGGCAGGGAACCTGCTTTGCATGCACAAAGTCCCAGGTTCAACCAGAGAGACCCCAGCTGAAAACCCTGAAGAATGTCACAGCCAGTCAGTGTGGACTTTCGAGAGGACCCACTGCAGAATAACACAGAATCAGTCTGCAATTAGCTTTTATTTTATTTTCTGAATGAAATCAGTTTTCCAAGAAGAGCTTTTCAGGGGCCAAAAATTTGCGATAGCTCTCGACTGTGGGTAGACTACATAGAAAAAACAAAGATGTCTCCACGGAGTCCTGGAGGGAGGCGCGGCATACAGCCTCAGTATAAGGCAGATTCCTATGTTCCTTAAAATGCTTACTTTGGTAACTCTTAAAAACCTGAGGAAACAGAAATAGGAAGCGTCTACAAAACAGGTGCTCACTACTGGCTACTCCTAACTAGGAGAATTAGGGGTCTCGTAGACCGACCACCTGCGCCATCTCTTCTCCAAGTGAAACACGTTCTACTGCGGTCTCCTAACAAAATCATCATCAGCAGCAGCGTTCAATGTAAACCACGCGCCGGATCCACCTGAGCCGCCCACCGCCAGAGGTGCGTACGCGCCTGCGCCTTTCCCCTTCCTCGCCGCTTTGCGTCTTCTCCCGCGTGCCGCAGACGTTCGTTCCGTCGCTCGCGCGCGCTGAAACCTCCAATCACAACGAATCTTTCTAGCTCGCTTTCAACCGTCTCCGTCGCTGGTGGGCGCGCGCGCGCGCCGCGCTCTTCACTAAAACGCGCGCGCGGACACACAGTCGGTTTGGGCGAGCCTGGTCGCTTAGCAACCGGGCGCGTGGCCGAGCCTGAGGGGGAAAAGAGCGGTTGACCAGGTCGGTGTGTTGGAGGGGCGAGGGAGAGAAACGTCGCGGGAGGCAGGCAAGCTGAGGGGGGAAATCTGGAGTCCGGAGCGGGGGCACTACTGTTAATCTGTTTATTGCATAATTCATATCCAAGAGTTTGCTGGTTTCCTCCTCCCTCCCAACCCTTTTTCCTTTTCTTTTACGTAGCAAAAACCTGAGGGCAGGGACTTTTCTTTAGCCGTTTGCAAGCCGCTCTGGAGCCTTCCCTCCACCCTTTTCTGAAGAGCGGGGTAAAAATTAGTTTAAAAAAATAAAACCAACATCTCGCCTTTCTTCCAAGATGCTTCAAGCAGCGCACACCGTCCTCTTTCTTATCCTAACGAAAAGCCTGTGAGGTAACTTCGGCAGATTAGTCACCATCAGTGAGCTGCTTGGCTGATGGTGGAAGTTTGAAACAGTCTCCCTTGCCCTGACTGGACACTCTTAACCAGGGGTCAGCAAACCTTTTCAGCAGGGGGCCGGTCCACTGTCCCTCAGACCTTGTGAGGGGCCAGACTATATTTTTTTTGGGGGGGGGGGGGGGGGAATGAACGAATTCCTGTGCTCCACAAATAACCCAGAGATGCATTTTAAATAAAGGGACACATTCTACTCATGTAAAAACACGCTGAATCCTGGACCGTACGCAGGCCTGAGTTAGAAGGTGATTGTGCCGTATCCAGCCCCTGGGCCTTAGTTTGCCTACCCATGCTCTTAACTAACCTTCAGGGGTGCCAACTTTAATAAAATACAGTATTGCGGGGGGGGGGGCAGTTAAGCCCTGCCCTGCATAATCAATCACAACACGATGCACACACAAACCATTCAAAAGGCAATGCCCATCAACTTGGGGAGGGGGAGGGGGAGGGGGAGGGGCCCCTCATAATTTGGGGGGGGCAAAGGGACCTCAACCCCTAGGAGTTTGCTCCTATGACACTACTGCACTCTTTGTAAAGTTTTTCTATTTCATTTATGCTATGTGATTCATGCTCAAAGTGCTTTACAATAATTTTAATTTGGGATGCGAAAATATGTAGCCCTCCATTTTTATTTATTGAATTTGTATACCACCCTATACCTGTGGGTCTCGGGGCAGTTCACAGAATAAAATCAAGATATAAAACCACAAAATACATAATAAAAATAAAAACAACAACCCAGTAGCCTCCCCCCAAAAAACACATTTTATAAGGGCATAGCGACTCCCCTCACCATTAGCTGAGGTGGTGTCCAACTAACCCAGAGAGATCCCCAATTTAAAATGACAAAATAACAAATCGGGTGAGACTCACCTTTTGGTATCATAGCAAGGGACCTGTGAGAATGATCAGTAAAAACATTATTTTTTAAAAGTTGGTTGGCATTGAAGTCCAACAACAACCAGAGGGAACCCTGATTTAAAACAACCAGCTGTTAAACCAGGGGTGGCTAACCTTTTGCACCCCTGGTCAGCACTCCAGAGCCTGCACATCAAAATGCACAGGGCCAATTGATTTATTTATTTTGAAAAGGACAAATTTAGAGGTACAGGTCACAACACAGATTGGCATCACAGTGAACTTTTTTTAAATTGAGAGATTCTAGAGGACTGGTTTATATATATATATATATATAAAACAACCTTTTCGCACCACAGTATTAGAGCTGGGGACCTATGGGATCAGTGAGTAAAAACATTAAAAATTAATTTAAAAATTTAAAAATATGGAAAAATTGGGAGGAGCGTGCAAAACCTTCTGGCATTGTGGTACCCAAGTGAGGAACCCATAGGAAGAATCAGTTTTATAAAAAGCAAATCAAACTTTTATTTGGTATCACAGTAAAATGAAGAGTCCCCTGCACCAAGGAAGTTACATACTGTATTCCAAAGTTTGCTATAGAAGAGGAAGATGGCAAAGGAAGATTACACATCCATTTCAGATGTCCTTACGGTATTTAGGCTTAGCTTCAGTAGGAAGATGAAGATTAAAGGGCTGTGATGAAAAATATGAACAGGTAGAAGTACTATAGAGCACAGCTCGGAAACCTATTGCCCTACAGTTGTTGTGGACTATAACTCTCATTTTCCCTGACTACTGCATAGGCCTTTTAGACAGGATGGTGGGAGTGAGAGCACACCAATATTTAGAAGGCCATTGGCTTCCCAACATTCATCTGGACAGAGCCTGGCCCAGCCAGTCTGGCAGGTGCACAATGCAATACTAGTCACCTGCCAGGCAATGTTTTTGTTGGTCAGTTTAGTGACAGTTGGAGGAGAGCTACATTGTACTTGAGCTTTTAAAAAATCAGGATAAAATTGAATTCTTGTTAATGCATATTATTCGTTCATAAGATTAAGAGGTTGTATATAGAGAGAAGTAGAGAGAAGTGGAGGGTGGTGATCGAAGTAGGAATAATAAATAAAGCTATTGTTATGGAGTGTTGGGTGCCAGTAGAGGGAAATCCACAATGGACACAATCACACAATCTACTAACAGTCTGTTCTGAAGTCCCCCTAAAAGAAATGATGCTTAGCTTAGTTACAACAAACTCACATCCCGTTGCTTTCAAAGGGATTTAGTTGCAATTATCTTTTACTAGATTTTGTCTAATTAAATGTTGCTGCTCAGTCCTGTCCATGCTTTGGAGCACGTCCTGTTGATTTAAAGTAATAATTACTTCAAGTAACTATGCTTGGAATTATATCCTTAAGATAGTAATGTGCATATTTACAGATAATTTGCACACAAAAAAAGGAGTAAGATTTTTGGTTACAGCAAAGATTAGCAAATGGGGAAGCCAAGGTTTCTGATTAATAAGAAGATACCATCAGTGAGTGTAGAGGTAGTACTGGGAGACAATTAGAAACAGAAGATGACCGAGAAAGAAGATTTTTATATTGTGGAAGAATAAAGGAACTAGTAGCTCATCTAGTCATTCATGCTTTGAATATTATTAAAGAAGAAGTCAAGAGGAAATCTTAAGTTAATAAATTGTTTTTTTGTAATAGAAAATGTAGACTATTTGAAATATATTAGAAGAAAGCAGCTTGCTTCAGGTTTTGGTCAATCATCTAGGATGGCCAAGCAACAATGAAAAATAATGTTAAAACCTGTGACATGGAAATTGTTGGAACAACTGAAGAACTGAGAAATGTATTTTATAAGAGCTCTCTTAAGTCTTTGAGAGCTCAGCTCTTCCAAATATATTCCTGAAGACTTTTTGTCCACCACATATGTCACCAGAAATAGGCATGCCTGTTTTATAGCATTCAGCTGTGGCTCTGAAACTGACTCATGGCATAATAGACTGGCCCCACTTGTCTCATAGAGCAACTTCAACACGTGCCATTGTGCTACATACACATTATATTTTGGGTTATCATTCCAGTTACTTCTCTAGTGTTTTTATTTGTTGTTTTAGGACACAATTTTGACAGTCTGTTCTATCAAATGTTTAGATCAGTGAAGCATACTTCCGTATTGAAGATAACAAAATCATCGTTGCCTCCAGTTCCATGATGCAAACGAAATATAGCAAGGTGCATGAATTGTATGGTTGTAAAACATGCTAAAAATTGTAACTTTTACAATAAGGTATTATAAATAGGCCCATTTGATGTATTTAGAATATTATCTACTGACATGGGTTTTTTTTAATGTGTAGTTGCTTTGGAAGGCAAGAGTAGCCTAAGGTTTGGTTTTTAATTACATCGAAACAAAATATGTTTAGGCATGTCAAACTTTTATAGTTCATAATGAGTTTATTGCACATAATAATTATGGGTTCAGTAATTAAAAGTTTAAAAATTGCTGCTATTTTATTTAATATAAATGATAAATCAAAGATTTCTTTTGCCTTTATATAAGTAAAAGTTAGGATGTGTCAAACATCAATCTTATGTTTCATATTATGGTAATTGTATATTAGTAAGACTTCAAGCATGGGAGTTGTAAGAGTATAAAGCCTCTGTCAAGTGAAAAAACCATCATTGGCTAAGGGCTGAATTTCTTTTGTTGTTTAATATGCAGTACATAACGTACACATACAGAAGTAATTTATAATAATAATTATGAAACTTTATTTAGGGGAGTTCCTCCAAACGAGACTCTGTAGCACTTACCGCCGTGGCATTACAAGATCACATTTTACATAATCTTCAGCTGCAGAATCTTTCATTAGCAGATCCTTTTAAGTCAAAGACACAGAGTAAAAAGAATTCATACAAACCTGTGAAGAAGGAGACAATCAGAGCAGTAGTTGATACTGGACTAAAGAAAACAAGCAGGCACCAACAAAAAAATGAAGATCCAGAAAAGGAGTATGTTCTTGATCCTTGTCCTCAGCCTCTCACGTTAGGTAAATTATGTTACAATGTGTTATTTGAAAGAATATTAATTAAATTATAATAAGTATTTTTTTCCATATTGCAACAAAGCAGAAGAAGAGTACTACTTGTCCTTACAAGTAGACCCATGTAGTCTGCACTGTTTGGAAGCTTATGAGCAGGGCACAAAGATAGCCTGACCTGGTTTGCCTAACCATCTACTATTCAGAGATAATACTGTCTGAACATGGAGGTTCTAAATATGAACTTTTAAAGACCAAGGCTAATTCATTTCAAGACTTAGAGTAAAAAAAATTGGTAGGGAGGTGAAAACCTAATTTGTGAACTGATATGGCTATGATTACCTTCAGTTGAAATGTAATAGATTACAGTGGTTGGGGGGGACGACCACATAAGGTGCTGACTATCTTTGATAATTGTGTTCACTCAATATGTTTGCTAACAAAGACGTATCTCACGAAGGCTAGGACTTACTTGCATGCATGTGCATAATATACTGTGTGACTTCATCCTTTAAAATAGTAGCTCTGGCTTTGGGTTAAAGGGCAATGTCTTTAAAAGAATGTATTATTTCCTCCTCACCCATATATGTAAATTGCCACTGTGATAAAGAATAGCAAAAAACAGTCCTTCCAGAATAAATAACTTTTTGTAAGAGAGTTCTTTATATTAGTGGACTGAAAATACAGTGTAATTAAACTGTATTAGCACCATCTAGAGTTGTATTATTACTGCAGGTGGGATAAGCACTTGGGCAACTATTGCTTTTTCAAAAGGCAGTTACTAGTCTGGGCATAAAACTTTTACTTAACCTTTTCCTACCCCTTGCTCAAAACTTTACAAGTTATGTTTTCATAATGATTTTAGGGCAAACCCATGAATAATGCCTGTAGTTAAACACTTACTTCAAATGAAGAAGCAGTCGTGTCTCATAATAAAAACACATGGATGCAGAAGCTTAGAATCCTGCCTCAGGAAACAGGAGTTGCACAGGCAACACATAATATTGCCATGAGATAACATGTTATATTATCTGGCAATCAGGAAGGCCTGCCCAGCTAAAATGTCTACACTTTTCTGACTCTCTCCTAAAGTTTCTAGCTCACTCTTATTAACCCAATAATAGAAAAGCATTTAGCTTTTTCTTTCCCTTTCAACCCCTTCCCCCAGCACTTAAAAAATGTGACTCCAGAGGTTTAAAACTCTAATCCTGCAAGCACATTAGATACTTACAGGTATGTTTAGAAGTCTGCAACTGGAAGCTCATTAAGATATGTAGGTATGCAATCACATAACTCTCTGGGCAAAGGGACTTCATAGTTCAACACTGCCAAAAAAAATTAAGATCTTGGTTTCCGTACATCATCCTACATCTTCGACCTCTTCTGCAGCTTTCTTTCTGCTAATATCTCAACTGCATTTTTAAAAAAGGCATATTACATTTGTTTGTGTATTTAAAGCACTTGCATCCCACCTTTAAGCTGCATAGCAAATGCCCATGCAAATAAAAAGCCATCAGAATTGGGAGGGATGCAGATTGGACATGCACACAAATCTCTGGTGCAGTCATAGGCCCAAACTGCTGCTATTGTGCAATATATGAGGAAAGTCAATTTATATATGATATGACAAAGGATTTCTCAGAAACATTAAAGCCTGCTACATCTTTCACAACTGCAAAAAGGATTAATAACTGCCTTCAAAGAACACTTCATTGGACTGGCTTGATGACCAAGATACTAGGTAGAAGGGTGAATTCTTCACTTTGCAAGAATCACACCTTTTGTTAGTTCAGACAAATAAGCCTGCAAGTTCCAAAAAATTTACAATCAGTCAATCAGTCTGCATTCATTTAATTGTTCAATGCACTTTCTGTAAGTCATAACATGGAATGGTTTCCGTGCTACAGTAGGTAAATACAAATATACATATAAGGATAGGATCTGAAGTCTACATAAGATGTTCTGACCATCTAATTTTGATTCAGGATTTTAATCATTGGTACCCTGCACTGCACATATTCTCTCAGTAACTTCAGTTGAAGAGTTGTCAGAGGTTTTGCTTGCCTGAAAAAAAATATAGTTTACCTGTTGCGTGCTGCTTTCAGATGGCACATCTGCCACTGAATAAGTGAGACTTAAGGGTTCATAAAACAAAATTAATTTTTCATTTAAATGTAGATTTTAATATTCAGATTAGTAATAAGTTTCATATGTGCACATGCACAAAGCATTAATTTTTGGTGGTTTCTTGTGGGACTAAAGCCTGCGCACTGTCTGAAAGAACTCTGTCCAACAGAATTCCATTTTTAAAAAGGACAAAGAAAGTTTAATTCACTGATTGCCTATTTTTCTGTTACTTTCATTGGAGCCATTATTTTCAAACCTGTGCTGGCATAGTATATGGATGTATGTTTGTATACACAGAAGGAGGAAAGCTTCCATGAGGAAAAAGCTTTAATGTGTGTCAATGTCATTACCATATTTTGGACTTTGTGTCTATAGCTCAGCAACTTGGGTTGGTGGAACTTCCTGCCATGCCACTAACCATTGAGGAATGGGAGCATGTGAAACAACGATCCATAAAACAAGGAGATTCAGTTCAACCTTGTGCCATATGCAGAGAAGAATTTGCACTTCAGCCACAGGTATTTTGTCTGTTTCAGCATTGTCAGCTATCCTATGAATATGCTGAAATATGGACTGAAATTACAGTCAAAGCATGAACAAGACAGTTGGGAGAGGATAGCAAAACAAATTATATCATTTTGCCACTGTACAGGTTCTTTTTGTATCATTGTGTGTTGATATAATGTATGCTCAAGTTGGGCATAGGAAAAGTTGGACCACTTCCCAACTGAGAATGGAATAGTTTGCTACTCCTGAGCGAGCTGGAACATGCGGGTGGCGCTGTGGGTTAAACCACAGAGCCTAGGGCTTGTCGATCAGAAGGTCAGCAGTTTGCATCCCTGTGATGGGGTGAGCTCCCGTTGCTCTGTCCCAGTTCCTGCCAACCTAGCAGTTCAAAAGCACGTCAAAGTGCAAGTAGATAAATAGGCACCGCTGCAGCAGAAAGGTAAATGGCGTTTCCGTGCGCTGCTCTGGTTCGCCAGAAGCGGCTTAGTCATGCTGGCCACATGACCCGGAGGCCATACGCTGGCTCCCTCGGCCAGTAAAGCAACATGAGCGCCGCAACCCCAGAGTCATCCGCGACTGCACCTAATGGTCAGGGGTACCTTTACATTGTGTAGCTACTATAAATAGCTCAGGTCTAGGCCTTGTGAAATAGCTCAAAATTTGCACCATTTTTGTAAACCTGCCGGGGGGGGGGGGGAGATGCAGGCCACGGGAGTTGAAAAACTTTGGAAGAAGATCCTTAAGTTTATTTATTACAGTCAATAATACAAACTTCTTATTATCACCAACAATAACATTTCCTGAGCAGAGTTCATGAACATTTCTAGGAATTTTGATTGTACTAAGGTAGAATTTCTTAATTGCTTGCAATCACACTTTTAAGAAAGGGAAAGCCAATATAGGTTAGGAAACAACTTTTCAAAGTAGTTAACTGCAACTTTTTGTTCTTGATCTGAAGTTGCAGATTGTTATTGTAGCCAAATCCCCCAAATTGTTAATGTAAGTTTTGCTAGATAAAGGTAAAGGGACCCCGACCGTTAAGTCCAGTCATGGACGACTGGGGTTGTGGCGCTCATCTCGCTTTATTGGCCGAGGGATCCGGCGTACAGCTTTCAGATCATGTGGCCACCATGACTAAGCCGCTTCTGGTGAAACCAGAGCAGCGCACAGAAACGCCGTTTACCTTCCCGCCAGAGCGGTACCTATTTATCTACTTGCACTTTGACATGCTTTTGAACTGCTAGGTTTGCTAGATAAAGGTTTTGCTAGATAAATAATTACAAATTGTGATTTAGCCCTAAATATTCTATTTCTTCAATGAAAGCTATTTATCTGACATGCCATTGGCAGTTTTCACTAGATAGATAGATAGATGAACTTTTAAGTTTCACAAGATGTTTTTATTCTCTCCTAACAGGTGCTGCTGTCATGTTCTCATGTGTTTCACAAAGTAAGTAAACCCTACGTTTATTAAAAGTGAAATGTGCATCAAAACAGTCTTGTACATTGATTGTAGAACTAATGTGAATTTAAAGTGTTGAAGTCAGGCTTTTGTTTCTAAGGTTCACAAGTTGAAATAACTTGAGGATATACTGTTTTGAGATAGTTGCTCTTTCTTGTAACACTAAGCCAAACCATGGTTTAGCATGAATACATGGACTCCTAGAGAAAGGTTCTGGCTGTTTTGCTCCTTTGTTCCTCCTCCTCCTGCTGCTGCTGCTGCTGTAAGCTTAGCTGCCGTTCAACATAGTGTGTTGTCCAAACCCAGACTCATTATTTGTCTCCTCAACACAACAATGGCATGTAGTAAATCATGAACATATCTTGGTTTACAGCGCATAGCTTGTCTGAAGCAAGATAAACCATGAGCCCAGGTTCAGATGATGTGCTGAATTAAACCATGGCTTAGTTCTCCATGATAGGATTGAAGAATGAACAAAGTACTGTAATTGTGATCTCCAAGAAAGCACACTAAGCCATAGTTTGGCTTATCTTTACATGCGAGATGGATCAGTGTCCTTTATCTTATTGTGAAATGTTATCATTCATATATATAAAGGCAAACGTACCACAATTGCATGTAGTTATGCACTCTTGAGGTTCTAGTTATGTCAGTGGACATAGTGTTGCATTCCATTTAATAGTTAAGTGTATCAGAATCAATGATGTGCAAGATTTAGCTGTGTATAAGAATAAACAATTTGCAAGATTTAACTATACATGGCTCTTTATTTACTCTAGCTGCTTCATAGTTATTTTATTACAGTAGTTTTATTAATATTCTAATAAAGTAAAGTAAATCTGGAATTGGCAGTCTGAGTAGTGCTCTAATAAGGATGGCAAAAAGTACCTAGACAACATGGAAGTATAGGAAGAACAGAAACAGATCAAGAATTTTAGGAACTCCTCTCCCCAGTCCAATTCCATTACTTTGAAATAACATGTTTCCAGAATTTTAGCATCATGTACATTTGCTTTCCCCAGCTGCTAGTTCCTGTGCAAGCTTTGCATAAATTGTACCCACAAACTCATTTGTATAAAGATGGTGGGGTGGTGGGGGAGAACACATTTCAAGCAGATTTAAAGGTAAAACTGAATGTTATTTTTCTAGGCATGCCTGAAAGCTTATGAAAGATTTGCAGGTAAAAAGACCTGTCCAATGTGTAGAAAGATCCAGTATCAGACCCGAGTAATTCATGATGGAGCACGCCTATTTAAAATAAAGTGTGCTACAAGGTAAGGATGACTGGCAAATGACAAAACTGTTTTCACTGAGAAACATTTATTGGAAGATCTGCATACACAGAAGACACTACACAGTGATGGGTGCAATGTTATACCAGAGCTAGAGAATGATAGTTTAACTTTTTGATTAACATTTAATTTTTACAATTTAATTGTCTCATATTTAAGCAGAGATGCAAAGCTTCTGTGCAGATTTTCACTTTGAGCCAGATACTAAGTTAATTTTAGATTAAGGTTGATTTTGCTCAGAAAATGTGTAATCATTTGCCAGGCTCATTCCAGACCATGTGGTTCGTGCAAGTGCCTCCACTGGCAGAGTGGAATAGTAGTTACTACGAAACTACTAGAAATTATCATTTTGGGGAAATCTTGCTTTTGATGGTAGATGTATGCAAAACCAAATGACTTGCTAGCAAGATTTTAAAGATAAAAGACCATAAAAATGTTTCTACCTATAGAAAATCTTTCTAACTTGTAGTAGCAATAATTGGTGTGAAATGGTAAAAAATGGAAGTGTCTAGTCAGGAGCTCACAGTCAAGGGCTATGTTTTGCTGCTGTAGGAGAGCCTGTCATGTTCTAGTAGTGGTGGAAGACAAAAAACAATAACTGGTACAAATGCATTCTGGATGCATGGTGGCCACCTAAATTTGCTTAGCAGTTTTGGCTCCATTTAATAGAGCCATTCCTCTAAAGTATCCAGCGCTGACAGAAATGAGCTCTCTTTTCATCCTATTTGTTAGTCCCAAGATAGGAGCCACCAAAGCTCGCAAAGCCCTATTTCTAGCCTTCATTCTGGGTGTTTTAATTTTATCTTTTCTTGCTACAGAATTCAAGCTTTTTGGCGGGGGCATATTGTTAGGAAATGGTATACAAAGCTAAGAAAAACAGTGCCTCCAAAAGATGCCAAATTAAGAAAAAAATTCTTTGAAGAAAAGGTATGTGTAGCATTTTTTAATTCTTAACAATGTTCCCCAGATTCCTCAACCTCAAATTATAGTGCTATAAAAACAAAACAACTCCAGCATTTATTAAATTGTTCAGAATAAGTTATACTTTATACAACAGAAACCTAATACACCTTGATAATGTTTAAAAAGTATATAATGACTCTGGGTTTTTCCTGAAGATTCTCTTCTGCATGCATTTAATGTTTAGTCAAACTTGCAGGTAAGTGCTCTTTTGTTTTTCTCCTGTACAGTACATGGTGAAAGAGCTGGATAGCTACAGTGCTTCTGATTTAATCTCAGTTTTAGTTTAGACCTTTACCTATGGGATAGTGAGAAGAAAGGTCTCCACTTCGTGTTGCAGTTCACTACACAGAAATGTGTTAGGGACACTACCATGTGGAATAATTTCAAATGCCTTTCATAGTTCAACAGCTGAAAACAAAAATGTTTTTCAAATGTTTTAAAATAGTTATTCTTAGTTCTGCAGGAATCTTACATTTTGTAGTTTTGTGGAATTTTCTTATTATATTGTCGAAGGATTATTTAATTGTTAGGCAAAGTCATGTTTCATACATAAATCATATTCAATGCCCTTCTAATGATATGATTCAATTCCCAGAAATTATTCACATATTACGGTATCTATTTCTATGGATATCTCTTCTATGTAGAATAACAGTAGCGTTCATTCCAGTGTTAGAGACACAAAGTAGTTGCAGATATTAAGAACATATGTATATTATAACAAAAGGAAATAATGGTTATGACAATAAGAAGCCATGTCCTCTCACCCATCATGCTCTCTGTCTTTCTGACCTTTCAAGTTCAATCATGTTGCTTTTCAATGCAGCAAAATCACTCTCGAGTTGACTTTACTGCATCAGTTACAATCTAAGATGCGTGGTTTGAATCTTCCCACACCTAGTTAAAAAAATTGCTTCAATGCTTTACTGTGTCACAGTAATTACTAGCTCTCACCATGTGAGGGCATATTTAAACAATATATTTGCCTCAAAACTGATATGGGGTAATCACCTCAAGGTGACTTTATCACATCAAAATGTAACATGTTAATCAAGCTTCAGTCTTAATCTTAAAATGCAATCTGTACAACTTGAAAATATGCACTTATGGAATTAAAGGTAGAAAGCTAAATATAAAGAAGAGTTGGCTGAGCCACAGTTTGCATAATCATAGTCCCTGGCCATGATCTAGAGCAGTGCTTCTCAACCTGTTTTAACTGATGCCCCATTTTAGCTAATACAGAAATCCCACCACTCACTTCAAACCCAACTTCCCTAATTATTTTATTTTAATGTTCAAATGGATGGAAATTTCATAATGTTCTGTTTTTTAATTATATTGTACATATATTATTTTTTTTGGAAATACACCCACACAAAAAATATCTTAATACGCCCCTGGAGATGGGATGCCTTCTGGCTAAGAAATATTGAACTAGAGTGTGTACACAGCTCACATACAAGGAAGTTTTTGTATTAATTTCAACAAAAACACGACAATAGGTGTTGAGGCCCCTCAGACCCTCCATAACGTAAGCTTTGTCTTTTCCTTCTACAGATTTCTTCTGTTTTCATTATTTAAAAAAATCTGATCAACCATACCAACTCTTCCTTAGTTGTCATATCCTTGCTGCTTCTTTCTAATACAGGGGCACACTACTAAAACGACTCTCATAACTTGTACATAAGAGGCAGCATCATTATATTAACAGTGTTATATTGTAACTGTTAACTCTTTTAATTTGTTTTTCTTAGCCTCTAATTTTTCCTAGTACATATTCATCCTCCTCTCTATGCACTTCCATGAAGTTCTCAGGAAGTTGCAAATAGCCATGGAAGGAACTGCAGTTGATCCATGGGTCCCTTGAAAGAAAAGGCCTGCTGTAATACCTAGTCTTATTAAAAGGACTAGAATGCAGGACAGTATTTTATACCTTTAATGTGGTCTACACACTGTCCTTGAGCATCCCGTCCCGTCCCCATCCTTGTCTAGAGCAGAATTCAGTTGACAAGAGAAAATGAAGGAGACCAGATCAACAGTGTTCCAGCAACACTCCTGAGACTAGGAAAGTTGGCATTTGTGTAATTTGTTTTCTTCTGTATATACGAACAGTTCTTTTCTCATGGTTTTAATGCTATGCCAGGAGTGGAGTAAGAAACACCTGTAACTCACTGCTCCATCCACTCAACTTGCTAGGTTTGATGGACAGATTGGTAGTAATAACCAGTCATCCTTGTCTGCAGAAAATAACACATGCAGACTTCCAGCGGGGTGCGCTCTGTGAACGGGTCAGGAAAAGTGCTCTGCGACGCTTGAGCAGGACACTACCGTCGTGGTCTGAGGGAAGGGGGAGAGAAGGCGAAGAAACCCCCCTTTAAAAGCTGAGGAAGAGAGGTTCTCAGAAAACAGCCCAGGCGGCGCAGAAAGGGGTTTTTCTGTCGCTCTAACATGACTGAAGATCAAATATTTACCTGATAAAGAGGAAGGCAGAGAGCCCAGCGCTAGAGAGGTTGCGCCCTCAACCGCGAAACGCCTCAGGACCCGGTAAAAGTGGCAGCTACCCAGAGGGCATACAATAATACAAGACAAGATATCCTGGGGGATAGCTGGAACTTTATTTTAACACAACCACAGTTTTAAAAAGTATTGAGAAAAGGAGGCTCACCGAGTGACGATCTTTAAAAGCTGTGCATTGCGAAACCTTGCGATAAGTAAAGAACAGAAAGCAGAGTGTTTAAAGAGAATAATAGAAGTGAAAGTGTGGAAAACACAAGGATTTAAAAAGTGGAAAGGAAGGACAGACGATGTTGGAGAGGCAGCATGAGGAATTGGAGGGGAGGAGAACGGCGGGGAAGAATCAGGAAAATGTGGGATCGCATGGAGAACGTGGAGGGAGAGCACGGAGGAACAGAGAAGGGGAGAGATGGAAAGAATGATAGAAAACAGCCCAGATGCCGTGAACTCAGAGAAGGAAATAGGGAAAAGGAAAGAAAGAAAGGAGGTGGTCGCAAAGGAGGTGGAGAACAGTAGAACAACAGAGATAAAGAAAGAGATAGAGGGAAGAAAAGGGCGAAGACATGCTGAGTTAGTCGCACCAAGTACAAAGACAGGAAAAGAAGGGATTCCCGGAGGGGGTAACATTTACCTGCAAGGACAGGAAAACCTCGATTCACTCAATTGAAGAGCTAGGGAAATTCTGGGCAAGACATAAGAAAGAACTTGGAGACTCACCGAAAAGAAGGAAGGGGGGGAGGGTGAATAGTGCATCAAAGATAATATATCAAGAACATTAAATTCTGGGTGAAACAAACCTTACTGATGAGAGAAATTTAAGAGTAGTGTATATTAATTAGAAACTGATAAATAAAGTATAATTTTAACGGACCTGAGATTAATATCTTGGAATGTGAATGGGTTAAATGACAAAAACAAAAGAAATAAGATTGAGCATATATTGAAGAAAAAAATGGGATGTAATATGTTTGCAGGAAACCCTTGTGACACGTAGGCATAGGAGAATCTTGGAAAATAAGAGATTGAAGAAGAAGGAAGAACACTAGGAGTAGAAATCTCAAAAGGGACAGAACGTTTGGTGATTGTAGGGATTTATGCACCTAATGGGAATAAAATGGAGTATTTCAGGCAAGTTGAGAAAGAATTGATTGAATATAACAGTGATGAAATCATACTGATGGGTGACTTTAATGGAGTGACCTCACTATTATTTGACAGAACTGAAAGTGATAGGAAAACTAAGAAGGGGAGGTTGCCTCAATCCTTCTTCCAAATGGTGGAAACCCTCAATCTGAGAGATGCATGGAGACACAAATACCCTTTAGAGAGACAATACACCCACTACTTTGCCTCAGCACAATCAGCAGGGAGGATAGATGCTATCTAGGTCACGAACAATCTGATACCAAAAAAAAAAAAAATGAAATGAAATTCAATCCAAAACATTGACTGACCACAATCTGATGATCTCCAGACATGTACAGTCGATCCAAGATGGACGCGATCCATCTTGGATCGACTGTGCATGTCTGCGATCTCCAGCCATGTACAGTCG
This sequence comes from Lacerta agilis, assembly GCF_009819535.1. NCBI lineage: Eukaryota > Metazoa > Chordata > Lepidosauria > Squamata > Lacertidae > Lacerta > Lacerta agilis. The sequence continues at coordinate 44,769,331 of NC_046323.1, read as the reverse complement.
ATCCAAGATGGACGCGATAGACAACACCCCTCCCGACCGGAGCCAAAAAGTAAGCCTTTACAGCTCCCTGTATGGCGTGGCGCCGCTGTTCGCTCGCTGCAGCTTTAAAACGCGGCGCGGCGAGGCTCTGGTGCCGGTGGGGGCGGAGATGGATCGCGCCCGCCATTTTGGATGGCCGGGTGCGATCCGACGGCGCCTCTCCCCACCGGAGCCACACCGCGCCGCGTTTTAAGGCTGCAACGAGCGAGCAGCTGTTCGCTCGCTGCAGCTTTAAAACGCGGCGTGGCGAGGCTCCGGTGCCGGTTGGAAGGGGCCCCCAGACTTTTTTTCCCATAGGAACACATTAATTAAATTTTAATGCGTTCCTATGGGAAACGGTGCCTCGCAAGATGAAATTTCCGCAAGACAAAAAGTCTTGTGGAACGAATTAATTTCGTCTTGCGAGGCACCACTGTAGTAAATTTATTCAAAGAGGATAAAAAGAAGGGCTTCGTGCAGGAGATCTCAGTTACAAAAAGAATTATTGCAATCAGGTAAAATGATAATATCAAGAATGTACAACCTACTACTGGAGTGGGATTTAAAAGACGAAGTCATGAAGGAAACAACAAAATGGTCACAAGCAAGCTGGGATATCAAGCCACTTTCTGTCAGAAAATCTATAGTTAATGGCTTTAGAGCAAGCTGGGATATCAAGCCACATTTTGAAGTTGACTTCATATTTTGGCTTTTTCCAAAGCAGTTAACTGTAGTTTTCTAATTTCAATGTGATATAGAAAATGAATAGAGAAACAATAGTTAACAAATGACTTCCTGGTATGTTTGCTTGCTTACAAAAGTGGAGGAGTGAAGTGGCTGTATTTGGGGACACAAGGTTTGTTCATATATCTGCTACTTATGCAAAGATACATTAATTTAAACACAGGTACTGCCTCCTGCCAATCAGCCCCTCCCAGTCCCTTACCACTTAATCTGCTCCATGAAATCATGATGTTGTCATTGTTGGATACATCTATGCAGGACGAAAAGAATGACACAAATCAAGAGCATGTGTCCTTATCAGCATCATCTGTGTTGCTCACATTACTTATCTACAAGTACCTACTGATAGATTCAACTTCGAAGATTAAAAAACAGCCTGCAGAAACAATAAGATGGCTTTCATAGATAAAACATATGAATAAACCAAGTTTCTCTATTATTTATAATTCAAGCACCCAGGAAGATGCACACAGATTTCCATTAGATACATACAAAAATACTGTAGTATTTTTACTAGCAAGTGAAAGTTATGGCTGATTCTGCACACTATTAATCACTGTAGGTTTAAAGCTATCCAATACACTTACATGAGAAGTAAGTCCCATCCAAATCAGTGGGGCTTAATTCTGAGTAAACATATAGGATTGCACTGTAAATATCAGTTTCTTAAGGCACTTAGTCTGCAATCCTCCGCACATTTACCTAGAAGTCAATCCTTGCAGGCCTTAGTTTTGAGTAAACATGCATAAGATTGTAATGTCACCCTGTGATCCTCCAAAACGGGTGTTTCTAGATTGCAAAAAAGCATTTTAATATGGAAGTCTTACCTTTTCAAAAGTTACAGAACCACACAGTTAAAAATGCTGCTAAAAAGATGTATTAAAATATACTGTATATTGAGTTCCTTTGGCAGTAACACACAAAACAAGGATCAGGGTTTGTACTGGTAAAGAAATTCTACAGTTAGACCTTGTGTTTGAAATGTCACTGCTAAGTAGAATGTATTTTATTTGTCTGACAGTGGCACAGTAGCCTTTTTATTAACCCATTCAAGATTTTACTAATAAACATCAAAGGGGTTGCAAAAGGTTACTGCAACCAAGCTATGCTAATTTTTAACACCAATGTATACACAGAGTGAAGTGTTGCCTAGAATTCAGTGTGCTTGGTAGTGAATTTCTTTGATCCTTATCTAGAACTGTGCTTGTATATGTCATCTAATTGAAGTAAGATATTTTATTGCTGTAATTAAATCTTTTCAAATACATTACATTATCTTCAACTTAGCTAAAAATGCAGACATTTGTTTAAGAAGCTAGGTATATTATTTGTAAAACAGTGTAGCTTGTTCTAGTATCCTCCTTCCCTACCATGTGACTTCTTCCCAAAGATTTTAATTTAAATCTCACCAAACAGCATAATGGTCCATGAGTTTGTTTAGCCATTTGACTTCCTTTATCACATAGAGATGGCAAACATTCTGTTGCTAACTTGATGTGGCTCCAGGCAGCAAGGCTATGAGGATTTTAAACCAGTAAAAGCTTATCAACTGATTCATTGATATGCTGTAAATTCCAGTCTTTTCATTTTACTTTAAAGTCAACACATTAGTAAGCAATTTGCTGACATAAAGATGGATTGCTTTAAAAGGGTTCCCCTTGGGTGGACAAAGTTCACCTCAATGCTTTTGTGTGCATCTTTAATTTAATCTTGTTCTTGGGCGTTGCCTAAAACTTGTGACTGATGGTGCTTTACATATTGATAAAAATATTTAGAATGCCTCCACTTTGTCATACTGTTCAAGCTGAAGGGCAGAGAGGTCACGAAGTAGATACAAAATTAATTTCTTAAATATAGCTTGTTGTTTAGTCATTTAGTTGTGTCCGACTCTTCGTGACCCCATCCAAACAGCTTTTCTGGGAAATAAAGGTATCAACAGGATATTTTCCTTTTATCCATTAATTAACTACTTTTCCTTTGAAGAAAACATATAACTGTTTGTATCCCAAGTTGCTTATCCATTCATGTAAAGTGAAAGGGGTGGTTTCTGCCACCTCTCCTTCTGTCTTCAGCCCACGACACTATATCACAAACCATCCCCAAAAGTTCCCCAACCCCTAGGAGGGGAAGTGCCAGGGTGAAGGAGAGGTGGGAACGCTCTATTCAGTCCAGAAAGGAAAACATTAGGATCCCCAAAAACTTATTTTTAAAATACAATTTACATTACATATTTATATTTTTGGTGTCTGATGAAGACAAGCCTTTTAACTATAGATTTTTTTTATCAGTATCACATTTGAAATTGTTTTCATAAATGTTTTTATTGAACACTTTGGGATGTTTCATGGGAAGCACTTCAAAAATAAAAATAGATTAATTGTAAACACTGACTTTGGTCTTAGTGGCATGAAGAAAACTGCCCTATGGTCCTCAGATGAAGGATAGTATAGAAATTGAATAAATAAAATAAATAAATAAAAATATTTAGGAAACTTCTTTCTGTTTCAAATAGCCAGGGGCAGTTTTAAGTAGAAAACAGGCAAAGGGTTCTAATCCTGATTGGGAGCACTCTCTAGATTGTGTCCCCACATTCTGAGTGAGAAGCAGATGCAAAGCTAGTAATGTGGATAGGGAATAGGATTCATTATTTAAGCCATAAGGGCGCGTCTTAACTCCCTGCAATGGAGGCAACCCTGGCACTGATGCCTCATACTCTTCAGATCTGCTTGCAACCTATTACAATGGGAGTAAAATCTTTGTCTTACTTTTCAGTTTTCAGAGATCTGCCAACGATTATTGAATTCATATGATACCCGCATAGATGAACTCTTCTCCGAGATTGATTCTAATGTAGCTGAAAGTCAAAACGTGTTTCAGCAGCTAGACAAGAAGTTGGGCCCAGGAATAGATGAAGTTGAATGGGAAAAGATACAGATGCAGGTTGGTTTCAGAGACAAAAATGGGTTCTACCTCAACCTAGCTAAAAGACGTGGGATGCGGGTGGCGCTGTGGTCTAAACCACTGAACCTCTTGGGCTTGCTGATTGGAAGGTTGGCGGTTTGAATCCCCATGATGGGATGAGCTCCTGTTGCTCGGTCCCAGCTCCTGCCAACCTAGCAGTTCGAAAGCACACCAAAAAAAGTGCAAGTATATAAATTGGTACTGCTCCGGCGGGAAGGTAAACAGCATTTCCATGCGCTGCTCTGGTTTCGGTTTTCCATTGTGCCAGAAGTGGCTTAGTCATGCTGGCCACATGACCCAGAAAAACTCCGCGGACAAATGCCGGCTCCCTCGGCCTGTAAAGTGAGATGAGCGCCTCAACCCCAGAGTCGTCTACACTGGACTTAACTGTCAGGGGTCCTTTACCTTTTTTTAGCTAAAAGACTGACTCTACCTCCTGTGCTTTGTGTTAATTAACTGGTAGCTATTATGTACATTTTTGTCCTCCCTTTTCCAGTGGTGTGCATGTACTACTCCCATGAGGGAGGATTGGTTTGCTGGGCTACTTCTGCATCATTATCTGTGAGCTTATGGGTTGAACAAAGTTTTGGACTACTTTTTTCTGATCCAAGTCCAAAACTGCTTCCACTACTCCGCTGCACGCAGAATTATCAGTGTGCCTAGTTCAGACAGCAAAGCCAGCTATTGGAGGTTGCCAATGCCAACTTGTTCTTGAAGCTTTAACATAATCTACCTTAGCGTTCTACCACCTGTCCGGCACAGAGTGTAGTTACCTGATTTGCTGCATTAACCCTTCATCCTGTTCAGTGTTGGCATCTTAGGAATCTAACCCATTGAGCAAGTTCAGGGAACCATTTTCAGTGCCAGGGCTTGATCAGAACTCACCCAACCCTCCATGGGCTGTTTTTGAGAGAGCTATCTGTTTTACATCATATGATCAGGCAATTCAAATTTCAAGCCAGGAACAGGTTCAGGCTAATCTCTGATTTTAAGTGCTTAGCACCAAAACTTGGAAATAAAGAGATCTCTGTGAAGTATGTGCACTCAGAATGGGCCAAATTCAGAGGCATGAACGTACCTTAAGGACCTCTTGAACCCTTATACCCCAGCTTGATCAGAGAGATCATCTCAAGGAGCAGTTACCCTATTGGCCCAAATATAAGCTGCACCCGAATATAAGCCACACCTTTAAAATTCAAGAGGGGGGGGGAGAGAAAAAAGACTACCCGAATATAAGCTGCTCCCTTAAAATTCTGCAGGCACTCATACCCGTTCCGTTTTACCGTATGTCTATTTCAGCAGCAATATCATAAAAGCCAATTTTTGTAAGGTCAGAATTTGGAGGGGGGAAAGTGAGGCTTATATTCAGGCCAATACGGTAGTTGCTGCCCATGTTTCAGAGGCCCAACCAGTCTCTGCTAAAAATTGGGTATTTTGTGTCACTGCTACCATGCTATGGAACACTTTCCAGCAGAGATTCAACAGGTATCGTTGCTTGTGACTTTAGACCTTATTATGCCAACAGGTATTTGCAGCTGATTAAATTGATTAGCAAGTCACTTTAAGGATTGTTTTTAAGTGTGTTTTATATTTTATAGTTGAACACCATGATGATATTTTATATGATGGTACAGAAATTCTTTTATAAATGCAGAAATCAGGGGGCTTCCGGCGAGGCAAAATGGCGATCGGCACGGACCCGCGGAGCTCCTAAAGGCGATCAGCGCCAACAGAGCCTCCAGACCGGGCTCCGTGCCGCCAGGACCACCGCCGCTGCCACTCGATCACCGGGGGCTGCCGGGGGAAGCCACCGGAACCCCCCCCCTGGCGGACCCGCGAAAACCCACGAAAACGGGGACACCCGACCACCGGCCGGACAAAGCCCAGAGCCGCGAGGCCTAACGGCCTGAGAACGGCCTAGAACCATCAGCCCCTGCGAAGCGCAGGGGGAAGCCACCGGAACCCCCCCGACGGGCCCGCGAAAACCCGCGAAAACAGGGACACCCGACCACCGCCGGACAAAGCCCAGAGACCCGAGGCCTAACGGCCTGAGAGAACGGCCTAGAACCACCAGCCCCGCGAAGCGCCGACACGCCGGGGGCTGAGGAGAGGCCGAAGAGGACCGAAAAAGAAGCCGCGTCCCCGCAGCTGCTGCCACTGCCACACAGCTACCCCCCCCCCCAGGAAGAGAAAGGTGGGAGAGGGCCCTTTCCCACCCCCATCACCCCCAACCCAAGGGAAAAGGGGGGAAAACGGGGGGGAGCTCCGACTTCCTACCGCTGCCGCCGCAGCCGCCACGCCGCCGGGCCCCCGTAACCCATAGAACGTAAAGCCCTGACTCTGCGGCCCAACACCACAGCCGCCGCCGAGGGAAGGGAGAGGTAGGCAGAAGAAGGGCACGAAGGAAAACAGGCCCAGCCGGAGCCTACCTCCCCATCGACAGTTGCACTAAAAGAAAAGAAGAGGGGGAAGAAAAGAGAGAAAAAGAAGGCCTGAACCCAGAGGGAGGCCTTCTGGAAGGACACCGCGCACTGGAGAGATTTTTATTTTTATTTTTACTTTTTACCCTTTACTTTTTACTTTTTGCTGTCTTTTATTTTTAAAGAAAGGAAGAAGAGAGGGAAAAATCCCCCCCTCTCGATCTTTTTTATTGTTTCCCTCTTCTCCCCCTTCTGCCCCTCCCGTTTCCTCTCTCTTTATTACCAGAGGGGGTGAGAAGGAGGGGGTGGAGGGACGAGTGAGCAAGTAAACAAATAGGAAACCCCCCCCCCCCGCACTCTTGTTTAGCCTCTAAAAGGAAGAGAGAAGGAAAAAGGAAAAGGGAAGAAAAAAAACACCCTTCCCCCCTCTCTCTCTATATTTTTTTAATTCTATTTTTACATATATAGATTTTTATTAATCCCCCCCTTTTTTTTAAAGAAAAAAAAAAACTTTAAAAATTTTCTTTGCCCCCTTTTTTTACCCATATATATATATATATATATATATATATATATACATTCTCCCCCTCTTTAAATCTTTTTTTCTCTCTCTTCTTTTTTCTTTTCCCTTTTTCGTTCCCCTCCCCTCCCCCTCCCTAAATTCATCTTTGTTCTTACTGTTTGTCTGTTTGTTTGCTTGCTTACTCGACCCCTGCTCCTCCTCCTTTCCCTTCCCTTATTCCCCTCGCCTCTTTAATTAAAGGGAGGGGCAAAACAAAACAAAATAAATAAATAAAAGCCACCCCACCTTCCTATACCTCTAACCCCCCCTTCCCCCCTCTTTCCTCAATCAAAACAAAAAACAATCTTCCTTCACCTCCTCTTTACCCATACCTCCCATCCCACCCTCAACCTCCCAACCCCACCCTTGGGCTCCAGCCCCCCCTTTTCCCCCTCTCCCCTCTTCCTCTCCACTCCCCTTAAATCAAATCCCCCTTCTCTAGACTACATTTCAGCCTGTCTTTAAGAGGGTAGTCTTGTCTCCCCCCCAACCCCCCCAAGATAAAACCCTCCCTCTATAGTAGCCACAACCCCCCCAAACCCTAACCACAGAACCCTCCCCACCCTCCTGCGAACTCCTTTGTTGGCCTACCCATTTGTCTACTTACCTGCTCCCCGAAACGAAGCCACCGCTGAGGTGAATACAGAAACCCCAGAGAATCTCTTAAGACACAGCTAAGAAACAACACAAATGGCCGCCTAACCCGAACGCTCTGCCAAAGCCACCAATCAACAACACCCGATCAGCTCAACAACCCAGCAATACCCAGGACCCACCAACACCACAACTCCTAACCGCAACACGCCATACTCCAAGAGGAAACGAAGCAGACCTCAAAGCAAAACCACCAGGGAGACTGAGATGGCACCAACCAGAGAGACAGCAAACAACGCTGAGACCACAACAACACCCCTCCAGGATAACAACATCCTAATAACGAAACAAGATCTAAGGGAAATGGAAGCGAGACTAGCAGAAAAATTAGCAGAAAAATTAGCAGAAAAAATGGAGGTCGCAATGGCTCCCCTAAAGGTACTAATCAACGATCTAACCTCTAAAGTGAATGCCCTAGAAAACAAGAACCAAATGCAAGAAAGAACAATAACACAATACCAGGAGAAGTACGCACAAATGGAAAAGAAAATAAACGAACTGGAAAGAGAAAACACAGAAATGAGAATCAAGCAAGCAGACCTCGAAGACCGAAACAGACGCTGCAACATCAGATTCCGCAATTTCCCTGAGAATACAGATGAGAAAAACCCAGCAGAACTAATTGTAAGCTGGCTGAAAAATACAATCCCAGGCCTGAAGCTTGAGACAGACGATCTGGAGAGGGCACACAGAGCCCTAAGAGCTAGGCCGAAACCCAACGCCCCCCCAAGGGACATCATCGTGTGCTTTGCACGCTACAAAAAGAAAGAAGAAATCTGGAATAAACTCAGAAACTCAACCAACCTCCGATACAAAGACAACCGCATATTTGTCTTTCAGGATCTGTCCCAGGATACCCTAAACCGGAGAAAAAACCTACGCCCATGCACCCAACGTCTCCAACAAGAAGGGATCGAGTACCGATGGGGCTTCCCCTTCCGCCTCATTGTAACAACCAACACAGCACAATACATGGCTACCAACAAGAATGAAGCTCAGCAACTAATGGAAAACCTCGGACTTGATCTTCCACCGGAATGGCAACAGGAAGACCTGTCAAGCAACAGCCACAATCACGATGATGAAACAACAGAAAACGAATGGACAACAGTTAAGAAGAAAAAGAAGCAAGAGAAGCGGAACAACAATAAGTATCGATACAAACAACTTCCGACATACACAGAATCAACCCACCGAAGACTCAGCACAAGAACCCGGACCAAGACCAACCAAACCAACACTTCACAGCGGAACGACCCTACAACAACAACAGCAACGACTGAATGAAGTAACCGGAAAACAACCCAAACTGCAGGACTGGTGATTCTCCCCCCCTCCCCCCTCCCCCCAAGCCATAAACGCTGCTAACACCATCAACACCCCCCAAAATCACACACCACAGAAACCCCCACCCCAACACCAGTCCAGACAACCCCACCCACATCACCCAACAACTTACAACCCACACCTTCATCAGCCCCCCCCCCACCCTACAATAGGGGGGAAGAAAACAATAACAACAACTCCTCCAACCCCCATAACACAACCCAAATCCAGACTAAAATCTGATACCTAATCAGCACAATGGTGGCATCAGAGCGTACCAATACACCCACCCACCCTAACACACCAACAATGTTGCTACCAACACTGGTAGCACTGCTTTTGAACCTTATACACAACATTGGCGTCACAAAGACGCTCCATACCGTCTCACTGGACACCCCTTATCGCAAACGACAAGGGGGACGGCCTGTCCCTGAACATGGCCCTCCACACCAGCTGAGACCCAGGACCAACCGGCTAAACGCCAAAGAGTCCAAAATACCCCAAACGAACACCTATATGACTACATATAGGAAACCCTCTTCAACCTATCCCCCACTCTTTAACCCAAACCGACTTCTAAGCCCACTAGCCCTCCCCCCACCACACCCTAGGTCAGCGCAACCCCACAGGTTCACTAAACAACACAAAGTGAGAGACACAGGACAACCCAGACGGGTTGGCAAGGAATCTATACATAACAGAGAAGCAAGATGGCTAACTTAAAAGCAATTACATTAAACGTGAGGGGGTTGGGAAACCCCATCAAAAGAAAACGCATCACCTCATACATAAATACCATGAGACCACACATCACCTTCCTACAAGAAATACACAACCCACCCAAAGGGAGCAAACTCCTGAGCGACCCCCGCTTTAACCAACAGTGGATGGCAAATGGTTCAGGAAAAGCCCGTGGCGTAGCAATAATACTCAGCAGAGACCTGAACTTCAACGCCACAACAGTCCTAAAAGACAAAAAAGGCAGATTCATCTTCATCAAAGGAACACTAGATGGCAAAATCAAATTGACAATTGGCTCTATATACGCCCCAAACTCAAAACAATTAGAATTCCTCCAAAAAACGCTAAACAAATTCCTCTCCTTCTCTGAAGGGGAAGCAATCCTAGGAGGCGACCTCAATCTAAATTTGAAGGGCATATCCCTAAAAAACACTCACCCCACAAACTCATGGACAGCCTACCTCAAAAAAATCCCCCCAACAATTAGGGACTCTTACAAACTACTGAAAATGTTAAAAAACAGGGGTCTTTACGACATCTGGAGTGAGCAAAATCCAAGAGATAATAGCCATACATTCCAATCTGGACGCCACGGCACAGTATCCAGATTGGACAGCATCCTGCTCACACAGGGTCTGATCCCTCTAGTGGAAACAACAAATATAGGCAACATCAAAATCACTGACCACGCCCCAGTAGAAGTCACTATTAAAATAGGAGAAGAAACACAAACCACCCCATCATGGTCCTTCAGTCCCACCCTAACTACAAACAAACAAATTAGAGAGAGCCTCACTAAAACCCTCCAAAACTACTTCAAGGAAAACGATGTAGACAACATAAAAACACCCCTCCTGTGGGACGCAATGAAAGCAGTCACCAGAGGAGCTTGCATAAAAGAGAAAGCACTCCTTAAAAAACAAACCACCTCTAAAATTAACAACTTAGAACAAGACATCACCAATCTTTCATCACGCTACAAACAAACAGGATCTAAAAAACTGCTTCAACTTATAGAACAAAAAAGAAGAGAAATAGACTCCCTAGAAATCAACAAAACAATGATCAACATTCTATACTTAAAACAACGCTTCTATGAATACGGAGGGAAAAACTCCAGACTATTAGCAAATAGATGTAGGAAAAAAACACTTAAAACAAGAATACACTGCATCACCAAAAAAGGTGGCAGCACGACATTTTCCCCCAAAGAAATAATTGCAGAATTTGCAAATTTCTACTCTGATCTATACACCTCCCGTAACCCACCTGAGAAGGAAATCAAAGAATTCCTAGCAGAGATGAACATACCTACTCTAACTAATGAGGAACAAGAATATATGGACAGTCCCATCACCCCAGAGGAAATAGACACAATCCTCAAAAACCTAAAACCACACAAAGCTCCAGGCCCAGATGGCTTCACAGCAGAATTCTATAAGAAATTCAAAGAACCCCTGATGCCCTACATGACACGCCTCTTTAATGACATCATGAAAGGAGGGCCCATCCCCAAAACCTGGACCCTCTCCAAAATAGTCTCCATCCCAAAACCAATGAAGGACAGCCTCAAGGTAGAATCATACCGCCCGATTTCATTAATAAACCAAGACTACAAAATATTCACATCAATCTTGGCCAACCGCCTGAAAAAATTCTTATCCAAACTAATAGCTCCAGACCAAACTGGCTTCGTCCCTGGTCGCAATATTACAGACCCCATCAGGAAACTACTGAACCTAATTGAACACAGCAAGGCAACTAAACTCCCATTAACAATTATGTCCCTAGACATCCTCAAAGCTTTCGATTGCCTAGAATGGAAATACCTATCAGCAGTACTAACTAGCATGAAATTTGGCCCCTACTTCCTACAAACCATCAAACAAATATACTCCCAAGCCTCAGCAAAATGCAGAATTAATAATATGGACTCAAATACCATAACAATCCAAAGAGGCACAAAACAAGGGTGCCCACTATCTCCCTTCCTATTTATCCTAGCGCTGGAACCCCTAGCTATCCGAATCCGAGCAGCCACAGACATCAAGGGGGTGGAAATAAAAGGCAGAACCTATAAACTAGCACTTTTTGCAGATGACCTAATGGTCACAACACCAGATCCCTCAAACACAGCACCCTCCCTAATCAGAGAACTCAACACATTTGCAACGGTTTCAGGCCTACAAGTAAACTTTGAAAAATCGGAAGCCATGTGCTTTAACACCCCACCTTACATCCAAAGAGGACTCACCAACACCACCAAGATAAAACTCTGCCACACCAAGTTCAGATACCTAGGAGTACAAATAACCAAAAACCTTAACAAATTATACCTCCACAACTACAAACCCCTATGGCAACAAATAAACAAAGACTTAAAGAGATGGAACAACATGAAGTTCACTCTCTCAGACAAAATAGCCATGATCAAAATGATCATCCTCCCAAAACTAACCTATCTATTCCAAACCCTCCCAATCTGGATTCCCCCAACCCAACTCCGCAAATGGCAAAGAAAACTACAATCCTTTATCTTCTCACACAAAAAACCAAGAATATACACCAAATACCTACACCTCCCCACCGCAGAAGGAGGATGGGGAATCCCCAACATAGAAGCATACTACAGAGCCAACCAAATACGCCATATAATCCCATACATATTAGAAGACGAGACAAAACAATGGATACACCTAGAAAGGGAAACAATTGAGAATATCTGCACCACAGCATACCCACTCCTCCCAAACAAACTAAGAAAAATCCCCACAACACTTAGTAGATACACACAAACCATGTTCAAAGCATGGAAAGCAGAAACAGGCAAACTATCCCCAACCCCATCCCCACTAATCCCCCTGACCTACCACCCACTATTCCACAAAGCAGCACAAAACCTCCAAACCAAAACCTGGCAATCCAAAGGACTATACCGCCTAATAGACTTTTATAAAAACAACAAACCTCTGTCAACACAAGAAATACAGGACAAATTAGAAGACACCCAAATACCCTGGTTAACACAACACCAATTACATGCCATATTAAACAATCCAACGGTAAAATCAGCAGCAACCAGACCCCTGACAACCTTTGAAAACCTCATCCTAATGACAAAGGGATGCGATAGAGGGCTGGTATCCGCAATATATAAAATACTACTCAAAAATTCCACGAACTCCCTAGACACAATCAAAAAACAATGGGAGGATGACATAGGATACGAAATCAACCCCACCCAATGGACCAGAATGTGGTCTAAACCCCCCTTTAAATCCATATCAACAAAGAGAAGAGAACTCACCCTAAAACTAACCTACAGGTGGTATCTAACACCTAGAAAACTAGCGCTAATACGCCCAGGAACCTCACCAAAATGCTGGAGAGGGTGCACCTCCATAGGCACATACTTCCACATGTGGTGGGAGTGCCCCAAAATCCAAACATTCTGGACAACAACCACACGAGAAATATGTAAAATAACCAAGCAAGTGTTAGAAATCACCCCAGAATTGATCTTACTAAACATCTTCCAAGACAATAATGCCCACTTACAACACAAAGAACTCATAATCCATCTACTCTCAGCATCCAGAAACATCATAACCAGACACTGGAAAGACCTGTCAGGAGTAAACATGGACCAATGGTACCAAGCAGTATGGGAAACAGCCCTACTAGAAAAACTAACCAGTAAGCTGAAATTGACACGGGAACAAACTGAAGAAGACACCTTCACCCCAGTATGGTTCCCCTTCATCACATACACAGCCCAACAAGACAATGACAAAAATCCACCGGCAGCATACAAATCAATATGGCTAACCTGACCCAAAATACCCACCAACCCCACTCACACAGGAAACCAAAGATCACCACAGCCAACCACAAACGAACAACCACACCGCAAGCCAACTCCGACCTCTCTCACCGCCAAACGAGCATAAGCAAACAACAGAGAACCTACATAAACAATGCTGACACCAAACCCTATTCATGTCAAGTAAAAAAGAAACAGTCACCCCACCCCACCTACCTCCCTGTCCCACCCACCTCTTCCCCCTTCCCCCCTTTCTTTTCTAATGTCTCACCAACACTGACTTATAAAAATGTTATATGGAAAAACTTGAGAGAGACATTGTACTACCTTTGAAAATCTTTAATAAAAATATTTATAAAAAAAAAAGAAAGAAAGAAAGAAAGAAGACAAATGTTTAATGCATATCTTTTAAGCTTTGTGTATAGATTTTTCCATACATAGTATGACTTTTAAAAGTCACTTGTAATAAGATGAAGAAGATAAAAAAAAAAAAAATGCAGAAATCAGGCTTGTGGGCCAGAGATTCTTTACCTGATCTTAATAGTTACAACCCACTTTGTTGTTGTTGACTAGTTGTTTAGTTGTGTCCGACTCTTCGTGACCCCATGGACCAGAGTACGCCAGGCACTCCTGTCTTCCACTGCCTCCCACAGTTTGGTCAGACTCATGTTGGTAGCTTCGAGAACACTGTCCAACCACCTCGTCCTCTGTCGTCCCCTTCTCCTTGTGCCCTCCATCTTTTCCCAACATCAGGGTCTTTTCCAGGGAGTCTTCTCTTCTCATGAGGTGGCCAAAGTCTGGGAGCCTTAGCTTCAGGATCTGTCCTTCCAGTGAGCACTCAGGCCTGATTTCCTTAGGAATGGATAGGTTTGATCTTCTTGCAACCCATGGGACTCTCCTCCAGCACCATAATTCAAAAGCATAAATTCTTTGGCGATCAGCCTTCTTTATGGTCCAGCTCTTACTTCCATACATCACTACTGGGAAAACCATAGCGTTAACTATACGGACCTTTGTCGGCAAGGTGATGTCTCTTCTTTTTAAGATGCTCTCTAGGTTTGTCATTGCTGTTCTCCCAAGAAGCAAACGTCTTTTAATTTCGTGACTACTGTTACCATATGCAGTGATCATGGAACCCAAGAAAGTAAAATCTCTCACTGCCTCCATTTCTTCCTCTTATATTTGCCAGGAGGTGATGGGACCAGTGGCCATGATCTTAAGTTGTTGTTTTTTTGATGTTGAGCTTCAGACCATATTTTGCGCTCTCCTCTTTTACCCTCATTAAAAGGTTCTTTAATTCCTCCTCACTTTCTGCCATCAAGGTTGTGTCATCTGCATATCTGAGGTTGTTGATATTTCTTCTGGCAATCTTAATTCCGGTTTGGGATTCATCCAGTCCAGCCTTTCGCATGATGAATTCTGCATATAAGTTAAATAAGCAGGGAGACAATATACAGCCTTGTCGTACTCCTTTCCCAATTTTGAACCAATCAGTTATTCCATATCCAGTTCTAACTGTAGCTTCTTGTCCCACATAGATATTTCTCAGGAGACAGATGAGGTGATCAGGCACTCCCATTTCTTTAAGAAGTTGCCATAGTTTGCTGTGGTCAACACAGTCAAATGCTTTTGTGTAGTCAATGAAGCAGAAGTAGATGTTTTTCTGGAACTCTCTAGCTTTCTCCATAATCCAGCACATGTTTGCAATTTGGTCTCTGGTTCCTCTGCCCCTTTGAAATCCAGCTTGCACTTCTGGGAGCTCTCAGTCCACATACTGCTTAATCATGCCTTGTAGAATTTTAAGCATAACCTTGCTAGTGTGTGAAATGAGCGCAATTGTGCAGTAGTTGGGAGTATTCTTTGGCACTGCCCTTCTTTGGGATTGGGATGTAGACTGATCTTCTCCAATCCTCTGGCCACTGCTGAGTTTTCCAAACTTGCTGGCATATTGAGTGTAGCACTTTAACAGCATCATCTTTTAAAATTTTAAATAGCTCAGCTGGAATATCAAATACTGGTATTGAAATGACATCGTGATAAGTGTTTCATAAAATATACCGAGAACAGAAGGTAGAGACATGACAGCTTCCTAGAGGGTAGCTCAGCTGATACTTTGCAGGCATCATCTCTCCTGCTTTGTTTGCTCTCTCACTCCTCCCTCCCTCCAAGCCCCTCACACAAACCAGCAAACTCTTTAAGCTTAACCAGTGTCTTCCACACCATCTCTCCCCTCACCGAGAAATAAGGAGAGTGGCTGGCTGTTGGTAACCCCTTGCAAGCACACAAACCAACTCTTTAAGCCTAAATTCCTGCTCTCGCCCAAAAGAGGTCTGCTAATTATGCAGGGTCTGCTAACAATCCAGGAGGAACCTCCCCCCCCCCCCAGGCTAGACAATCAAAGATCCAGCAGCAAAGTAGACAGAATGTAAAAAAAGAACTGGAAAGCTCTTCTTTCTTCCATCACACTCACCCCCCACTGCTGGAAAAAAGAGGGGGTAGAGTTCATTTTTATTTCCTGGTGGTGTTTATGTTGTTGGTTTCCCCTAAATAGCTTTCCTCATTTATTTTACCAGAAATGGCTGACAGACTTTAGTGCTGCAAAAGTTGGTGTAGTCTAGTATAATTCCAGTTTCAACTGTTCTGTCAGCTTAAGAGCTGTTGCAAAAATGAACATTTCAAAGCCAATTTTCATTTTTTTCAAATTCTTTTGGACTTTTTTGTGTATGAATACAAAAGTGTTGCTATTAAGCCAGTTCAGTATTTTCTATGCTTACCATTTTCTTTGTTTCAGGCCTTCCGGCAAGACATAGTTGACTGCCCAATTTGCATTATGCCGCTCATCTACCCTACTCACCTGCAGGACGGAATTCCCCAAGCCAGCTACCCATCATGCTCCAGCAAGACCGTTCTGCTCTCCTGTTCACACATGTTTCATAGTACCTGTGTTCAAGCATTTGAAGACTTCTCCTTGGGAGAAAGACCCATATGTCCTTTATGCCGCTCCCATTATCAGAAGAAAATACTTAACTAATGTTTTAATATAACTTTTCAAGGTAACTGGAAAAAGGCATGAGGTTGTATACAGTGCTGGTCATATTCCTTGGAACAGACCCGTTGAAATTTAAGTCCATTAATTTTAATGGGTCCACTTTGAATAGGCCTTAGTTGAATGTGCATTATAGAAATATTAATATATTTCAAGTATATATGAATTACTTGCCATTTTCAGCAAGAGCTGCCACACAAGTTTTTCCTTTGTGCATATGTTTATGTCAAAACCAAAGATTGCTGTCACTGGTCTGGCAAGTCAGAGTGGGATGGGCTTTTATAGTATAGGATACAGCATATCTTCCCATAATCAAGAAAGGGGTGGAAGAGATGTCAGATTTATGGGGGAAGGATTTACCAGGTCTTAATTAAAACATAGCCATTGATTTATATCCCTTTCATCCAGTTTCTCGAAACCAGAGGACATCAGAAGTGTGGTAGCAGTAGCAACTAGGCCACCATCTTCAATCTTTTTTATTATTATTAAAGATTTTATTGATTTACAAAAGTGTGTGCAATGTGTCTCTCGTATTTTTTCCATGTAACATTTTTACAAATCAGTTTTGGTTGTTGAGACATTAGGAAGAGAAGGGGGGATGGGTGAGATGGGGTGACAATGTTTCAATTTTCCTTAATATATGTAGGGTTTGGTGTCAGTGTTGTTTGTGTAGGTTCTCTGTTGTTCGCTTGTGCTTTGGCGGTGAGAGGTCGGGATTGGTGTAGGATGTGATTGTTCATTTGTGGTTGGCTGTGGTGATCTTTGATTTCCTGTGTGAGAGGGGTGGGTGGGTATTTTTGATCAGGTTAGCCATATTGATTTGTACACCATCTTCAATCTTGTCCCCCACAGACTCCCAAGCAGGAGAGAGGTTTCAATTCCTGCCAAGGAGTAAGCATTGTAACTGGGAAGAAAGGCTGAAACCCTCAAATCTGTAAGCAACCTGGGGGGTCATTTCATGCGTTTCACTAGAGTCGGATGTAAATACATGCTAGCTCCATCTCATCACCATTCCTATTTTTAGAACAGGGTTCTAAAACAGAAGAAACCTCCCTGCTGCAATTGCCCTTCATGACTCATTCCCATTGTTCCACATTGCAGGCAGTCACATTATAGAACCACCATCCTAATCCCTGAAGAGAGCTTTTCTGTCCCATAAAGTCAGTTCCTCACAAAAAAGAAATAATATTATATTACTTGTACCCTACCCACCTGATGGGTTGCCCCAGCCATTCTGGGCGGCTTTCAGCAAAATATAAAAGAACTCACAAGGTTGAAGAATGGCTGTTTATCCACAGGACAGCCACTTGAAGGATAGTTAACAGGAAGGTAACTTTTGTTTGTGGGTTCTACAGAGTCCCAAATGGGAAGAATAACAAGCTCACCAAGAGATGGGAGTAGGAGGCAAGCAAGTAAAGAGACAATTGAGGCAGTTCTCAACAGCTTAGAAATGCTTTGTGTGAAGCCAGCAATCTTTTTTTCCCATTTCTGGCAATACTTGCAAGATTTGGCCATGTGCTCCTTGCCCATGTGAGTGAGGCACAAGCCAAATACACTCAAGGAATTTTATTCCCTACACTCACCATGATGCGAGTATGACAACAGGCTAGACACTGGGGCTAGAAAAGACAGCACCAGTATAAATGCAATGAGGAAATGCTAGAACAGAATTCCAACTCACTTGCAGATAGAACCAGTGTCTTCCTGCTTGGTTATTTTCTGACTACACTACTCAAGAAGGAACTTCTTGTGTAACGCGGGTGGCGCTGTGAGTTAAACCACTGAGCCCAGGGCTTGCTGATCAGAAGGTCGGCGGTTCGAATCCCCACGATGGGGTGAGCTCAAAAGTGCAAGTAGATAAATAGGCACCGCTCTGGCGGGAAGGTAAACGGCGTTTCCGTGCGCTGCTCTGGTTCTGTGACATTTTAATGTATTTTTAATATTTGTTGGAAGCCGCCCAGAGTGGCTGAGGAAACCCAGCCAGATGGGCGGGGTACAAATAAATTATTATTATTATTATTATTATTCGCCAGAAGTGGCTTTGTCATGCTGTCCACATGACCCGGAAGCTGTACCCTGTTCCTTAGGCCAGTAATGCGAGATGAGCGCCACAACCCCAGAGTCGGACATGACTGGACCTAATGGTCAGGGGTTCCTTTACCTTTACATACCAATAGGTATTGTACAGGAGTGAGGAGAGGAGCTTTCTACAACATTCTGTCTGTGGTCAGCTTTCAAATCATGGGATGTATGTATTCCCCTATCTGGATGTGCTTTCATCCATCCTCTATTTAAAAAGTGTTCCTGGGCACATTAATGGTACACCCCAAAGATTTGTAAAGGTGGCGTAACTTATTGCCCATAAACTTCACCCATACAAACAACTACATACATTGCTACCCACTCCCCATTTCTTCTGAAGAAAGTTCACAAGCTCCCTAAGAGGAGAAAAGAAAAATCTCAGTGCAGGCAGAACATCTCTGAGATGTTCTCAATACCAGGCTGTAAACAATGTCAAAGTGTTTTCAGTGAACAGATGGCAAGGTGCACCATTATGAAGCTTTAGCTGAATGAAACACCTCTGAACCAAGTAAGTGGTAGAAGAACATATTGTCAAATCCTTTAATTGATACTGTAAAACAGGCAACTGTGTAAAAGAGATTGGAGAAAGAGGTGAAGGTAAACGTCACATTACAATCTGTAAACAAAGTGTCCTAGTGAATCCAACTTCTAAATAACCCCTCTATGTCTGTTTGACATTAGCTTAAAAGGCTAAATAGTAAAGATGTGCTCAGACTTTGCAACAACAATTCTGTCACGCTGTGTTAACACAGTGTACCAGTGGAGGAGAAAGCCAAACAATGGCGCACTTAAGACACTTAACTTGCATACATTTTTGGTCTGATTTGATATACATCTAGCTCATACAAGAAAAGCATAATTGTGCTTTAGCCTCATAACGAGGCAGATGGTTTATGACTGAAGTAGAGGTTTTTGTACCTTAAAAAAGGTACAAAACACTTGACTACACGAGTCAAACCACTAGGAATACATTACTAGTATCCATCAAAGAATTACTAATACCATCTACTTAAACACATTTAAGCCTTTATAACTAAGTATTTATGTGTAATTTTTATCACTATGTTTGAAAGTAGAACTTCATCTGTAAAATAATTTGAACTGAGGGATAAAATGACAATTTTAACAATTTCACATGGACAAAGTCAAGGAACAGGAGACCATCACATATATTTATAATGGGGGGGGTACTGAATCTGTCCCCCTTCTATTGACTCTTATTTCACATGCATCTCCAGAGTGGTGCATTGTGAATTTTTGTGTAAGTTTGGAAGTGGGAGGCAGCAATAGCCAGGTTATACTTCAATTTCACAGGGTGAGATGGCCTGTATTATTCTTGTAGCAGCAGGAAACAATGATTTGCTGCCATGGCATTGGTCACATTACTAGATAGGTCCCTCCTATTTTCCTGCCAAAGGCATTAAAACTTTACATGGGGCAATTTAGTATTTGGCCTAATTTCATGCAAGTGGCTGGGAAGGGGCAGGGAATGGAAGGGGAGGAAGAGGTCCTACCCATCACTAGCCTATTTAGCACCACAAATATTGTCCCAAATGTCGCCCTTGAGAGGGAAGAAAGCACCTCACCCCCGATCGAGATGCACACCAATACATAGGATAAGTTGCACACCTGATCCTAGGAATTTACAAGAATTGAGATGGAGCCTTCACTAATCAAATGACTTTTGGGGATGGGGGCAGATTTCATACCATGTTACCATTAACGCTAACCACCCCAGGATAACCAAAGGCAAAATTTTCAGGGCAGCATTTCCTCTTGCACAACTCCTGATTTGAATGGGGCTGTACAGTAGAGCGCTTACAGGTGAACTAACCCAGGTTTATTAAGGTACTTACGGAAGATTCCTCATGCCATCTGCATGTATTGTCTTTGATGTTTAATTTGCAAATTTGTCTAAGTCAACTCTCTACCTATGAAGAACATGGATTAAAATTCTCAATTAATTTGGTATGAACTTTGTTCAAAGCATGATAGCCACAGAATCACAAATACTTTCAAATTCAGTTGGATCCATCTGTATGTTGACTGCTGTAGCTATGGAAATAAGCATACTGTTGATGTACCTTTACAGAATCCACTTTTTTCTGTAGGCATATTACTATTATGACATGCACATGAGTATGTTTCAATGTGGTGTTGAGTGGAGGTGCCAAGCACACTAAAAATCCTAAAACCAATTACTACCATTTCAAATTGAGATACAAGGTATCAACATCTAAACTCTTGGGCTTGGTTCAGACAATCAAATGCTTGTTTAATAAGCTGGGCTAGGCACAAACACACTGCTCTCAACTCTCCCTTTTGCTCTTGCTTTGCCGTTCCCTTCATGTGAATGGAAAAACAAGTCAGAAAGCAAAAGTTCATTGCAACTTCCCTTGCTTAACAGCTTCCAAATAAGCTTATCCACAAGTTGGCTGGTTTGTTCAGAAGCCATTAACTTTCCCATTTGCATGTGATGTGAAGTTATAGTTAATTCATAACTACAGCTTCCTGGCTTCTTTCCCCACTTATGTGAAGGGTGCTGTATGTGGTGCACAGCACTTGTGCATATCTTGGCTTAATCTGATTACCCTAACAATGTCACTGAGTGAGTCGATTTCTCTACATTTTCCACTGTGGCAAAAAGCCCACAATTTACAATTTATTCCAGTTCCCAGAAATAGTTTTATGAAAATAAGTTCTGTCCTGCATCTGCTCTACTTGTCATTTCCACTGACAATATTAGAAAAAAAATCTACAATGTATTTACTATAAATGCTACCTTCCAAAATTTAATGCAAGATTAATTTTCATAAGAAATCATATGAAACTTAAAATAGTGTCTAATGTGCAGGAACTCTACACTGATGTCAAAACAGTGCGGAAAATGCTTGTGAGCCCCAATGAATCTAGTAACATTCTGATCTTTCTTAAAAAGCAGGATAATTTGCAGAATTATTTCAACATTGTACAACACATCAAAACCCAGTTTTGGATTTACTGAGAGTAATATAATACTGATATTTTCAAAGTGAGGTAAAACATTAAAGTTGTGAAGATCCAGTTAACCTTATGGGATCAAACTTATAAAATGTGCTCATCTATGAATGGCCAGTGTCACTTCATCATCCAAGAACTACAAACCTTCAGCAAAGTTTCATACAATATCATGCTAGCCTTTACAATCTACCTACCTCTACTCACAGTATGTATACTAACTTCCTTCAGATTCATGTGTTACAAGATTTGCTAAAGTGTAACAATATCAATGAAAATTGCATGCCTTAATTAGAAACTATATTTTCATATTTAAAAAACTGGAGTTGATAATCTGCTACCTGATTACTCCATGTTTTTTAAAAAGATAGATCAACAAAGGAAATAATGAAAAAATGGTCTATTCTAATGAACTAGAATGCACTGCACACTTAACCCAGGGCACCTAGAGTGGGATAATTGTTTTAACACTTGTGGAAGTTGTGTGCTATTGTATCCTTTTCTCATTGCTTATGCATATAAGGCGACACATTACACAGAAGGAAATCAACAGAATTCTCTGTGCATTTAATGGAGTTGTGTGATTGCCCTAAAATGCATGATTATGTACATCACAATCAGATGTCTGTGAAATTACAATTTAGTACTGCAACCTAGGGTTACATTATTGTGTAATCCATGAGTGTCAGTAGACGTTACCTTTAGTGATAACTGTAGGCCACTTTGTCATTTAGAACCAGGAACGGCTGGTATCTTAAGACACAATGACGGTGGAAACTCATCAGACGGGCAATGAATGTACTGATCCTGGATCTTACCATACTCTCTTTAAGTTGTCAGTTTTCGTAATGAAATTTTACTGAAAAAGCAGCAACTCTAGTAAAGGATTTGCCATTTTCAACTAGCAAGGCTCATCTCAGACACCCAGCCTAATTCTTCAGCAAAAGGTTTATGCTCGGGAGATTCTTGGCCTAATATGTTGATAGATGAATATGGAGGTGTGTCCAAAGAGGAATGCAGTTTTCTTTTCCGCTTCCAGGTTTCAAGACACAATTCTGCACCAGCTGACATGGTAATTTAACATGGATCAATCTGGGCAAGAAGAGAGTACAGTCTGATACACCCAGCTTTCTTGGGTGCAATTTTTTTATCAACTTGGACCCAATATACAAACAAGAAAAAGCAATACAAAAACAAGTGCTATGAAGTGACAGGAATGTCATGAAGTCAAAAGGGCTCGGTTCCACCACCTGCTTTTCACAGTGTTTTCTGGTGCCCATTTACAGATGGCTTTGCAGCCTCAGAGTCTCTTGCATTGTGTGAGAGGTGAAGCTTGTCTAAACCTGCAAAACATTTCAAAAGATAGTCAATTTAAATTTCTCTTTCACTTCTGACAAGTATAGGTGTTTTCAAAATCACATTAGTCTTTGTTCCAATACATAAATAAATTGAAGATTTTTGTCTGTGGAGACCTTATCTGAGAACATGAGAAACTAGACAGGATTATAAATGGCACAAGAACAGCATCTGTGCAACTTAACTGCCCCTTGCAACTGTCTAGTAGAACTTGCAAACACTGTAAAGTCATAATAGGTGGCACTTCCTCTCCCCAGGTCTAAATATTTGGTTGCTGATGGGAGAAGCAGAATGTCATGGCATCATTATACAAATTTAAATTCTATCCGTCATTACAGAGGGGGAGGGGAGCTGTATGTGAGCTTTCCATCACATCTCACTTTCACACAACAAATACTGAACATTCGTCATGCCTTTGTCTATTGATTTCTAATGTGTTAATGTGAAGTTGAATTCATACATCTGTAATTTCATTATTACTAAATTGTCAAGTAAAATAAGCCTCAAAAACTGTAAAACAAACTACATCATGCAGTTTGAAAAGCACAACAGAGCATCATTCGTCTACTCAAAACCTCTCTGTCCATGAGTATGTTGCAATTCCTAAATTTCCACCTCAAAGCTTTCCAGCTTTTGCATCATTATTCAAAGCAAACCAATTGGCATGTCAAAACCTGATAAGAAATATCCTCTCTCGGTGTTGGTTGATTTGATTGTGGCAACACATTCCTTAGTTACATCTTATCTGAACTACTGTAATGTGCTGTTGTTGATGCTGACTGAACAGTGAAAGTTCTACTGCTTCAGAATATTGCAGCCAGGCTATTGAACAAGGCAAGCTGTAGGTGGCATGCAACTCCCATATTACAAGAGCTTCATTTGGTACCAGTCTGCTCTCAGGGAAAATTCAAAAGTACTGGCTATTAAATCATGACAAGCCAGAGAACTACTTGGCCTCAAATTGTGTAGGCTTTTGCAGATCATAACTAACATTCTGATGGTACCAGTTACAGGTAGGTAGTCGTGTTGGTCTGCCATAGTCAAAACAAAATAAAATAAAAAATTCCTTCCAGTAGCACCTTAGAGACCAACTAAGTTTGTTCTTGGTATGAGCTTTCGTGTGCATGCACACTTCTTCAGATGGTAGATAAAGTTTTTATTCAAACAGGCTTTTGGCTTCATAAGCTGGCTTGCTATGGACACGGTAAGTATGCAAAACAATTGGTTCAACTAGTTGTTTTAGTTGTTTTTACAGCGGTACCTCGCAAGATGAATGCCTCGCTAGACGAAAGACATTCGCTAATGAAAGGGTGACTCGCAAGACGAATTTCCCTATGGGCGCGACTCGCAAGACGAAAAGTTTTCGCTTTTTTTTCGTCAAACCGCGCTTCCCCCGTCCGTGCTTCGCAAGACGAAATTTTCGCTACACGACAGCACTCGCAGAACAAATTAATTTCGTCTTGCGAGGCACCACTGTATTTTTACTTTTGCTTCATTATAAGTTGCCTTGAGCACCACTTGACAGAAAGATGGGATAAAATCAAACAAATAAATTGTTTTCTTAAAAGGAATAAACTAGGTGAACTCAACACAGAACCACTCACCACTTATGTCTTTTTATACCAGAGAGGTAGAGGGCACCTTGAGTGGTAGGTTTCACATGAAGGAAGCTGGAAACCCACACCAGGCAAATTACTCTCCCTATAACTCTAGAGGGAAAGTTTAAATTCAAATTATGCACAATATGGCTATCAAAAGAAAGAGAACAAATGTTACCTAATGCTTTGAGAAGCTCCTCTCTAACTGCAGAGGTGAACTTTCTAACCAGACACAGGGTTGTCACAATGGCAAAGAGGATATTGTAGGATAGCACGATGTAGAAATTTCCTAACCAGTTAAACCTTCCAAAGTCTCCAAGGAGATCAAACCTGGTAATACCTGCAGGGGGAAGAGAATGTGACATAATTCAGAAAAGCAAATGAATGAGGGTGATATCTAAGATTGAAAAATGATTTCCAAGTACTTTAATTGAAATAAATTAAAAAATCGTCTAGTAGCACCTTAGAGACCAACTAAGTTTGTTCTGGTATAAGCTTTCGTGTGCATGCACACTTCTTCAGATACACTGAAACAGAAGTCACCAGAGCAGACCCTTATATATAGTGGGAGGGTGGAGTGGGGGGTTTTCTCAGAAGGGTAGTAGGAGATGGGTGATTGGCTCAATGGGTATGATAAATCTGTTGGCAACTGTTAACGACTGCAATTAGTCCTATAGGAAAAAGCAAGGGATAGGATGCAGATGACCAAAAATAGCTTTAGCATATGTAATGAGACAAGAATCCAATATCTCTATTCAGACCAGGTCTCTCCATAGTTTTCGGTTTAGTAATAGTTGTAATTCAGCTACTTCTCTTTCAAGTCTATTTCTGAAATTCTTTTGTAATTAGACAGCTGCTTTGAGAACCTGTATTGAATGTCCTGGGAGACTGAAGTGTTCTCTTACTGGCTTCTCTGTCTTGTGATTCCTGGTGTCAGATTTATGTCCATTTATCCTTTGGCATAGGGTTTGGCCTGTTTGTCCAATATAGAGAGCTGAAGGGTACTGCTGGCATTTGATGGCTTACACAATGTTAGAAGATGAGCAATTAAATAGGCCTGAGATGGTATGTTTGATGTTGTTCGGTCCAGTGATGGTGTTTGTCTGGGTGTATGTGGCAGCAAAGTTGGCATCTCGGTTTATTGCAGGCTCTGGTACCAGCGTCCATGTTAAATCTGGTTGCTGTATTATTGTGGGTGAGGAGTTGTTTAAGATTGGGTGGCTGTCCGTAGGCAATGAAAGGTCTTCCTCCCAGAGCTTGAGAAAGAGAACTGTCGTTATCTAGGAGAGGCTGTAAGTCTCTGATGATGCATTGAACTGTTTTAACTTCGGGGCTGTATGTGATTACTAGCGGTGTTCTGTTATTTTCTCTTTTGGGTCTGTCTTGCAGCAAGTTCCCTCTGGGTATATCAGTCTGACTTTGTTGATCTGTTGTTTAACTTCATCAGGCGGATATTTTAGTTCCAAAAAGGTTCGCTGTAGATCTCTTAGGTGAGAATCCCTGTCTGTAGAGTTGGAACAGATGCAGCTGTAATGCAGAGCCTGGCTATATACAATTGATTGTTTGGTATGTTTGGGATGGTAGCTGGAAGCATGTAGATATGTTTGTTGGTCGGTCAGTTTTCAGTATAAGGTGGTGTCTATGCACCCATCCTGTATTTTTATAGTAGTGTCCAGAAAATATATTTCTTGCATAGATTGGTTCACTCACTGTTAGGTTGATGGTGGGGTGAAAGTCACTGAATGTTCTAATACAGATAATTTTACTTTCCCATTTGCCATTCCCATTATGACAAGAGCCCTAGACATTTTATCATCCAAAAGCCTGCTTAACTCATACTATGAAAAGCTTCATAGCATCCAATGTGGTGTGTTTTGAGATTCTGCAAAGCACCACATGACTCACTGTACCCTAATGCACTCCACTAATCCTGTTTGGACAGCTGTGTATGTGCATTTTGTTAGCTGTGTTTTAACTGTTCATCTTTGCAGTTTTAGCCTTCCTTTTATCTCAATGGCAAACAATATAGGAATTTCATTTGTGTCCCTCAGCAGGGAACTAGGGATTCTTGCCTTTAATTTGCTTTCTGTGTAGCAGCAATGACATATGCTCTTGTGTGCATGTGTGCACACTCATTTTCTTCCTGATTATATTTTCTATAAGAAGGTCATCTTCATGCCAGTTGACAATGAATATAAGGTTTTCCCACCACCCTAGAAAGCCATCAGCAGCAAAAGATTACAGACCTATTTTTACCCCTCACATTTTTTTAGGCTGAGACACCTAATGGCTGCAATTACTCACTTCATTATTTAAATGAATGTGTACTAAAAGTTAAGAAAAATTGCTAAATTGATGATAATTTCAAAAGCAGTTTGTGGAATAGCACAGGGGGCTTGCTCCATTGAAGGGAAAATAACATTTGAGAGTTCCTCAAGTAGCTCTTTCTAGGTTGTTGATGCTACTTTCCTTTGGTTTCCCTCGTTTTCTCTACTTATCTAGCAAGTACCATCAGTTATGACGGAAAAGCTCATATTTGCTAACTATTTATAGAGGTCTTATTTATTTATTTATTTGTATCCTGCACTTCTGAAATGGTCTTCAGAAACCTCAGAATCTAAACATTAAAAGAACAATATGGTGCCAAGCAAGTCTCCTGGAGGAGGATATTCCAAAACGAGGACAGTGGGGTCCCACAACTAAAACTGCTCTTGTCCTGTTATAAACCACCACACCTCAGAAGGCCAGGAAATCCAGAGCAGAAGCTTACAAATTATTGTTTCTGTCGCTGCACTGCAGCCATGAAGGGCTTTAAAGGGCACCAAGACTTTGAACTGAGCTCAGAAAGAAGACTGAGAACCACTGCAGCCAGTCGAGCACAGGGGACTATGATCCCACCACCCACCCCAGTTAGCCTTGCAGCTGTAACCTGAGCTACTTGCAATTTCCAGACTGTCTGCAAAAGGCAGCACAATGTACAGCCCATTGTAATAGCCCAAGTATATTAGTTTTGTTACCTGTGGCTGCAGCTGTTTTCCTATTATCGCAATGACAAGGTCATTCGTGTTATGAAACAGTCTGTGTGGCTTTTCAACAAGACCACCTCACTGAGGTTTGTGGCTATGAAGACACCTGAGTCTGGATTTTCCCCAATCAACCCCAGACCTATCCATTGTGCTACACTGGCCTCCAAACTGCAAGACTGCATTCTTGGACAAACCTGATGGTCTACATTCCATTTGACTTCAGGACTAGTTTTAGTACTGAAACTAGCTTGGTTGCCCTGACACCTGAAGGACACAGGTGTATGACCTTGTTAATTCTGCTAAACCTCTCAGCAGCTTTTG
Source organism: Lacerta agilis (assembly GCF_009819535.1). NCBI lineage: Eukaryota > Metazoa > Chordata > Lepidosauria > Squamata > Lacertidae > Lacerta > Lacerta agilis. The sequence goes on along the minus strand of NC_046323.1, from coordinate 44,741,653 downwards.
ATACCATCAATCAAGGGCAGGCTACTCAGCTTCAGAACTGGGGCACTTTGAATCAGTTGCTCCATTCCTATCACAGAGGCAGATTTCAGGTGCTGGTGGGAAACTACCACTGAGCTCTGTGAAATTTAGACTACAGCTGTGTTTTAGGCTTTTGCTGCCCTGTCCTTTTACTGCTAATATTTATGCCTTAGTTTATTTTTAATCTTTGCTAGCCACACTGGGAGGGCAATTTGCTTGAAATCAGGCTGTAAAGTCTATACACACATTGACACACAGAAACCCCAGGGTTTGTCAGTATAAGATTCTTACTGTCTATATTTCCTCTTTGCATGAAAAAAAACACTACACAGAAGGCAAGGGTGAGCTACCAAGCAAATATATGCTGACTTTTCCCAGGGTTTTTCCTCTTAACTCTGTCCTTTTAGGGCCTGCCACCAAAGCCACAGGCTTACAAGGAAACTTAGGCATTGCTGCTTGTGTTTCTGGAACCCCAGCAGTAATGCTCTGTGAGGTTTGGAGCTTTCAGGGTTAAATAAGCTCAACAGTTCGCCCCTCCCACAGGGAGGATGGTGTCACAACATCCGGTTAGTTCTGCGGTATGCGAAGCCTATGTGATTTGTGACGCACTGTTTATTTTCTGTTCAGTCTACTTTCACTTTTGACTGGAGCGAGAGACATGTCGTCCGTATCTCCGGGAAAGAATGTCCGTGATTTATGCTTGTAAATAAAGTGTGCTTGCTTAAAACAAGCTGGACTCTGTGGAGTTTATTTGCTGGCAAGAAAGGCACACACACCGTTGCGCAAGAAGTTTGAAGTTTGAACAACTCTGCAAAAGCACTGGAGAAGCAGGGAAACGCAGCAGGAAGCGTTGCTGGACGCCATTAGTGTTTTCCAAGTGCTAAACTGTTTTTGAGGCTTTTCCAGTTTAAAACAAAAGCCCCAACATGCTCAAAGTATGGCACTGACATAGGAAGAATGATCAGAGTCTGCACTAGCTTAAGAGCTCCAGCAAAGTATGTTCAGAAAGCTGTTTCATAAGACACTCAAGTTGTACCTAGATTTTCTTTCCTGAAAATATGACTGAAACCATTTACTTATCTGTAGACAATGACACCAAACTACACACACCTCAATAAAGAGTTTTCTAAAAAACAGAAATAAGACTTACCCAGTGTCCTTGACATAACTGGCAAAGCTGAACTGAGGACTAAGATTGAAACGCAGTTCCCAATTATCTGTTTGAACAAAAAAAAAAAGTATTTCAATATGATAGATGAGCTCTAAGTCTACCAAGTAAGGCACTGAAAACACACCCCAGCTTCTTCTAATTTTATTTCAAAGTCTGCCCATCCCTAAGGTTAATGTTTCCTCTGCATTTCTCCAGTATTGCTGTAAGCCATTTGTTCCCAAACAACTCAAGTCTCCTCTAAAAATTCTTATATAGACCACAGGGACTTTTGAAATTGGCATATACTGTATCATACAAACACCAAGAAAGCATACTATGCCCCTATTTCTGCCACAGATGCTTTTTAACGTAACAGTGAATGTTATGTTGGCTTCCCAGATGCAGAGATTCCAGCCTCTGTGCATCCAGAACGGCATTTGGTCTCTGTGTTGAAATGAGCAACAGGCATTTAAGGCCACTTTTAGAAACACTTGCTTACATGTTCAAGATTTAGGGGGTAATTCAACACAGCATCCAGGAGACTGCTCCATCAATGCAAACATTTCTCCTTGCCCAGCAGAATGATCTCTCTTCTCCTTCCCCTGTGCACTGTTCTTGGAGCCTCCTGATCCTCCAGAGCAGATTTGAGGGAGGCACAGGGGGAAGGAGGGGGGAAGCCCCACTGCACTAGAGCAGGCACGTCCAACAGATAGATCATGATCTACTGGTAGATCACTGGCCGCCTGTGGTAGATCAATGGCAGATCACTGGCTCCCCCCAAAGAATCTCAACAACTTTGGCTCCCCTAAGAAAAGCTCAACATTTTTGCCATGCACCCCCCCAAAAAAGTGCCATTCCTCCCTAAAAAAAGCTCAATAACTTCAACCTGAACCCCCCAAACACAGGCTTTCCTCCTTCCTAAAAAAAAGCTCAAAAACTTTGACCTGAACCCCCCAAAAGGGGGTAGATCACTGTCAGTTTCTAACTGTGAGTAGATCACAGTCTCTTGGGAGCTGGCCACCCCTGCACTAGAGGGAGTCCTTGCACTGGCTTCCGCTTATGCAATGGGTAGTTGAATCTGACCATCACACATTAAGCATGGATTACACAAATGTGTGATGAGCTCCTTTGGACAAAGGTAGAGTATATCAATCTAATAAAATGTTACATTATATAGTATAGATGGGGACTGAACCTTACTGTTTCCTTTCTTCAGTTTCACAAAGGTATGAAAAAACAGCTGCCCTTAACTTAACCTCTGGGTACAGAATTGCTCTTTCACATTTCACAGTGCTTGTGCAAGAGATGTACCTCATATCAGTATAGCACTATTATATTAAAACTTGCCAAAACACAATACAAGTTTTCAAACTCTCTAGATATATGTAATTGGCCCACAAATCATTTTTCTAAGACGCTGTATGTGAAGGGGCTGAGCATATATAATGGGACTCCTCAACATTTTTAATCAAGGATCATCTATAGTTGTTTACTTTCCCACTTTCAAGAATTGCTTGCAAGATGAAAGCAAATCTTTTCCCCCTCCTCCAATTCTTTGAATACAAAAAAAGAAAGGAAGAAAGAAGGAGAAAGGGGATCTCAAAAATTCAGAAGTTAATGGCCAGTAGGTTTTCAATTTAAATATTTTTGCTCTGTTTGTGGGAATGACATTTTAATGTGTACACCCCAGCACTAGTTCTTCTAAAGCCACTATAAAGTTCTGGAAAAGTCAAAGTAGCCTCAGAATAAAAAGTGTTGCTGAATATAACTACTTCCTATTTAGTTATTCAATTTGAATTAATTTGCCTGCATTACTTGTAGCAACCAAATTCTTTGCATTTCAAAGAAGCTCCTAAAGTACAGTTTGCACAAAGTTACTCATTAGCAATACAAGGGGGGGAGAGAATCCTTCAACAGATTTTCTATGGCTAGTTAACAAGCTTGGCCATTCCAGCACTTTACAAGTGAATGGACGCCATCCAAACTAAACAGGACAAGGCTTTTCCTTCCTTCCCCTCCCCCTCAAGACTATTCAGGGCCTGAAAAAAATCTTCTAGTCTGTTTAGCAACTTACAAACACTAATCACCACAAATGAGCCATTCAGAGCAATTACCATCTGGGGGAGTCAGGTTTGCCTTGGGTGGAAGAAATGGGCAAGCAAGAGGAGGGAGACATCACCACCTCAGACTTTTTAACCTACCTTTGTCATCGTTGTGTCATCCTTTCTGGGAGTGAAATCTCCAAAAAAGCGTAAGCTATAGAAGCCAACAACCGAAGAGACCATTAGATAGCTGTGAGAATCAAGGAATAAAAGAACCACTAAAGAATGCCGGTTTCAGACTCCTAGAAGACTTGAGCACCACAAAGGGAAGGGGGGCAGAGAGAGCAAGAGAGAGACAAAAAAATAACAACCACTTTTGAGTGCATGGGAATGGCTGGCCTGTCATTTTCTCTCTTCTAGCCAAGTGTCTTAGTAAATTAACAGCGTCCCAGAAAATTAGACAGAATACTTGTTAACAGAACAAGAACGCCTACTGAAAGAAAGGATACAAAATCAGAATGATCTCGAGTGCTGCTCCCACAAAACCAAATGTGGACAGAGAGGCATTTCCTATGCCAGGCCCCTGCAAGATTTAAGAAATAAAAGTATTATACAGAGAGCATTGTTATTTTTCTGCCCATAAAATCTCAAGTGCATTGGACAGAAGTACTAAAAATGAAGAGTTATGAAGAATCATTTTCTGATAATCTTCTTACTAAGCTAATCCCTAGCCATTAATAATCACACACTATCAAGGCTGAAAATATGAGCCAGACATTCCAAAACATAATTATTTTCCATCCATATGAGCTACGTTAGAATGCCAGTGTGCACATTCAGAACAAATATTGAAATGCACAAATAATTTGACGCAAATAAAGGGAAACTAGGGAATTGTAAAGCAGCTTGCCTTACTGGCTACTGCAGTCTCAACAGTAAATGCAACTCTTTCTAAATCATGCTCCATGTGTAAATAGAGTAACAGAAAAGTCACAATATAACTAAGATATATATAAAGAAGGGTGACTGTACACAACTGGAGCTTTATTCAGTCTTGCTGCTGATGTGATCCCTGTTGCTTTAGATACATGCCACTTTAAACAGCTTTCCCCACCAGCAGTGGTGTTAATGTTGACATCTAACGGCTCTGTGCATTATTATCTTGTACACATATGCTGCTGCTTCAGACACTTGATTATTGAGAGTGTTCCTTTTATTCTATTTAGATATGTTCCACATGCCAAACAATGTGTGAAGCACACTTCACAATATGAAAACTGAGGCTGTGTGACTGCTATTAAACTCAAAGTCAGGGACAGAATTCATACTTCTGAACACAGGTCTCTTAAGACTGCAATTCTATACCCATTTTCCTGAAGCCCACTGAATTCATTGGGACTTTTCCATGTAGGCATGTATTAGATTGTGCTGTCAATGTGCCTTTTGCTGGTGTTAATATCACAAAAGAGTAACACTTTACCCTTGACCCCTTTGGCATTGCAGTTTCATCAACCAGCAGGCAAAGAATATTGCAAGCAACCAAGAGGACAGAGATTGCCTAAAAAAGAAAAAGAAACATCAAGCCATGAAGGCAGGGCCGTCTCATCATAGGGGCTGGGTGGCGCGGTGCACCAGGGCGCCAGGCCCCCCAGGGGCGCCCCCGCGAGCCCGCCGGCATACCAGGCGCCCCCTCCCCAACCCGCGCCGGCAGGCAAGCTGCAAGCCGGCTGCCCTCTGGAGCCCCAGCTGGAGCGCTGGGAAGGGCGCGCAAAGCCCCGCGCCGCTCCAGTGCCACGCCCCTCATCCCCTGCTCGCCCACTTCCCTCCCGCGCTGGACACCCCTCGGGGGATGAGGGGCGTGGCGCTGGAGTGGCGCGGGGCTTTGAGAGCCCTTCCCAGTGCTCCAGATGGGGCTCCAGAGGGCGGGCGGCTTGCAGCGCCACGCCCCTCATCTCCCGCTCGCCCACCCCCCCTCCCGAGGGGCGGCCAGTGCGGGAGGGAGGTGGGCAGAGAGGCGGCCCACCGGGGGCGCTGAGGGATCGTCGCGCCAGGGCGGCTGATCCCTTTAAGACGGCCCTGCATGAAGGTTCAAAAATGTTTGCTGCATTTCACACTGATTACCATTTCTGAGGAATCCCCCTCTGTATTAGAGAAGAAAACAGAGTGCTAATGGCTTAGGGCAGTGGTTCCCATAGGGTGTGGCCTGCCACACTGGTGTGGCAGGAAGATTCAAGAACAATCAAATAAATATTTAAACATTTTAGTGTAGTATAGTATCATATCATATCATATCACATCAATATAATTGTTTAAACTCTCTGGATGTCCCACAATCATATTATAAAGTAGTTGTGTTCTATGTTATAAATCAAGCACGAATAGGAGTTGTTTCTTTTTGTTTTCTAATGTACTTCTTATCAATAAAAAATTGGTGTGGCATAAGCAAATTTTTATTCTGGATGTGTGGCCTAGGCCCAGAGAAAAAAGTTTGAGAACCACTGGCTTAGGGAGACAAAAACAGCTCCTTATTTGATTGTTACTCAGCTCACACACGTACATGAAAAAGATCACTAATCTCAAAAGGACAGATGGGTTTTAAGCAATGGAAGGAAATTACAGCTTACAGTTTCAATTAGCAGCAGGATCATTACAGCTGGATACACAAGATTCCTCTCCCAAGCTGAAGCCTTTTTCCGTCGTTCTTTTAAGAGAAAAATAAGCAAACTTGCTATATTAAGGTGTTTAGAGACAAACATATTTTCCTATTCTGACAGTAGCAGTTCGCTAAGATATAGATCCACCACACTTAACTAAAAGCAGCTCCGATTAATATTGTAAGCAAGACTACTGTGGAATTCCAACGACAACTTCCTAGCCTACCTCTGGTTTTAGGAGCAATTTATAGGTCAATTGTCCTGCCCTGCCAGGAGGATAAGGCTTATGATGGCTCCAGGACCAGAAACAGAATGCATCTGAAGACCAGCTGGTAAGTACAGCAGCAGCAAAGGGCTACTGCACTCATTACCTATTTGTGGGTTTCCCAGAGGCACCTATGGGAATCAGGGTGCTGGACTACATAGGTCTTTGGTCTAATCCAGTAGGGCTCTTATTTCCTTATCTTGTGTGACTATATCCATCCATCATCAGATGGGATACTTAATTTTGAAAAGAAAAAAAAAACTAAAAGCTATTAAGTACATATTTACTGAGTTCCATCAGGGAAAAGGACAGGGCATAAATGAATCAAAACCCATTTACAGGACTGCAGGGTTTCCCCCCATGAAGTGTGATGTTAACAAAACCTATTTAAACAAGAGATCCTCTTGGTAATAACACCTGATATGATAAGCACACAGATTTCTAACACCACCTAGAAACAGTTTTAAACTGAACTAACACACACTTGGAACCACAGAAAAGGCCCAATGTAATTACCCAATTTTGTCTTCATACTCTTCACATTACTTAGTTCCTGCTTCAGCTGCTTTGTGTTGTACTCCACTGGTGAAGACATCCCTGTTCAAGAAGAAAGACATGGCCACTTGGTTAGGACTACTAAAACAAACCTGGCTGGGTTATAACGGTGCAATAGAAGCAACTGTGCCAGGGCCCATGCCAATAGGGGCCCAAGACTATGAGCTGAAGCTGCTAGCCCTCCAAGTAGAAAAGTTATGAAGCAAAATGTGCAAGCAACCTTCTAAATGATTTCTGTGAGAAGACTCACACTGGCTGCTGCCAGCTATGTTTTTAGCCAATGAGTTAAATCAGAACTGTGACTGATGAGTTGTTTGAATCCTAGACTATTGGGGGGGCATTGGGAGCACACCACTCCCATCGGTGCGATCCCAGAGGGGTTCCATCGCGGCTCCCCCCCCCGCCCGCGCCATGCCCCCGCAGGCTGCAAGCCACGCCCCCAGAATGCACATCATGCCCCTGCGGGCGGTGCACCCCGCCCCCAACATGCATGCCCCGCCCCTTTGGGTGGCGCCCCCGCCCCCGGGACACATGCCAGCCCCACCCCCGCCTGCTCCCCACCCCCAGTGCCAGAGAATGAAGCTCCGCCACTGGGAATCCCTGGGATCCTAAAGAGTTGCTGTTTTCCTTCCTCTTTCCTGCTTTTTTCTTATTTTCTAGTTCTTGGCATTTCCATTGCCCTTCCTTTCTTTGCAGAAACCAGGATGCACCTTTCCTGTAGTGGTCCATCTGCAAAAATATAAATTGTCCTCTGCTTCCACATGGAAAGAGGCAAACACCTCTTTAACCATTTTACATCAGGAACAGAACCATAGATCACAGGTGGAGCATAATGTTTGTATGCATGGGGTCCCAGTTTCAACTTCTGGCATCACCAGTAATGAGGTTAACAGCACAGCTAGGAAAGTCCTCAAAGAGCAGCTGCTCCTTGGGGTAGAGAAGAGTGAGCTAAATAATGGGCTACCCTGTATAAAGGAAGCTTTATTTGTCAATACAGGTGTTTGGATGCTCACCAAATCTCGCTGCATCTGCAGTAATTTTCACATCAGTGTTAATGGGAAATACATCAAATCTTTAATATTTACACTGACGCATAAATGACAGGTCTTACAACTTCCTCTGAGATGATAACAAGGCAACACTAATCCCAATATTTTGCCAAAGAGCAAGGCAACATTTTAGAGCAATCAAATCAGAACTCTGAAAGACAGCACAAACTATTCAAAGCACTACAGTCTCTCAACTTCATTTCAAACAAGCACAAAAGTTTAATGTCTGCATTGTCTAGCCAATAAATCAAACTGGTAGACAGAACATGTCCAGACTAGTCATGAAAAATTAGAAGGGATTCTCCAAGAAAACCACAAAGCAGCTCATTTAAGGTCAATTTAACAGTATTATTTTGTTTTTCTTCCAGCCCCAACATAATATTTCAGTACCTCAAAGGAAATTGTAGGAGTATCTATTTGCATTCCCTGTAGGTGATTGGCAGTTCAACACCAATTAGTTCAAAATTACACTGTTACTAGTGCGCAATAAAAACAACACCTTTCATCTTTCTTACATAGGTCAGAATACCTTCAGAGCCAATAACTTTGATCAAATAAGCATTTTTGATCCTGCCCCACCCGTCTCCTTGGATTCAGGAAAACTAATAGCTAAAGGCAACTTTTCCCTTTTAATATAAAGAAAGTCCTAGCTTTATTCTTTTGGTGTAGGAATGGTGTGGGTATTGAAATACAATATGCTAGAAACACTTCTGCCAACCCAGTCTCTTTCGCAACAAGAAAGTTTAGGCAGATCATCCTTTGCAGGGATGATTTCCTCACCGCCAAAAAAAAGCATATGGGGAAAATAAAGTTATATAAAATTCACATTTTATAAATTATAAGTGTTTTTAATGACTGGCATTAACTTAAAGGGGCATTTTTAAAAGACACGAGATTAATAATAATTTAAGTTTTTTCAGTTTGATTCCTAGAAGCATTCCACTAAGCCAGAACCGAAGTAAAAATATTGTTGATTCAGATCCACCCTCTAGGAAATTATGAAGATTATTGCTACCAAAGTTTCTCATTCTTTCCAGGATTAGAGGCAGGTTCCATAGCCCTTCATTATGCTAGTACCTGAGTTTCTGCCAAAAATGTGATTAACATCTGTTATATGTGTGTCCACACTTGCAAACAGGTGCTCAATACTTCCTTGTTCGGTATTTGTTAATTCTCACTAGCATACAAAGACACGGTTCTTCAATAAGTGTGTTTGTTTTTCTTGGATAGATCAGTGGGTCCACAGTGAAGGTCCACAGCACCACTGAGTTGACTGCCCCACAAAGAAAGGAAGATTCTGAAAAGGTTCAGTGTTTAGCCCAGGGAATTTTTATGTACAATGCTTTATAACACATAAACCAACTAACCTATTCAAGAAACTGAGGAGAACATTTCCTGTTTTGTGGTTGCAGTTCCAACTTAGCCTACACTGTTGCAACTGTGGATAAACAGGAACTGCAGGTTCCTACTCCAAAGCTGTTCTTTGGAGTTCTTCAGGGAGAGGGGATTTTCATCAGGACTGGCATGGGAGAAAGGGTTAACTTAAGGTTACCAGACGTCCCCGTTTCCCGGGGACAGTCCCCAGATTTACAGATCAGTCCCCATACAAAATCCATTGAAGTTGAACAGTGTCCCCGGATTCATTGAAAAAAATCTGGTAACCTTAGGTTAACTTCCCTTCCCCGCAGAGTCCTTAGTTAGTCATAGGGGCAGTATCTCCAGCAATTGCTGGGTGAAGTGCAGGAAGCATATGAAGCTTTCTTCTACCCAATGAGATAATTGGTCCATCCAGCTCATTACTGTTTGCACTGACTGGTGGCAACTCTCCAGTTTCAGGCAGTCCTACCTGGACATACCAGTCTGGTATCACTGGACACCAGGGACCTTCTGCATGTGGAGCAGATGCTTCACCACCAAGCTATGGTCCTTCCCAATGGTTGGCTAACTAGCTGACGCCCTGATCAGGAGCACTCAGCACTGCAATGTTTTGTAGCAGGCCCATCTGTCCACAAAAAGTTGAACATAATCAAACGAAAGAAGATGTGACTATAGTAACCAGACGTATTCCAAAGCTTCTCAGCTATACAGTAAAACATCTAAGCAACTGAATGCTCTGCTCTAAAAATCTCGGTAGTCTTTGAAATTCCAACTATAATTCTCTGTATTTTAGATTCTTATAAAAATAAAACGATTCTCTATGATTACATTATGACATACAATGCCCTTGAGCTTAATTGGAGGTTCTAGCAGGGAAGCACAGCTATCATATACCATTGACCGAAGAATGGTGCATTCATTCTTATCTGAGATAGTCATCCTCTTCCACCAAACTTGCAGCTTCAGGAAGGATGCCCAGTCAGCCAGATCAGCCCAATCAACCCTGGCGATCAATGGAGTGACAGGTGTCACAGCCAGATCACCCTCAAAACAATGTCACTTCATTGTAATTGTCACCCTATATTTGTTTCTTGTTTTCTTCTTCTTATAACAGCACCTTCATTCCTATACTGCCAGCACAGTACACACTTGGGCCACAATCCAGCAGCATGTGCATACCCTCTGATGGAAAAGGTCAATGTGGTATTTCTTTCTGTGAGTTTCCTGTAACGTTTTATGCATAGCATGTAAAGAAACGGTTGGCACCCATCTGTTTCAAGAGGCAAAGGAGTGTGCCTCCAGTGGTTCTGAAGTCAAATCGCTGCATTAGCAGCACCAAAGTGACCTCCCCAGGGTGCAAGTCTGGGCTGTGTGTATGAGGGTCCTGGGCTGCCCAGATGACAAGACCCCCCCCCCTCTCTTGGCCTTGCTGATGTGGTCCAAAGGAAAGCAGAGTGCATTTGGCACCAGCTTGGCTGCAGCAGCTTTCGGAAGGAGGCATACAAGGAAATGTATTCTTGGTTTTGCCTTTATTTAAAATGGCTGCCTACACCACAATCCATTCAGAGCGCAATGCAAGTGATCTGCAACGCTTCCTGTCCTTAAGCAAAGGCAGGCTTGGATCGAAAACAAATGTGGCAGCTGGTAAAGCTTAACATTTCTGTAGAAATGACAAAATATTGCCTCTTTATACAACCAGATACAAGAAGAACTACCGTAAGTATCAAACATACCTACCATTTAGCCTCCTCATGATAGCTTCTTCTTCTAAAGTGATGATATATATCTGTTCATCCAAGTCTTCAAGGATCTAAGTCAGAAATTTAGATACTAGATAAATATGCATTACAGGTAGTCCATACACAATTCACCATGTGCATAACTTAGAGAAAATAGGAGCCTAGACATGAGGACAACCTATACTGCTTGGCCAAGTGTGAACTGGCCCTCAGCTGACCAAAATGGCAATGTTTATTTTTAAAACAATGCTTCTGGCATTCTCCTAGGTTTTTCTCTTGGTTCCCAAACACAATGGATAATTTTAAATTTGTGCAAATAGAATTGATCCTATGTGATGAGCAAAATTCTTCATGTTGTCTACATATGGGGAAGGTTTGTTAAAAAATGTTCAGTTGACAACACAGGTCAAGACCACAATTCTGAAAATACGCAAGTACAGATTTATTTATATGTAGGACCTAGGTTACAACATAAAAGCATTTTCTTATAACAAAAACTATGAAACAAAAACTTTCAAGTTTGTTCAGACCTAATATTTTTTCCAGAAAAGTATTACAGTTTAAGCCACCTGGCTTGAGATAGCTCAGTCAGTAGCACATGACACTCTTAATCTGAGGGTTGTGGATTCGAGCCCCATATTGGGCAAAGGATCCCTGCATTGTAGGGGGTTGGACTGGATGACTCTCAATGTCCCTTCCAATTCTATGATTCTATCTATGAATCTTTGATTCTAACAGAACTTGGTCAAACACAGACTGCTTAGGTAAAGCTACTTTCTAGTTTGGGATTCAGATCCCAAGCATAATATTTTCGTTATGTTACAAACATGTTAACATGTGCCTTCTCCACACACTTGCCATGATCCCATACATAAAATTTCAATTCTGAAATTAAATTGTGCACATTTCTGAAATTGCACCGTGGTGCACACTGAGGTTTCTCTGCCATGCCCCCAAACACTCCTCATTTCTGCTATTTTGTTAGAACACAAATTCCAGCCTGAATGAAAATTCTACAAAGCTTGCTGACTACTTTGTAAAATTTTGGTCCTAATAAAGGCAGTAATGTTCTGCTTTTTTATCATATTGTACCAACACAGCAGCAAACATTTTACGAATAAATCAATTCATTTCACAGCTTTATCTTTCTGCACTCTTTCATTGCAAAATCATGGAGGTTTTTTTTAAAAAAAAAAATCAATTTCTCATTAGATCCCTTGACCGACAAAATAGCCAGGTGTCATAACTGCTCTGTAGTTTTTGATGAGTGCAAGCTTGCTTAACCTTATTTCAGTGTCTGACAGAGAGCCTGGCAGTGTGCAAAAAGTATGGAGGGCTATACACACTTCACTGAAAATTAACTGCAGTTGTTTGTTGCAAATCTCCTTTAGTTAGGTAAGTGATGATACAGTACTTCACACTCTTTTCCAAGTGGACTTGGAGTATTTATTTTCAGGTGGAAATGTCTCTGAAATATCTGTAGGATATGTGTGAAACAGACATTTAGAAGTTTCCTCCAGTTTATTGGGGCCTAGTTAAGTATTTTATGACTGAACAAAATATAGAACACATGGGTTTATTTGATTACAATTTAGCCTCATCCCCTCATGGTAATGGGGTTACAGCCTGGACTGACCAGGCTCCTGTTGATCTCAACCCACCAATCCCCATGCTTGGGACCTGTTTGGATTTGCTTATTTCGTCAAAGCAGACAATACCTACCGTTGGCTTTACAAGCAACTGACCCATCACTGTAAACATTCGTGAAAGTCCCACTGGTGTGCATACTGTGGAGGAAAATGCAAGATAACGCAGTTCTAGTCTCCATTAAACAGAATCTGACGGAATTAATATATGGAACAGGCAACTGTCGTTAGCAAGAGAAGCTCTATTCTGCCCAATAGTTTCATAATTTGTTGCCATGCAGCATAGGGATTGGCTGTTTTCAAGTACCGGTAAGTCAGAAACTCTAGTAAGGGTATGGAGTTAGTCTACAGTTGTCCGAACTATGGCCAAGTACATTTCCTTTTTCCATTTTATTATTCTGTCTTATTCTCATATCACTGAAATTTAAAACTGAGAATGATTAAAAAATGAGTTGTTTTGTCCAATTTATGGGAAACTACCTCCACCCTGTTACTGGTCAATATCCTGTCAATATTCTGCCACCAATAATTAATTTCCTGGGAGCATCTTGCAGAAGTTTTATCATTCCAGTAAAAAGTTAAATTAGATACAGTTTGTAAGCTTGTATGCTGCAAGTTGGCCAGACAACAATGTCACTGAGTGACTATACATAAATATACTTAGCAGATAAATGAATAAATATCCCTCCCCTTTTAACAAATGCATCTACACTCTGAGCATAAATTGGGATAGAAACAGAGCTCAGTGGCAGAGCATATGTTTCCCATGCAGAAGGCCTTGCTTCAGACCCCAGCATCTCCAGCTAAAAGTATATCAGGTAGCATAACATCATAAGAGGAGGCTGCTGAATCAGACCAATGGCCCATGTAGTCCAGTATCCTGTTCTTACAGTGGTCAAGATGCCTACGGGAAACTTTTAAGGAGGACCTGAGCACCATCCATGGAGGCAGAGCATAGCCTCTGTCATGGCTAAAAGCCACTGAGGGAGTTCTCTTCTATGAATCTGTCTAACCCCCTTTTAAAGCCATATAGATGGTGTGAAAGATCACTGTCTGAGACCTGAAAAGCTGTTGCCAGTCAGAGTAGACCATTCTGAGCTTGTTGAACTGTCTGAGACCTGAAAAGCTGTTGCCAGTCAGAGTAGACCATTCTGAGCTTGTTGAACAGTTTGACCTGGCATAAGACAGGCTCCTCTGTTTCTGCATACAGTGGAACCTCCACTCACGACCACAATCTGTTCCAGAGGCCCGTCTTTATGGTGAAACAGGTAACTGGGAGAGGTGCCATTGTGTGCAGGCGCAGGTGGCGATTGCCTGCTTCTGTGCATGCGTGAACGACGATCACTGCTTCTGCACAGGCACGAACGGCAATCGCCGCTCCTGTACATGCGCAAACGGCGGCAAATCCGCTGGTTACTTCCGGGTTTGCCGCTGTCGCAACTTGGAACGTCCGCAAGTGGAGGCGGTTGTAAGTAGAGGTTCTACTGTATCTCATTGGGGGCACCCAAGCTGCCGTACGCAGCTTTGTCCTGATATGTTTATTTGTTGCTCAGGTTCAGGCAACTGGTAAGCATGCTGCTATGGGTTGATGTCTCCTCTTGTTCATACACTGCAGACTACAACTGTAACTTTTCATGACACCTTGCTAGCTCTCAAATATGTGGTCTCCAATTTCCCTTCTGTAAAATGGACAAAACTCAAAACAGAGAGATATAAGAAACAAGTCTTTACATATTTTTTTTTTACATATGAAAAGGTGCTGTTATGAATGCCAAGATATGGTTTCTCCAGCACTGAAGTTTTCGCAACTAGTTGTTAATGTTGTTAATGCTAGTCTAACGAAAACAAATAGCCTGGGGTGAAAGGATAAAGGTGTCGATACTAAAACGCCAAAAATAATTACATATGCATTACTACCTCTTCTAGTATATACTGCAAGACTTACGTAGAAGTAATAAACATCCCATCAGTGATATACAGGAATATAAATAAGGGAGGTAGAATTCCCAAAGATCTGAAAATAAAAAGGTAAAATGGATTCAGCTTGTACACTATTATGTCTCATTTGGGCAATAACATAGAAAAAAGTATGCCAATCACTGTGCAATCATTCTGCTGCTGTCTTAGTAAATAATTATACTACCATGCTTACAAATTTTTGGACCACAAACATTTACTTTAACACTTTAACAGTGGCTGACTGAAGACATGGACAAATCTATCCTATGAATGCATATATTTGTCAAGTTGCTTTAACCTCAATTAAGACTTTTGTTGAACAGAGAAATGCAATTCCCCATAACTTCTGTTCGCTGGAGTGGCTAGAACCTAGAACTGCAAGTTATTCATATTGATGTTTTGAAAACAAAAGAATATGTTATAAAGATGTCCGTACCATACAAAGACTCCATACTCGCAGCATCATTGTCTATGAGAGCTGAAGCCACCCAAACGATTCCAAGGATAAGTAGTGCAAGAAGAATGAGCATAACAAGGGTTTCCAAAATGCGTGCTTTGATCCCCTGAAACAAAAAATAACTTGCATTTAAAACACACACAAATATATATTGACCCACACACAGCTGATCACTATATATTTCCTTCCATAAGTGACTTCTGGGAGCCTAAACTAGACTTTCTTCTTCTAAAGCCACAGACAACAGTTTACAGTTACTAACTGGCATCACAGTTTTTAATAATTTTATTCCATAAATCTTAATATTTTCACAGGAGCATTTTCAAATGACAAAATGCTTTTATTAAGTCACTCAGCTGAGAAAGGATATTGGTCAAATGTTATCTACAGTTCCAGTCAAGAGAATGGAAAGCCAAGTATGGTGAATGTATGTAATATTTAGTAAGTGATTCTGTTAAATTTTCCAATAAAAATTATTTTAAATAAATAAATAAATAAATAAGAAAAGCCAAGTACGGTACATAATCCAGCTGGCATTGGTTTGCTCAAGTACAATGTGCCAATCCAAATACAGTCTTCCACCATAATGGTTTCTGCTCTGTTCCTTGCAATGTGAACACCCTCAAGAGCACAGCACAGCTAAGACACTGTACATACTTGAGATACAATACCAGTTCCTTCACATGTAGGTTATTGGAGGTGGCTGGGTTTGATATAAACATGGCCCAACACACATCAGTTTCTCCTGGGCCAGACACCCAGATACTCACTTTAAAGTTCCAGCAGTGCCAGAGGGCCACTCTCAAATCAGCAAGAGTAGGTTGCAAGTTTTAAAAGCTTAGCTTCATTTTCATAAAAGCACTTCAAAAATCCTTCTAAACTTCCAAATCCAATTTCCCTATGTCTATTGCATTTTTTTTCACGATTACAGTCATCCTGCAGAGGCGCATAAAGGACCTGATAATTAATTCTTCTAAAAAGCAGAATATGCCTGTAAAGTTACTTTTCAGCTCGTGTATGAATGGCAGCTGACCTTACAGTCTTGAAGCAATGAGAGACTAAGAAGCCACAAAGCATAATTACTAAGAAAGAAGCCCTCTCTCCTCCCCTAATAAATCTGTATTAAAGAGGATTACTATTATGTCAATTGAAACACATTAAGACATGCCTCAATAAGTGTGTTTACAAGTTATACCTAGAGGGTAGTTTCTCTCCATTCATGAAGTATATGTTTTCTGATGACAGTTCCCTGTTGACTCTGGATCAAACTTTAGACTTAAAATTTTCAGATTTTGTACTTTTGGAAAATTCCAGGAATAAGTAGAAGCAGAAAACACACCAGGCTACCACACACATACAATTACTGTATATAGATTGGCTAACAAATATTAAGTATTATTGACTCAGAATCAAATGAAAAATATCAAGTCTTGTCAAGACAGTGTGTATTAGACTACAGATAAAATATCTTTTAATTGTGAAAAAGGCCTGACTTGTTAGGTTGGTATACTAGTTTTGGGGCTTTCTGCAGTCATGCTTGAGGCTTACATTAATATGCAATTGTAGCTAGTGTCCTCATTAAATTAGTGAAAATCACAGAAGCTGCCTTTGTTGATACAACAATTCAATATTTGGACATGAGAGTCAAGAAACTTGAATAAGAGTTAGCAGACCTAAATGGAAGGGGAACAACACAATTTTTGAATATACTCAGGGTAAAAGATGCATGGATGGATGGCATAAAGAAGCCTCATACTGTCTAACAAAAATTGTTGTCTCTCAGGCTGGGGAAAACCTACACACCATACAAAGCTTACCCCAAAGTGCTATCTATCAGCAGTAATATATACATACATTAAAGGAAGCAAAACATCAAATAAGAATACTAGACTAAGGGTCATTTTAAAATAATATATTTGCATACAGGTTTATTTTAAAATATTTCAACACCACATTTCATGTCAAGTATTGAGGTGGTGTAGTAGAACAATATTAAAATTTTAAAATACAGGGGGGAAATGCAAATAAAAACTAGGAAAGAGATATTATGACAAGCAGCAGCAAAGGTCAGGGAACACAACTGTGTTTTTTAAATACCATAGGATTGCATTGGAAAACAGGGAGAACAAGCTCCTTCTGGTATCCTGGCCCCAAACAGTTTAAGGCTTTATAGCTCAATACCAAAACCTTAAACCTTATTAGGTGACAAAATTCAAACTGATTATTAGGGTCAATTAGAATTTTCAAAGATCTTAAACTTAAGCTGTCTATTTCAATAAACTGAATCAGTAATGCAGGAGTTCAAGTACACTAAATTATCAATGAAGTTAAAAGTCATATTCCTTTAAAAAAAAAAGTGGAGGAGGGGCCTGAACAATAACCCAACACGTTTCTACAGAACTCAGGATTTAACACACAATTCTGGCAGAACATCTTGGTCTCTTGCAATGTATGTTAACATTACTTTTTATTGGCACTGCCCTCTATGCAACTGGCAAATCTGAGAAACATCCATGAAACAGACCCAACCACAACTTTTTACACCTGCTTAATTCTTTTTTCTAGGAGCTGTACTTAGGAAGAAAATATTGATTAAAAACATTCTTTGCTAAAGCTAGCACAATAATTTAGCATTCCAATACCACTCCAGGACTTTAAAAAAATAAATGAGGCAAAAATGAATGAGGCAAAAATATGTAAATTCATTTGTTTCATATAATTCATTCTTGTCAAAGAAGGAATGGGCAGGGTTGTTGCATGGTGTAGACATGGACCAAATTACTTGCCCATCATCTGTACTGATTACAACCCTGAAGTCACCGATGCTGCTGCAGTTTTAATTAGCAACCATAGTATCAAATGTCCTATATTGTGACTTTTATAGTTCAAGGATTTTCAAATTTATGTTTAATAATAGTCTTAACCACTAGTTGCAAAGAAAGCCCTAAGCCGGCGAGGATGCCACTTTAAACAAAACATCTATAGTAGTATGTTTAAAGGAATTTTAAAGAAAATATTAACTTAAGATGTTAGCACATGTCAAAACATTGGATAGCCTTTGATGTCACCGATTAAATAACTTTTGCTTCTAGTTCTGGTAATGAAAAAGTAAATGGGGTGTAATATAGTGCAGCACAATTCAGCTGCATACCAGTAAACATTTCGCTGAGATCAGAGCACTAAAATTTCAGTCTGTGATGAATGATTTTTATAGACAAATAAATATATATGAGAGTAAATGCCAAATAAACACACACTCCTAACCACATTCCATCATTCTGTTTGGAAAGCCAATATTCACAGTAGCTTGTATTTATCCCAAACTTCAGATATTTAAGCAGGCATAGAATGGGCTTCTGTCATATAAAGGAACTCTCTTCTCATTAACAATTTTTCTGGGAAGCTATACAGAAAACCCTGCTTGGAAAAAAAGGCAAGAGTTTAATCAAGAGATGATTCCCCAGCGAAGAGCTGCCCTCTTCTTTAATAGTATTACCAAGAAATAAAAAGGATTAAAGTTATTCCAGAAATTTTTTAGAGGAATAAAATGTTTTTAACAACAAATCTGCTAAGTGATGCACTACAAATATTCCATCACAGTTAAGATAATTCTGCACTTACTTCTTAAAACATGTAAAAGTCTGTTAAGATACCTCTCAAGAAAGCCAAGATCTAAAGCATTTGTATTAAACTATATTCAAAAATGATGCCAAATAAGATTCTCTCTCTGCCAAAAAAACAATCAAGCATTAAACCTATTATGTAAGGCTGCTCCATCAATTTCTAAACCTGCTATTCTTGGCATAGCTGAATTTCAAATAATGTGGTTTATGAACTCCAAAATCTATCAGGAATGATCCTCTGAACTAAAGAGTGACAACGTATCAGTCATCTATTAAATAGCCAGCACTAATTTGCTTTTTTCTGTTTAAAAAACATATAGGACCTAAAATCACCACAAAGGTGTAAATTATTTAACTGAAGTTTTAAAGATTTTTTTTCTCTGCGTATTATCTGTACAATGCTATGCAGTCTCTTGTTGCAAATTGTTTCTCACTGCTGAAAATTTAGGAAATGATTTTGAAGAACTACAGAAATTCTTAACATAATGCTTAACATAACTTGAAGCACTGTGCTGTCATAAATAAAGTCATTTGGGCAGTGGTCTCTCACTCATATCTGTAAAAAAATAAGGCTAAGTCTGTTTTATTTTTAAACAGTTTCCTTATTACAACTGTTCTATGCTAGAGAGGGAGAAGTGGAAGTGGTGATGGGGTTACTACTTGACACACAACAGCTGGTGAAATATTGCTCTATTTTTTGTAACAAACACCAAGATCAAAACATTATGCAAGTTAAATTTCCTTGAAAGGTTCCCAGCAGGAGCCTTCCTTCTTGTTTTTCGCAGCGCTTGATTTCCTTTCACCCACAAAAAAACGGCTCACCAAGAACATCCATGTGCCACTAACACTAAGCAGCACTTCCTTAATCACTTATTTCCAACAATTTATGGATGATCAGTGGCAAAAAAAAAACGAGCAAAAATAATGAAAGAACGCAATGAAGCGTCCTTGAGACATACTGGCTTAGACTTCCTACTCATTTCTCTGTCTCTTTAACATTGGGGGCCTGATACAAATTAGCCACTGAGGGGGGGAAAGTCATCTGGTCATAAAATACAGTACAGGGTCACTTTTATGTAAGTTTGCCAAAAGGGACATAAACCAGGACAATTTCAAACTGTGACACAGGATAGAAGTATATTAAAACAATCTTTGTTCCTCCTCTATTGTGCTGTCATGTTGCTCAGCTTTATAGATATTCTGAGCACCAACACTGGCCTCTTCACTTCCACCTGGCCTACCTAATTAATTAAGCAAGGAAGTTACCTCAAAATTTTCTACCATTTGCTTTTATTATCAAGCACTCTCTTTTGATGTTCTTAGAGTTAACTTCTTAATCCACAGACTTTTTGTGCTGTGTTTCAAACATGAAGATGTCTGGATACTTTGCATAATTGGTCAGGATGTTGCTGTCGCTCATGGTAAATTTTATGCCATAACTTCAAGGGCAAAAAACAAAAAAAACAAAAAATCCCAAGGTGAAAGTATGCTATGGTGTGTTTTTTTATTCATGTTTCAAATTTCGCATTTCAGTAAAATACAAATGATGCCCCTTCAGAAGCACTTCTTACTGTGATAATGCATTCGATGATATGTCAAGAAGCATCACTATGGCTAGGTTATGAACACATATAAACAGCATTTATCTTTCAATTGAGAATAAACATAAATTTAACTTATGGCCTTTGTGTACACATTGTATGCACTGCTCCCCTGGGTTCCTTTGGAAGGAAGGGAGAGACAGAAATTTAATAAAATACATACCGGTACATACACTGACAGCTGAGATTTCAACATATAGGCCGAAATCCAAATAGCTCCTTAAGCCAATGCAAAAGGTTTATCGTGGACCAGGGAAATTTAAGAATTATTTTCCTTTCCACAACACACATCCCTATGCCGTACCCCCTATAATAGCAAACTCAGGTGGCTGAGTGGCAATACAGTGGAACCAAAATGACGTTACTGAGAAACAAGAGGGAGATATCAGCTTACTTGGGTGAACTTCAAGCAACTTAGAAGCCTAAAACATTAAAAAAAAAATCAGAGGGGGGAGCCTATTCTAGTCTGTTCTGATCACGTGCCGTAGGCAGGAGCAATGATTTGTAGGATGTCAGCTCGCTCTGATCAGTTTTTCGGACTCGCCAGGCAGTAGCAGGTGTTAACTGTGTCCTTCTGTAAAACATCCAAGCAGAATTGTATACCTCCCACCCTGGCTCAAAACATGGATACATAGGAAAATGTAGAAGTAAATAATGAACACATATTTTTAACAGAAAACAGAAAACTGAACTGCACACCCAAGAGGGGAGGGCCCTAGTTAAACCCTCGTCACCTATTGCCCTATTTCTGTAGGTTGACGAGGGGTTAACTTGCTTGGGACATACCACAATGGTTCCCAACTGGACGGGTCCCAATTGCAGTGTTAGTGAGCAAAGCACCTGATGCAAAACTGCAGCTGAATGCCGCACCAGAAGACCACTTGTAAGCTCCTTACAAGTTATAGTATTCTAGAAGATATACTGCAATATTTTGTTGCTGATAAACTTGTCACAAACTGTTTTAAAAACTCATGAGTTTTTGTGATCATGGGTGGGGGGTGCTATCTTTAAAAGAACATGTCTAAAGGTCCTTGTTATCAAGAACTAATTCCACAGTTCTTTGGATCACAGGCTCAGAAGGCAATGGTGTTTTGTTTTGTTTTGTTTTGTTTTGTTTTGTTTATGTATGTATGTATGTATGTATTATTATTATTATTATTATTATTATTACATTTATAGGTAAAGGTAAAGGTAAAAGACCCCTAGACGGTTAAGTCCAGTTAAATTCAACCTTGGGGCACGGCGCTCAACTCGCTTCAGGCCGAGGGAGCCGGCCCTTGTCTGCAGACAGCTTTTCCAGGTCATGTGGCCAGCATGACTAAACCACTTCTGGCACACAGAACATAGTGACTGTTGTGATATTAGTACATGACGAGCTGCGAACGCTGCAGCAAGGTCACAAGACTCAAGAGTCATGTTTCCTCTCTGTGGGAATTACACTGGGCATACCAGCTCCCACACATGTGATGTCATTGTATTTTACTATTGTATTTCCTACTTTCAGTTTTTGCATCAGGAGATGCAGACGCATTTACTGACAGCTCTGAATTATGAGCTGCTACGCAGATATATATATTCTGCTCTAAATCTACAATAAAGTAGATCTTAGCCAAATGGCTGTTGTGTGTGTTGTTTTCAAGCTGGGAACAACCGCATATTACAATTGTGCCCCTGGACTCCAGAAGCCAGAGGGCACAGAAGCTTCGTCCGCCTTGGGGGTCAGTCTCTCAACTTGCCCCCGCGGGAAGTTTTAATAACATTGGTAGCAGTTGGCTGGTTTCCGAACATCGGACCTCTGAAGTCTTCTGCCTGATGATTATTCTCCGGCGAAGAAAGCAGCCTTCTACAACGTTCTTCATTCCGGGGGAGTGCTTAAGAGAGCCGTTTCCCGCTGTGAGAAGAAGACGCGTTATCGTTGGACTGTGAGTAACCAGGACTGATTTATGAGGCAATAAACCTCAGAAGGCTAGGTTTGTTTGCTTAAATTGCTTTCTGAAGTCAGAGAGTAAAAGCCTGCTTTTTCGCCACTATGGCAAAGGATAGCAAGCAGAGCAGCAGCTCCCTTTGTTCAATGCTTACTGATGAAAATTACCAGTCATGGTTTTGAATAGCCTCCATGCCGGTTATAGTGCTATTGCATCACAGCTAGGTGCCCTGGATGCTCAAAACTTAACCGTTGCCAGAGTATTCTCAACTTTGCTAAATGAGCAAGATCGTTGTGCTGCTCAAAATGAGGCTAATGGAAGGGGGAGTGAAGCAGAAGCGTCCTCAACCCCACCTAGTGGTCCACCTGAGCATGTGCAAGCTCTTAAAGTCATACGCTGCATAAACTGTGGAATGAGAGGACACAGTTTCCAGACCTGCACAAAGCCCAAGAAAGGATCTACCCAACAAGCCGGTGGATCTACAGGCAAGGTGCAAGCCAAAGTCTACAAAGGGCGCACAGTGGCATTGCTTACACAAGGCGTGCAGGAGCAGCATACAGACTTAGCGTGGGTTATAGACTCAGCTTGTTCGCACCACATGACCGCAAACAAACGTTTGTTTAAGACTTTTGAGAAGCAAGAATCCACCGTGTCGCAGGTGAGTGGAACACACCTGAAATCGACTGGAGTTGGAACTGTTTATCTTCAAAGTCTCCAGCTATCTATTAGCAACGTGCTATATGTCCCAGAAATTGCCTACAATCTGCTAAGTGCATCGCAGCTTACCGAGAAGGGATGCGAGCTCAGACTACGCAAAGGACTGTGCACAATTTTTAAAGATGGACAGGTGATCCTTACAGCTCAGAAGAACAAAGATGGACTGTTTTTACTGTCTTTTGAAAATACTGACTGTTGTTATGATGTTGTTGACTCTTATTTTGCAGGTGCTGCTAAGTCCAAGGAGACTACCAAACAGCCACGCAGAGAAAAGGTCACAAGATGTTTCCAGCAGGTTTCTGCTGATGTAATAGGACTTTTGCCACAATCTAGAGGCGGAGCTACCTGTTATTTATTGCTGTCTGATCATTTCTCTAAATTTTCTTGGATTTATACTATGAAAAGTCCGCAGCAAGTCTTGGCCAAGTTCACTGAATTTTATGCTAAGATAGATTTCATGCATGATGGCAAAATTGAATGTTTGTATACTAATCAATTACCAGTGTTTGATTCACAGGAGTTCAAGGACTTCCTAAGTCAACATTGCATTCGGCACAAAGTTGCTGTCAGCCAATCATCGTGGAACAATGATTTGTGTGTTAAAATTAACACAATACTACGTGAGGGTATGCAGGCGCAATTGCTAAGTGCAAAGCTGTCTGAACAGAATTGGGCTGAAAGCCTATCTGCCTTCACATATGCATGGGTCAGGAGTGTTCCAAAAGGAATGGAATGCTCACCTTATGAGATACTGTTTAGCAGAAAACCTTCTGTTAAGCATCTTAAGGTTTTTGGTTCTCAGATGTGGGTGGAATCACTTGAAGGTGCAACCATCCAAGGCATTTTTATGGGCTATGAGAAAGGACAATACAGAATTCTATTGCCTTCCTCTAACACAGTAATTCTTACTCAGGAGGTAGAACCTACTGTAAAGCCGGAGACACAGGTTCTCCAAAGCTTTCCCATTGATGTCAATACATATGAGGATACTGACACCAGCAGTAGCAGTGCAAGCTCAACCACGGCTAGTTCCGACACAGGTGAAACTGTCATTGAGAGAACACGTGCTAGTTCCAGGCCATCAGATGAAGATGATGTGCTAGAATCTTTAGAGCCACTGTTTACAATTGATAAAGTTTCTCCAAAAGGCCCTGTTAAGGAGAAACTCAGCAAAGAAGATCTACATCTTGTGCGTAGATCTGAGAGAGTGACAAAGGGTCAGGCGCCCAAACGCTACTCCAAAGAGTTTGCAATCTCAGCTGTTGCTAATGTAGCTGTAGTTTGCGCTCAAAACAGAGACACTCAGGCTCACTTCACAGATGTGAGAAAGCCACAGCAACAGGTTGCAAAGTTCAACACTGTTTCTGCCAACACACACAGAGCAAGTGCTCTGGTCCCCTGGAGAGTTGGTTATCAAAGGCTCAAACTGGTAGAACCAGTCTCAGAGAGTTCCAAGGATGGAACAAAGACAACAGATTCATACTGTGTATATGATAACTGTTTGTTTACTTCTCTTAATGATGCCTTAATTTTCTCCGCTCTTACATTGTCTAATATCGGGGGAGGATGTTGTGATATTAGTACATGACGAGCTGCGAACGCTGCAGCAAGGTCACAAGACTCAAGAGTCATGTTTCCTCTCTGTGGGAATTACACTGGGCATACCAGCTCCCACACATGTGATGTCATTGTATTTTACTATTGTATTTCCTACTTTCAGTTTTTGCATCAGGAGATGCAGACGCATTTACTGACAGCTCTGAATTATGAGCTGCTACGCAGATATATATATTCTGCTCTAAATCTACAATAAAGTAGATCTTAGCCAAATGGCTGTTGTGTGTGTTGTTTTCAAGCTGGGAACAACCGCATATTACAATTGTGCCCCTGGACTCCAGAAGCCAGAGGGCACAGAAGCTTCGTCCGCCTTGGGGGTCAGTCTCTCAACTTGCCCCCGCGGGAAGTTTTTCATAACAGTGACGAGTGCCAGATCACACAGAAACACCATTTACCCTCCTGCTGCAGCAGTACCTATTTATCTACTCACGCTGGTATGCTTCCAAACTGCTAGGTTGGCAGGAGCTGGGACAAAGCCATGGGAGCTCATCCCGTCATGCGGATTCAAACTGCCAACCTTACAATCGGCAAGCCCAAGAGGATCGGTGGTTTAGACCACAGCACCACCTGCATCCCTATTACATTTATATATCAAGGTGGTTTAACAGTTCTCCCCACTCCATTTTATCCTCACAACAATCCTATGAAGTAAGTTATGCTGAGGAATTGTGTCTGGCCCAATGTAACTCGCTGAGCTTCTTGGTCAAGTGGGGACTTGAACCCTGGTCTCCCTAGTCTGACATTCTAACCACTACACCACACTAGCTCCAAAGAGCCATGAGGGGAAAGAAGGACACTCCCATGGCTGTTTTGGAAATGCTTGCAGAAGGGCTTCCTCAAACCATCACACAGTGCTGTAACACTATTCACTATATATTCAAATTCAAAATTCAAATTTATTGCGGCTATAAGCCCATAAAAACATAAAATATGGAATATATAACATAAAGTTACAGCATACCATAGACCTTGGAGTCATAGGGAATCAAACCACAGCACAAATACAAGTTTTAACATTGCAACCAAGGAGCAGAAAACAAAAGTATTAGTGGTCGTGTAGTTGGCCACAGCGCCTTTTTTGAGATATGACAGAGTTTAAAAACCTTGCCACCTGCAAGGTTGTATAGGAATCATTGTCTTGCAGGCATAAGGCAAGGTGTGACTCAGCTGGTGCACCTGTAAGTTTCTGAGTTATTGGTCTTAGTAACTTTGCCCGAGCCTCACTATGCAGGGGACAAATAAAGATTATATGATGGAGAGATTCCGTCGACTTTTTATCGCAATCACAAAAGGGGGAAACTAAGCCCTTGGAAAATCTATGTCTCAGGACATTAGAAGGAAAAACATTAAACCTCACTTTGGTGAAAGCGAATCGGTGCCCAGCAGTGGAAAGGGAGGATAGGTATAGAGGGACATGATGTAATGGAACAACTCCAAAATTCCGAGGCGAGCAGACACCCCCACCCAGCATATGATTACGCTGTAGCTCCAAATCGTCCAGTCTTTGTTTGATTAATCTTTTTGCCGAAGCAGGATCTAAGTTAAGTGAGTCTAAAGGAGAGATTCCAAAAGACAGAAGTTTGGCGTGGATTTTCCCAATCCAAGGTTTTACAAATTCGTCACGCCAAAGACATTGGACGAGTGCTGTAACAACTCTCATGCTTCTGCTTGCACAAGCAGAAGGACATCCTTGATTTAGCTTCATTTTTCTGACACAGTGCTCAAGTGCATGGCATAAAATAGTCCTTCCACAAGTAGAAGACACCTTCCACATAGGAAAGTGTAGCTTGGCTCTAACACAATGACACTGAGAAACTGACAATTCACATAATAGGTAAATTATTCCCAAAAGAACCAGTAGAAGCACCAGCTGCATATTAACCAAAAAAAAGTCCAGCAGCAGATGAACAAAATCTCCTTGGGTAAAATATAAATCAAGAATTAAAATATAGGAAATTAATTATATTGCCCTTCTTGTGTGCTTTTAATGCTTTGTGCATCACAATGAGTGAATAAGTGAAAAAGTGGATTCTAAAAGTAAGCCTAAGTGAAATAATTTGGGTAGCTAAAACAATTATGTTTGTTTACTATCAAGGCAATAATGAACTCCAAGAAATTTAACAAGGATGTAAGTACTGAAAACCAGCTTTAGAGTGAAGACGGATCTATCTAGATTTACAATTTAAAGAATATGGAGAAAACTGCAGACCCAATTAAAAAATGTAACAGTGGACTAAGGGAAAAGGCCATTTAAGCCCCTTTTAAAAAGCAGTGAGTTAATCCCCTTAGGCCTAAAATATCCTGTCTGAATTAACAGAATGGTTTAATTAAAACCCTAGACAGAGAATCGTGTTTAGTTTGATTTTCAGAACACTGCATCCATCCGTGGTGAGTGGCCAATTTCCGTATCTGTATCTCTGTGTAATATGGAAGTGGTTTAAAAAAAACAACTTTTGCCCAAGGGAATCAATGGGAGCCTTCCAGAGGAACCATATGCCATAGACAATGAATGCCATCAATTAGAACAGAATAACTCACAATAAATTTGTAAGCAGCAAGGGGTGTAGTGATGAGGATTTATCTTTTTTAAACAAACAGAAAATATTAGTCTAGTTGTTATAAAAATTACTAAGGCCTACTTTTCATTATCGAATTATGTCATAATTTATTATACAATATATTACACTGGGTTAGGGGGTTATGTTCTAGCAGTCAAGCCATCAGCCGGTACCCAAAAAGAGTCAGAAGACTTTCTTTCATAATTGTAAATTTAACACTGTCTGTTCCTTAACTGTAGAAATAGGTTCAGGTAGGTAGCCGTGTTGGTCTGACACAGTCAAAATATATTAAAAAATTGTCCAGTAGCACCTCAGAAACCAACTAAGTTTGTTCTGGGTATAAGTTTTTGTGTTCATGCACACTTCTTCAGATAAACAGTAATAGTAGTAATAGGGTTAGGAAAAGGCAGCAGAATTACATATTCCCATCAGCCTTAATCAAAAGCAGTATAGCTATGGTCCAGGGACAAAGCCACGGTGAACACTATCCAAGACCTGTTTCCAAAATCAGCACAGATAACAACAATCATGTCGAAAGAAGCAGGGACTGGGGGGGAGAGTGTTGTGTGTTTCTAAAGAAAATGCACATTCCTTAGCTGAATCCCAGCTCCATAATGATGATTAGGGGATTGGTATCATTACATCTGTGGAGGCCTCAGATATCAGATACAGATTGAAGTCCCACCTAATGGGAAAACCTCAAGACTTGTTCGGTGGGAGGATAAATGGCTTTTCAAATGCTATAAAAATACTCACCATAAAGTAATATCAAACATCAGTTCACATGTTTTGAATTAGATAGTTCAGAATTCACTCACTTCAACACTTACATCCTCATAGAGACTTGTGCCTACTTCCCTTACCAAATGGTTTGGGAGCACCTAATCTTGCTCCCTGAAATTTGCCATTTTAAAGGAAGGTGTAAATAGATACAAGGAAAAAGTGAAGCGTTTTAATGGTTTATAATCAGGCTGCTACATTTAATCAATTTATCCAGAAGCACATTTACACAGATATTTTTTTTAGCTCTAATTTATTTACATTTTTTAATATAGTAAAAAACAAATTCATTATTTTGAAAAAACCTATTTCCATTTCATTTATTGAGGAGTATGATTGTGTGTGTAAGAAAGTTTCATAAACACAAACACACACACACACAACAGACACAAAAATTCCTCTGAAGGCACGGTATGTACATTTTCATACACCACCACCTGTGAAGCAATGCAAGTATCAGATATTCAGTGAGGGGTGACAGCTCAATGGTAGAACATCTGTTTTGCATGATGAAGGCCCCAGGTTCAATTCATGTCATCTCCAGGTACAGGTGAGAAAGACTCCTGTCTAAAAACCTGGAGAGCCACAGTCAGATATGTTGACAGTACTGACTGAGATTGACCAATGGCCTGACTAGCAGCTTCCAGGATCACTGGGATATCTGAACCATTTTCATGCTCATACGCTGTCATGTGCATTTTGTCCTGTCTGACTACTAAGGTGGGTGAGGTGAGGTGCTATGAGAATGGGCTTCAAAATATAAATCTGTCGGAACAGGAATATGAAGGAGACTTCTAGATTGTATCTATGGGGACTCCACATGAAGAGGAAAGGGTTAATTCAGATGGCAGAGGTGGAGGATAACCTGCAGAAGGAAACTAAGAGTAAGAAGGAGAACATACCAAACAATGGGAGGAGTTAGCAGTCAGCAGCTGTTCTATTTAGCTGATTGCAGTCTCTGAGAGCTTGAAGTGTGTTTTGAGGGGAAGGCCCAGAGTGCTGTCACAGTGAGCCTGGTGCAAAATTTTACTCAATTTTTTAAGTGTCAGCCCAATGGTGGACCTGTCTTTTTGTGGCCCTGAAGCTTGAACAGTTATGGGGGCACATTTGCAACCAGCAATGTCTTAGGCAACCACTGTTATTTTCTTCAATGGGGTTGTTCCACAACAGATCACTGTACCTTTACAACAACTGTGCTACTGACTCTCAAACTTTGGGATGGTTGAAATATATACAACCAAAAATTAATCAATTTCAGTCGTGTGACTCAAGTTGGGTCTACTAGACCCAAAATTGTAAAGCAATGGGACTAAGGTTGCTTCTGGGCCCCTTCAAGATTAGGTCCCCTGAAACTTAAGCTTCATTAGTTTCATAGTAGTCCCTTGTGTCAATCGCAAGCATTCCATAAAGTTAACTATTCAGGTTAAGTCACATTCAACACTGAATATTCTTGTTATTTAATAAACCGTGTCTAAATTATTAATGCACAATTCATATATAACCTAATATATTAAGAGGACTAGCTTGAATGCAGACCAAGAGTTTTGTTGCTACTATTATATATCTTTAAGTGCCTATTACTCAGGTTTATACATAATTATTGCCAATGCCAATTACTATCATCATTTAATACACATCAATTTGTTTTAGCATAGATTCTAAAAGCTGGCCATTAGTTTTGTAAATATAGTGTTGTTGGCTGCTCATAGTAGTTTAACCATCACATTCACATATATTTAATATCCACGCACCTTTTTTAAACCAGCAAAGCCTTCCGACTCCAGAAAGAAGAAAGCAAAGGGCATCAGTACAAACAAACAAAGGTTGGAAAAGAGAGAAACAAGATTCCATAAGCCTAGAGAAAAACAAAATGTATGTGTTACTTGTGAAAACTGCAGAACCTTTAAAGTATAACACAAAATGAGTTCTATCACCCAAATATAATGCTCACTGACACTTTCACTACTCTGAATTACTTAGTTTGAAAACTAAATTCCTCTCTTGGAGGAAACCAATTTTCTGGATCCTTCTCAATCAGGGTTTTGGCCTGGTTTTGGCACAGAAACTGCTTGTATGATAGCCTCTGTCATGAGGAGAGATGGGTAAATATGTCCCTGTTAAGTTCCTTGACCTCTGATCCTGGCCCAGCTGCGCTGGCTGCCAATCAATTTCTAGACCCAATTCAAAGTGCTGGTTTTGACCTATAGAGCTTTAAATGGCTTAGGGCCGCAATACCTCAAGGACTGCCTCCCCCCAAGACCCTGCAATCATCCTGTGAGGCCCTTCTTCATGTGCCCCCTCCCAAGAGAGGTCTGCAGGGTGGCAACATGAGAACGGCCCTTTTCTGCAGTGGCTCCCCATTTGGGGAATGCTCTCCCCAGGGAGGCTCTGGCTCACCTGGTGCCTTCTGACTTATCTTTAGGCACTGCACAAAAATGTTCCTGTAATACCTGGCCTTTGGCAGATTAAGCGATCTAGGGCCTTTAAAATGTGTTTTTACGGGGTGGTTTCTTTTGTTATTATGTAATCCATTTAGTGTTTTCGTTTTGTATATTTATGTTGTGCACTGCCCTGTGATCTTTGGATGAAAGACTGTATATTAAATAAATAAATAAATAAATAAATAGGCATCTGAAGTGGCTCAGTTACGTGCCACATGTTGTCTAGCTTTCTAAAAATTACTGCAGGCAGTGCAACATAGAACTCAACCCCATGCATTCAAAGTTTGGCCCTCTTTTCTTTCGAAGAGCCTATGAGGCAAGCAGCTTGTGCAAGATCTTCGTCAAGGGGGGCAGGGAATCAAACTACACCCTGAAAATATGTTTGGAATGTTTTGCTATGCACACCTAATTGTTCTCCTATGCTTACTTTGTCCACTTGTGTGCCAAAAATTGCTTTTATATGTATGAAGAAGCATAGGCATATTACTGCCTGTAACTCTTTTAACCCCAAAAGAGAGGATATCATAAAGGAGGAACAAAAGGTTGTGCGGGGAGGGGGTAAACTGGCTGGGTGCGCAAAACATGGGGGGAGCAACCACACCCTAAGCATTAATGCGGCTGATGACAAACTACAATGTATGAAGGATTTTATGAGCAACCCACACAAACCTTGCCAGCTTAACTGATACAATCTAAATGTTAAAGCATTTAAGTAAAAGAAAACTGCAATTAAGCAAGCATGTTACCACTTCTGATAAAGCCTCACCCTTGCCGACAGTACTTGTGGAATAGAATGCAAGCCCTGCATTGTGTGGATGTGGAATTTTCACTATATTCTATCCCCATCTGCTGGACGCATATGAGATAACAACAACCTCACATTTGTCATGTTCATTTTATTACAGTACTTAAGTTCCAATATCTCAGAGTCTTGAAATTGAGCTAAATTTATCTGGTGTTAGACATACTGTACTTTAAAATTATTGTTTTCACTTTAAAAGGTTATCTACCTTGGCTTTCAGAATCATTACAAATTAATAACTGAACTAAAATCAGTAGCCTATTCCAGTTAGCTCAGTTGATTACGAGCGTGGTGCTCATAATGGCAGTGTTGTGGGTTCAGTTCCCATACATGCCACCTGCATAGTCCTGTATTGCAGGCGGCTGGACTGGGTGATCACTGGGGTCCATTCCTTAGGTGTTTGCATCAAGCACAATGCATTTTTTCAAAGTTTTCAAAAGGTTTCTGAATTCAATTAGACATCCTTTATAAAGGAATCTACAATAGGAACAGACTGCAAAATTATATGCTTACATGTAAATTACAGGTATTACTATGCAAAATAAGATAACAAACTTTATGTAGGAGCTTCTGGTTTTAAACTACCATGTGCACCCCCAGGTACCAGATCAGGGCAGAACATACAAAAATATATTTTTATTAATTCAATTTCTCTATGAAGGACTCAAGGGAAGTAACACATTCTAGTGCAAGAATTAAAAATAGTAAGTATCTAAAACAATCAATGCTAGTGCTTAATAAAAAAAAACCCACAAATTAACTTCATCAGAATGACTGAAGACCCCCAAGCACACAAATTCAGCAGCTAACTAAAGTTAATATAAACTAAAGTTTATATATAAAATCCAATATCACACGGAGATAAGCTGCTGACTAAGCAGTATGCTCCACCTGTTCAATGACTCTCCCACCCCCCCAAAAATATGGTGAATTCAAGGTCATTATTTCACAGACCCTTTTTCCACATGTCACTAATTTATTTATTCAATTTATATTCCATTTTGCCTTCAAGGAGCTCAAAGGGGCACACAGGTCTTTTCTCACCACCACCTCACAAGGCAGGTGAGACAGTGTCTGGTCCAGCACTACTCAGTGAGCTTCATAGCTAAGTGGGGATTTGATCCTGGGTTTCCCAAATCCTAATCTAACTGCACACCACACTAGCTTTCTCATCTTCAGGGCAAAGAAACGGGATAACTCCTGTCTTGCACAGCCAATAATCTTGCTTCTGCACTGCAAACTAAAGCAGTGTTTTTCAACCTTTTTTGGGCAAAGGCACACTTGTTTCATGAAAAAAATCACGAGGCACACCACCATTAGAAAATGTTAAAAAATTTAACTCTGTGCCTATATTGACTATATATAAAGTAATTTTCCCACGGCACACCAGGCAACGTCTCGCGGCACACTAGTGTGCCGCGGAACAGTGGTTGAAAAACACTGAACTAAAGGACCAAAAAGAATGGCAGTCTTTATATACACATTCCCACACATCAGTCACTCAAAGCTGAGTTACCATTGATGATCTTCATTTATCTCATGCCCCCTTAAATCAATTCATTGTACAGCTGGATATGTGGGTTCTCATATGCAGCTTATTGCTATTGCCGTGCTGGAGGATGACCAGGAGCTCCCTGAGGCAAACATCATGGAGGAGCAGCCTGTCAATGAATTGTGAGGCAAAGCAGGGGCATCTGGGGCCCACAGAAGGCACAACAACCCATCCTGCTCCTCAAGACAGAGGAAGCCCCTTCAAAGAATTGGGGGGGGGGAGTGGCCTACGGAGCACAGGCACCCAACACTACAAGTTCAGTCGGCCACCAGACACCGTAGTACACTCCTGAAGAACAAGAATAAAAGAATATTCCTGAACAAGCTATTCTTCCCAAACAAACAAATTCCTCAGGCAACATGGATGGTCTGAAGCTGTGCTCTGGTGGAGCTCTGAAGGCTCAAGTCTTTGCACCAGCTTCATAACTTGTGTTATCCTTGTCTACCTAGCTATTTGCTGGGCCTCCCTCTGTTTTGACTTTAGACTGCCTTTGAACCATGTTACCCCTGGGTTTGAATGTATGACCACCATCAGACTGCGATTCACATACCGTTCACTGCTGACTCTCAGCTGCACTGCTTGCGTTATCACCTGTGCAACGCCAGTTGTGTGTGGTTCAGAATACTAATCTGAATACAGTATTGGACAGAAGTAGAGCAGGACATCTCTGACCTCATAAAAACAAACCCTATAATGAAAACAAAGCAGCCACTCTTCCCAAGTTTCATTCTTCCCACACAGAACCAGAATGACAGCTAATTGGGGATGCCGCCACAGCCCACAAATCTAGTATAGATAATTGAGGATTGTCAAAAAGACAGCATTCAACCCCTTCTGAAAAATAGTTAAGTTGCATCTATCCAATGGAAGTCCTGTTTGTTTGTTTGTTTGTTTGTTTGTTTGTTTGTTTGTTTGTTTAACTGGACTTACAGTCACCTTGTCCCAAGACCTCAGGGTGGAAAAGAGAATGCTAATTATTGTACCATGTCCCTTGCCACCAAAAGCCAGTTTGACAAAAAGCATCTTGTATCAATTGCAGAAGGTGTACAAGTTCAGGATTTGGAGAGCCCTTATGAAAAAAGAGCATTCTAAAGATGAAAAGCAGGTAAGATTACCTGCCCAGTTTACTGAATGCCCCTACTTAGGATGAAAAATATTTCCTAAGGTAATCTGTGTACCCTAACGGTTCTGATTTGATGCATAGCTGGTACACTTAAGATAATTTTGTGTTACAAATTCAAGTACCAATATTAAAATTCTATAATACAAACCATGAATTAGAGATCCATTTAACCACTGAATATAGTAGCTATGTGGAAAAGAGAGCAGGATTTCATTGCTGATTATTGAGAAAGGTAGAAGAAGGACAGCACCAGCTGAAACTGCAAGAGTAAATGTACTCAAGAATAGCCTGAAAATCAAAAAGAAGCATTATTGTTATTGCAAATACAACAGTTCAGACACAAACTGTTAAGTCAATGAAAACATCTTAAAAAGAGCTTCATTGCATAACTGCCACTGCTTTGCAGGCACCAGAGCTAATATTCAACATGCAAAGTTTATTATTATTTTTAAATAGAATGGAGACCTATCAAATATTAGCTGCTATTCTTATTAATTTATATATAGCTTACACATACCAAAATGGCCTCTAAGCAGTTCAATTAGCACACCACCCTCTCACTTCCTTATCTTTCCTTATACCTCACAAAATACTATTCCTGAATGTGTTCAAGAAAACCAAGCAAGTCAAATCTGTCAAGGTTAATGAAAGTGCTCCCTCTGCTGTACAAGTCTAGTACTGCTGAAGTGATGAAAAGCTCTGCATGGGAGCAAATTCAAACAAATTTTGGTTTGCAGATGAATACTAAAAGGGAAACACACACATATGCCACAATCCAAAGAACAACACAACTAGATTGGCATGCAAAAGCAGGCTCTGGGATGAGCATTGTCAGATTGCAGCTCCCATGTCATATGGAAAGCCAGTTAAGATAATAGTCATACCTCGGGTTGCAAACGTGATCCATGCGGGAGGCACGTTTGCAACCTGCAGCGTTCACAACCCGCAGCGCCGCATCTGCGCACGTGCGTGATGTGATTCGGCACTTCAGCGCATGCGCGTGACATCATTTTGCGCTTCTGCGCATGTGCGAGCGCCGAAACCCAGGAGTAACCCATTCCGGTACTTCCAGGTTCGGCGCAGTCCGCAACCCGAAAATGCGCAACCCACAGCATTCGTAACCCAAGGTATGACTGTATTACTTTTATAACAGTTTCTTATAAAAGCTATTCAAAAAGTCAAAATTCTCAGTGGACACCTAAGTTTTAAAGAAAATTTAAATACGGGGAATGCAGATTCTATTTTCAGATTTTGCTTTCATCAGGCTATTTGATCCATAAACACTGACATTGTCAAAAACTAAGAGCTAAAAAGCCATGCAAGCAGCATATATTTTAGTTTTGTGCTTGGCGAGCCAAGAGTATTCTTCTTCTACAACAGAAAAAAACACTTATTTGGCCTCATTCACTCATTATACTAAACCATGGTTTATTAAAATAAATTAAAACCATGTCTTAGTGTTATGTAAGAATCCTGACCAGAAGCGTAACTATGGTTTGTTCAGTGATTTGAAACCATGGTTTGTTTTTGGTTCACCAAACATTGGCCTGGTGTTACAAGCGAACTCAGCATCCTTCTTTAACCACAGTTTGTGTCGTCCCCCCCAACTCTAGAAAAACTACAAAAGCTTGGGGCAAGAGTAGCTGGAAAACAAATAAAACTTTGGAAAAACAATCCATGATTCATTTGATTGTCTATGGGTTTAGCGTTATATACAAGCCAGACCTATATCTGCATAGCACCGGAAAGGTAATGATAGCCTAAATAAGATATACATATACATACAAACATATACATACGAAATTCTATTGACAATAGCATCTTCATCCTCTTGCTCATCTGAAAAATAATATATATTTGTATTACATTTTATTTCCAAGACAACTGTTGCCTGCTTTTTACTTCTTTTCCAACATTTTTATATATAAAAAGTTAAAGTGATCAAAATGCACAGATTACAAATCAGTGAACCCTTGTTTAGACTGCCCTAGTCTTTGCCTTAAAACAGATGCCTACACAGCAAGATAGCCCAATCTTTGCGCTGTCATAGTACAATGCTCCTATATACAAGCTTTTTTTCCTCCACTAATCTCAAATTTAGCATTTGAGTCTGCATCACAGTTTACAAAACCTATTGTTCTTGACTGCCTGCCTTTGGACAGTCAATGAGGCAGCAAGTGAGGAAGTCACTCGTGCTTCCTCGATGACTGGTTTTAACTTTTACATAGGCAAGAGCATTATCCAGTGCATAAACAAAACAAACATCTCTCCCTTAACCCAGTGGTGAAGCTACCTGCTCCAGGCACTGGGAACAGCGTACATCCGGGGGGGGGGTGTATCGGGGGGGGGGGGTGCACGACAAGCTGGCCTGGGGCATTTGTGGCAAGCGGCACACATCCCAGGGGGTGCAGCAGAGCATCCCAGGGATGGAGGCAGCCATGATGTCAAACCCCCCCCCCCGGATGGCACCCGGGGCAGACCGCTGCCCCCCTGCCCCCACCTTCGTCCGCCAGTGTCTTCACCCTCAAATGAGACCCAGAAATGCCAACAGAGGAAGCACAAGTGACTTAAGTTTCCTCCCTTGCTTGCTTTGGTAGAATGTCCTACGGCCATATTATGCTTATTTTATTTGCACACTTATATACCACCAATATTAAGAAAAAATATGGCACTGCAAAGCATAACATGAACAATAAAATTCCATTAATAAATTCCATTGATAAAGAGAAGTGAAATCTCAAAGCACTTTGAAACCATAGGTAAAAAGTTTATTTGTGGATGGGAGTGCACATAATTTGGGGGGAAATTAGAATACAGTCGTACCTCGGCTCCTGGATGCCTTGGGAGTTGAACGTTCCAACTCCTGAACAATCGAAAACCAGAAGTGAGTGTTCCGGTTTTCAAACATTCTTTTGGAAGCCAAACATCCAACAGGGCTTCTGTGGCTTTCGACTGGCTGCAGGAGCTTCCTGCAGCCAATCAGAAGCCACACTTTGGAAGTCGAACGTTTCGGAAGTCGAACTGATTCTGTTCGACTTTCGAGGTACAACTGTATGTACAATTCTTAATTTGTCATCATCCTTTCTTTTCTTCTTAGCACTTTGGCTTTGCTTTAACAATGTTAAAGAAAATGGAAAATTGAAATTGTGCTTCCTCTGTGTTCTACCATGAATTTATATTTACAGATTGGACTAGCAGACATTCTCTGAATAGGATGACTCCCCGCTCCAGCCTTGATAGGCAAGGTCTTCAAGACTGTTGCCTCCTCTTCCAGGGGAGAATTTGTCCTGCCCTCCAGACCTAACTGGCAGAAAAGAAACAACCCCTCAACCCCAAAATAAAACATAACTCAGGGTAGATAGGAAATGAGAAACAGATTTAAAAGAGGTTTAATTTTAAAATTTACAACTGTAAGGTGCAAGACAATATGAAACCATATTAAGTTATTAGGATTTGAATTAAGAATATATATATGTGCAAAATTTCATGTTTAAAGAGGAAAAGAGGAAAAATACAGTTTTGGAATTTTGAAACCTTAGAAAGCTCCATTAAAATATTGTCAGAAAAGAAATGAAAATGTAATAAAAATATTATGCAAGGTTTTTTTAATCAAACTTCATATTTGTTTTTTATCATGCTTCATATTTGTACTTTATAAAAGTACTGTATTTCATAAAATTTTAAATAAAAAAAAAGAGTAATGTGAAAGTTTAAAGGAATTCATTTTCATAAAGCTACATTTATAAATGTACAGAATGTTAGAGATGAAAGTGAAGAAAAATGTCAAGATGGCTTGATGGTGCAAGCCACCAGAAGCTTACCCTTACCCAAGTATAACTTAGTTTTTTGACGGATAAGAAATGACCAACCAGATGCCTGTGGGAAGTCTGCAAGCTGGACATGAGCGCAACAGCCTTCTGCCCACCTGCAATTCCAAGCAACTGATAGTTGGTGGAATAATGCCTGACAGTGGAAGCAGAATATAGCCTTGGATAGCATTGCCCTCAATTAATTTGTCTATAATAACATAATTGAGTACAAATAAATTTGGATGTTAAGTTTATGTTTTATTAATTTTTCAATTTGCAGATTTAACAAGGAATTGGGGGAAAATATCATGAAAAGATGGGGAATAAAGTAAAGAAGCAGAAAACAGGAAAAATAGTACTAACAGTAATAGCAAACCATAATATATTGGATACACTGACCATCAATACGTGGATCTTACATTAAAAATACAAATTAATATAAGCCCTCCAGTTAAACTTTAATCTCAAACCCTTACCGTAAATAGTATATCATTTACTGACATAATAATGATAAACTAAATTAGCAATCCTGAACCCATATTTATTTAGACTGCAACCATAATACTATTTGTACCACTAGGATCCCTGTCATGCAACTATTCATTAGATTACCACCATGCAGTCTGTAGACATTTGGCTAGGTGGCAGCATGGCATAGATAATGAGCTTTCTTTCTGGCAATTGCAGTAAGGTGCTTTCCAAGACTGGTAACACGCATCTGCTTGGGCAGGTTTTGCCCCACTAGGTTACTGGCCCATTTTACATATGGTGCTGCTACATTACTTACTTGTTGTTGATTATTTTTTAGATTGTATGTATAGTTTAGTACTTATTTATTCTTATACGTATTAACAATTTAGTATTGGAATTTTAGGTGGTAAACTACTTGGAGATCCTTTTATCAGAAGCAATATATAAATTATTTAAATAAATAAACTTCACCTTCTATTAACCAACTTGCAAAATTATAAATGAAGAAAACAGGCACAAATTAAGAGCTAAAGTCCTAACAAGTTGGGAAACCCACACTGCAAGAAATAAAGGTTGGGCAAATACAACAAAGAGATAATGTAAAATAGTACGGCTCTCTGGTCAAACACAAACTTTCCCCTCATCACACAAAACACCTTTTTGGCACTGTGCCCCAAAATCACCAAGAGCATCTCATCTATTTCCCATTTTGATTGCAGTCTACATATGACTATAAAAACAGTTACCTCCTTTCCTCTTGTATCTTCTGATAATGAAGTAGGATACAATATACAGAATAGCAAACAGAAGAAAACAGATCTGAAAAAGAAAGTTACAGAGTGAAGAGATTCACATCATATAACAAACAACAATTTAGTTTTCAAAAATACTAAATTGACACAAGTTATAATAAATAGAAAGAAAACATTATACCAACAATATAATTACTAATATGCAATGCTTATGTTATTTTGGCTATTTTTGTAGCTTTCCCGAAGTACTAATTTTACTGCTGCAAGGGCCACACATAAGAAAATTCACCATTATATCTTCTTAACTGGTCAAGATATATTAAAAAGGCCAGATTGCAAAGGAATTAATCCATCATTTTTCAGGAACAATGTGTATTAATATGCAAGATGACTGCCAGTCTTAAAGTCCAGTGAGTATGCCAGCAAACTTCTGTTTTGCTTGCACAACACATTTGAAGATATAATCTGGCAAATGACCCAGAACACCAGTAGGATGCAATGATGGCACTCCAGCACTCCTGCAACACACAAAGCCTGCTAATTCATTGCACAAATCCATGTATTTTTTACTGGATCAGGCTTGTGAGAAAATAAACTATGCACTAAAATGGTGTTGAACTTTATACTAATCATTTGTATTTCTTTCAACCACTGACATGTAGACAACCACTGTACCCAGAATATAACACAGGAAAACAAAGCCAGACATGTTAGAAATAAAGTAGGAACAAAATGAATGGAAAGTTAATCAAAGGTTTTAAAACATTACACTTCCTGTAGTAGCCCCACAATCTGACACTAAAAATCCAACTATTCAAATTCATAATTTATGGGATGTCGGCTCCCAATTCTACCGATAATTGACTAAGGCTTGCAATCCTATGAACACTTACCTACCAGCGAGCAAAGACTCCAGAATTTGGGGCTGCACAAAGCATCTCATGTCAAAGGACAAAGTATAAAGTTTGCAATTTGCACTACATGTGAAACAACAACTACTGTATGTCTTCCTTCTTACAATGACTGGCAAGTGAACAGAGTGATCAGTGGAAATCAGTGGCAATGTATCTTTCTAACCTGATTTCTTCTTTTATAATCATGTCAGACCTTGAACTTTTTCATTAAAAAAATCTTACAATCATCATCATACTAATAGAAACTAGGAGAATGGAATACAACAGTGTTGGCAATGTGGTGCCCTCAAGCTGTTGTGGACTGCAACTCCCAGCCTCAGGCAGCAGGGTCAACAATGAGGAATGATGGGAGTTGTAGCTCACAGAACCTGAAGGGTACCAGATGGCTGCCCCTGGAATCAAGTGTCTAGAAAGAAAGAATGGCTGCCGTGGTTGAATAGGAATATTCTACACTGCAACATTCTGTTGCAGGTCCCACTTGACTCTTAGCATAATTGAAACATTCCGATACAAAATGTGATGAAAAATGCAACATGAAAGTTAGTATTTCCTCTAATAATGATTGTCTGTTCAATG
Organism: Lacerta agilis; assembly: GCF_009819535.1. Classification (NCBI taxonomy): domain Eukaryota; kingdom Metazoa; phylum Chordata; class Lepidosauria; order Squamata; family Lacertidae; genus Lacerta; species Lacerta agilis. Next base: position 44,701,481 of record NC_046323.1, on the reverse strand, counting down.
TGATGTTGCCCATTGATAGCAAATGGCTAATGGATTGCACTCCTCACATACACAAATTCCATTTTACTATTAATCATGTTTAGTAGTCAGTATGCTGGTTAAGAAATTACTGGTACACCAAACCATGGTTTGGCATTATGTATATAAGAAGAGTAATTAATAATACTAAAAGTACAAAAGCACAACTGTGCCTTAAATGTCTGAGTAGAAAAGCAGAATAGAGATTACTAAAACAACAAAAATAACTCTTCATAAAAATATATTTTAACTTTAAAGTCGAGTTTCACATTAAATATTGACTGAAAAGGCATCATGTACTTTGAAGAAGAACAAACTCAGGACGAAAGGGAGAAATGAGCTAAGAGGAAGGCACGTTTGGCAAATCCTCGCCGTGATCAACTCCTACCTGGATCCAAAATTGGTCTCCACAGTTGCCTACGGACACACTGTTAAGACCATATTCATGGAAGACAATCTTACTCAGCTATGAGTGATCACCAAAGAATAAGATTGACTGTATATTTTGATGGAAGTAGAATATTCCCTCCCTCCCCCCCCCATGCATATGTCAGGACTTAATCTGAGCTGGATTGTACCTGAACAGTATATTAATTTGCAATTTCTTTGGACTCTGGCTTTATTCACTGTGCTTTCACTCAAATTAGCTATCTCTAAATGCCAAAAACCAGTTATATCAAATGACTGGACACATCAGCACTCTACAGGCCAGCGCTTGTCAGCATATAGTACCCCATTCCTGGTTCAGCTCATCTTACCCAGCACTTGTCATTAAAACCCTGCAGAGTGCTTCTATTATCCTTCATTCTCAGGGTTTCAGGAAGGAGATAATGAAAAAACTAGAGGGTTGTTTATGCAAAGACTATTTTAAAATACATTATCTACAATTAATTGGCTAACACTTACGTTCTCATGCAAAAAACACTTATGGATTAAAAATGGCTTGCTTTGCCAAGTTCAATTTGACTGGAAGCAGGGTCATATTTAATTCTGAAACAGTACTTCCAACCCACAGCGAGAGATCTATTATTCCAAATTAAATCAGTGTGATTTAAAGCCAGAATAAAGGTAGTTCACATTTTTGCAGAGAACACCTAATGCCATGCAGGGATTTGCACATGCAATCAATTTCTGACTTCCAACTGCAGCTGCCCACAATTTCATCACAGTGATGTTCAAAGTGTATTTTTAGGATAGAGTAGGAAATGGGTCTATAAACAATTTGTCAGGTGATGCTATAGAGGATAATAAAAAGTATATCCTTTCCTCACCTCTTCCTCATGCTAAACCTCATCCAGTGATCTACAACTAACCAACATGGTTGGCACCCATGTGTCTCGAGAGACAATGGAAGAGTGTGCCTTTGGGGATGAAGTCAAACCATTGGAGGGTTACATCTGCTGCGGCTGTAGAGACCAATACAGGAGGGACATGTTTTGTTGCAGCGGGGGCAGATGAAGGCACTAAAAACTAGAGTGGTTAGATAAATCGCCTAGAATGAAACATTATACGTAAGAGATGGCAGCTGCCAGCATATCCTTACAGATAGTTAATTTCAATTGCACAGTATCTTTCAGTTGTTTGGCTAGTGGTTGAGACTTCACCAACAAAACTACAAAATGATACAAGTGAAATTAACTGTCAGTAGGATACACTGGCAGCTGCCATGTATTTTTGCATACAATGTTTCATTCTAGTGATTTAACCACTCTCCAGTTCCTAGAAGTTTACATACCATATATTCTGTAATAGGGCAAAGAAAGGTTGGCAATGTTATTACCACATTCCAAGCATATTGTGTCCAAGGATCAACATTTCTCATGGCTAGCGCTTGCAAAAGTAACTGAATTTAAGCTCTAGAACTTCTTAGTGATCAGATGCTGTACTTAAAAGGTTGGGGTTTTTTTAAAAAAATGCCTAAAATCTGGGGCAGGGGGAGATTATACAGCTCTAAATCATTCCTTAGATTCCCCCAACCTCAACTCAAGAGATGGTTCTGCAATAACAAAATACTACATACAAAAAAAAGGTCAAATGATGCAGGTCTGACAAGAAGCCATAACAACTCATAGCAAGCAAATAAACACCCACAAAGTGAGAGGCAGTCCACATTAATGTCCTGAAGTATATTAACTCTTGAGTAAAAGCAGCAGGAAATATAACCATTTGTGCACCATCTTCAAATTGCTGATACAGAACTGCATGTAAACCTGGAAAGGCCATAGTGCAGCCTTTTTCAACCTTGGGTCCCTAGGTGTTGTTAAACTACAACTCCCATCACTCCTAGCCAGCATGGCCAGTGGTCAGGGATAATGGGAGTTGGATAAAAATGCTGAATGTGTATGCGGATAGATGACTGCATGGAAACATGAGGTTGAATCCAGGCTGAAGGGGGCAGAAGCTGAAACAGGTTAAAGCACTTCCACATGTGCTCGAAAAAGCACAGCCATAATTGCAAATACAACAATGGATCGCTCACAATAATTTTAATTATTCCCAATATTTAATAATTCCCAATATTTTCCAAGCTTAGTGATAGAGAAACTAGTTATCTTGTAGGACTCATGAACCAACACAAATGCATGGAATCGACAGCAATGCCTTCCTTAAACTATCTTTCTCGGTGGTACTACTGTTGAGTCTGCAAAGCATTACAACTGTAAACCACATTAAAAGGTTTGGAACAATTTATAACAGTTTATTCCCAAATTGAAAGCAGTGAATATAATTACAATTAGCAATCTTTCTTCTATACAGCAGGTGGCAACAGACTGATTCTAATGTAAGAGTGTTCCCATAAGGAAATGCTTGTGTCCTTCAGGGCCATTTGGCAACTAAACAAACTACTAATAGCTACATGCAGATCCATCTCAAGCATCATAAATAAAGATATGCCACTCACAGACTTCTGCAAAGAACAGGGGTCCCCAAACTAAGGCCCGGGGGCCGGGTGTGGCCCAATTGCCTTCTAAATGCGGCCCGCGGACAGTATGGGAATCAGCATGTTTTTACATGAGTAGAATGTGTCTTTTTATATAAAATGCATCTCTGGGTTATTTGTGGGGCCTGCGTGGTGTTTTTACATGAGTAGAATGTGTGCTTTTATTTAAAATGCATCTCTGGGTTATTTGTGGAACATAGGAATTCGTTCATATTTTTTTTCAAAATATAGTCCGGCCCCCCACAAGGTCTGGGGGACAGTGGACCGGCCCCCTGCTGAAAAAGTTTGCTGACCCCTGGCAAAGAATATCAAATCAAAACTTCATTTTTATTTGCATTATTTGGTGCCTCAGAAATGCTTTAAAAAAGAATGGAAATGGGAGTGGGGGCATAATATTGTCAGTTGCCTTTGCTCATGAACTGCTTTGATTACAATTAAAGAGGTGAACAGAGCATCAACAATTTATTCCATATGACAATAGTTATCCATCTTCTTTAGGAAAATGGTGAGCCTGGAAGACCTTAAGAATGACAGTAGCATTCAAGAATTTCTCAGTCCAACCCATCTGTTGTATAACAACGATGGCCTATCATATAGAGTTGTCATAAGGATTACTGAGAAGGATATTGACAAGCTGAAATGTGTGCAGAGGAGGGCAACAAAGTTGGTCAAGGGTCTGGAAACCAAGCCTTATGAGGAATGGTTGAAGGAGTTGGATATGTTAAACTTGGAAAAGAAGAAACTGAGAGGAAATATGATAGCCATCTTCAAACATCTAAAGGGCTGTCACATGGAAGATGGAGCATGCTTGTTTTTGCCTGCTCTGAAGGCTAGGACCCAAACCAATGTATTCAAGTGACAAGAAAGAAGATTCCGACTAAACATCAGGAAGAACTTTCTGACGGTAAGAGCTGTTCAAAAAGGAACAGGCTCCCATGAGAGGTGGTGGACTCTCCTTCCTTGCAGGTTTTTAATTAGAGGTTGGATGAATCTAGCTGAGATTCTTGCACTGCATGCGGTTGGACTCGATGACCCTTGAGATCCCTTCCAACTATGATTCTATGAAATGTAGCTTCTGAGTGTGGAAGCATTCTTTACCTCAATTTTCAATGCCTGGAAGTCAAAGTGTACTTGGCATAACAACAGAAAGAAGTCAAGTCTGTTAACCCTGCTAGATCATCCACCCATAGCAATGTCCTCAGAAAACCCAGGTCGATCACACTGATCTCTGAAATTCTTGCCATTGTAGAGGAAGGAACAAGAGGCTAGATAATATCAATCTCACTGCTTCAGAAAAGAACGTTGAAAGGACTGTACTTTCCATACTCTCAAGCCTTAGCTTATTATTATTGGTTTTAAAAATGAAGTTCCCAATTAAAACAGGAGGGCAGTATGATAAAGCCACAACAATATCAGGTTCTCTTCTGCTGCTTTTTGTAACACACCTTTAATAAGGATGAGGAACCTCTTGCCAATGGGCCAAATTTGGGGTACCATAGTTCCTAATTTGGTCCACAAGGCCGGTTTCCCCAAACCATGCCTATCTGCCCCACACCTGACATCTTATGTGATGTCAAGTGTGAGGCAGCTAATGGTGTGTCTGGATCTTTTGTTAAATAGAGTTCCCCTTGCAAAGCCCCATGCACTGGTGTCCCCAGACACCTGACAACCAGTTAGCTGTCAGACACTTGGGAAGCACTGCAGAAGGGACAACCCACCTGTCCAGTCAGGAATGAGGACGGAGAAAGATCTGGTCGGGCCAAAAGGTTCCTCGCCCATGCTAGAAGGTAAAAAAGGTGTATGTTCTAGACATAGGCATGTAGAAGAAAATTTGAAAATAAAGAAATTGTTGGCACATGTTAATATGTTTTTAGCTTAAGTTGATCTTATTTATATTTTGAATTGTTTGAAATACATGTTTGAAACTTTTGAGAACTTAATGTGTTTTATTGTTTGTAAACCACTTAGAGCTTCTATTTATAATCAAGCAGTATATAAATCTTGTTAAATAAAATAAATAAAATTCCAAGGTGGCACTTTTACAATAAACTATATAAATAAAACTCAATATATCAAAATATTCATGATATTCTTTAGTATAGAACTACATCCACACACCTGCATATTCATAGAAGCTATGAGTTATAACTCATAAAAATTTATCCCAATGTATTGATTTTTCATACTTTTGATATGACAGATTTATAATACTCTACAAAAGCATTAAATTAGAACCAGTCCTTTCCTCCCCTTAGAATAAATAAGAAACTAGCATTAAGTTTTTATGAACAAAATATAAGCACAAACAGAAGGATTTGGAGTCACTAAAAACATATTATTCTGTTTACAGCAGAATATTACTCCCTAACACAACTGGATAAAAGCAAACATCAACAATCAAAAACCAAGCAGATCACTCCCCCTTCTCATAGGCTAATGTGACGGGAGAGCAATCCTGCTTAATGCTGGGTTCCTACTTAATGCTTCAAAGGCTTCCAACAACCAAGCTGGCTGTCAAGCACTTTGGCAGCTGCACAAAGCAGGTTTTGATCAAGCCCAATTTTTATCAGTATGATGTCAGGTCAGGTACAAGGCAGGTGGATGTGACTTGCCCAAAATGGATTCGGGGGCCAAATGGGGAAGCCTGGTGGGCCCGCACTGACCTGAAGGCTGGAGGTTCCTCACCCAAATTTAAAGCACTGGGATTTGGTCCGTGAGATGCAGGTTCATATGCCCACTCAGCCATAAGTTGTGCTGGTGACATTAGGACAGAGGCTTGCCTGGCACCTTTGTTGCGTATCATTAGGCACCAGGCAAAAACATTCTTCTCCCAGGCCTTTGGCCACGTAAACAATCTATGGCCTTTTAAACTGGGAGATGTGTTGTTTCTATTTGTTACTATGATACATATTTCATTTTTTATGGTAAAGCACCATGTGATCCTCAGAAGGGTGGTATAGAAATTTAATTTACAGGTGGGTAGCCGTGCTGGTCTGCCATAGTCGAAACAAAATAGAAAATTCTTTCCAGTAGCACCTTAGAGACCAACTGAGTTTGTTCTTGGTATGAGCTTTCGTGTGCATGCACACTTCTTCAGATACCATAGAAATTTAATTCATTCATTCAGTCAGTGGTTTTCAACCAGTGTGCCATGACACCCTGGGGTGCCTTGAATGATGGTCAAGGGTGCCATGGGCAACACTAGCCTGTGTCCCTCTTTCCTTCCCTCCCTCCTCTGATGCTCTCTCACATCTCTGCCTGCCCCAAGCTTGCACAGCTGTTTACTGCAACAGTCCTGGCTATAAGCTCTGCAAAGAAATGGTGCCTGTTGGAGACTGCTCTCTTTAGCGTGGGGGTGAGGGCAGCTCAGAGACCAGAGAGAGCAGCAGCAGCTGCCTGGAGGACTCCCAAGGAGAAGAGAGGGGCATCAGGAGGCTGAGGGAACACTGCACAAGGGAGGGTGTTTGAAAAAAGGTGAGAGGTTGCCAGCTCTGCAGGCAAGGGGTGACATAACTGCACTCCTGAGCCCCACAGGGATGCTGCAGAAAGAATGTAGTTGGTCAAGGGAGCCGTGGACTCAAAAAGGTTGAAGACCTCTGAATTAATTAATAAATTAAACTAATTAATAATAAATTCACAGTTAACCCCATGGGGAAAGTATGAGGTGCAAATAATAAAACAAGACTCTTGAGTTTTCTCTAGTTATTGTAGATCATACTATTTTACCAGATATTTGCAAAAATATTTGCAAAAAGGAATAAATGCTGAAAAACTTGATGTTTCCCAAAGACCATAGAACAGGTTTATTAGCTGAGCAGGCATCTGGATTCTGGGGAATCATTCAAATTCTTGCCTGGCCAACAGAATTCCCAGATCCAACCTCAACTCATTGCCAAATTCACTGACAATACTGAACAATAATTTTAAATAATCAAATTTCAACAAACCTTGGATTAGTCTATGAAGCCTCCCCATTTGGGGAAGGCATGCCCATATGCCCAACATCTGACATCAAATGTGACACAGTTTCAGTGCGGGCTGTTTAAAAGCCCTTTTGCAAACAGCCCACATCGCTCTTTGAAGTCTCAACAACTGGGGCTACAAAGTGTATCACATGCTGTTATAGTGACTATAGTATTCCCACCTGCCTGCCAAATTTGGCCCAGCAGGCATGGGGAGGTAAAGAACTGGCCCACCAGGATTCGCTCAACTTCCAACTACCATAATCCAAAATAAATGTGGATTTATAAGTGTGTGAAATAGGCACTGCAATACTAACATGCCTGCTGCTGTGGCTTCAAGTAACCAGAGGAAAAATGTAACAAGGATGACTAAATAGTTCAAACCCACTCTGGTCAACATTCACACAGAAAGAGAATACATTTCACCTTGAACTCAGCTGAATAAATTTCTATCCATTTTTAGCTTCTCAGGAAAACAACTGTCTGTGATGCAAGTCCTACAGGTCAAATAAAGGACCAATTGTACTGTTCTTTAGAAGATTCTCAGCAACATGCCAGGTAGGCAAATTAATCAAGAGTTATAGTGAGAAGAGAAAAAGCCTTCAATCCTAACATTATCACATTTTTGTAACATTAACACATTCACATTAATACTTGGCTTCCATTCATTGTTTGTCTGGAAAGAAAACAAACCTGTGAGCCCAGGTTCACACTTCACTACAAGCCAGATTCTGTATTGGTTTGGGCATGTTTCCTCTCCCACATTGGCACAGTCAGGAGCAGGGTAGGAGAAAAGCACTTGTGCACGTTAATTTATTTTAAACTATGGTCTAACAGTATGAACAAACTCAGCCAAAGAAAAAATAGCATCTCCAAGGAGACATTAAAAAATTACTTAAAAGACAGATATTGATTGGTAGTTTGTGTGGAAAAACTAAGAACAAATGGAACAGCCAAATCACAAATATATGTGATTGAGTACTCACATTTTCCCTTAATTTTTAGAAGCCACATACAACACTGGATCCAATCTAACTGTAAGCACACAACCTGATAGCACACACAGTCAGTAAAGCCTAAGACTCTAAATTTCAGGGTTGTGGGTTTGAGCCATGCATTGGGCAAAAGATTCCTACATTGCAGGGGTTTGGACTAGATAACCCTTGTGGTCAATTCCAACTCTACAATTCTGTGATTCTATTATCAGAAAATCATATCTACCTTCAGCAGAGAAATGGGAGTGAGTAGGAGCAGGGGGAACCAAGTCCAGCCCCCCCCCCTTCATCTCTCGGAACACTTAGCAGTGTTGACTTTTCTACTGCAATTACTGTATCTGGACTGAAGGAGGGGCCATACATACAACATCCCACCTGTGAACAGAACAAAATTCATACTCATGGAAGCGGGATTTCTCACTTCCCCCTACCCTCTGCAGTACCCAATAATCTTCTCCTGGGTTTGGAGACCCTTGGGAATGGTGTACGGTATTGTGCACATGGCTGCGGATAGAGGGGGGAGTTGGCTGATATCTCCCCCTTATGTGAATAGAGGAGCAACTTAGGATCCAAGTTAATGTTCTTCACCCATATAAATTTGTCCTCTAATTGGATTAGGAAACTGAAAACTGCCATACATAATTAGTTCTAAGACAAAAGTAGTCACTCCCACCATAGATGAACCCTGGGAAGGGATTGAGAGAAACCATGAATTAACAACCATAAATTACCTCTCTCTCAATGCAGCATATTCTATTTAACACACCTACATGGAAAAAAATACCCAGAGGATCTAATTTATACCAGGGAATTTCACTCAATACAGCAGAATGAATGTCATTTACTTAGGCAGTAAACATGCACTGAGGATGAAAAAACTGTATTTAATAATTGTTTCAATTACTTTCCAGATTTTCCAGAAAACTAATTAAGGATTTATATTTAAGATTTTCATGAAACAATAGTACCATGAGCAGTCCTTTAAACGTATGCACAAAAACCCTAAATTCTACACACAAATCACCAAAACTGTAAATTTAATATCATTCACATTTGTTTTAACTGGGTTCTCCTTAGAACTGTTGCCATGGTCTGGGAGCTTCTGGAGGGATATATATGCATTTAGCATTGAGAGGGTCATAGGAGTCTGGTGCAAGGCAACCAGAAAAGTTATGTCTTTTGAAAACTGGTCATCAATCAACATGTTAAAACTCCTAAGGGTGAAGCAATAAAGCTGCTAGCACATTTGCAAAGCTAGGCAGGGTCTGATGTGGTTTCAACTGGATGGGGACTGCAAGTTAAGATTCCTGCATTGCAGGGGGTGGACTAGATGACCCTCAGGATCCCTTCCAACTCTACAATTCTATGATTCTTTTCTTTTCATTGAGTTGTGATCTCCATGAATACTGAACTACAAAATCCTAGTTTCAAACCCATATTCCATGGTTTAGAGTCAACAAACTTTCTAAACTGCAAGTCATCTCATTTCTGAAAAATGTATTGTGCATTATTTATAATCATGTAGCCTTTAAAAAAGCTAAATTGGCATATTTGGTGCATCTCAACCATCATTTACCCTGAATGCTATCACTTCAAAGACTGAAAAAGATGTTATAAAAGGAAATTGCACACTGGAGTTTTATAATTCAATAGAAAGGAAGTGAAAGTACCCACGGTGCAATTTCACTTGCAGAAAGTCCATTTTCTCATATATTGCTAAGAAAATGTTACAATTTGTTTGATGTTTATCTGTATTTTGAGTCTGATTAATCTATTATTCAGAGCCTCAATGAAGCAAGGGACTAGGTGAGGCAAGCTATCTGAAACTGAATCCAAACAAAGATGGCATGATGACATGGGTACAAGAAACTGACTACTGTATTATTCTTTGGTAATTTTGTTGTATGTTTGTGCTGTCTGAAGAGCAAAGGGATGGTATGACTGCCAAGTCCACTTTCACAAACTAAATCTGTAGCTATTCAAAATGCAAACTAGGTTCATAGAACCAGGAAAATTGGAACAACAGTAAGAAGATGCTGCTAAGAATTATGAAAAAAGCAGAAGGCCAACTTAAGGTATTAGTTATTATGCAACTTTTGCACAACACATAAGTGTTGCTGTGCTATGTGTGGGCTGCAATTTCTGAGAAGGGCTTAAAATTCACTTTACTGAAAACATCAGCTTACAACTGAAGGGAAAAAAAGGTTTTATAAAAGACCAAAGCTGAGAATAACAAATCCTCAAAAATGAGAACAGACCCTCAGTTGTCCACCTTGATCTAATAAAACAAGCAAAACAAGAATGGTCACTATAATCAAAACCAATGAGCTAAACAATCTGATCTGCTCCTACTCTGAAAGGCAGGATTCTCCATGCATTAAATGAACAATGTGTCCCAGGGCCACAGGAACCAGCCTGATTCCGGGAATAGTGTAAAAAAGCAATTAAGGAAGTATGCCAGGTTACAAAAAGCTTCCAAGAACACTAATTTTATCCAACCTGTTACAGTTTTTTCAATAAAAAATTAGAGGCCAAAACTGAAAACACAGTTTGGGGAAAGTATACCATAACATTTAACACAGGTTGAGCAACTATAAAATCCATTACCAAAAGTATTGTGCAGAGGAGATGACGTAGTCCTGTGACACTGAGGTGTTAACCACATATTCCCTCATTCTGATGCATGCCATACTCAGTTTGGAGAAAGTGTGAAAGATGTGTGTAAGGAAAGAAGGAACGCAACAAGCTACCCCATACTTGCCTATGGGATTTACAAAGCAACATAGTGGTTTTAAGTACTGCCTTTATCAAACACTAAAATCAGCCAAAGGAGAGACAGAAATGTAAAATATTACACTGAGGGGTATTGAATAATGGGATGGAGGGCATGCCTTTTACAGCACAACAATTCAAGGTGGCATCAGGCAATAAACAAGCAGAAGTACAACTTACTCACACACATCCAACCTTTCAGTATTAAATTGGCACATCACCTCACGGGGAGACGTGCAGATTCATTTTTGTATTTGCAGGGGTAGGGAGATGTGATAGAATCAAAGTGGACAACTCAGAAGAGGCCATAAAGACAGTTATGTAACTCTGAATGTACCCAGCATGAAACTATGCAAAGTTGGGGAGGCACCAGGTTGGGGAAGAATGCTTTGAGAATAGCATTTAGCATGATGTGAGGAAAAGCAAAACATTAGGGGGTACAGAGTCACAAAGTACATAGCACTTACACAAGGTAGTTGGCTAATACAGGACTGATGTGGAAAGGCTAGACAAATGATGTACTCTTGTACTTGACTGGCACAGGTTCAACAGTGTGTCAGCATTAGAAAGATTCGGCCATGAAATTTACTGGGTAACCTTAAATCCATTACCCTAACCTACTTCACAGGGTTGTTATGAAGAATAGTGGGGTGGAGGCTCCATGCACTTTTTGAGCTCCTTTGGGGGGAAAGTGAGGTACAACTTTTTTTCCAAAAGATGATGGGAGTCAATTGCAAACAACATCAAGAGGTCTAGGGATTCATCTATAAATATCTGGGGAATCTTTTTCAGCACGAGGGCTGTATTCCCCCACTGGCAACCTTATGGCATGCCAGTTTAGGTGGCACTAGAGACAAGACTGAGTGGAACAATAGGCATGATCACACACCCAAAGTAGGGTGTTTCTTTATGCACATACAGTCATACCTCATGTTACGGCCGCTGTGGGTTATGTCTTTTTGGGTTGCACTCCGCGCCGAACCCGGAAGTACCGGAATGGGTTACTTCCGGGTTTCGGTGGTTGCGCATGCGCAGAAGCGCTAAATCACGATTTGCATATGCACAGAAGCGGCACTGCAGGATATGAACGCTGCGAGTTGCGGGTGCCTCCATCACGGATTACGTCCGTAACCCGAGTATCCACTGTACATCTCTCCATGCTTTACTCTGGCAATTAAGAAACATTATCCCAGTTCAAGGACACATTCCAGTCAGTAAAAAGCTGGTGCGGAGAATGACCTGTGGGAAGTCTGTTCTAGAAGATGGAAATTAATATATGCAACAATCCTGCATACCTGCTCAGTACATGATATGCAAAAGTAGTAGATGATATTTATAGAAGGGCTGTGGTGACACCATATACTTCCAGGCTTGGGTTAAGGTTTGGATTACGATCTGGAGCTAGGAAGCACTCTATATGTAAATCAGAATGGCATAAGCTTCTTTGTAGAATGTACTCCCACATTCAGCGAAGGAGGTAAAAGCAGTGGATAGTTGGATACATCAAAAACACATGACTTGTGCAAAAGGTGATGGAATGAACTTTGAATGCTTCGGTTTTACTCAGAAATTAGTACTAATGAAACTAATGAAACCAATGAGAAGTTTTATTACAATCAAGCAGTATATAATTTACTTACAGGTACTGTACTGAGAATCAGAACTAGAGAGTACTGCTACAATGTGTGTGTGGTACAGTCAATACAGCTGCCTACTTGGTATGGGCTGTGTTTGGGGAGAGGGTTATATGAAAATGAGGAAGACACTCTCCTGCAGGAATGTATGATACATACCACTTATATTGACTGTAAAGTTTTTTTCTCTACCCTGTACTGTATAGCCATACTGTGGGCAGTCATATGAGCATAAGCTTTTCCAAGTGAAAAAAATCTCCGTGAGCTAAGTGCTAGCCAGCCAACACTTTATATGCTGAAACGAAAGGTCACTGCAAAAGTATCCCATGAACACATTTGACCCACATTACCTTGTTTGTTTATTATATTTCAGACATGTTTGTTTACGTATTTATTATATTTCTAAACTGTTCTTCATCTGAAAGAGATCCCAGTGTTATATACAGCAAGTAATAAATACAATAACACAATGCTGTATTTTAAAGTCACAGATCATATAAAACCAACTACCGGTACCTTACAGCAAGTACCTGACATAAGCAGAACCCAGGACTTTGAGACATCCCAGACTATTAGGAAGAATGATGCTGCTAAAGGGTGGTAAAGTGCTATTTATTATTGTACCTCCTCTGCCTATGGTGGCTGGAAAAGAATTATAGAACTTTAATAAATAATAATAATTAGACACCCCAGCTCAGGTGGAGAAACTCTTTAGGCCAATCTTCCCTGGAGACAGAAACTATGACCACACACTTCCAAAGCTGCACAAAAGTGCAAAGCTGTTAATGGTCTCATTACATTTTTGCCTTCGCAACTACTGTACTACATAATGCTTAAAAGCCTGGCTTTGGTCCCTAAGCAGCGACAGTAGGGGCAACACGCACAAAAATACAGAAAAACGTGGAACAGCTGCTTTAAACTGAAAGGCGAAGCGTGACTTGCGGAAGGCGAGGGAGGAGGGTGCAACTTAACCACAAGGGATGTCCTTTTTGAAAAACAGCAGCAACAGCAGCAGCGTCTACTAATACGCCCGGGCGCATAAAACGCAGGTGCAAAACACACGAGCCTGCCCAGCGCGGCTTGCAAAGCGAGAGCGCAGCGCCGTCTCCCTGCACGCGGGGGCGGTGTAGGCGGGCCTTCGTGAGGGGGGGATGGGGGGCAGAGCAAGCGAGATGCTGAACGGGCAAATGGGGTCGACACGTTAGAACCGTCGGGGGCGGTTCAGAAGTGAGGGCGAGGGGGCCGTCGAGGGAGGCGGTGCCAGCAGCCCCGAAAGGGCCCTCGGTTCCCGGCGGCTACGCACCGTGTACTCCCGCACTTGGCTGTGGAAGTTCTGCTCGCGGATGGTCACCTCGTCCGCGTCCATCCTCTCATCGCCGCCTCGCAGCCCCCTCAGGCAATGGCGGCCGCCGCCCCAGCTCCTCCTGCTTCCAGGGCGACGGGCGGGGGACCATGGCAGGGGGCGGCGGCGGAGGGGCAGCGCCGGATGCCCCTGACACCTGGGGGTGAGCGGGTGAGGGAAAGAGGGCGGAGGGGGCGGGAGTGAGGCGCGGGGGCAACTCGACGCTTAACGACGCGTCGCCGCCTCCTCGCTCGCTCCCTCGCCGTGGGGTCTGTCACACACCGTCCTGCGGCTGAGGGGGGCGGATCGGACAGCCTCTCTCTGAGGGGGTACCTCGCTCAAGGGTGACGCTGCGCCTGCGCGAACAAGGCGGGGCCCGCCCGCGCGAAGGGCGGGCAGGGGGCGGGGCCTCCCCGACCACGGCGCTCGAGGAGGAGGCGGGGCTTAAGCTACCGCCGCCTCTTCGCGTTGCAAGGAGAGGGAAGCGCGGGGCGCGAGCAAAAGCTGCGAAGAGCGCGCGCGCCTCTTGAGGGCGGAGCTTGCGAGCGGGAGTGGGCGTGGCTGTGGAGTTGTTGACTTAAGAAGAGACGGGCTTGGGAAGAGGTGGAGCCAAAGATGCAAAGTGGGGCGGGGCTTAGGCAAAGGTTTGCGGGGTTCGAAATAGACTGAGCCAGTCTGACTATTCTCACGAGGAGGCGCGGATGCTGATTCTCTTATAAGCGGAAAGCCCACAGCGCAGCAGGTGCATGCTTATTTCCAGTACTGTATTGTACAGGAAATTTATGTTTGTCTGCAGGACCGGCCTACCCATGAGGCAAAGTTGCAGGGGGTTGGACTAGATGACTCTTCGGGTCCCTTTCCAACTCTAAAATTCTATGATTCTAAGGTGAGGCGACGGCCTCTAGTGGCAGGATCCACAGGTAGCACAAGATTTTCCCACTGAATCTGATGTTCTAGCTTTCCATGTATATGAAATTTATATCCGAAAGAATACTCAGGTATTTCCCCCATCTTGCAGGCTGAAATGGTACAGTCCAGTAAGTGGTGCTTCTACTGTTTAGTGTGCGTAGGCCAAACCCTACGCCAAAGGATAAATGGACATAAATCTGATATCAGGAATCACAAGACAGAGAAACCAGTAGGAGAACACTTCAATCTCCCAGGACATTCTATAAAAGATCTCAAAGTAGCTGTCTTAATACAAAGAAATTTCAGAAATAGACTGGAAAGAGAAGTGGCTGAATTGCAACTAATCACCAAACTTAAAACCATGGAGAAACCTGGTTTGAACAAAGACATTGGATTCTTATCTCATTATACATAACAAAGCCATCTTTAGCCATCTCACCCCTTGCCTTTCCCTGCCAGACTAATTGCAGCCGTTTAGAGTCGTCAACAGGTTTTCCACACTTATCAGCCTATCACCCATTCCCACCACCCTTCTGAGTAATACCCCTCCCCACTCCCCCACTATATTTAAGGATCTGGTGACTTCTGTTTCAGTGTATCTGAAGAAGTGTGCATGCACACGAAAGCTCATACCAGGAACAAACTCAGTTGGTCTCTAAGGTGCTACTAGAAAGAATTTTCGATTTTGTTTTGTTTAGTGTGAGTCAGTCTGAACCAGAGTCCAAAAAACTGGTCCATCTTTAAGTAACAGCAATGACACATCCGTAGGAATGACACATCCAAAGAAGGGTAAAGTAAGAACTCTCTCTTGTCTCCTCTGCATTCTTACTGTGTTCCATTGCCATAATAATTAATAATAATAATAATAATAATAATAATAATAATAATAATAATTTATTTATACCCCGCCCTTCTGGCTGTGTTTCCCCAGCCACTCTGTGCAGCTTCCAACAGAATATTAAAATACAATAGTCTATTAAACATTAAAAGCTTCCCTAATGTGTCTATCAAGTTCTATTGGCCTGTGTCCGTAATAAATCAACCACATTCCTTCTGACTGAATAGTTGGCCCCTATGGAACCAAAAAGCAAAATGAAAAACAGTATTTTTCATTCTCATTATTTGAAAGCAACTTTGTGATATTCAAGGAGCTTGCAGTTTGGCACATTCACAGAGATTAGGAAGGAAGAGTCCTTTGTGGCTGCAGGTTAAAGGGGATGAACCAATCTGCTCCCTCTTTCCAGTTTAAGATGCACAAGGTCCCAAGTTTCGTCCCCAACATATCCAGGTAAGGCTGGGAATATCCCCTGTCTGAAACCCTGGAGAGCTGCTACCAGTCATTGTTCACAATACTGAGGTAAATGAACCAAGGATCTGTCTTGTTATACAGCAGCTTCCTATGTTCCTAATTACTTCGGCTTTGATTTTCAGTTACTAGATAACCATCCAAGAAGAATTATTAATTATGAATCTCACAATTGGTCTGTGATCATTTTTACATTTAGCAGATAGATGACGCTGATTCCTATTTAGCTGTACATTTGTAATAGCATTACTTACTTAAAGAGACTGTAAGTACTGACATCATTTCCATTACACATCACCAGTATTCTGATAGATTTGATAGTCACTGCTGAGGGCTATTTAACAAATGATTTGAAACAGTTCATTTAGCTCATATTTGTTACACTTTGCTTCCATGGATGTGTTAATGTTAAAACTGTCAAAAGGTGATATTTAACTCAGTGATAGAATCATTGTTCCTAGGGTAACAATTCATTGTCCCAAACCATCTATAGTTACCTATTTTAATTCATTCTCACTCATCGGTCACTTATAAATCTTCAAGTTCACTTTTGTTCTAGACGTATGCATCCAGAATAAATACCATCTGCCAAAATTGCACTAAAAATTGTATATTCTTGTATTTAAAATGTACATTCTTCTTTCTTAGAACAGCCTGATTTCTGTGTGCTATTCATTGTGTTCTCGTGCTTTTCCATCCCAGCCCAGGGAATCTACCAATCTGCATGGATGGATATTGTACAAATGTGAGGATTTGGGATTCATCATCTCTGCAAATATGCATGTTTACATCACTAGTGTTAGAAGCATCTGAATCAGCACTACAGCAGATATCCCAACAAAATCAGGAACGGCTGAAAACGTTGGGTATCTTCAGCCTGGTGAAAATAAGCTTTGCTGGTGTTCTTGCTTGAGTAGCAGTGGATGTCTTTTGTTCCTTTGGCTGGTGAATGGGGCCAGACTCTCCTTTCCATTTTCTTGTGCAGTCCCAGGGCAAGTGACAACTGAGGCTAAACATTTATTCATGCAGAGATTGTGAAAGTGACCTCCCTGTGGCTGCTGCTTTGGACAATAGATGGTGGCAAACTGGTCTCCTGCTTGCAGTGATGTTCTTTCTGGGAGGCAGCCTCCCAGTAACCATAGGTCCCCTGACATATTCAGTTTGTTCTCATTAAATGCATGTTATGGATCTGTACACACATGAATTAAAAATGCCCTGGAGATACTCTGTAAATTCTAATTGCTAAGCTCTAAAAAGATCTAAGTTTGAATCCAACCATGTACAGAGCCCTGCTCACATAATGGAACTTCTTCTCCTGTCCCCTTAACTCCCCCCCTCCTTAACCCTTTGGAACAGATTCTGAGAGTGGGGAGGGGAGAGGAGGGAGAAGTACCATTACCATTCCCCGCAGTCACCATGACATGTACAGGAAGTACAGCAAAATGTGAGGTTTATAGTATGTGTCATGAAACAGGATTTCTTTTTTTTTTCAGAACTGTTCTGGATTTCCATTGCACGCCATGGTTCTCCTGCTCTCTATCAATAACAGCCACAATAGAAATACATTATGATATAAATCACAGATAACATCCTTTTGAAAGTGCAAAGGGGAGTGATCTAAGGAAGTGCAGTCACTGTGAATTACTGGGCAGATCTGTTGAAAACATTTGACCAATAATTTATGAGTTTGGGGTATTATTTCTTGACATGTTTTTAATGTGGGAGTATGGATTTTTCAGAGTGAGCCATTCTGGGAAGTGTCCGTCTTGAATCACTCTAATTTCCGGGTTATTGGATGTATTCCATTCTAACGGTTTAAAGTTCGTGGAAAGCTAACTTTGTGTACAGGTTTCATTTCATCGTTGATCAATGTCCTTTTAACATCCGTTGCAGGGGCAGGGATGAGGCAAGGGAGGGGGCAGTGCGTCTTGCTAGGTTGGCCCTGCCAGGTAACTCATTAGGCAAAATAGACTGGGGTGTGGTAGGAAATTGTATAGTAACTATTAAGTTTCAGGAACATGGAAGGCATTATGGAGGATGATGTTGGGTGTGAGGCAGGACAGTGGATTACCTTGGGTCATTCACTATCTCTCAGCCTAGACCACAAGCTGGTTGTGAAGCCAAAAGAGGGAGTGGGAGAACCAGGTATGGCATTTTGAGCTCTTTAGAGAAGGGGGAAATAGGAGTGTAATCAATCAGTAAGTAAAACTTGCCTCAAGCCATAGCAAAAAGATGTGGGACCTTTCAAACACCCATTAGAGATGGAACCCATATGTAATATTTTCATATTACATGTGTCCCTGTGTGCTCCTGTGGTTGTACAATAGGCTGCTGAAGATGTCAGAGACCATCTTGGTCAGGCATAGGCAAACTCGGCCCTCCAGATGTTTTGGGACTACAGCTCCCATCATCCCTGACCACTGGTCCTGTTAGCTAGGGATGATGGGAGTTGTAGTCCCAAAACATCTGGAGGGCCAAGTTTGCCTATGCCTGATCTTGGTTATGAGTCCTGGAAAACCTGCTCCCTGCCTTGGGAGGGTGGGGCCCTGACTGACTCCAACTACAAAAGCTGAGGCTGCTGAACAGACTCCTGGCCTGGGGTATTGTTTAGAGGGAGGCATTGCTGTTGTTGATATTAATTTTTTATTATTTATGTGGCAATTTTTTGATTTGACTGTGTACTTTTCAGTGTTTTCTTTATTATTTATGACTACTTTTGTTATGTTTGTAGTTGTGTAATTTTTTAATATAAGCTGCCTTGAGCATGGTTTTAACTTTGGAAAGGCCATTCAAATTAAATGATTGATTGATTATCACATCCAAAGCAGATGCAGCCCTTCTGCATACAAACAGCAGCCAAGATGAACAGGACCCTCAAAATCCAAACTTGGTGTTACCAACATTCACAGTTAGAGGATCAAGTGGGCACTAACAATGGTGCGTTTCCATCATCGATTGAAGACAACCTGAAGAAGTGTATCTGAAGAAGTGTGCATGCACATGAAAGCTCATACCAAGAACAAACTTAGTTGGTCTTTAAGGTGCTACTGGAAGGTATTTTTTATTTTGTTTCGACTATGGCAGACCAACACGGCTGCCTACCTGTAACTGAAGTCAACCTGTTTACTCAGCCTTTGCCTGACAGTTAATAGCAGTGCCCAGTGTGCATAGATTGTGGGTGTTCAGCTGATGACAACTGTTGCTTTTTATTGAATATTTATAGTGTGAACTGCTCAGATGGGTGGATGCCTGGACGGACAGACAGACAAGCAGATAATAAAGTCATTGATTTCACTATTGAGTGATTTTCATTGATCATAAAGTTTTTATGCTGTGAGCTGCTTCAATTTTTCCTTTGTTAATGAAAAAGCAGCATAGAAGATACCCTTCTGATAGATTGACTGATTGCATTTATATCCCATCTTTTTCTCCAAGGAGTTCAAAATGACATACTGTATACATGCTTCTCCCCCTCCTTATTTAATCCCTACAACAGCCCTGAGAGGCAATGGCTGGCCCAAGGTCATCCAGCAAGCTTCATGGCTGAGTGGTGATTTGAACCCTGGTTTACCCAGCCCTGTTCTGACACTTTCACTGCTGCACCACACTGGCTCTGATAAGTCATTTTTAACTTCAGGGCAGTATTTTTAAATACATCACTGCTGTCTTCCCCAACCAGGTGCCCTCCAGATGCGCTGGCGGAGTCTGATGGGACTCATAGTCCAAAGAAACTGGAAGGCACCAGGTTGGCAAAGCCCACGTAACTATATTCTTGACGTCAGCCCCTTAGGAAGAATTATCTCCCAATTATACATAAAAGATGACCAAATAGGAAACACCTTAAATTTATATCAAATTATAATCGAGTTATTCTCCACTATCCTAATTATGTGCATTAAATATTTTTTATAGGGCAATAATTTCAGAGTCTCATGTTTTGTGGGCAGCTGCTATAGTGGTAATTGCATTTTAACTTGAGAAAGACAGATCAATCAATCTCTGGTCTCAGTTCAAAAAAAGAATGTTTGCAACTGTCACTTAAGTCATTCATTCATCCTTTTGCGATATGTTTGAGGGACACTTCCCATTAACACCCCTAAGCTGCTTGCTTTCAGTGGGTGAGTTAATAGATAACGCAGGTAACTATGGCATACAGTAGCAATCTAACTGCATGGGTAACATGCAACCTAAAAGTACTATCACACTTACACTCGACCTTATGTCTGTCTTTCAAGTTTCTCTATGGGATCAGGATTGCTCATATTGCTCCCAATGGGACAGAAGCAGGTTGTCTTCTTTTATTGCACTCCATGCCCCTGATTTGGGGATCTGCAGGAGCCTTGATGCAGACATAAAGCTCTGGCACCGTGGCTTTCCCTTTCACTTAAATGTAGGGAAGAGCGCCTTGCATTAGTCCAGATAAGAAGACTAGAAAACAGCCCAGTGTTTGAAACACTACAGATAGCTCCAGGTGAGCAACTTGCTCCTCCAAAGGCTGGAGGTCATCTAAGGCAGTGTTTTTCAACCTTTTTTGGGCAAAGGCACACTTGTTTCATGAAAAAAATCACGAGGCACACCACCATTAGAAAATGTTTTTAAAAAAATTAACTCTGTGCCTATATTGACTATATATAAAGTAATTTTTCAATTTTTCTCGCGGCACACTAGTGTGCCGCGGAACAGTGGTTGAAAAACACTGATCTAAGGTGACTTGTGAGTCTTGACCTCAGGTCCACCCCTTTCAGGTTTAGCTTCCTCTTATTATTATTATTATTATTTATTGAATTTATATACCACCCTGTACCCAGAGGTCTCAGGGCGGTTCACATAAAAGATCAACATAAAAACCACAATATATATAATCAAAATAAAAAACCCAATAACACCCCCCCAAAAAAGAGTCACATTTTGAAAGGGCATAGGATGTAAATCAGATCAACAAAAGGCACTAACTGCCTGTGCCATGTGCCTGCCCCTCCTCCCATGCCATACCTCCCCCTACCCAGAACCCCCTTCTCTCCTCCGCTCCTCTCCTCCCAGGCACATCCCACCAAGTACGCTTAAAGGTAAAGGGACCCCTGACCATTAGGTCCAGTCGTGTCCGACTCTGGGGTTGCGGCACTCGTCTCGCATTACTGGCTGAGGGAGCCAGCGTACAGCTTCCGGGTCATGTGGCCAGCATGACAAAGCCACTTCTGGTGAACCAGAGCAGCACACGGAAATGCCGTTTACCTTCTTGCCGGAGCGATGCCTATTTATCTACTTGCAGTACCCTTACAGCCCAGTTAAAAAGAGTTTAAATGCTAAAAAAAGAATTTAAAAGGATGTAAAAACAATTTAAAAGAAGTCCTCTCTACTGAGCAGCAGCAGCAGTGCTTATATAAACCCTGCTGAGAGCCCTGCTCCTGCGTCTACGGTATCCATCTGGTCCGGGGGGGGGGAGCTGAAAGGTTTCATAAGGACTGCTGCTTCTGCCCAGCAAGGACCACCCTGCTGAGAGCCTGAGGGCCCTGCTCCTGCCTCTCTCTGTCATGAAGGAGTGATTCTGTAAGCAAGTATCGCTGGGTGGGACACCTCAGGCAGGTGTTAACAATTAGTCAAATCAGCCCTGAGTGCTCACTAGAAGGACAGATCCTGAAGTTGAGGCTCCAGTACTTTGGCCACCTCATGAGAAGAGAAGACTCCCTAGAAAAGACCCTGATGTTGGGAAAGATGGAGGGCACAAGGAGAAGGGGACGACAGAGGATGAGATGGTTGGACAGTGTTCTCGAAGCTACTAACATGAGTTTGGCCAAACTGCGAGAGGCAGTGAAGGATAGGCGTGCCTGGCGTGCTCTGGTCCATGGGGTCACGAAGAGTCGGACATGACTGAACGACTGAACAACAACAAAAATAAATCTTCGAGTTAAGGTTTAGTTTAGTTTTGAGGAAGTCAGTATCTGGAAATGGGTCACCGTGCCTCAGTTCGTTGTTAAGCTTGGGCTCTTCGTAGGAAACTTCTTTTTGGCCGTGTTGGAGATGCTTCCATAGGGTCAAATCTTTCAGGACCTTGTGCACTTTTCATTGTGCTGTGTTTTGTAAGGAGGTTTCAGGAATTGCATGTGCTGTCTTTTCCTCGCATCTGCCAGAAGCCACCTGCCTGAACAGCTAAAATGCTCCTGGGAGGCCACTGGAACATCGCTGATGCCTTGAGGGTTGGAACCTTTAGGCTCTTAAAGGGCCACCCACCTGGCCTGGAGGAGAGTGCTGCTTCTCGCTACTGCCCCCCTGTCTGGTACACTCTCTGAGCCACTAGGCAAACATGGTAGCATGGGAGGTACTTGGCTCCTTGAGGCTCAGGGGAAGGAGCTTCTGAGGGGTCTTGGGCAACTCTGGTCGAACTCTGGCTCTGTGTCTTGCGCCGGATCCATCTCTTCAGCCAAAAGCACTGCAATCTCAGACGCAACTACACGAAGCAGGATAAAAGAATTGTTGTCCTTTATTTCCATTCCTTAAATTTTTTATTTAGATTTAGTTTCTGAATCGCCAGTAACTGAGCTAAAGAAACAGTTCAATGATCTACCAAGCTGCTCACTTGTGCAAATTAGTCCTTGACTTGGGTGATCATCAATGCAGCATGGGATCAGCAAACCCATGTGTGATATCGTCTTCCATGAACAGTAAAACTGGGAGGGGGCGGTTCCCTCCAAAGGAAGGGCAGATTTTGCAAGAGTTTGTTTCTCTCAAGGCGAAAACAAGTGTGACTTACCTGTCTATGTATTCCACAAACACACCATCACCTTTTAAATGCAGTTCCCATCAGTACTGCTCCATATAACACTGGTGGCCTTTTATACTGGTAACCCCATCCCTATTGGCATTTGACCAGCTCTTGAAGACACACCTGTTTAGACAAGTGTTCTCCTAACCTGAACCTCCTGATGAAATAATTTTAATAGCTGTTTTAACTGCTATGCTATTTTAATGGCCTCATTTTATTGTTCACTCCAATTAATGGAATTTTAAAATGTTTTGCTGGAATTGTTTTATTGGTTATTTCAATTATGCATGGATATATTTTTATACTTGTAAACCACTTAGAAGCCATTCTGGCATGTAAGTGGTATATATATAAATTAATAAATAATATTAACAGTATACATTCGGCATTGGTACGCCAGTGGCTTATCCACCTGGGTTACTGATTTGCTAATATGGCAACACTATCAGCAAATGGTCTGGCTCTGCATCACATGTAGTAAGTGTTCCCCATCATACTTAAATACACTTGCCAATTGAGTTTATTTAAACATGATGGGGGGGTGGAACATTTGCACAGGTAAGTGATTTAGCTAAAGACCATGTAACAACTGTTTCATTCCCAAAATTACATGCTGCTCACACAATTAGATACTGCACTCAGAAATCATAACATTTAACTATAATATATATCCCCCAATGGGTTTACATAATCCCTTTTTACCATTTTCTCTTTGACAAGAAGCCATACACTTTTATTAGAGGCTTTTCCCTCCCAAAAATGTTAGAAATCTTAAGGGCCATAAATCATCTTAATTCTTACAATTAATAGAGGCAAGATTTATTCTTAAATCATGAATGCTCCTTTCTAATTAAATTCAAATGAGTTTAATACCTCTCCAAAGTGTTCGGATAATAAGTAGCCCCTTTTTTTGGACTTTAACATCCTTGATCCCTGTCAATAATTAGATTGGGTGGCTTATAAAGCACAATGCTTGGCATTTTAAAAAATCTTTATCTTCCTCTTCTGTCTCATTAACAAAAATGAATAGGTTCACTCTTCTGGCAGAGGAAACCATGGGGATTCAATGTTGCTCAAGGACATGACAGATTCTAGGGATATTGAATTACGTCCTTCTGTCCTCCTTGGAATAGCCACTGATGAACAGGAGACCTAGATTTCCAAACTCATAATTATTTCTCAACCAGAAAACTCAAATTGTATGATGAAGAAAAATTATGCAGAAGTATAAACTGAGGTCATTTTCAGTATTTGTTCCAAAAAAAAATTTTTTTTAATTCTTGACAGGATGTTGCAAATGGTCAGAGCCTGCATGAGACATTTTGCTGTTTCCAGCAGCTATGGTGCAGCCCAGAATCTATTAGGGATGCACTAAGTAGTGGATTTCCTACCATGAGCAGGTGCTTGGATTGGATTGCCTTTGAGGTCCCTCCAACTCTATGATTCTAGGAGTATCTTGGGGGTCTCGCTATTTAGGGTCTTCTCATGATTTTCATAGGATGAATGCTGCGACGAACCTCCACCTCAGACTCTCCCCTTGTTACTAAGTTACATTTTTACTCAGGTGTTCTGGGTCAAATTAACACGCACCCCACCTGTCCCTTTTGAGGTCCGTCTGTTGTTGTCTTTCCCTTTGTTTAATAAACTGGGAATTTCTTAGTAACAGGGGTTTTACTGTCCAGCGGCCGTGGCCGGTTATTTCCACTGCTCTGGGCTTTGGGGTTTAACCTCTCTTTTGCCTATAGTTCGGGGCCTCTCTTTGTTAGATCCCCTCACTATACCAGTTGACTAAGCCCTCTTAGCAACTCTGTGGCAATCCCAGGTTTTCCGCCCATTAGCCCCTCCTGAGGGAACTCTAAGACACAAACTATCTCCTTTCAGAATAGTTTTGCCCTTTTCCTGACTTCCCCTCCTCAAGAGCTTATATAACCTGCTGGACCAAAAGAATGACGACTTGGCTCAAAAACAAGAGATCTTTATTTAGTACAAAGCATAGCGGTTTCAGTATAGGTTCATAAGCTTAGTTTGTCATCAGTGTATATTCTTCGTTTCATCAACATCAACATAAACACATCTTTAACGTTCCTAACCTAACCTAAACCTAACCTCGCCCCACACCCTCCTTCTTCAGTCACCACTCTCCAACCCTCTCACACCCTCAACCAACCAACCCTAACGGCTGCTCCCTCCTTTTAAACAGCGGAATGTCCCGCCTCCTAAGGGTGTATGTCACTCTAACTGGGGATTCCATTAACCCTTAAAACTCCATGGGTCTCTAAACAGCCCCTAACTATGACCTGATTCATCACAAATGCTTTTAAAATGTAGTCTGTTCAGATACGTGCTGTAGCAGATGATTCCACCTTAACCACTAAACAAAATGCAAACTGCTTTAAAGCTGTTGGTCTTTGTTAAGACGTTCACATTCCCTACATCACAGGCCCTGCACTCACAGCTTCCTCTTCTGAAAGGTACAACTTTCTGCCAGGGCACATTTTGTGACTTTGCTAAAGGCAAAGGACAGGCTCGTGTGCCTCTTGTCAGATAGCTCTAAAAGTAGATCTGAATCACATTCTGACTCATTCCAAAGCACTCAGAAGAGATATTGAAGGAGAAAGAGATGTGATGTGATTGTTGACCTCCTAGCAGTAGCTCAACAGCCTGGCTGTTTTCAGTGCCCTCACAAGCGTTAGCGGTAAAAATATATTTATGAGCGCAGCATAATTTAATATTTGTATGTTTCTTATTTTGCTCATTACTGTGTGAGGTACTTGATTGATCATTGCCAGCCCTGCTGCTTTTCCAGAATGCAGAAAGTAATTATGTGAGCAGCAAATCTAACTGATCAGCTCTTAGTATCGACAGTCAGGAGAACGTGATCCAAAATGAGGATAACAGCAGTTAGGACTGAGATTACCCAAAGTATAAAAGGGGGAGGTTAAAATCCCACACTCAAATGCCATCTTCAGAATTTTATCTTCTGAACTATAGTTCTACAGTTCTGATTCAAGGGTAACTCTGCTCAAACCACCAAGGTCTCCTACTTCAAATGCAGCTTTAGAGAAAGCTAGTCCAAAAAGATGGGAATCCTATCATATACTGATAGAGGAGATGATGGTACCATATTCCAGACCTCAGTACAGTTCCTTATAATGACATGGAAGATGTGGCGCTGGGAGGCCCATATAGTGTGGAATAAACTAGGAGCCCGGTCCTGAAAGGAGCAACACCAGCTCTTCTGGAAGCGCTTCCTCTCCTGTAGCTATTACAGTCACTTACAGCAGACTGCCTCAATGGAAGAGATGGGAAGCAGGGCTCATTCCATCAGCTGTGATGAAAAATCAGAGCCATCAGGTTACCCCTTCCCCTGAACTGCTCCCATTCCAGCTAGTCAACATAAGGAGTACTATTTAACTCCCCCCATCCCCCATCCATCCTGCATAGTTTTAGATTATAAATCTGTGGGCAGGGACTGTCTTGTTTAACTGTATGTAAGACACTCTGGGAGCCTTTTGGCTGAAGAGCAGGACACTAGTGTAGCCATAGGAAAACAGCCCTCCAGATGTTTTGGGAATACAACTCCCATCATCCCTAGCTAACAGGACCAGTGGTCAGGGATGATGGGAATTGTGGTCTCAAAACATATGGAGGGCCGAGTTTGCCTATGCCCGTACTAGTGCAATAAATAAACTATCGAGGTACTGACACTCTCAGCTTACATGCCATGTGTTTAAAGCACATGGCTTCTGCCAAAGAATCCTGGGAACCATAGTTTTCCCCCTGCACAGAGCTACAATTCCCAGCACCCTTTAAAAACAAATTTTCATCCTGCTCCCTTTAGCATTTACGCCCAGCTATTAATCTCCATTGCCTGCTACAGGATACTCCTTGCTCTGAGCAACACCAGACTGTTCAGTCCCTTCTTTGTTTTTTAGAGTGTAGGATTTATAAACGATACAAAATGGAATAGCTTAGGTTCTAGGTTGCGTTCTTCAAACCTTCCAGTCCTGTTACCAAATTCATGCAGTGCAATCCTAAGACTTCATAGGGGCTTCCTCCCAAACAAGTGTGCACAGGATTGTGCTCTCTGCATCTTCCCCACGATGAATCCATACCAAGAATCCCAAGCAATAGATATTTGTAAGCCAGCGGATGCACTACGAGGCTGTGAGCTGCCTGTTCTAGAACTGTAAGTCCTGGGCCCGCAGCAGAGCATCCGTCACGCAATTGACAATGATTTCTTTTACACGATCTCAGTTTAATCTGCATATGTTTATTGAGAGATGAGATTTAATGGGTGAGTCTAACCTTGCTGCCTAATTATGTTATTGCTGCTTTAATATTTCTCTTTAGAAAGTCTCCTGAAGGGAATTGGGCATCTCCCCAGAAGGGAAAAGGTTTTGTCTTAACCGACCGGAAACATTTATACTGATGTCAGGAAGAATTATGGGTATGGGTAAGGTAAAATAAAGTCATTAAAAGTGAAAAATGTTGTTTATATGTAAATACATAAGCTACATTAACCAAAGCATTATGCTAATGATTTCTTTGCAATGATGCTTACCTTTTGCAGAATATACATGGGTACCAGAATGCCATACATTAACTGCCATTCCAATTAAAGTGTGCATTCAGAAATGCAGGTACCTCCCTGTATAGGTCCTTAGGGCTAAACCACATGGTACCTACTGCAGCTGTGTGTGTCTCTAACATAACCACAATGGCTAGTTCTTCACTGCAATGGACCATCAGGACAGAGTGGTGACATGCACAGGAGAAATGTTGGTCTGGGCTATATAGGAATGTTTAACCTTTCCCAACCCATTGCTTCCTCCCTGCCATCTTTCACACACACACACTTTTCTGCTTGTGAGGATTCCAGACCCATGATTGTGATGGAAACCCAAGCCTGGAACCCCAGCAGATGGCGGGGAGGCCAGCAGGGAGTGGGATAGTGAGTGAAGCACCCTACCCTGTTACTTCTTAGAATCACAGAAGGATAAGAGTTGGAAGGGACCTTGGAGCTCATCTGAATCTGCAATGCAGGAGGCAACTACATCATCCCCAAGATATGCCCATCCAGCCTCTGCTTAAATATCCCCAGCAAAGAAGGGCCCAGAGGCTCCCGAGACAGTATGGTCCACTCTCAAACAGCACATACTATGAAGAGGTTTCTAAGAATTAGCCAAAATCTGTTTTGGTGCAATTTTCATCCATTGGTTCTAGTCCTGCCCACTGCAGCAACAGAGAGCACATCTGTTCCATTTTTCACTTGACAGCCCACTCCAGAAATTACTGTAGTCAGTGGAGGCTACACACTCTGATCATAGTTGGTGGAGGGAGGGAGGTTCCACCCACCTCAGGATCCTACCCATCTATGTGTCTCTGTTCAGGTATTGTAACCACCCTCACAGTCTGAGGATCACTGCTTACTGAATCTTACCAGCCATGCATAAACCATCAGTCCGGTTGAACTCAACAGGGCTTTATAAAAAATACACCTGCCAATAATAAACATATTTCAGGATACAAGAAGGCAGCCTTCCCCAATCTAGTGTTCTCCAGGTGTCATTGGACTATAACTCCCATCATCCCTGAGAACTGGCAGTGCTGGCTAAGAGTCCAACAACTTCTGGATGGCACCATGTTGGGGGAGGTTGCATTTAGGCAACCAGCGAAGGCCACAAAATGGCAGTGGCCAAGGATGGAACCAGCTAGATAAGCGAGATCAGATGTTCAAGACATGGAGCCATTGAATTCCCAGACTCGGACCCCAACACAGGAGCCCCTCAATCCACTGACCCCTTAAACTTTTGTCCCAACTCCCAATATGCACCTTGAAAACCAAACTCTCATGAGGAACTAGCACCTTTTTCACCACAAACCTTGCCATCTCTAGGCAATAACAAGGCAACAAAGTGAGAGCTTTCTTGAGAAGTGACTGAGAGCAAGGTTGCAGGCCAGAAGACTGCCCCTTTAAAGGTTCACACTGTTCAGCAAAAGCATGGAGTCTGGGAGGGATGATTTGGCTGAGAAGGATAAAGGGGCTCAGCTGAGCTTGAGATTTCCTTACAGCAAATTGGCTACAAGGAGCTATCCAAGGTCCTGCGACTCCAGCCTGATACTAGCTTCCTTGCTGACTAAATCACAACCAAATGTCTATTGTGCCCTGTGGTCAGGGCAGGACACAGCTTCTGATGACAAGTCTTCAAAAGATGCCTAAGAACATCAAATATGTGTTTACAGAGCTAATATAGAGAATTTACAGTAATTCCCATTTGTTTTTGGTTTTTTTAAACTAGATCCTCTTCTGTTTACATGAGCCATCAAATCCGTATCCAGTACCAATGAAAAGATTAAAAACCTATAAATAGGGAGAGCGGTCCCTGAGTTAATGGATGGTGACTTCAGCAAGTGACTTCAAGCCTGCTTTTGGCAGGGAGGGATCTGTGGTAAGGTGGAGTTTCCCATGGAAAACTTGGGTCATGCAGCCAAGTCACATCTCTACCTGTCCTACATCTGACATCAGATATCAGGTGTGGGACAGATGGGTGTGGTTTGCAAAAGCAATCTTGCAGGGCTCAGTTTGGCCTGCCGGGTAGAGTTTCCCCAGCCCTCTTACAAATGAAGGATGCAGCCTTTGTAGCTTTGGGAATTGATTCAACTTTGACTTTCTCTTCTCCCCACTGTGATCATACATAGGAACAGCTGCGTGAAAATGACAGGCATGGTTGTGGTTTAATGGGAATAACGGCTGACATCAAGGGCTAGAGCAGAAGGGACTGACATTTTTTGGATATAAAAATAAAGCCATTAATTTAACAAATATGGGGAAAGGACAGAGGCAAAAGGAAATGTCCCCTTGTTAAATATTTACCACTTGAGCTTTGATGAAAACCACCCTATAAATGACAATATAATACAAGTAAGTGTTCCCAAGGTTAGGTCAACTTTCACGTTGAAGTTAAGTCTCTCATAGAGGGAAGAATTACATTTCTTGGCATGGATGCATTAATTATATAAATTTCATAAAGGAAATGCAAAGTCCTATAATGTGTGGCATTGATTAATGGCGCTCTTCTGATTTATGGCTGTGTGTTTTTGAACTGTGATATTTAACAAGCAGCTAATTTAAAAGCTAGGTTTCTGTCACAACTTTTTTATGATGCTTCCAGCAATCCTATTGGTAGCTTGAAAATTACTATGTTAACACTTTGGAAAGCCAATTTCTAAACCGACAGCTTTGTTTCCACTGAGAAAATAAAATTATTGTGTATTAAGAAATTGTGGTATATCTGTTTCTTCTGTCCCTTGCATATTTCAGAGGAAGTATCTCCCCCTGCTGTGATCTTGACTATTCTTTAAGCTTTGGCATACAGGCCAAGTGTAGGGCAGAACTTAAATGTTACACTGAATACACAGCTACCACCAAAACCAGCAGCTGTACAGCTGCCTCCTACATGCCCAACAATAATGCTGAGCAGATCATTGGCTGCTCCTGGCAGGAGGAAGAAAATAACCAATGCAATCCTATGTCACTGCCCTTAATGGAGCAGAGGGTCTGCCACCCATCCACAGCCCTGCTGAGACTGCTGACTGGGGAGGAAGGTGAGGAGGGGGCAGGCAGGTCACTGCACCAACCTGGAGCTGGCAGAGCAACTGGGCCCACATTGGGTTTGATGCCAGCACGTGATGGCAGTAGGATTGGCTTAGTATCCAACAGATCCAGGGCCAGCTCAGTCATTATCTCTCCCCCTACTGGAATGCCCCCATTTGGGGGCTTTTGGCTGGCTGCTTCTTGCAAGGAATGCACTGGCAGCACTTCTATCTTCTGCTGAATCCAATCACACCCAGCCTATTGCAAAGAGGGTTGGCATTGCTTTTCCAATTCTGTTAGATGTTATATGGGGAAAGGGAAGCAAGACACAGTTGCCACTTTCAGTGGCAGCTGTGCTATTTGCATAAGCTGGGGGTTTTGTTGTCGTTTATTAAAAAAAAACATGAAAATAAGTTCTGGATGCATGTGGAGAAAAGTCTTATATGAATTAACATCCACATTATTGTTTTCTATTTTTATTGCATGAAATCTATATACTGCTTGATTATATAAAAAAACCTAAACAAAAACTCACAGCAGCTATAATGGTTATCAATGTCTCCATGCTTTTTCAGAAGTTTCATATATTTGTACATCATCACAGACACACTGTAGATGAATTAAATACATCTGGCCATTAATGCTAATTTTCAGATCTTTGAAAGCCCTTCATCTTTGAAAGCATGACATCAAGTTTAAAAGCCCTCCTTTATTTGAAAAGTTAAGCCTATTAAACACTTAGCATGTGTAGGGGGTTTTTTTTGGTACAAAAACAGTGTATATTTAAAAGTCAGCACACTGCTGCTACAAAGAATTAAGTTATAGCAATTTTTCATGCCATAGTTTTAAAAATTATTTTATTTACACAGTCATTTCAAAGCTATGTGCAATAAGAACAGCAAAGAAGCCCTATATATTTAAAACTAAACTAAAATAATACAAAACAGGGAATCGTGGCAAGGCCTCATTTATCTAGCTGAAAAAACCGGCCAGAACAAAAATGTCTTCAATTGTTTCTGCAAAGTGCAGATAGCGAGCAGTTCCAACAGAACAGGGGCAGCCAGGTTAAAACTCTGCTCCAAGTTCCTGTGGAACAGACTTCTGTGCCACTTGCAGGAAAAAAATTCCTGCAGATCCCAGGGATCTACTGGGTATTATATATGTGTGTGTGTGTGTGTGTCTCCTTCAGGTGGTTTCTCAAGTAATCTGGTCCTGAGCTATGTAGGGTCTTACAAGTGAGTATGAACGCCTTGAATTTGGCCCAGTTGCAGATTGGCAGCAAAGTGTTATATGCTGCTGATAGTTTGCCCCAAGCAAGCCAGCCACTGCATTCTGCCCTTGGACCAACCCCAAGGATAGCCCCACATATAGCACATTGCAGTCATTCAACAGCAGTTACCATTGCATGGACAACTGCGGTTAAGCTATCCTGATCCAGAAACAGCCAAAGCTGTCTTACCAACCACAGTTGGTACATTCTCAGTTTATCAGCATCTTTCTTTACTCTTACAGGTAGGTAGCCGTGTTGGTCTGCCATAGTCAAAACAAAATAAAAAATTAAAAAAATTCCTTCCAGTAGCACCTTAGAGACCAACTAAGTTTGTTCTTGGTATGAGCTTTCGTGTGCATGCACACGAAAGCTCATGTTGTTGTTCAGTCGTTCAGTCGTGTCCGAGTCTTTGTGACCCCCTGGACCAGGCGAAAGCTCATACCAAGAACAAACTTAGTTGGTCTCTAAGGCACCACTGGAAGGAATTTTTTTTGTTTTGTTTTGTTTTTTCTTTACTCTCTATGTCGGGCTTTGTTTTCTCTCTTTCCCAAAGTTTCTCCAAACCACACTGCTGCAAAGGGCCTACTGTATACCTGGAAACCATGGAGCAGGCACTGCAAAAGTGAGGAAGCACCAGTGCGTGGTGGGGACCAAAGGTGGATAAAGTAACCCAGAGATACTACCCCTCTCCCAACACCCCATACATCCTGATGCTTTAACAGAATATCCTCTGCGAAATAACTAACCAAATGCCAGTTTCATTGGAGTTTTCCTATGCATGAGTAAAGTGTAATTTAACCTTGGAATCTTCGTGGGGATAAATATATAGTTAGAAATATAACCTCTAAATACTTTGACAGATCAGCAGGACCTCCTGTGCCAATGAAGGAGAAATATCCATTAGGCATAAAGGACTTTGTCTTGGAAGAGGAAAGCTGTAGTTCTGAGGCTCGTGCCACCTAAGATACATGATGTAATGATTGAAAATGGAGAAATGCATCGAAGGTAACAAACCATCTTCTGAAAATTAATGAGTTATTAAAGTTTTCCAGCCAGAGCTGGACGCAAATGCTCAGTACTTAGGAGGACAAGGAATGACAGCCTTGGGACTGCAGCCCGGGGACAGCAAGTCCAGGCTAGCTAGGCGCTGCAGAGGATACAAATAAGTCAAAGCTGGCAAATTGGTTTCTTGCTGGCAATTATCAGTAATATGGCTGAAGGTTGGCCAGATGCAGCGACTCAGTTTCCTTTTCACCTTTAGGGTAAGAACAAAGCAAGAAAATAAAAGAATCCTGGCTCTTTCTTCTCTCCTCACCCTCCCAATGTACTCTCTCACACACGCACATGCCTTTTCCTAGGCTGTGCTTTTATAAATCACTGTACTTTATCAAACACTGTGGCTGATGCTGCGGGAGATACTGATGACCTAGTTCCCTGAATGCCCTCCCCCACACCCTGCACAGCTCTTATGAGGAAGCACAAGGGATAGTGGTGAGAGAAGGGTTGTAAACGGGCCTGCACAGGTTTGTAAGCCACCTCAAATATTCTAAGGGAAAGGGTAGAAATGTTTTCAATAAGCAAATCCATTCCTATTGAATCCAGGTAAGAATTTGTGAATAAAGCATGTATTATAAATATGCATACCCAGGAAGTGTGCCTAGCTCTTACGCTGACCATTATGTGGGATAACCAGCCTCATATAGCCAACATGCTTAAGTCTAAAGCATGAAGGGGCTAACCATAGAGTAAGCCTTAGTTCATCTTGAGAGGGACTGGGCAATCAAGCCTGTTCTTCATCCTCCAATCTACCTGAGCTCAGCATATAAAGAAGTCTGAGCTGCTTGCTCCAAACTCTGACTACATGGCTCTCACAAGCCACTTTGGAGTTCCTATACCGATAATTTATGAACTTTCATCACTGTAACTAAGCCACGTTTTACTGCTTGTGCAACTTTTTCTCAATGCTGTATGGAAAGGCACAAGAATCTGACCATTGGAGAGTTTGTAAGTAAACCATTTTGATCTCACCAAATGTGTGGTCTTTTTCTATGCTAGAGGAAGAGGGAAGTTTTGGAACTCACAAGGGCGTATTTTAAAGGTCTAACACGTCTATATTTCCACACTTTACTTTGCTGCATATTTTGTGATTTTAAATCTCTGCTGGGGTTCTGTGACCAAAGAGTACTTGCCCCAAACCTGGTTGTTGGCATCCAGGAATTCTTCTTTTATATACCTATTTTTTCCTTGCCACCAACACATTAAAGCCCTGAAAGAACACCATCTCCCATTTCAACCCACCCAGTCTTCTAAACAGCAATTTCAAAACTTTGGGGCAATCTTCCTCCCAAGGTGTACATCACCTCTATACTCCTTTAAGAGAAAGGTAGTTGGCTTTGGATTGTACTCTTTGCTATTTTATGTATTTTTTATACTGTGTTTATTTTGTATTGATGTTTAATTGGTTTGAGAATATGCGCTGATGTGTTTTAATATGCTGTACAGCACCCTATGACCATATTGTCAAGGATGATACAAAGATGCTTAAGTAAATAAACAAACAGTTGCTCTGGCACCCCCAGAAGGAAAAGCAAAGGACACTCTAGCCCCATCCATGAGCCAAAGTAACAAAAGCCACCAAGTGCTACTCAAGTAATAACATTCAATCATTTAATGTAGCACCACCAATACTTTCGAACTCCCTGCCTATTGATATCAGGCAGGTGCCTTCACTGTATTCTTTTCGGCATCTGCTGATGACATTTAGACAAGCCTACCTAGATGTCTTAGGGACGCAGGTGGCGCTGTGGGTTAAACCACAGAGCCTAGGGCTTGCCGATCAGAAGGTTGGCGGTTCAAATCCCCGCAATGGGGTGAGCTCCTGTTGCTCGGTCCCTGCTCCTGCCAACCTAGCAATTCAAAAGCACGTCAAAGTGCAAGTAGATAAATAGGTACCGCTCCAGCGGGAAGGTAAATGGTGTTTCTGTGTGCTGCTCTGGTTTGCCAGAAGCGGCTTAGTCATGCTGGCCACATGACCCGGTTGTACGCCGGCTCCCTCGGCCAATAAAGCGAAATGAGTGCCGCAACCCCAGAGTCGTCCGCAACTGGACCTAATGGTCAGGGGTCTCTTTACCCTTTACCTTACCTAGATGTCTTAAAAGTTTGTACAAGTTTTAATTTAACTTTTTATTATTATTCTACTGTGGTTTTAAATTAGGGTTGTAATTGCTTTAGTGATAATTTCGTTGTCTTATCTTTTTCTGTAAACTGATTCGAGGGTTTCCCCCCACAATCAAGTGGTATGTAAATTTTATGAAAGAAATAATAAACAAACGAACGCCAGAAAGGGAACATCAGCCTGACCTCAACCAGATCTATTAATGCTTATAGCTCAGCAATTCTTTGCAGCCT
Source organism: Lacerta agilis (assembly GCF_009819535.1). Taxonomy (NCBI): domain Eukaryota; kingdom Metazoa; phylum Chordata; class Lepidosauria; order Squamata; family Lacertidae; genus Lacerta; species Lacerta agilis. The sequence continues at coordinate 44,666,567 of NC_046323.1, read as the reverse complement.
TGAAGAGCTGATCTCCATTCTCTTGCTTTTCTAGGAGTAGGACCTGTCTTTTTAGTCTGAAGGTTGGGCCTCTTTCTTATTCTTAATGAGTCATTGCTTTGGGAGGCTGAAAATTTTGCCATTTGTTGATATTCTGTTGATATATATCATCTCATATGCAATGGACTGCTGAATTCTGTTTGCTTTTAGTTTATGCTTGGAATAGTCTCAGCATGGCAATGTGGCTTTTGTTGAGAGTTACAACAAAGGGCTACACAGCAGGCAGATGAACAACGAAATGAAAACCGTCTGAAAAAGGAGCGATAATAACTCTCTGAAAACCGGGTAGGTGGGTGGGAAATAGTCACAAATAGGGAATTACAGTACTGTATGGCCTTTGCGAAGAGGATCCGTTCCCAGAGGGAACTACATTTCCCAGCGTTCCTTGCAGAGGACAAGTCAAACCGGCAAAGGGTCCCGAACCTTGTCCAGGCTGCAACGAAGGTCCAGCAGGTGGCGCTGCCGTTTCTAAGGCCCGTGTTCGAAACAGCCGCCGCGCCAAGATGGCGGCGCCCATGAGGCGCAACGCTTGAGGAGAGAGAGAGAGGCCTGAATTGTGTACACCGGGAGAGGCCATGAAGCGGGCGGCCACAAATGGCCAGGCGCACAGCAAGAGGCGAGGGCGGCAGAAGCAGAAGAAGGCCGGGAATCTGCAGAAACTGGGGCTGGCGGTGCGGGAGTTCGTGGCGGCTGCCGGGGGGTCCGAGGGCGGCGGGAGCGGCCTCGGCCTCGGCCTCCCCTCGACTCCTTTGCAGAAGCCTCCGCCGCCGGCGTCGAGCAGCCGGAAAAACCGCCGGGAGCTGCGTCGAGAGAAGCGCAGGTTGAAACGGAGCCGGCGTCGTCGTCTCCTGAATGGCGGTGAGGCGGTGAAAAATCCTCGGCCTCCTCCTTCGGCAGCGCCAACTGGAAAGAAGGAACAGCCGCCGGAGAAGAAGAAGAAGAAGAAGAAGCAGGTTTCCCTGCCTGCCCCGGAGCCAGAGAAGCGTGTCCCCGCCGCCGCCGAGGCCCCTCGAGAGAGACCCGGGAAGGCCTCGCCTTCTGCCTCGGCCCTGGCGCGCAAGCGAGCCTTGCTGGCGGCCAACGAGGAGGAGGAGCGGGAGATCCGGCGGCTGGAGAGGCAGCTGGGGCTCGGCAAGCGTCGGAAGAAGAAGAAGCAGCCGCTGGAAGGGCTGGCGGAGGAGGCGGCGGCCCTGCCTCCCAGCTTCGCAAGGGACGGGCTGGGTTACGTGCTGGGAGCCCTGGAGACAGGGACCCCCTTCTCCGGCCTGTACGAGAGCAGTGAGGGGGAAGGAGAAGGAGAGGAAGAAGGAAAGGGGCCGGGGGAAGAGGGAGGAGAGGGGTCTGAGGAAGAGGGGCTGAGGGGAGATGAGGAGGTGGGCCTGGAAGAAGAGGCCGAGGAGGATTTCGCACTGGAAGAAGACCCAAGAAGCTCAGAAGAATCCAGTGGGGAAGGAGAAAGCGAGAATGAAGAGGAAGAAAGCAGATCCCCTGGCCTAAGGAGCCAAGAATCTGGAGCCAAGGAACCCACCTCTCCTGGAGAGCAGGATGAGGTCTGTTTTGTTAAAAAAAAAAATACTGTATCTACAGTTTGTTTAGGGGGTCTGTGTGTACCAATACTTAGTGAGATAGACATGGGTCATAGCTCAGTGGTAGTACATCTGCTTTACAATCAGAAGGTACTTGGTTACCATAACTTCCCGGCATCTCCAGGTCAGGCTGAAAGAAACTCCTGGAGGCCTGCTGCAAGTCAGCATGAGCTATATGGACCAATGTTCAGACTTGGTATCAGGCAGCTCCCTGTGTTTCCTGAGACATACCTTTGACAAGTGCACAGCAACAAGCTTTCTCCTTTGAGAGCAGCCCCTAATCCGAGCTTCCCAATGAGCGTACCTTTCAAACGTCTATAAGTTAGCAAACCTACATTTGTCACAGTCACCATTTACATTTTTAGGTACAGATGCCAATGTTAAAATGTGAAGATTTTTACCATGTTGGCTATCGCGTTGTCACAGAGCATTTGTTTCCCACCTTTCACAATATCAGTGTGCCAAACGTTCACATAGATGGCTTACATTATAGTAAAATATACAGAACAGGTTCCTTTTCATTCATAAAGCACATGAGATCTCAATATTCAACCATTTCCCTCAAATATTAAATTATTTAATTAACACATTGTCTGTTTTTTCTTTTCCTTCTTAAAGAATCCTTGCCAAGATGCTACAAAGTATATTCCCCCACATATGCGAAGGTCTGAAGAGACAATAGATGCCCCCAAAAGGGAAGAATTGGAAAGGCTGAGGAAAACACTGAAGGGCCTAATTAACAGGTATTATTATTATTATTATTATTATTATTCTCTAGCACCCATCATCCAAGGATCACAAGGTGGTTTACAATTTAAAAACGCAGAAATATATAACATGGTAGCAAACAAAAACAATACCCCCAGACACAGTTTAAAAGGCCAGAGATTGTTTTATTAGCCAAAGGTCAGTGAGAAGAGGAATGTTTTTGCTTAATGCCTAAAGGTATGTAATGAAAGGCAAGCCTTTTAGGGGAAAGTATTCCACAAATGGGGAGCCGCCTCAGAAAAGGCCTGTTGCCACCCTCTGGACCTCCAGACAGGAAGAAGTATCTCAGATGATGATTACAGGACAGTTTGTATGGGGAATATTGAAATTTTTCTTGCAGAAATCAGCCAAGACAGCACATCTGAGGACTTCTAACTTGCCCTACTGCAATTTTTATTTGTTGCTCCAAGTCTTATTGGCATCACTTTGTGTTCAATTAGGGAAAGAAAGGCAGGAAATAAAGCAAATAAATTTAGCTGAATGACCTATAAGTTTTACTCAAATGGACAAAAGTGTTTTAATAAATATATACTTTAAGCACCCATGAACACACATTTTGAAATACATTTCATATGACTGGATGTTAAAATGAAACAGAACATTAAAGCTAACGTTTAACTTTATTTCCATATGATTTATTTTCCGCTAGGTTGAGTGAACCAAATTTAGCCTCTATAAGTGGACAGTTGGAGGAGCTCTACATGGTGAACAGTAGAAAAGATATGAATGAAACGCTGACAGATATCCTTATCAGTGCTTGCGTTACAGAATCAGCAATGCCTTCCAGGCTGGTGATGGAGCATGTGCTTTTAGTTAGCATCCTTCATCGGACAGTGGGAATTGAGGTAATTTTTCTGAATCTTCCTTTTCTCCAATGTTGAGTAAGTAGCACAGTAATAAAGGAACTTTCCTACTATGCCTTTCATTTGGGTTCTGCTAATAATTTCATGACATTTTGATCATTTTAGATTTTATGATACTTGGTTTTTTTAAACAATGTGATACCAGGTGCTGTTAAGCAGAATAGTAGAATATAAATCAAGTCATTATTTCAGAAAATATTCATTAAGTAGTACTTCATAACTTTGTGGTGAAAAAGCCAAGGATCTTTGCATATTGACCACAGAGAAAAGCAACTTTCTTCTACAAATGTCACTCTGTGTGTTCTGCAGTAATGATTTGTTTGCCATAGTTCTATTAAAACTAATAGGAGGTTTGACACTGGTTTCTAGGAGCCAGGAGTGCATGTTCTGATTTCCAGCCATTTCTGAAAAGGGGCGTTTGTTATGAAGGACCGCAGTTAATCACATAATTGTACTTCTCTCTCTGGCCTTATTTTTTACAATTCTGCCCACCTCCCCACAAAAAACTCACACATGTACACACACACCTGCAACTTTAGGAATATGATTCAGGCATCTGATGGACTAAAGTCAAGGAAGGCTTATGTCAAAAAAAGAAATTTGTTGGTCTTTAAGGTGCCCCAAGGCTCTTTGTTGTTTTTGCTGCACAATAGTAGTATAGCTACTTATTGAAAAGGGGGCATTTGTTTAAACAAAGGAGGACTTCAGGTTTTCTGTAATCAACCAATACCCATAATTAATTGAATAAAATTTGTAGAAAGAGGGGTTCATTAGTATTTCTTTGTTGAATCACATCTTTTCCCTCAAGAAGGCAAACTTGAAATGACCTCAAGGGCACTTACTATAATAAAACAATAAGCTGCTGTTGGCAGTCTGAAAGTCAGCACGGTGGCGTGGCTAAAATGTTGGACTAGGGATGGTGAGACCTGAGGGCATTGGGGTGTGTGACTTGGTCCTTTGCAGTAAAGGTAAAGGACCCCTGACAGTTAAGTCGAGTCGTGAACGACTCTGGGGTTGCGCGCTCATCTCGCTTTACTGGCCGAGGGAGCCGACGTTTGTCCGCAGACAGTTTTTTCCGGGTACCTATTTATCTACTTGCACTTTGACATGCTTTCGAACTGCTAGGTTGGCAGGAGCTGGGACCAAACAACAGGAGCTCACCCCATTGCAGGGATTCGAACCGCCAACCTTCCAATCAGCAAGCCCAAGGCTCAGTGGTTTACACCACACTTATCAGTGTGCAAATTTTCTGCAGTCACACATTCATTTTAATAACTGACCTGCCCTGTGTACAGGAGCATCACCATCCACTGCAATCTAAGGCTGTTTTCAAAAGTGGTGCTTAAGTGGACTTCTGTGCTTCTCTGTGAATTACGGTATATTGAACTGCTACACTTTTTCTTTCTTAATCACCTTGATATAGCTCATTAGCATTTACAAGGGTGTCCTGCCAAACTAAAATTCATTCAGATATCACTTGTGAAATAGTCTTGAGTGAAAGGACTTGTCTGTGTAATGCAGCCTAATGCAGTGATTAGTAATCTTATGCTAGCACAGCAGCCAATATTACGGTATATATTATTATATATGACTTTTAAATTGCTGGTCAGCAAATTTTAGGACCACAACATTAGTTATAAATTGTTGGCTTTCTGTTTTAAAGTGCTTAAATGGTCAGCAGCTCATGGATCATGTTTGTGTGTTAAATGTTCCAGGTTGGTGCTCACTTTTTGGAAACTGTGGTGCGGAAATTTGATGAAGTCTACAAAAGTGAAGCTGAAGGGAAAGAATGCGAGAACCTCCTTATCTTAATTGCTCATTTGTACAATTTTTATGTAGTGCATTCACTGCTGATCTTCGACATCTTAAAGAAGCTTGTTAGCACTTTTTCTGAAAAGGATATTGAACTAATTCTGCTGCTGCTGAAAAATGTAGGCTTTTCCTTGAGGAAAGATGATGCTTTGGCCCTAAAAGAACTTATCACGGAGGCCCAGAAAAAAGCAAATGTAGTAGGAAAGCAATTCCAAGACCAGTCAAGGGTATGAATGCCTTTTTTAAGTACCTTTTTTGGGATAACTTTTTCATCAAAATGTGGTATCCCATGCTTTCTGTGATGGGGGGAATCTGCCAGCGGAACAAGGGGCGAGGGGCACTCGGGTGGGGTGGGGGGAGTCCCTAAAAATCCTCTTCAACCAGGCCTTTGGCTGATTAACATCCGATACTCTTTTAAATGTGTTCTGGGAAGGGGGTTGTTGATTTGGTTTTTGTTCTTACATTTGTTATGAATTTTGTGGTTTTTTATTGTATTTTTATGTTGTGAACTGTGCTGAGATCTGCAGATGAAGGGTGGTATACAAATTTACTAAATGATAATAATAGTAATAATCACCTCCCTCTCCCTGTTCCATCAGCAGACAGAAAGCACTCAATACCACCCTAAAACAGAGTTTGGTAGGAACTTTAGTATTCCTATATTTTCCCAACACAACTTGCGCTATGGTATGATGGGTTGGGCATTCTCTGGAAAACCTACAAACTAGAGCTTCTTCAGTTCTTCATAAATCAGTGAAACATTTGATTTTGTTTGACACATTTAAAAACTGGTCTTAGTGGGTGGGTATAAAACTTCGGTTCTAGTCCATTTTTTTAATGCTACAGATCCTTGCCGTTTTAGGTACTGGAACAATAATGCAGACATGCTGTCTTTTTCTAAAGGTTTGTTTCATGTTGGAGACCATGCTGGCACTGAAAAACAATGACATGAGAAAAATCCCTGGTTACGATCCAGAGCCGGTTGAGAAACTAAGAAAGCTGCAGAGGACACTGGTAAACTACATGAAAAACCATATTGCTATATTTCTTTCATACACTGTGAACAAAGACTTGAGTATTAGCCAAAGCTGCTACTAACATCCTGGGTCTTAGGAGCTCCTTATGTAGAACAGTTGACTGTCTTAGTGCAACAAGGTTTGGTTTTCAGTATGAGCATTGGCTGCTGAGTTTACCAGTGGTTCAAAAAGAGGAGCACTTTCAGTTCAAGTAAACCACAGCCTGGGTTTCCAGCATATCTGCTGCCAGATGTAACTGGAGGACATCTAATTAGGCTGACAACCGGGTATAAAACCCTTTATTTAAAAAAAAATCTTCTGACATGGCATTTTCCCTTTCTATAAGACTCATAATAGCAGTTCTGGAAAAGAAGCTCAACTTCGAGTGTCATTGGAATCTCTCCTAACTGCTGAACAAGTTGGTCGGTGGTGGATTGTTGGATCATCCTGGAGCGGAGCGCCAATGATTGACAGCACCAGCAACCAAATTCAAGCAATACTAACAGCAGGAAAGGTAAATGTGATCCTCACTATTAACGTCATTCTGGAATGTGTCTTAAGACAGTCTCCCAAAGAGCAGTCTTGCTCTAGGGATTCTTAATGAGCATAAATGAAGGTATTTGTGGTGGCCGTGCTTAGAAATTTATTCCTTTCAAAATCTGTTTGCTGTGTTCTTAATCCAAGTTGAAACACGCATGCACACTTTGAAAGCTCATACCAAAAACAAACTTAGTTGGTCTCTAAGGTGCTACTGGAAGGAATTTTTTTTATTTTGTTTCGACTACGGCAGACCAACACGGCTACCTACCTGTAACTTAATCCAAGTTGTTCATAAACTAAGCTGTTCTTAAACCAAGGTACCACTGTCCCCATTTTAATCACACTTTTCAAAAAGTATGAATAACATACTATGTAGTTTGGCCCTGAGGATTACATTTTGAAAATACCTGGGTTTCCTCACTTCCTGAGAAAGTTATGTAGCTTGAAAGCCAAATGTTTGACTTCGCTCATATTCCTGATGAAGATGTTACCAGACTGTTTGAAATTAGGAAACTCATCCGAGATATTAAGAGTTTGTGAAATGTTAAGTTTTCAACCCTTTCCCCTACTCAGGTGAGTTCAAAGATTCTGGAGCTTGCTCGTAAGCAAAGAATGAACACAGATATTAGGAGGAATATATTTTGTATCTTGATGACTAGCGAAGACTTTTTGGATGCCTTCGAAAAACTTTTAAAGTAAGTAGTCACCAGGGTAGGATGATTTCAGAAACTTAAGCCACTGTTTGGATGTGAAATACCTTTCTCGTAAATAAGAACCGGCAAAGTCTTAGCTGGAGCAAGTGTACATTCTGCCTGGTGTTAACCTGAAACAGTTAGAAACATTCTTACAGTGCAATCTCAAGCATGTTTATTCAGAAGTAAAATATTCAGTGGAGCTTACTTTCAAGTAATTGTGCATAGGATTGAAACCTAAGAGATAATCCCATTTTTGAAAAAGAGCTTGCTTCATAGAGGGAGAAAATAATTTTTTTGCACCTTTTTGTGAATTTAGGCCTGTTCACTGAAATCAGATGGCAGTCCTGATGGTTTGCTTAAAGTGTTGCCTGATGGATGTAAAAAAAAACAAAAAACACCTTAATGTTCCTTTAATGGCTGTGGATGTTCTCCTGAATGGGCAATCTATCTGCAGGGGGTGGGATCTCAAGCTAGTGCTCTGCAGGGTGAAGGGGACAGCATGAAAGTGAGAGGTTGAATTTGAAGAGGAGAGTTTTAGCTTGGGTTAGCTAAAGTGGAGCAGCCTTGTGTGTGGCTGCAGTGACAGCTTTCTGAGGTCTGATGGAGCAGCAGCAGACTTGCGGTCTGCCTGTTTCCCATAAGCTCTTTTTGTAAACAAATTAAATGATTTTTTAAAAATCACAAATTTCTCTCATCCAAAGGCAGGTGCCCACACTTGCTGAGTCAAGTATTCTTTATCCTTTATCAAGAAAGGCTACCAGCTGCCTCTAACAGGCTCCACTTGCTCAGCAGTTTGAATATAAATAAATAAATTTCTAAGAACATATCTGTGCAAGTGAGGGACCTGTCCCTCAAGCCTTGAAGACTCAAGTACTCAAGTACTTGATAGTGAGGACAAATAGGTTTCTCTGTAAGACAAACTAATTCTTGGACCCTGTCAAAATGAAATGAAACCCTGTTGTGCCACTCCTGGAAACTTTTGCCGTGCGCAAAGCAGAGAGTGCATTAAGACTGGTGTCTGGAATGTGAGCTGTTATTACAGACTGGGACCTAGTGTAAATCGAACCAGCATGGAAAGAACAAGACTCCAAGGAATGTGAGGCAATCCTGAAAGTGAGCCTGGAGGTTGCATGGCAGGAGATGAGGGTCATGAGTGATCATCAGCTGCAAGGGGTCAAGGTTGACCCAGAAATCCAGCTTATTAGCTCTTAGTTGTGGGTGGGATGAATGAGCAGCTGAGGGACTGTCTGCTCAGGAGCCTGTCAACAGTGATAAGAATAAAAATGCTGGAAGAAACACTTTTAGTAAAGCTGCTGGGGAAAGGCTCTGCCAGAGTTGAGCAAGAGAAAAAGCTCTCCACACTGGAAGTGAGTGGGATGCAGAGAGACTAGCTGGAGCCTGCAGCCATGAGCGAGAACAACCTCTTCTTAAGCCTCTTATCACCTCTTCTCTGTGCCATGAAAGTTTAAGTGGGTTGGACCAGGCCCTTAAATTTGCACACCCCAGAGGCAACGCCATGCAGGGGGAATAATTCAGAAGCCTGAAAGTTAGGGAAGTAAACAGATGGAGAAGCTTATCTGCCTCGTACTAGAGGTCCTGTCCACTACCACTGGGGGCATGAGAGGAGCAGACTATAGGAATGCTCTGGGGCCTTGTTACTTGTTGGAATTTATTTTTTCTCTACAGAAGTAAGTATAATTGGTGTGGAAATAGTTACAGGTGGGTAGCCGTGTTGGTCTGCCATAGTCAAAACAAAATCGAAAATTCTTTCTAGTAGCACCTTAGATACCAACTGAGTTTGTTCCTGGTATGAGCTTTCGTGTGCATGCACACTTCTTCAGGTGTGGAAATATTCTGTTATGTAAATAACTAATCATGTTTCACTTGTATGTTTTTGGCTACTTGCTAACTTCTCCAGTTCTCTGTTCATGAGAGAACTTTCAGCCAGGAGCCATTTAATGGTAGCTGAACCACTTTTGAGAGAGGGGGTGGTATGAGTTTGTCCATCTATCTGATTACTGTAAATGGTCTGTCGCTATGGCTTTCCCTAAAGTGTCCCCTGATGGGATTTGACAAAAGAGCCTTAATGTTCCTATAATGGCTATGAATGTTCTCTTGAATGGGCAATCTACCTGCAGGGGGTGGGGTCCAAAACCAGGACTCCGCAGGGTGTATATATATGGAGGGTGGGAGAGAAAAGGTCATTTGAATTTAGAGATGAGACCTGGGATTTTTAGCTAGAGTTGTCTAAATTGAGATAAAGCCTCGGAAGGAGGTGCTCTCTGGGATCTGATGCAACATTTGCAGGTTTGCTGCCCGGTGGACTGCCTGTTACTATCCGATATGCTTTGCTTGTATATTAACTAAAACATATACTATAAGAGCACAACACAAGTCTCCAGTGCTCTTTCATATGTAATGTTGCTCCCAGAGTTTATCACTGCTCAAGAAAGCAGCAAGAATCCTCCATTTGAACAAGTTGGCAGCAACATTATTTAAGATTCTGATGTAGGAGTGGACCCTGCGTCTGAAAAGATGAGAAACAGTTGCCACTCAGAAAAAGCAAAAGATCTCTTTAAAGGGTGTGTGAGAGAGAGGCTGCTTTTTGCCTTAAATTATAGGCAAATGGCACACTTACCAAGTGAAGGAATCCTTTTCTGTTTTAACCCAATCAGAGAAAGCCCAAACAAGGAAGCACTTGAAAGAGTGAATATGGAAGCTCCATCAAGTTTCTTAGTTGGAGAGTGCCTAGTAGGAACACATTTCTATGCACCTTTGTTGTTGTTGTTGTTTTTAATTTGGTACAGTGACAACATGCTTAAGAGAGTGTGCTTGTGAGGTTTCTCGAAAATTTAAGTCCCACTAACCAACTCAGCTGCAGGTAGCTTAAATTAAACTCACATTTTTTTCACAAAAACATTATTACTGTAAGCAAGCATATATGCACAAATGTAACAGGAGGTCCCATAGACCCCACTATCTAAAATTAAATTCAGCTATGAATTATTGTTGTGTATGAAATGTGAGGTATGCACTTCATGGATTTTGGTGGGCCTTCAGCTGCATCTTCAGGTTAAAGGCCACCTGTCATAAACATTTGAACAATGGTCTATGTACCACAGCATTTTTTAACAGCCGGTACTAAATCCTGCAGAAGAAATATTTGAGAACCTTAGTGTTCTGGCATCCACATACCTCCATTCTCAGCTCTTAGGTCAGGAAATGCCAATGTTTTTTACTCTGTGGGCACATCTGCAAACTGAAGAAACTTGTGGGCACCACATGCACACCTCAGCCAAGCACAATTTATTATATTGGCTACAAAAGAATTCTTTCAAGCATAATTTCAGCGGGGGAGTGGTGTGGGACAGGGTCTCATGCAACAGGGAGAGCACCATTGGTGACCCTTGCCACTAGCTACAGAAATTAGTTGCATTACTTTTGATCCTCTTGACTAACAACATCTTGTGGGGCGATCAATGGCATTGTTTGCTACAAATTGCACATTATTGTTCCATTGACTTCACTGAAAAGTGGCTTGGTGTAAAATGAAGCATTTTACCTTAGCAAAATAAGGCCATCCCAGCCATGTAGTTCATCTCCGACTGGGTAACTATAGATGAAAGCCTCATTTTGAAAGGATGCAAATTTTGTGCTTGACACTCTTTGCATTATAATATTAAACATTTTTCATTTTAATTGGCGTTAGTGCTGCCAAGCATTTGACAGCTCTGGAATCTAAATCAGACTTATTTGACAGAACAGGTACAGCACAAGTTAAGACTATTCCTTGCCAACAGCGTCTTAATCCTCTGCATGGTCCAGCTCTGAGTAAGGAGGCTGTTCAGTCCTGCCAGACTTTCTGCTGAGACAGCCAGTGGGAACTCATTAATGCTGATTATATTTTTGTAATTAGGTTGGTTGAAATCCCCAACACCCTCAATTAGGAATTGGAAAAACTTGAGAGGGTAGTTTTCCTTGGGTCACTCACCCACTAGCAGTTTCTTAATTCAGAATAGCTTGGCCTCCCCTCAGCCTGGTGCTCTCTTGATGTTTTGGACTACAGCTCTCATCAACCCCAGGAAGGACAGCTGGTTGTAAATAACCCAGCTTTTTGTAACCCAGAGGCCAAACATAGAATTGTAGAGTTGGTAGGGACCCTGACCATCATCCAGTCCAAGCCCCTGCAATGCAGGAATTTGCAATAGTCCTATATGAGGATCAAACCTGCAACCTTGGTGTTAGCAGCACCACACTCTAACCAACTGAGCTATCTACATATTGTCATACAGAGGGATTCCCTCTCCCAATTCTTTTGCACACCACTGCATTCAAAGATGGGTCGTAGCCCTACCTACCCTTCCTATCAAGTCTTTTCTCTTGATAAAAATTAGTAATCATTCCACAACTGTATAAAGCACACAGTTAAGAATGCTTTCTTTTCCAGAAACCCATGGTATGGATCTTGTTGTCCATATATTCTTGAAATCATTATGCAGAATACACTGCAATGAAGAAACTGGTTTGGCATAAACTATTTAGATCCTCCTTTTTTCTTTTTTCTTTTACTTGATGCGTAATGGATTGAGTTTGAGTCAAGAATGAATTGGGTGGCAGTAACTCTTCCATTTTATGGTAGTTCAGCCTAAACATTCAGGAAATGGAATTTACATAATGGCAATTGATGTTTTAGGCTTAGGCTGAAAGATCAGCAGGAGAGAGAGATTGTCCATGTCCTCATAGACTGTTGTCTGCAAGAGAAGACTTATAACCCCTTCTATGCATATTTGTCTGCCAAGTTTTGCGAATATGAAAAGCGATTCCAGGTAAGCTAAGAACTTGTCTTTCTCTTTACTGGTTGCACCTTTTAAATTTCTGGGAATGAAAGTGGTGTTATCAAATGGTAATATATGGTAGCTAAATACATGACTGCTAAATGTAATAGCTGCATTTATGTAGAAATTACGTTTCGGGTGGGGGGGAGCCACAATCCTTCCATATTGCTGGTAAAGCCAAACAATAGCATTTTCTCAGAAAGGAACCACAGCTTAGTGATGGATTGTATGGGAAATATTTCAGTCATTCCCTGCCATATTCATTTAAATGATTTGGAGCACATGAAAGTAGACACACACACACACAGAAACACACACACACACACACACACACACACACAGAGCACATATACACATTCTGGGACCAGTGTGCTCCAGTGTTTAAATTAATCCTCAATTCTGTATTTAGTAAGGGACAGTCTCTCATGACAAGGGCACTATAAGGCAGGAATCTGTAGCTGGAGACATAAGAGATGCTGTCTGCCCTTTCACACAGATTACCTTCCCTCTCCCCTCTGTCCTCTTTCTCCTTGAAGCAACTCCAAGGGAGGGAATGACTGATGATGCAAGCATGAGGGAGAGGACAAATCCATTCTCTAGCAAAGCATGGTCTGCATGATCTCTCCTCCTTTCCAAGGAGGCCAGACCAGAAGAAGAAGCAAAAAAAAGGAAGATAAAAAAGGGAATACCATATATACTTGAGTATAAGCCTAGTTTTTCAGCACATTTTTTGTGCTGAAAAAGCTGCCCTCGGCTTATACTCGAGTGAGGCGTGGCGTGGTGGGGGTGGCGAGAAAGAAGCCCTTTCTCTCCACTCTAGCCGCCACCCGCTCTCCCCAGTCAACCATTCCTTAAGAAGTGTACAAGAACGGCAGTTCTTTACTATCCCCAGGCAGCTTGTTCCATTCCTGAACTGCTCGCATAAATGCAAACTTGGCAAAGGAAGAAGAGGAAGAAGCAGCCCAAAGGGTTGCTTTCGGGCTGCTTGTTCCTCCTCCTCCTCCACAGCAGCAAAGGTGAACCGGCTTATACTCGAGTCAATAAGCTTTCCCAGATTTTTGTAGGAAAATTAGGTGCCTCGGTTTATATTCGGGTCGGCTTATACTCGGGTATATACGGTATATCTCCCCTGTACCCTACTCTCTTCCACTTCTCCTTCCAACTGTTTTACGTCTAAAAATTTCCCTCTGGAGTCGGAGGCTATCACCATTTGTCCTGTCAGAATGTACTGCACGTAACTTACAATGCTGCAACAAGTAATTAACTACACAAAGTGATCCTACCTTATATTGATGATTTGGGGTGGGGAGGGGGAGGTCAACTGGTGAAGCTAGCACCATATCCTATGACCTGCTATAATACCATGGGGAAGGTGGGTAGCTTTGATTGCAGTGGAGTAGAATGAACTGTGCCAACCCCTCAGCTGGGTTAGGGTTGTGCCGTTTCTAGGATATGTCCAGGAAATAAAGGGGCTTACATTTAGTGCCCCTGTGCCCACCTCAGCGTGCCTCAAAGCTTTCTGAAGGCAGGGTAGGGTCTTCCGTTGATATAAATGTCAACCTGCTAGTGTTACCTTCCTCTCTGCCAGCAGAGCAACACTTAGATTGCCTTTTGAGGCCCCTCAACCAGCTTACCTGTGAGAGTAGGATTGTTAATAAACGGCCTTTTCTCTTTTTTATTTTTTAACTAGATGACATTCCAGTTCAGTATGTGGGATAAAATAAGAGATTTGGGAAACCTGTCCACTACTGCTATATCAAATTTAGTTCATCTCTTGGCTCATCTGTTGAAGACTAAGTCTCTGTCCCTCACTGTTTTCAAGGTAAGCAAAACTCTGTTGTTGTTGTTGTTGTTGTTGTTGTTGTTGTTGTTGTTGTTGTTAAAAAAACCCTTTACTTTTAAATCTCATGTTAGGCTCATGCATAATGCACATGTTCTTTGGTATGTAACGTCACCTAACAAGCAAGGCAAAGCAAATGGTTATTCTATGGGGAGAAATCTAGGTTTGCAACAGTATCCATGCAGGGGTACCCAGAGTGATGCTGTTTGACCACATCTGCCATCAGCCCCAACCAGCATGGCCAGTGGTTGGAGATGATGGGAACTGTACCTGTAGTTTGACAACAGCTGGCAAGTGCCCTATTAGCTGTCCTTGAGGGTGTTAAGATTTAAGCAAGTTGCTGTTGATCTCCTCATGTTTCATGAAATCTTTCCCACTTCTTTGTTAATTGGCCAGTATGTGCAATAAACAGATGTCTTCTTGCATTGAATTCACAATTAAGCTTTAGATCCCACTGTATATTCAAACAGGTGAGCTGAGCTCTCTGGAATTATTAATGACTGTTCTTTTGGTAATACTGTAGTGTACAGGTGATTTATTTAATACTAATAACATTAGCGTTTTCATGACAGCTTAATAGCTTGAGAGTGTCTTAAGAGTTTTTGACATTTCATTGCTTTTTAACTAGGTAATTGAATTCAGTGAATTAGACAAGCCAAAAGTCCACTTCTTACGACAAGTACTATCTGCACTGTTCTTGAAAACAGATCCAGAAGAACTAAACCACATCTTTGGAAAGTAAGTCATCCTAGGGGTTCCAGGTAGAATTTGTCAAACCATCATTTTAATGACAAAAGGGGTTCTGTCTCAGCTGGGAGCTAAATGGCACCTTATACCTAGGATATGAGCACAACAACGGAATGTCTAGGTGCACTTTTTTAAAACAAGAATACAAAGCTGAAAATGAATGAACTGCAGCTAAAATATTATGTTCATTTTTCACATGGTCTAGTAGTCCTTCCCCTGCCCACCCTCCAATATTCTTAAGAGGGTCTCTTCTCCAGTCTTCTAAGAGTAGCTAGAAGTGGGGAGGCAGAAAAAGGTCCTCCTTTCCTTCCACTCTGCAGTTTTAATCTGAAATCTTAGGTGCAGTCCTGCGCCCAGAGCTCAGAAAACTACTCGCGCTAATGAATTTCCCTGTCGCAAAATGCGCCTAGAACAATGGGAGTTTCGAACACTGGTCTCAGGTAGAATTTGTCAAACCATCGCCTTACTGTCAGAAAGGGGCTCTGTCTTTTCTCCCCGTTACTGTAGTTTTAACTGGAAGTAGAAGCTGGAGCATCTCAGTTCTGCTGCAGAGCCCTAATGTGGTTTTCCTTATGGTGTCACCAGCCTAGCCATACAATGCTCCAGAATATTTTGTAAGCCTCTATCCTGCTTGCCTGGCTATACCCTGTTAGTGAAGTAACATTGCCCTAAAGAAAATACTGGGTTGGTTAATTTGCAGTTCTTTGTGTTTTTCCCAGGTTGGCTGACAACCCTAAATTGGGATTGCTGCATGAAGGCTTGAAGCTTTTCCTCACCCATTTCTTGCTGAAGAATACTCAAGCTCACAAAAATGTTGAAGAAGCCACTTTGCTAAAAGAGAGAATTGAACTAGTGACTAGGACTTTGAAAGCAAAAGAATCTAAATTAAAATTGTAGTGTTAGGTCTAATAATTTTTATCTATGGAAAATGTGGACTTAATGGGGGCGGGGGAATGACTTGAATTGGATGGTCTTTCATAAACAGTAGACCTCATGTTCTGATCAGTTCCTTCACAATAATGGATTAGGTTTGATATTCAAACTGGCTAGTATTTATTATCCTTCTGTTCAAAGACAAAACACAGTCACTAGTGAAGTCTTAATAATCTGTACAGTGTATTTTTGAAAATAAAAGTTTTGTACCCTTGCATTTTAATGTAGCGTTTGAACTTCTTTTTTAAAAATTCAACAACGTATGCGAGTGGTATTGCCACATCATGTTTATAGTGCTAATTTAATACTAATGATTGATATCCTAGTTGAACTACCGTAGGACTATTGCAGGAATGTCGACAGGTGGTTAAGATCCATCTATAACAATTTTATAAAACTTTTAAAATCTCCAAAATTTTAATTGTAATTTTACTAAGTAGATATCGATTTCATGAATTGGATTGTACAATTTTCTTGCTGGTCTTTGACCGTATTAAAGATTTTTATTATTATTATTATTATTATTATTATTATTATTATTATAGTGCTAATTTAAATTCCTCATTCTCATGCCAGCCTCTTGTCACTCCCCACTCCCCCAATTCATTCTACTAAAATTTTGAAAGCTATTGCAAACAGTACATTGGATGTCTCTCTGAGAGTCCATTCACTATTGTTTAGCTACATGCCTACTACTACTACTATAGATTATTGAAATCAGTGCAAAAACTCACGTTGCTACTCTATGTTACCCACTCCAAATACTTTGGAAGTCCCCCCCCCCCCGAAAGTTCCTATGTAGTCAAACACTTTTTGTACATACAAAAAAAACCCATTACCTTACCCATTACTTTCCCTTACTGAATTCCATAGAAGCCAAATGTCAGATGAGGGCAAATGTCTGCTGTCACCTTATGGATTAGATTTGCTTAAACTGAAATTTTTGCTAGGGTGTCACAGTTCTCAGGTCCATTTGCTGCATTTTCTTCTGCCTGTGCTTACACAGAAGCTGATCAAGAGTAGCTTCTTAAGGACAAATATCAAAATGGTAGCCACACTTTTCCTCATGCAGCAAAAGCAACAGAAACTTGGGCCTCCTTAAAGACTATGAAATTCATTGTGTGTGCAAAACAAAAGCTTTTTGCTGCAGTAGCTTTATTAGTTTTAAAGTGCCACTAATTATCGATTTTGGTTACTGTCCACAAATCTATGACCTCATCAAATCAAGCTGAGTAAAATAATAATAAGCAAGCCAAGTGGATTTTTACTTTACAGCAGAGGTTCTTAACCTGTGGTCCATGGATCTCTAGGGGTCCAAGTACCAGGTGCAAAAAATGACTTTTCCATTGGGATTAAATAAATTGTATACAGAATGTTATGTGTATATGCATTTTTCTGGGTAAGGGGTCCATAGCTTTCATCAGATTCTCAAAAGGGGTGTGTGACCCAAAAAGAACCAATGCCTTACAATGTCACTTTAAGTTTCATGAGGCAGTGTATCTTGTCTGACCTTCCAAAAACAGGAAAAGAAAAGGCAAGACATCGTTTGGAATATTTGTGAAAGAATCGCTCAACCACTTCATTTGGTAAATTGAATGTCCATGTAACAAAAATTAGGACTTACTTTGTCTTATGTATATGAAACAAATGTGCGGGAACTTCTAACCCTCTAGATGTTGGACTGCAACTCATTTATGAGTCTCTTTCAATGAGGCATGCCAAAGTAATCTTGAAACAAAAACCATCTACAAAACAACTATGCATTTATAAACAATTGCATATATAAAACAATTTCAAATAAATTCAGATACTGACAAGATAAGATTCGGTACTTGGAAGACTTGTTGAAAGACAGGTCTTGTTAAAGAAGAAAATACTCAGCAGGCAACAAAAATAAAAGATGGAATTACAGTAAATACAGAATTGCAGTATGACTCCAGTTTTATATTTCCTATTGTGGGGGGGATAGAAGGGTTGTAACTGTTTTGGGCTGTAACTGTCATCCCTGACCATCAACCATGCTGCCTGGGACCCCTGGGACCCGTTCTCCAACAACATATGGAGAACATCAGGTTGGCTCTCCCTATGGATAAGAATTCCCTGTGGCCAAGGGAAATGTGGCTTCAAATCCCTGTATTTTTGTAAAGCTTGCTATGTGTTCCTGGACCCATCAGTCTATCCTATCTCAGATCCTGAAGTTAAGGCTCCAGTACTTTGGCCACCTCATGAGAAGAGAAGACTCCCTAGAAAAGACCCTGATGTTGGGAAAGATGGAGAGCACAAGGAGAAGGGGACGACAGAGGATGAGATGGTTGGACAGTATTCTCGAAGCTACTAACATGTGTTTGGCCAAACTGCGAGAGACAGTGAAGGATAGGCGTGCCTGGCGTGCTCTGGTCCATGGGGTCACGAAGTGTCGGACACGACTGAACAACAACAACTACTTCCAGAGTTGGGTCCATATGCACTACACATTTAAAGCAGTATCGTACCACCCTAAATAGCCATTGCTTCTCCCAAATAATCCTGGGAACTGTATTTTGTCAAGGGTGTGGAAGGTTTTCAGTACACCCTTATTCCCATCTGAGAGCTCCAATTCCCAGAGTGATTTAACAGTCAATCTCTCTTCCCAGGGTATTCGTTGTGGGATAGCCAGCCTCACATAACCAACATGCTTAAGTCTAATTAATGCATGAAGGGGTTAAAACCATAGAGTAAGCTGTTATGCCAGGCTTAGCTAACCTTGGGAGGGACTAGGCAGTCAAGCCTTTATTCATCCTCCCATCTAAAAAAGAAGCTCAAGGTGTGAGGAGGGCTTGACTGGCTGCTGCAACTTAAGACTGCATGGCTCTTACAAGACACTCTTCAGTTCTTATACCAGGGGTCAGCAAACTACGGCCCAGGGGCCAGATTCGGCCCCCCAGGCTCATAAATCCAGCCCGCAAACCCTGCTGCCCACTTCGGAATGGCTGCAGGAAGTTCCTGCAGCCAATTTGAAGCGTGGATGCCTCTGGAGGAAGAAGAGTTTGGATTTGATATCCTGGTTTATCACTACCCGAAGGAGTCTCAAAGCAGCTAACGTCCTCCTTTCCCTTCCTCCCCCACAACAAACACTCCGTGAGGTGAGTGGGGCTGAGAGACTTCAGAGAAGTGTGACTAGCCCAAGGTCACTCAGCAGCTGCATGTGGAGGAGCGGAGACGCAAACCTGGTTCCCCAGATTATGAGTCTACTCCTCTTAACCACTACACCACACTGGCTCTCCTACAGCCAATCTGAAGCCACACCACCCACGTGCTGAGGTAAACCCAGCGTGGCCTTGGACAGGGAGGCCGGCAGGCAGGCAGCGGGTCTGGGCCGCATCATGGGCATTGTGACGGGCATGTCATGAGGCTTCAGCAGGAGCTTGGCACACCTGCTGGTCCTGTGCCTCGTGCCCAGCTCGGAGCTGCTGCTGGTGACGTGCTTGGCGGCCCCGCTGGAGCAGCTGGTGGGTGAGCTGCACGCTGCCTGCCCAGTGCGGAGCCAGCAGGCACGGCCTGCCCACCAACCTGGCCTCAGACGACGGGCCACAGCACATGGTACACGCCGCCTGGGAGCTCTGTGGGGATGGGCCGATAGAGCGACTGCTGCTCATCAACAACGCCGGTGAGCGGGTGACACCAAGATGCGTTCCTGAGCACATGCAGAGTGCATTCCTCCTCCAGGTGCAGAGGCAGCTGCTGGACCAGCTTTCAGGATATTTATATTTTTCAAAATATAGCCCGCCCCCCCCACAAGGTCTGAGGGACAGTGGACCAGCCCTCTGATGAAAATGTTTGCTGACCCCTGTCTTTTACCAATAATTTAGGAACTTTCACCATTGTAACTAAGGTCCAGTGATGGCCAAACTTGGCCCTCCAGCTGTTTTGGGACTACAACTCCCATCATCCCTATCTAACAGGACCAGTGGTCAGGGTTGGTGGGAATTGTAGTCCCAAAACAGCTGGAGGGCCAAGTTTGGCCATCACTGAACTAAGCCAAGCTTTACTGCCTCTACAACTTTTTTTCTGAATACTGCATGGGAAGGCACATGAATCTGACCATTGGAGAGTTTGTAAGTAAACCATTTTTAACTTACCCAAAGTGTGGTCTTTTTTTCTATGCTAGAGGAAGTGGGGAACTTTGGAAGGAACTCACAAGGGCATATTTTAAAGGTCTATCAGCCTATATTCCCTTGCTTTACTTTGTTGCATATTCTATCTATCTATCATCTATCTATCTATCGTTTATATATTCGCCCTTCATCATAAAATCTCAGGGTGGTTCACAGAATAAAAGATTTTGTGATTTTAAATCTGCTGGGGTTTCCTCACCAAAGAGTACTTGCCCCAAACTTGGATCTTGGCATCCAGGAATTATCCTTCCTATATTTTATTTTTTTACTTGCACCAACATTTATTATTGTCTTTGATCGTGGAGGCAGATCAAAGCCATCGTGGCAAGTAGCCATTGATAGCATTATCTTCCATGAAATAAAAGGTTCCAAACGTTCGCTTTCGGGTGTTGTGCCACCATGCATTTATTTGCCTTTATACGTTGGAGGAAACAAGTGAACAGAGACTTAAGCTGAGGCACAACAGTTGTCCTCCTCTGTGAAACTAAGTTATTGGGCAGCAAGGGCCATATTTTATGCTAACCATTTTAATTCAAATAATAAGTGTCCCTCAGACATTTGGAAAACCCTGGTCCAGGATGTAAGCATAATGTTTGATTAAAGACATAGTACAGCTGTCAGTTGTATATTCCGCACAGAGCTATTGTCGTGGATTGTAGCTTTTTTAAAAAGTCGGGGCAATGAGATGTTAAACCCACTATTCTGGTTTTTGGATCAGCGTTAACAGGAGAACACAAAGAAGTCTGTTTTGTAGCTTGAGAGAAAGTGTTACGTGGATAAATCACACACAATCCCCTTTGGCAGAGCTTTAACGCTGCAGCACCTGAAAGAGCTGAGTTTCTGCAGAACTCTTTAGCATTATATTTTTTCCATTGTGCTGCGTGAAAGAGGAGGATGAGTTCGATATCAGCACTTCTCCACAAATGTGCAAGTGCGTCGGCGTGACAGCCAGGCTTTGCCTTGGCAACTTAATATTGTCCTCGAAACATCTGGAATCGTTTGATTTGCATTGTTCAAGAGAACCTGATCTGTTAAACTGTCAGAGGCTGGGGGTCCAAATGGTGCCAATCAAATGCACATTGTCAGGGAAGATGCATGGGTTAAGTTTAATGCTAACATTCCCTATACCTCAATCCCACACTGGATTCCAGAACATATATAGTTCTTTCCTCAAAAGCCCTCATTCGTGACATGGTACCCGAATAGACTTTGCCACAACTCTGCAACTGCTTTCTGTTGGTCTCTAAGGTGCTACTGGAAAGAATTATTTTATTTTGTTTTGTTTTGACTATAGAAATAAAGCTGAGGGTTGAAATTATTTAATATTTTTACAAAATGCCAAAAGTGCTTAGTAAAGGAAGGCTACAGTTAGATAACTCGCTAATTGGTACATGAGAAAACCAGAATGCACACAGCAGAAATAATGGCCTCTGGCTTAGATGGGGGAACCTCTAGTCTTCCCAGCATTGTTGGACTATAATTCCCATCATCCCTGGTCTTTGACCAAGGCTGGTGAAAGTTGGGAGTCCAACAACTTCTGGAGGGGCACAGATCCCACACCACCAGACTTGGTTCACCTTTGATCTGATCCTGCAAAGTTCTTCTTTATGTTCTTAAGTCCAAAATAGCAGAGGTCACTAGACACCAGCATGAAAAATGGCTGCACTGTTGACTTCAGACCACAAGCTGGACCCTTACCACTGCGTGGCATATTATTTCTAAGAGGCCTTTGACAGTCTCCCAGTTTGTATGGTTTGTGATCAAAAATTTACCCTGAGCCCACGGAGAACAAAGGTACTGGTGTTTTGGTTTTGATTTTAATATAGCATTGTTGATTTACAGGGTCCCAAAGAGGGCGTGGCCTGGTTGTAATCAAGTCACCGGTTCTAAAATATGGCTTTGAAATGGTGTTCGTATTATTGCACTTGACTGCATTTTCGTTTTTGTTTTTGTGGTGTAAAACAAACCAAGCAACATCTGCCAAGTGGGGAGGTCGTGCTCTGAAATCACATTATTATTGTTCAGTGTTGTGACATCAGATAGGTTTGTGAATATTTCAAATACAGATGCAACCACCCTCTTTGCCCCAATAGATGGGGCTTGCAATTTGTAGGGGACTCTTTTACCAGCTGTCACTTCTCACAATTTCAGGTCTCCTAAACCTAAAGGCCCTTCTTTCCCATAAAGCTTAATTTACCTCTCGCCCCAGAGGCATATGAATCACACCTGCTTCTATAAAAACAGTTACTCTGCCACCAAAACCTGCTAGAATCTGCATTCTCACTTAAGTGAAACCCCAAGTATGCCACAGTAGCCTCCCACTAGCATCGATCTGGGTGCTTACCCAAGAGTTGCCAACTTTTCAGTAAGCTTCTGCTACAATGCCTTAAATGCCATTTTAATCTACAGAAACTAGCAGGTGATGTTTGTATCTATTAAGCGAACAGCTTTGCCTGCTAATTCCTGCAGATCAAGGCTCTGTTAAAAGAGGAGCATCCGGTTAGCCCAGGTACAGCTGACTTCTGGCCCTCCAGTTGTTGTTGGACTACAACTCCCATCATCCCTGACCATTGGCCATGTTGACTGGGACTGATGGGAGCTGGAGTGCAGCAATGTATGGAGGGCCAAAGGTTCCCCGCCTTTGCTCTAGCCTGTCCACAGAGAATATCTGCACTGTGAATAGCTCATGTTTTGAATCATACTGAAACACATAAATAAAATAAATAAACTATACATTAAGGCCAAGGCTGGCTGCTCTAGCTGATAACCAAACTGACTTACCTGTAGATGGTCAGAAGGACTGACATACTATAATGACCACAGTTCCGGCCCAGCATCAAAACTTGATGATACTTTGGGTCTGTGATAGTCAGTGACAGGTTGTGGACAGGGTGGACCTGCAAGTAATGTAATTTCATTTGGTTTGGGAAGGAGAGCTTGTTCTCAAGTTCAAATGCTGTCTGGTCTCCATAATGGAAGACATGGAAAGTTTTTTCTGTATACGTAAAATAAGTTAATAGAAACCTGGTTGCTTGTCCCTTGTTCTTCAGTCATCACTAGTGATGAACGAGTATTTGTTTGTTGGCATCCTTCTGTCTTGAGAGACAGTGGATTGCACTTCTGGGGATGAAGTCATACCGTTGGATAATCACAGTGCCTGCTGTGGCTGCAGAGACCAGTAACTCGTAACTGCTGCCTCCTGTGGTGTTTTTGTGGTGTTAGCAGCACCAAAGCAACCTGGGCAGTGTGTCTGGAGGTCCTGGGCTGCCCAGATGACAAGACACCCCCCCCCCTCAACCTCACTGATGTAGTCCAAAGGAAAGCAGAGTAATACATTTCGCACCAGCTGGGCTGCAGGAGTTGCCAGAAGGAGGCGTACAAGGCACCACCTTATGAACTCTACTCCGGATTTGTGTAGTGTTTACTCCTTAGCTTTTTCTTCTCCCAAAGATGTCCTGCAATGCAGCAGATATGGGTTTTTCCTCAGGGTTTACTCCTGAAGCCTTCCTGGTAATCACAAATGTGGGAAGTGCTATTGCACTCAGGTTCCACTTCACATTTCCGAGAGACAGCTAACAGGCCACTGAGAGGAGAGGATGCTGGATCTGGTGGCCTGATCTAGCAGGACTTTTATTAAGTCCTCAGCAGACTGGTTAATACTGCTGGAAGTGGCTGCTTCGCCCATTGGTGAGTACACTAGCTGCCTCTTCCAGAGGCCAAAACACAAGAAGAGAAGGGCTTGAATACATGTGTACATCTTCGAAACAAAATAGAAAATTCTTTCCAGTAGCACCTTAGAGACCAACTAAGTTTGTTCTTGGTATGAGCTTTCATGTGCATGCACATTTCTTCAGATACACATCTGAAGATGTGCACACGAAAGCTCATACCAAGAACAAACTTAGTTGGTCTCTAAGGTGCTACTGGAAAGAATTTTCTATTTTGTTTCAACTATGGCAGACCAACATGGCTACCCACCTGTAAATGTGTACATCTTGTTAAGAAGGCAGGGCCAACTTAAGAAACTAACTGAGCAGGCAAATAAATCTGACTTCAACACTAGTGATGATGAGGACAGCATCTACCACTCAACCTGAGGGTAGCAGGTTAACTTAGGAGCCACTCCTTGTGACCACAAGTGTGAAAAGTGCTAAGCTAGATGGATCAATGGTCTGATGGTATAGAACAGCCAGGTGGCTGCTGCCCACGTAAACACACAAACACACAGCATGAACCTCCTAGCAGAGCCAGCTCTGTTGGGCATATTCTGGCAGAATGTGTGGATTTGGATAACTGGGTGCTAGCTGGCTGCCACCATTCCCCATATAGCAGCCAAAGGTAACTGTAACTGCATTTGAATTCTTCTTGACCTCCTTGACCATGAAAGGTCTTGTATCCTGTTACTAATCACTTGAAAAAGTAGCCCACACCACCCATCCAAAGGCCAGCAGGAGTCTAGGGTGAAACTCCATCTGTTTTATAGGCTAATGATATAGCCCTGAAGGAATTCATACGCTGTATCCTGGTCAAAAGAGAAACCAGATGTTCTGCAACTTGGCATCAATATGGGATCTGGGGGTTAGGCCACAATCATGACCCCACTTACCTGGGAGTGAGCTGCACTGAATTCTGTTGGATTTACTTCTGAGTAGACATGGTTAAAATGTAAGAAGAGCCCTGCTGGATCAGACTAAAGATCCATCTAGTCCAGTGTTTCCCAATCTTGGCTCCCCAGCTGTTTTTGGACTACAACTCCCATCATGCCTTGCTAGCAGGACCTGTGGTCATGGATGATGGGAATTGTAGTCCAAAAAAAACAAGCTGGAGACCCAAGTTTGGAAAACAATGATCTAGTCCAACATCCTTATCTCACATTGGCCAAACAGATGCCTCTGGGAAGCCCACAAGCAGGACCTGAGAACCACAGCATCACTCTCCCCAGTGGTGATTCCCAGCAACTGGCACTTAGAGGCATACTGCTTCCAACTGTGGAGAGAGCACATAGCCAGCTAACCACTGACACAGCCATGAGTTTGTCTAATCCTCTTCAAAAACCATCATGGTTGGGGGCCATCACTGCTCCTTGTGCGAACAAATCCCACAGTTAGGACTGTGGTGTTAGGCAGTAGGTGCCAGGCAAATGGAGTAGACCTAGAGCACGAGACAAGGAGCCTTCCAGGATGGAGCTGGCTCTGTGATGAACGCTTCATTTGTGAAGACTGTTTGTTTACAGGGCTTCCAAGACAGAAGGGTCTAGCACTTATGTGTTAGGGTTTTCTCATCAGTTTTCCTTAGAACACATGGATCCTATTTGGACTTATTTGTTATAGCCCTTAATCTTTATGAGATTGTTCATTAATGACATCCATGTGGTGGTGCCACACTATATCCTTGTTCCTACTCACTGCCTCTCCAGCAGAGCGCCAAAAAACAACAACATTTTTTTAAGGCTTTGTTATCTATTGACTCTTGATAGTCTTTGGATCATGAACATTAAAAACAAAAGTGAAAGGTTACAGGCACGGGCTTATGTATGCATGTTAACATTACAAGACCAAAGAAGAGATAGAAATGTTGTTGTTCATTTTTATTTAACACTAATAAATCACCCACAAACTTTTTATAGCAGTGTGTAGCCCATAAACTGGCTGCTCTGGAGCAGCTCTAAGTGCATGCAGGCTTTAGAGTCGCACAGGTCACTTTGTCATGCCAAATTATGAAGGGTGGAATTTGAAGCTTCTGATCTTAGGCAACAGTTCTCTAACCGCTAGGCTGCAATCCCAGGCCCTTAAGCATTATCAGCATACTGTGGTGCCTAATGAAGAAGCCTGTGCAACAGGAAAGCTCACACACTCTCACACCAAGAAAAGCTAAATAAAGAGGCTTTGCTTTCTTCCTGGGCATGCAAGCTCCCCTGTGACCCCTCTGAGCCAGGCTCTTTCCCTGACCCAGCTGTTTTCACCTGTCTCCAGAAGGACCATCTTGAACCAGTGTTGACTCTGCCCCATTGGCCCCAAGAAGGTAGCTGGCAGGACTCATCTGGGGGCTATAGCAAGATAAGGGCCTTTGTTCCCCTCCAGCTGAGTAAACCAAAATAAGTTGCAAGGTCAGTGCTGAATCTCATATACACCAGGCCTGTGTTTTAGTTGTACTACTGAACAATCCCAGTCTGAGAGGGAACCTCCACCCCACCCCCCTTCTTGTTTGACTTCAGGGCAAGCCGAGGCTACTGAGGGGTTAAATGTACCTTAAGCAAATACCAAAGGAAAATGAATGGATGCAGGTGGTGGAGCGCCCCCTCCCCAGGTGGAGGTGTGCCTTGTGCATTAACTTTTGATTAGAGGATGCAAACGACAAGAGTTTCAAACTACAGCTGCAGACCATCGCAGTCTAAAGGACTGCTTGGCTAAGCCGCCCCCCTTACAATACTGTCTGCTATGCTTTGCTCAGCTTTTGGCAGGACCCTAGTCCCCTCCCAGAGCTACAATTCCCAGAGATCCCTGTGAAGAGGGATTGGTTGTTAAGCCACTCTGGGAACTGAAGCCATTCTGGGAACTGTAGCTCTACGTGGGGGCATAAAGGTCTCCGAACACCCAGGGGTGTAACAAGGGGGGCGTAGGGGGTGGTCAGCCCCATGTTCCATAATGGAGGGGGTGAGAAATTATCAAGGAACAATTACTGCCCTACTAGGGCGGTTCATAAAAAAAACTTTTTTAAAAAATTAAATCCCTGCTCCGAAGGTCTTATCTTACTATACTAGGGATTATATAGCTATATGTGACATTTCATGCATATTGGTTAATATCTTGACCCTCCTCCACCAAAATAGCTGTTTACTTGGCTGTTTTCCTATGTCGTGAAGGCTGAAATTTCAGTTCAGTGGAGCACTTACTGTTCCCAACCCTAAACCTGTGGAAAGCCATCTAATTAGACTTTAATTTGATTTTGAGATGTTTTTAGGAGGGAATTTAATTATTGTTTGATTTTATATCAATGTTATGTATCTGATGTTAGCCACCCTGAGCCCGACTTCGGCCAGGGAGGACGGGATATAAATAAAGGTTTACTATTATTATTACTTGTTATTATTCCTTTGTAAGAAAATATGAAATAACGTAAAACCATTTTTGCGGGGGGGGATCAATGGGGGGGGGTGACAGGAAATTTTCTGCACCGGGTACCACCTGACCTTCCCACGCCTCTGCTAACACCTCTAAGCACCCTTAACAGATGTCAAGGAAATAAACAACTCTCTGAGATTTAGAAGACAATTGAAGGTATAGGGAAGTTTTTAATGTTTGTTGTTGTATTTGTTGGGAGCTACCCAGAGTGGCTGGGGTAACCCAGGACCCAGCAACATTAGTAAAACAACAACAATGTTTTGAATGAGTTATAAACATGCAACACCAGATGGTGCAAGAGAGCAAAAAAAAATTCTATGATATTTTTACATAGTGCTTTTTCATAACGATTTAATTTCTGACTTATCTATAGTGGGTTTTCTCCTATGTGTAGATCCACCCCAGTCAGATGGGTGGCATCTGAATAAATTAGTATTAGCATTAGCGATAGCATTAGCATTAGCATTACAGTGGTACCTCAAGTTACAAACTCCTCAGGTTACAAACGCTTCAGGTTACAAACTCCACTAACCTGGAAGAGTTACCTCAAGTTGAGAACTTTGCCCCAGGATGAGAACGGAAATTGTGTGCCGGCGGCGCAGCAGCAGCAAGAGGCCCCATTAGCAAAAACACACCTCTAGTTAAGAACAGTTTCAGGTTAAGAACGGACCTGCGAAATGAATTAAGTTCGTAACTAGAGGTACCACTGTAGTAGTATTACAAACTGCAGCTCCCAGAATTCTTTGGGTGCAGATATAGCTATTTAAAGTGGTATCATACTGCTCCAATTGTATAATGCAGGTGTATTGAACCTGCAGCCCAACAGAAGCTGCTGAACTTCACCAACCCCCACCATGCCTGACCTGGCTGGGGTAGAGGGGAGTTGGACTCCAACAACATCCAGAGGGCCACAGATTTTCTATCCCTGGCCTAAGCTCTTCATTGAGAACCTCTGGCCTCAATCTCAAATGCTGGTTGCAGCAAGGAGTCTGTGGGTATTCAGGAGAGTAGAACTTCTGGGTGTTTGACACACAAATAAACTCGTAACAGCAGCTGCAGCCTGTGTGCCTTCCGCAAGGGCCTCTCATCATCTACAAGCAAGTACCCTCCAAGCCTTCATTTGTTAATAGGATCCCTTGTAATTGCTCCCTTGTAATCACTTTCATTTCTGGGCCCGGAGTGAAAAGTATGTTCCATGGCTTCCTTCCAGGGATGGAAATCTTACCTAAAAAGCTACACATTCCATTTTCTAGCAGCACAGTCCCTTTCATGACCTTTTCTCTCTCCTGAATAGTTTGCACACCCACAAACCAAATAAACCTCCTTTTTACATCTTTATCAACCAGGTTCAACTTTTTTTTCTTTTGCGGGGGGGGGGGGTAGTATTTGTTTACTTCCCACTTTCTGGAAACACCTGGAGAGCCATGCAATGATTTATGAAGTGAAAGTGTTAAATGAGGCCGCCAGCTGCTAAGACTGACAGCGCTTTATACAGCTTTTATGAGGTGCCCTATTATGGAAAATGAACTTTAATCCGCCCATAAAAAGTGGGATCTGAAAACCATATTTACCCTAGTAATCTGGCATGCTGAAAGCATTCTTGGGACATGCAGGGAAGGCTTTAAAGGGATAAAGGTTATACAAAAGGCACAATCAGCCTGTGGCCTGCTGCTACAAGTCTTATTTACACTCCTGAATCACACGTGAATGCACACACTTCTTGAGACACACAGGATAATTGCATCTTAAGGAGACTGTTGCTCCAGCTTGCTGGAACCTTATTTACATTTTAAAACTACATTGATGTGGCACTTTTTTGTATTGCAACCCTCAAATCCCTCCCTTATTCCAAGGGTTCCCAACTGACCAGAACAATCCAGGGACAAACACACACACACACACACACACACACAGAGAGAGAGAGAGAAAGAGAGAGAGAGAGAGAGTTTACTTGCTTGCTGCACAAGATTATATTCTGTTGACCTTGATGCAAGGTTTACAACTTTTCCCATTGTTCCTTTGCCTGATATTACAGATGTTAAAACTCCTGGCACTTTTTCCACCCCCTTTTGTTCTATGCCATTAAAAAGTTCATTTGGCTCTAATAATAATAATAATAATAATAATAATAATAATAATAATAATGATGTTATTTATACCCTGCCCATTTGGCTGGGTTTCCCCAGCCACTCTGGGCGGCATGCAGCACATATTAAGACATAATAAGATATCAAACATTTAAAGCATTTTTTTCATTTTTAAAGATGCATCTAAGTGCTGTTAAAGGCATAGGAGCAGAGTATTTTAAAAAGTTGGCAACTAAATGTTTAGGAGGCTATTAAGACCAGGGTGGATATTATACAGGCTTGTGACATATGCAATGGCTAAGGATAGAAAATCAGTCTGTAGAGACTTTCTCTCGGCATTTGTATTTGTAAGGTGTTGTTTGTATGGTTAGCAAGCAAAAAAAAAGAACACCCTTACTGAGAGGAAAGTACTGACACCTCACTGCTTGCAACCATCTGTGTTTATTCAGGGCCCCACGCCAGATCTCCTCCTTATTGCACATTCATGATGATTTGCGCTCACGATGCTATCAGGGCAGTCACATACGAACCTGTTCTCAACACTGTTTTGCCTGCAAAAGCTTCGTTTTCTATGAGAGCACATCCCATAACTTCCTGTTGAGATCCTGTTACAGGTAGGTAGCTGTGTTGGTCTGCCGTAGTCGAAACAAAATAAAAATAAAAAATAAAAAAATCCTTCCTGTAGCACCTTAGAGACCAACTAAATTTGTTCTTGGTATGAGCTTTCATGTGCATGCACACTTCTTCAGATACCTGTATCTGAAGTTACAGGATCCTGCTGAGATCCTGTAACTTTTCTCCCCCCTATTTCTATAGCAATAATGTGGCCGCATTAGGAAAGCAAACTAAATACAGACACATCCACCTCAGTGCACTATTACTATGTCAAAAACACGTTGCAGAATATATCTGCAATAAAAACCACTCTGGAGCGTCTCTCAGAAGTAAAGCCAGCATGGTGTAGTGGCTAGAGTGTTGGACTAAGACCTGGGAGACCAGGGTTCAAATCCCCACTCAGCCATGAAGCTCACTGGGTGGCCTTGGGCCTCTCAGTCTAACTCAGGGTTGTTGTTGTTGTAGAGATTAAATGAAAAGCATCATGTATTGCCTTGTCTTGAGAAAAAGGTGCTATGTGTGCAATAAATAAATAATTTGAATTCAATCACATCTTTACAGACCAGCCTCTCTGTGTGTGTTTACTCAGGGGTAAGCCCCACTCATTTCAATGGGGGTTACCCCTAAGTAAGTGTGCATCTTTTGCCTCTTTGGCTTTACAACAACTCCACAAGGGAGTCCACTTTTGTTCCTCTTTTACATCACTGCTGTTATCCATTTTTAAAAGGGATAAGTGGACTGGGTTGCAGAAGAGAAACAACAACGGGGGGGTCCCTCATTCACAGGGGGGTCCCTCATTCACACACCTGGAGTCAATCCGGAGTCACTCCGCTACGTTCAGGGAGGCGGCCTGAGACCTCTTTCCGTCGCCTCTTTGGTGGCAGTCGCTCCGGCTAGTTTGAACCCAGAAGCGCCTCCTAAAGAATGGCCGGAGACCGAGGCCAGATCGCCGACCGGCAGTAATTCACGGCACGGGCGATGAATGGCGAGCGGGGCCCCGAATTAGCGGCGATGAGCCGGTGATGATATTTGAATCTGCTATAATTGATTCGGGGAAGTGCCTCGCTGACAAGCAGGAATTGATCATTCAATTTATTAGCCAGATAAATCCCATCGCTGCTAAGGGGCTGGAGCGGGGATGCTTTTGCTGAGTAAGACGTTTAATTATTTTATATAAAAATTAAAACGGGGGCGGGGGAGCCAGCAACCCTGTGCTTGACTGCACTTGGGAAGCCCGAGGCCGATCCATCAAGAACTTGAGCTGGAACGCTAGGGAAGATTGTTTTGGTTTTGCACAAATCCGAGTCCTTTGTCCAGCAGTTGGCAACGTGGCGCCTTCCAGATGTTTGGGACTACAGCTCCCATCAGCGCCAGCCAACAGATGAGAGTTGTAGTAGCGTCTGGAGGGCGCCACGTTGCCAACGGCTCCCGCTGACCAAGGTGCTGAAGACGCTCGCTCCTTTTGGGATCCACTGCATGCATGTTAGATCGGAAGCAAATTCCTGTTGATTTCTATGGCGCTAGGAAGGGAGTTTTAGGATCGGAGATTGACCCAAGAGGAGAAAGAATATGCTTTTAATTAGCCGGAAGTCGTTTACTTCAGAGGCGTCCTACTGACTTCAGCGGTATTTTTCTAGCGGGGTGGGAAGTTTTGAATTGTTTATTCAGATCAGAGTGCATATTAACTCAAAACAAAGGTTCCACTCTTAACCCCACTTACCGGAAAGCAAGTGCTCTTGAATTCAATAGGACTTACTTCTGAGTAGACATTGTTAGGATTGCACTGGGGCTTCCTCCTTCGAGTGTTTAGGATTGCAGCTTAATATTACAGTGTAGGCACGTGGTGGTTCAGAAAGTAACCTCTGGGAAAAGGAAACTATTTCTATCCCCTTTTCCAGGTTTTCCATTTTTCTTTTCCAACTGACACACAGCAGTCCTCAGCTAAGGACTTCTAACCTCACTGAGTTGCTTGGGGGGCTGACCCCTGACGTGTTGGTGTTGTTAAAAAGTTTCTTGTACTTCTGTAAACCTGAGGGTTCCCCCTGTCCGCCCCCTGATATTATTCTCTTATTTCTCAATGGCCTCGTTGTTTTCTGCTTCAAAGCTACAGTGTTCACAATTACCACCTAACCCTGCTATTAAAGGGAATGATTTTTAATTATTTACCCAAACGTACTTCTTAAAGAATATGAAATATGTTCTGCATACAACTTGTCACATACAATTTGTACTGCTTGGTCCATTTATGACATCTCTCTGTGTGTGGGTTAGAGAGCATGGTGCTGATAACACCAAGGTTACAGGTTCAATCCCCATATGGGACAGCTGTATATTCCTGCATTTTTGGGGGGGTGCACTAGATGATCCTCAGGGTCCCTTCTAACTCTACAATTCTATGTTTCTATGATTCTATATCCAGTGTTACACAGTGCAGCCAAATCCTGAATCCTACATCTACTTCGATATTTCTTTTTTCCATTTGGTAAAACAGATAGAAAATACAAGTTTAGAATGCAGCAGATAGAGCTGGGAAGGTATTATTAATAAATAATAATAATAATAATAATAATAATAATAATAATAATAATAATAATAATAATAATAATAATATCTGGGCTCAGAAACAGAATCTGAATGGGGAAGGAAAGTCAAGTGTGCAGCAGCAGCATTTGGGCATACATTTGATCTACGCCTGCAGTTCCTGATCCAGCTAGCGAGGTGCACAGAGATCAGTTTTCTTTGCTCCCTTGGCCTCTGGTGTGGGATGGAATGGCAAGTTTCCTGCGTGTTCAAAATATCCACACATTAGTTTTCCACTCTGCTTTCTCTCCAAAAGGCTCCCAGGCTGCACAGTGAGCAACACAGTTCAGTGCACGGGAAATATACACAGTCTGTTGTAATCGGTTGCAGTTGCAAAATTAAAGGCCTGCATACAGCCCCTCTAACACTGAAATACTATAAAAACATAGATTTTATGTATCTCAGACATTCGGAGTTGCGTTTTCAGCATACGCCCGGCATATGTATGCATTTTATTAGAGGCATTTATGCAATGTTTGATCAATATTGATCAATGCCCCCATTTTCAAATGCAGTATGAAAGAAAGCAGCATTAAAACCAATGGGCCTGATCCAGCTAAAAATCAAACGCAAAGGGACTTTTAGTCTGATCCAGCTACAGTTAAGAATTGTGTGCTTATAATGGGGGAAAGTCCTTACTTAAGGGTATCAACCTTCTGTGAAATGAAGCCGTTTAGCAACCCTCAACTTCTGCACTAGGAATGTCATCACTGGTTGAATTTATACCTGACCTACAGTTCTTAAGGCACAGGAGCACACACAAAAAACCTGGAAATCCTAATTCTATCTGCTTCATTTTACTTGAGTTGTGAATTGGTTTTGTTCAGCATAAAGCCTAGGAGAAATTGACACACAGAACCTTATTGCCAGCTCTTTGGCTCAAGGAATCCATGCAGATCTCAAGTACAAAACCGTTTTATTTTACATAACCTTTGGGACATTGGGAGAAGCCGATTAATAACTTAGCATGCATAAGTAGAGGTATTTCTTTTTAACTCTTTTTATAAATACAGTGTACAAAAATAAAGACAATACAGTCCTCCCGAGATTCCCAGCAGTTCCAAGCTTCGTGGTCGTAGGTTTCCCAGATTGCTTCTTATAAAGCATAAAAACTCTCAATACTGTCGAAGAGAAGAGGCAAGATGGTCCAAAGAGCCACATGTCCAGTGTCAGCTGGGGCACTGACATAATAGAACAGGGAATCGTTAATCAGGGCTGCAGAAAGGAGACAACTCTAGCTTTCGGTACTACCTGTACTGGGTTGTGGGGTTTTTTTGGGGGGGTGCCCATCAGCTGTGTCTTGTGAACTGAATTTTTCACTGAGACGCATTCATTCCCACCAACCACTAGAGGACAATGTGGTTTTACACTCCTGTTCATTGAGCAATGCTAAGGTCGGCGGTTCGAATCCCCGCGACGGGGTGAGGCTCCCGTTGTTCGGTCCCAGCTCCTGCCCACCTAGCAGTTCAAAAGCACGTCAAAGTGCAAGTAGATAAATAGGTACCACTCCGGCAGGAAGGTAAATGGCGTTTCTGTGTGCTGCTCTGGTTCGCCGGAAGCGGCTTAGTCATGCTGGCCACATGACCCGGAAGCTGTCTGCGGACAAACACCGGCTCCCTCGGCCTATAGAGCGAGATGAGTGCCGCAACCCCAGAGTCATCTGCAACTGAACCTAATGGTCAGGGGTACCTTTACCTCTACCTTTAAGGAGGAGCTAAAGGAACATTGGAGGGAGAATAGTGGAGGGCGAAAATGGGGAGGTCAAACCACAGGCCAATTAAACAGGAGTGAACTGTCAACCCTATTTTCCAATAAGGCCCAGAAGCTTCTATACTATTTATACAACCATGCTGGGCTTTGGATTCTTTTTAAAAATATGTTTCATTGCTGGCTGTTGGAATTGTTTGTTTTAGAGCGGTCATGGAAGGGAGGTTTTATTTATTATATATTGTAATGTTGTTGTGACTTTAAATACTGTTTGCAAGATGCGTCAGGGGAAGCTCTCAAAGAGCAGCCCATTCAATTATTAAAAGTCAATTTAAACAATAACAATCAGATTAAGAGAACTCTCATGTGCTAAGTGTCAAGGACTGGCTGGGCAAAGAGGAGTGGTGGAAGGCACCAGCCCTTGGATCCCTCAAGGGAAACCCCAGAGGAGGAAGGCTCAGAGCCCAGGGATCCATGACGGAACATTGAAGAGAGGTCAGAGGGAGACAATTGGGAAGAGGGGCTGGATGCTGAAGGTGCGACAGGGTATAGTGATCAGGAAGAGCCTGTGACAAGGAGCAGTTCAGACTCTGAAGCTGAAGCAGTGGGGGGGGGGTCAAGAGGCTGTTGAAGACTCCATGGAGTCTCCCTCTCCTGTTGCGCCAACCTCCCATCCCCATTGGTCCCCAAGAATGCACAGAAAAATGAGGAGAGCAGGAAAGAGGCCACATGTGTGTAGAGGCAGCTTGAGACTGTTTGTGAAACATCTGGGAGAGGAGAAAGAGTGGAAGGCAGAGAACCTTCAGTCCTGGCAACTGTTCCATAGGGGCAAGACCTACTGGGCAGTGTTGCTGAGTTGTATGCCACTTCCTTGAATTGTTAATTGCACAGACAGCAGAGTTCTGTGCCTTTCATGCTGACCCGCGTCTGACTCGAGCCCTGACACTAAGCCTGAGCCGGCTGGGGGAGGAGGCAGGACACTGAGGAACATGGCTGTGTAAACTGGGAAGAGCAGGGTTGTACACAGAGTGCCATTGGGGCCAGTAGAGTCAGTTTCATGGAGGACAATGAGGGCATTTTACTTTAGACCAGCCTTTGCCAACCTGCCACCCTCCAGATGTGTTAGACTACAACTCCCATCAGCCCCAGCCAGCATCAACATGGTCTCATATGGCCCAGCATCATATGGCCATGCTGGCTGGGGCTGATGGGAATTGCAGTCCAAAAACACCTGGAGGGCACCAGCTTACGCAGAGAGCAACAAACACATCTGGGGTTGGGAAAGGATTTTCTCCTGAACCAGTGCAAGGAAGGTGGCTCTTGGCTCTGTTCAGGGAGCCGAGGTGGGGGGCAATTGTGGGTGGGCTCCCCCATGCCGTCCATGGGGCTGCCTCCCATCCTCGTCCCCGTCAGAGCAGTCGGGAGACCCATAGGGACAGCAGTGTCTGGGCCGATCTTCGTCCTCCTCCTCTTCTTCGTCATCCTCTTCCTCATCGTCCTCTTCCTCCCGGTCACTGTCCCTGAGTTCCTGCAAGCGGCGCCCTCCATTGTTTTTCTCTGGGGCTCCCGCAGGCAGCACCTCATCTCCCACTTTGTCCTCCCCAACACTTCCTCCTTTCTGCTTCTCTGCCTCCTGAGCCGCCTGCTCCTTGGCCTTCTTGCTCCGTTTCCACTTCATACGCCGGTTCTGGAACCAGATCTTTACCTGGGGAGAGGAGGGTGGAAATAGCACACAATGTGATCAGGCAACATACATGGGATCAGAGCTAAACCATGAGAAACACAGTCTGTCGCAGAACGAGCCAGCAGTAAATCACACCGTTCAAAGTTGGAGTCAACTCTGTATTAGCAAAAACACGAACTCCACAGACTTGGTTGAGGGTTAGGCCTAACAAGCACAGAAGCTAATTCCCGGTGGCCTTACTGCATGAAAATGAGCTGCGAGGCTGGAAGTCCCTGGCTCCCTACAGCCATCTAAGTCCCCTCCTCTCCAAGGCTTTTTCCAAGCAATGAAGACTATGCCTGCATACAGCCTGTCACTGCTCTGCCCGTTTCAGCCCTCTTCTGGTTCTGGGAGACAAATGAGGAGAGGAGCTTGTTGTAGCAGGAGGGAGAGATACCCATGACTCTTCCCCAGCCTGACTCATCTCTGCCTCTTGACATTCCTCCTCTCCTGCTTCAGCTTCTGCCTCTAATTCTGGATTTCCCTCTGCCAGCTTTGACTGTTTGAAGAATGAAAAAACTGGAAAGATGGTTTGTAAATATTTTAATAAATCTATCAAGGGAGGGCTTCCACATGGCTCCTGCATTTGCCAAGACGGCATGAGCTTGGGCACTTTACTAATCAAGAGATTAGTGGCAGTAGTGGGATTTAGACACCTCTCAAGTGTCCCAAGTCATTCACAAACATTATGTCAGCAATCCTTACAGCAGCCCTGGAAGTAGAGCCATTTTTATCACCCCTGGGCTAAAGCAGAGTGTGGCTTCACAAAGGCCACCTGGGAAATTCATGATAGAACTTAGATCTGAGCCAGGGCATTCCTGGTTCGCAGCGCCCTAGACTCCTAAAGATGGGGCAGGAAGAGCATCACCTCCCACACTGCAAATGGCACAACCAATCAGTGGCTGTTGTGTGTTTTAACAACAGCTGGAAATAAGAAAAACCCACAGGCAAAGGTCTGAATCTAGCATGGTGTGTTGTGGATAGTCACAAGCGTATCTAGAAGAAAGGGATCCTGGTCTAAATCCTTGCTAATCCAGGAGGTTCACTGGATGATCTTGGGTTAGTCACCACCTCCACCCACAGGGAGAAAATTGAGTAACTCCATATAGGCCACTTTCAGCATTTAATGAGAGTGGGGATGAGAAACCTATGAGATACGTCCCGTCCCCGTCCCCCCATGTCGCTGGACTTTGATTCCCATAATCCCCAATTACAGGTTATGTTGGTCGTGGCCAGTGCCGGATTTACGTATAAGTTAAACAAGCCGTAGCTTAGGGCCCCACTCTCTTGGGGGCCACCCCAAATACCCGGTATATTTCTTCTTAATTGTATTTCACTATTAATATAAACAAAATAAAATAAAAAATTCTTTCCAGTAGCACCTTAGAGACCAACTAAGTTTGTTCTTGGTATGAGCTTTCGTGTGCATCCACACTTCTTCAGATACACTGAAAAACGTTCTTCAGATACACTGAAAAACGTTTTGCAGTGTATCTGAAGAAGTGTGCATGCACACAAAAGCTCATACCAAGAACAAACTTAGTGCTACTGGAAATAATTTTTTACTTTATTTTGCTTTGACTATGGCAGACCAACACGGCTACCCACCTGTAACTGGAACTATTAATATACTTCTTAATTGTATTTCACTATTAATATACTTCTTCTCAATTGTATTTCAGTTCAACAATTACTTTGATAAAATACATATTTTGTTATGTGCAAATGGCTTTAGATACCTATTAGGTCCATAAATTACCTATAGCATATATTCAACACAGAAAACATTGACAATTTGTTGCTGGCAAAGGACAGCTGGACATATAAAGGGCCCCATTACCTTCACTAGCTTAGGGCCTCATCAAACCTAAATCCGGCCCTGGTTGTGGCTGAGGGGAGTTGGATTCCAACAACTGCTAGGGGGGCACAGACTCCCCTCCCATTCCCCCCCCCATAATTTTTATTGTTTTTCATTCAAATAAATAACATATAACTACAGTAACTTCTCCAGTGATACATCCTTAAGCTTCATATGCAGTACATAATACATAAATAAAAAAATAAACATATTGCTTATGTATTATCAATTCAAGTAGCCTCTCCGGTTGGATTCTTGTGTTGAATCTTCCATCTCACTTATAAAGTAAAGGAAAGGAAACCAAATCTCACCAAAAGGGTCTGTCCTTGAAGTGCTTCTAATCAGTCTTTTGTGGCAAGTAAGTCATTCCAACTGAGCCACATTCCAAATACGATTTAACCAGATTTCATTGGGGATTTCTATAGGTTGTTTCCAATATTGGGCTATTGTTAATTGGGCTGCTAGTAAGGGGGGGGGAGAGATACTAAATCTCAGCATCTAAGGTTATTGTTTAAATTTGAGTCTAATGATAACAAGGCAAGAGCCAACTTGGGTGGGAGGCGTTGCTGTGTAATTGTGGAAATAATGTGAAAAACCGTTTCCCAAAAGGAGTATAGCAACGCAACGTGCAACTCCGCCATGCATGAAAACACGAGCCTATCTCTCCACAGCCTTTCCAGCACAGCGGGAAGATGCTGGTTTTTTATTTTGGCTAGACATGATGGAGCCCAGCGCCAGAAAAATATAATTTTGAGAGAAGCCTCCTGCAGACAGGCAGAAATTGTTCATAGGGATGGGTGATGCCAAATTGATTCCCATTTATGATCTTCAATTATGATCCCTATTCCTTTCCCCACCCGCCATACTGTCCGGAGGCCTCCTATATCGCCTGCGTGTTGTTCTAAAAGAATCCTTTAAATTAAACCTACCTTAGGTTTAAAGAAGGAAGGAAGACACAAAAGAAACATAGTGTGCTACACCGAATCAGACTATTGGTCCATCTCGTTCAGTAATGTCTACAGTGATTGGCTGCAGCACTCCAGGATTTTAGATGATGCCAGGGATTGAACTGGGGACCTTCTGCATGAAAAGCAGCTGCTCCACCCCTGACTCAAGGCCTTCCCCCCACGAAATAGCACACAGTAGGCCTACAATCCCACACATTCCACCTAAGAAGTAAACCCTGTTGAATTCAGTGGACTCAGTGCCAGATAAGTGACAATAGGATTGCAGCCTTTATTGCATTCCCAAGTTTCAAAAAGTGTCTGGAGCACTGGAATGGCAGGCTGGGGTGCTTTGTAATGTAAACAGAAACAAACAAACAAACAAACACCTTTTCGCTCCCCCATGTTAATATTTTGGCTGAAATGAGAAAGACTTCAAAAGACTTGGTGGTGAGCTTATTGGACCTCAAGGGGGCGCTAATTTAAGCAAGGGAAAAGCCCCTTCCTCTGCAGGTGATTTCCCTCCTTTGCTAAATCCAGCTCCTTTCTCTCCTCCTCCTCCTCCTCCCCTCCCCAGCATTCACTCACCTGCGTCTCGGTGAGCATGAGAGACGTGGCCACTTCAAAGCGCTTCGGCCGGGACAGGTACTTGTTCAGCTTGAACTGATGCTCCAGTTCCAGCAGCTGCTGGCTGGTGAAGGCCGTGCGGGGCCGCCGGCACTTGCCCAGCAGATTGGACTGTGCTTGGGCTGAGGGAGGGAGAGAGAAAAGGAGAAGGCGTGAGAGAGGACGAGGATTGAGGAGCGCGCCACCCACTGCATCCCTCCAGCCGCGCTCCGTTGCGCAGGGGCTTCCTCTGTCCTGGGAACAGCGGCGGAACTCAGGACCCTCCCGGTCCCGGAGAAGCTGATCCAGTACAGCTGGGCGTGAAACAAACGGAGATGGAGATTAAGGGGGAAGGAAAGGCGGTCTAGATAGAAACACACACAGCGACAAGATCGGGGGCGAGAGGAGAGACTTCCTGCATCTTCTGTTTATGTAAATCATGCTGGGAAGTGTTATGGAAAATCCTCAAAATAACTAACCCTATGGAAACCCTCTCTCTGGGGTTATTTCTGTGCTGTTCAAGTCCCCCTCCTCCTGTCTCCTCTTCCTTTGTTTTCGAACGAGTCGAATTTTGGACTGCAAGCTCCGCGGGGCGGGGACATGGTCGCCTGGACTCGACGGCGTCTTTATTTTGCTTCAAGTAACAGGAAAATGAACAGCCGCCACCTCCTCTGGGACTCGGGTCCCACCGAGCGCTTTGCCCCGCTAGCCTCCCCTCAGTTTCTTGGTATCCGAGGATATGCTGCCTCTGTCAATGGGGACTGAGGACACACCATATATTTAAATCACACATGAGTACCTGACAAAGAATCATTTTGCTCTTATGACTGTCATAATATCCACTAATTCGTCTAAAATCTCCTCTCTCTTTTCTTTTCCTTTTTTTAAGTCATCTACCCTAGTTGCCATCACTGCAGTTGCAGTTCCGCCGGTTAGCGATGCATTTTTATTTTACATTTATTGCATCTATATAGCATTTTTGCATTTATGTTTCGTCTTTCCAGAACCTCTCTCTCTCAGCATTTTTGAATGCTCCTCCTGTATCAATGATCACACACACAAAGCCCCTTTCCACAGCACAATCGTAAACATCTTTACTCAAATGCAAGCCCCTTAGAGTTCAGTAGTGGGTATAAGATTGCAGCCGCAATCAATGCATGAATGAGGCTAGGGAGCAAGTTCCTCCGAAAACCCTGGGACTTCCTCTGGAGCATCGAGTTGCCCTGCGCAGGAAAGTATGGAGAGCGCGGACCGGGCTAG
The DNA here is from genome assembly GCF_009819535.1 of Lacerta agilis. Classification (NCBI taxonomy): domain Eukaryota; kingdom Metazoa; phylum Chordata; class Lepidosauria; order Squamata; family Lacertidae; genus Lacerta; species Lacerta agilis. Next base: position 44,626,238 of record NC_046323.1, on the reverse strand, counting down.
GAGCAGCTGCTAAGACTTGTGTGCGGAGCAGAGCGGATTATCTCACAGCCAACTGCTTCTCATCATAACATCTTTCAGATCCATGATGCTATCTGACATCTAGGAAAGAGGGGAAGTGATTTAGCTGTATAGGTTTGGGCACAATAATTTAATTCTATTTTTAAGAACTATTTTTAAAGGATTCCTTACAAAAATATTCCGACAGAAGCACAGTATTGGTTGCGGAAGGATGGAGCCAGAAAGGGGATCTATCCAGCTACGGCTTCCTCTGAGCCTATAGCTGCCTCGGTCTGAAGTCATGCTCTGATGTCAAACGGTAATTCATGGACACGGAAGAAGAAAGTCAAAGGGAGAGATGTGCATAAGAGGAGCCCGCTGGATCAGGCCAATGGCCCATCGAGTCCAGATGCCTGCGAGAAGCCCCAAAACAGGACATGAGAGCAACAGCCCCCCCTCCTCCTCCTCCTTAGGATCCCGATCAACTCACATTTAGAGAGACTGCGGACACGCGAAAACTTTAAAGCTGCTCATTCTTTCCTTCAAAGGATTCTGGGCACTGTAGTTCATCCTTTGTAGAGTTACAATTCCCAGCATTCTTTCGCCAACTGCAAGTGCCCAGAATTCTCTGAATGCGCCTTGAAGGTCTCGTGCAAGAAAACAGTGGCACGCGCGGCATTGCTAGCCTTCTCCTCCTCCGTGAATCGGCCCGATCCTCTTCTCCTGCTCGCCTTGCAGACCGTGAGGCGAGGACTGGACCGTCGCAAAAGCGCTGCGGCGAACGCCAAGGAAGGCAGCGGACAAACACGCCGCCCTTCCGAGGGCCCCGTAGTCTCCCCGTGGCCACCACCGCGCGGTGCAACGCCCAGCCCCCTGGCTTGGCAAGTTCTAGGAAGCCCCAACAGGGAGAAGTTTGAAAACAGGGGGCTTCCTTCTCAGTTTCTCCTCCTCCTCCTCCTCCAAATCCTGGGCTTCACCTGGAAGAGTGATCCGTCCTAGGAGAGGCCTCGCTTCCCCCAGATAGCTCTCACTGAGCCCGCGCCCTGGTGGGTCTCAAAACATCTCCTTCCTCACCAAGGGAGCCTACCTCTCCGCCATGCCAAGAGCCGCAGGAGGAGGAAGAAGAAGAGTTTGGATTTGATATCCTGCTTTATCACTAACCGAAGGAGTCTCTAAGCAGCTAACATTCTCCTTTCCCTTCCTCCCCACAACAAACACTCTGTGAGGTGAGTGGGACTGAGAGACTTCAAAGAAGTGTGACTAGCCCAAGGTCACCCAGCAGCTGCATGTGGAGGAGCGGAGACGCGAACCCGGTTCACCAGATTAGGAGTCCACCCTCTTCTGGCTCTCAACCACACTGCGGAGGAGCGAGCCTTCCCTCTAGCCAGCCAGCCAGCCCCGTCCCCTGCCGGGCCTTGCTCGCCCCCGAAAGCCCGCAGAGCGCCGGGAGAGGGAAGCGCGGCGCTCCGACAGGGCGCCTTGTACTGAGGGAAGCGCTTCGCACAATCCCAGCCAGAGAAGCCGGGCGATTGGGTGGCCTCGGGGCGGGGTCACCAAGCCCATTCTCTGATTTCCCAAGAGAGTAATTGGGAGAAAGTGAAAGGGGCGCGATCCGAGGGCTCAGGAGAGCTCGCCCCCCACCGCACTGAGGGAGAGGGGTAAGGGGCAAACCTGTTGGCGGGTTGCAACTAACGCCCCCTTTTAAGCAATGGTGCCCCCTTTATTCTCAAACTGACCCTCGAACCGGACTTTTTGATTAAAAGGACTCTTGGGGAATCGTTCTGGGAAGAAAAGGCCACAGAGAGCAGACTCTGAAATGACATTTCCCCCCCCTCCCTTGACTAGACTTAAATTAATATAGAACCAAAACAGACCCCGTTACCATTCCTAAAGATTTTTGGAAATAAACGGGGGCTCTTTTGCAAGCGGCGTGGAAAACGAGAGATGTTTTCCTCCACGCAGTACGAATTAAAAGTCCTGTTTTCCAGGGGACCGTCTGGCGACCAACAGAATTAGGGTCGTCAGTTTCCACCAACTGATACCGGGAATATCAATGTAACTCTCCTCTTCTTAATATTGTCCTGTAAATGCACAATGGAATTAAAATCCTGCTATCTATGGTGGGCTTTGACGGAACAAGCGCTCAGTCTTGAGAAATTTCATCAGTCTTCCGGTCTTCTGCGACTTGTTTGTTGTTCAAAATGTGGTAATCTTATTATGCTAAATAAACTAAATAATTTTAGGGAAAACGTGGTAAGCAATGTAAAAGAAAAATGTAACAGAAATAAATCCTGAGAATGTTCCGCTTTCTTGTGGCGTCAAAAAGCGCAATCTGAACGCTGCAACCCTGTTATCAAACAACCAGGGCTTTTGTGATCGCCTTCAAAACTTCAAAGACCCGTTTTTCTAACCGGAATTGAACATAGGAAGATAACCCTCGTCGATTTCAATATCAATGCTTAATTTTTATTTATTTGTTGGTGTACTGAACCCGCTGTTTATCAGTCTCACCACCGCTTTGGGTACTTTAAGAGGATTGCTTTCAATAGAACAATTAGTTTTATTTGCAGGAAACCTCTTAAAATATCAGAATAGTAGTAGGCGTTTTTTCCTCTGTCCCTTAAATTCCCAGAGCCTCCTGCCACGCGCAAACAGCACCGCCGAGGCGGTTTTCGCACCCCGGCGCGATTTCCCCAAGCCTCCCGTTATGGTCTTTCTTCGGGCTGTTTGTTCACACGTGCGTTTTATTTGCGGGAGCAGGAATTTTGACAGCTTCCCTAATTATTACTTTTTCCTGTCGGAAGGGCCTCTTTTCTTCTCTTTCAAAAAGGGACGGGGAGGATAAGAAACAAAGTAACTCCCCCCCCCCCCTTGACGATTTATCAAGAAAAGTAGGCTAAGCCTAACTCTGAGCTGCGCTGCTTTTATAACAAAGTTAACATCAAGTATAATAATAATAATAATAATAATAATAATAATAATAATAATAATAATAATAATAATAATAATAATAAATGGATTTACTGAATGATTATTGCACAGGGAGGGGGGGAATACAAGAAATAGCCTCGCCGAGGCCTAGCTGCAAGTTTACCCCAAATAGTACAAATCTTGGTAGTGAATATTAAGAGGTCAGTATTTTGGATACACATTAGCTCCTGTGTGTAAGAACAGCTAATTGTTTGGCTTCGATATTCCAGTGTTCCCCATACAATTAAGAAAACGTAGGGATATTATAGCAGGGAGATCGGGTGCACGCAGGGGTGAAAATATTTTAAGATCCCGACATTCTCAAGGGAAGTCAGTCCAAACAAAGCACAAGGTTAACCCTTCCGTTGAAATAAATGGGACTTAATGGGGACTGCAAAATCCCCATCGCCTTTTTTAAAAAAAAGGAAGCTCTGAAATTGTCCCCATGGAACCCTAAATCAGTTGCTAGGTAGGGCGGAGGACAACCACCGGACAATCCGATGGATTCTCGGTTTAGGCTCCAGTCAGTCGCTGCTGCCCTGTGCACAATATTTGGCCATTTATTACACCCTTCCCAATTCCCACTGCTTCTCGTCTTCGTCCGTGTTTGATTCCCAAACTAACGAACCCCCAAAGCACGCGTTTTGCAGGTTTAAAGACCTCCCTGCTGGAAAATGCAGCGGCCTTTTCCTTCCTTGTTGAGAGGAGCCGCTCCTCTCCAAGGCCATCTCGGCTTTTCCAAGGGCGACATTCCTTTTAGCGGGGGTCTCCCTCGCTCACCCCCCAAAACCTCACCCAAATACACCATCTTCGATCAGCCAGGGAGCGTCTTTTTATCGCAAAGGAGGAAGCGAGGAAGGGCGAGGAACAGAATCAAGGCAGGCGCCATCGGCGCATTTAGGCCCCAGCTACTGCCTGGCAGCGAGAGAAACGGATAACAAAGGAAAGATCGCGACTCCCTTGTCCTTAAATATACGTACATTACATATTCCAGAGGAACAGAGTCTATATATCATAGTTGTGTGAGCGTTCACACAATCGTATCCGTGCTGCTTAGGTATGCATCTTCCTCCCCCTCTCTCTGGGAAACCCAGCCAGATGGGTGGGGTATAAATAATAAAATTAAAATTAAATATAAAACACACACACAGCAAGAGCAGCACGCATCCAGTGGTGCGCATGTAAGATCACACGCATTATTATTATTTGCCTGGATCTTTTGTCCGATCTCTCTCTCTCTCTCTCGGTGCTACTTACAGTTGAAGTCAGGCATCTTGGGCAGGATCATGCCGGCGGTGGAGGCCCGCAGCCACTGGTCCAGCTGGAAAGTGCCGGCGCTCAGCTTGATGGGGTCGGCGGCCGGGTGCGACGGCTGCACCTGCGAGTACGAGTACGAGAGCGCCGGGTGCTGCGAGGCCAGCGCGGCCGCCGCCGCCGGGTAGCCGTACATGGGGTGCCCGTAGAGGGCGGCTTGCGGGTGGAGGCCGGCACCGCCTTGCGGGTGCAGCCCCAGGGCGGCGTGCGGGTGCGCGTGGTGGTGCGCGTGGGGGTGCGGGTGCGGGTGGGGGCCCCCCGCGGCGCCTCCCCCGCCGCCCAGGAAGCCCGGCTTGGGCACCAGCCCGCAGTGCGCGCCCAGGAGCCGAGGCGGCGACGGGCTGTCGGTGCGCAGGCACTCCGCGGACGAGGTGGGAGGTTCCGCCGACGAGGGGGGGCTGCAGCTGGAGCTGGAGCTGGCGCTGGAGCTGCTGGAGCGCGAGCTGGCGTGGCCCGACAGCGACGTGACCAGAGCCAGAGGCGACGTCTGAGCCGTCGAGGCCGCCGCCTTGGGAGGATCCACGGCCAGCAGCGCGTCGATGCGGAAATTCTTGGAGTTCTCCATCCCGGCGGCGCGGGCTTAGATGGCTTCGGAGAGGCTCATGGGGTCGCCTTGCAAGCAGCAGCTCCGGAGGAGGAGGAGCAGGAGGAGGAAACCCAAGGCAGCGGCGGATCAGCCCCAGCCCGCAGCAGCCACACCATCCGCGCAATTTGCGCCCACGCTCCCGTTCCGCGAAGATTGCACGGATACAGCAAATGTCTCCCCCAGGGGAAAGTGCACTGCTCCCTCTCTCGCCCGCGGCGAAGCTCTGGCGAAAGCGCTCCGGACCTGCCGGCTGGGCTCACTTGAAGGCTCGGAGGAGGCTCCCATTGGCCCTCCGGAGAGGCAGGACACCATTGGTGGCCGGAGAGGCGATCCGGAGCAGCCGATTGGCCTCGGCACACAGCTGTCAAGGATGCTGGGATTCTAGGTCCCGCCCACCGGGGGGGGGAGCTTCCTGCTATTTTTGGCTAGCGGGGCTGGAGGGAAAAGGAGGGAGAGCGCTTAAGGTTTAGACTCTTCATCAGACGGATTTCCCGAAGAAGGGAAAGGATTTTTTTTTTTCCTGCGTTCAACAACAGCGAAGGAATCGCGTCTCTAAGTTTCTTTCCTAAGTTAGGGAAGCTCCGTTTGGCTGCGAGAGCGACATGCTCTAACCTTAATTAGCGGGGAGAAGGAAACTTCTCTTTGCTTTTCTCAGCTACTGAAAGTTATTTGGGCAATTCACGCAGCTAGGCGAGGGCTGAGGCTGTGTGTGTGTGTGAGAGAGAGAGATGGGGGGAGAGAGAGAGAATCTGAAAGAATTAATAGCAGCATGGGGAGGCTCTTCTCTAATTAGAGGCTGTCTGGTGCTTTGTTCACAAATGTTCCCTTTGCTTTTCTGGGAGCCCATGTGGATATTATTACAGAAAGAGATACATAATTTGCACAGAAGGGAACTCCCGGTTATTCCTGTATTTTACTTTTCTTCTGTAGGTAGCATAATTAGGATAGGACGATGTGTATCACATCTGAAGCCTGATTATTTTGGGGCGGCGTAAAATATTTTCCTCGCTCGCCCTCTTTTTAAAACCTTTCTTTTACAGCGGTCAACAGCCGACCTTTCAGGGATGCACACGAAGAAGACCTTTGTGAATTAAGAAGGGACAACAAATAAGCCCCAGTTGTTCTTTTGTTTTGTTTTCCCACCCTCCTCGCATCTTGACGTGGACGTCCAGTGATTGAAATGGCGAATGCTGCCGTTTCTGTAACGTTGAGAGACTTCAGCGTTCTGCTCCACGGAAATGGAACGCGGCAGGCGGATGCATTTTCCTCCAAGGATGATATCAAAGGAGTATCAACTCTTTGCTAAGGTGTTATATTTACTTACCTAGGGATCAATGTTTAAATATCGCATCCTTCGTAACAGAGTTGCAGGTGCAAAAATAAAAATGAGAAGAGAGTACATAATAAACTCCGAGTGTGGCCGTCTTTTAGAAAAGTTTTGTTCGTGCTCTTTGTTCTGCTTTTCAGGTTGTCACAACTGAGGACCAGTTCGATCCCATGGCTGCTTACTTGGAAGTAAGCTCCTATCAGTTCAGTGGGGCTTCTCCCACATGCATGGGACTAGGGTCTCGGTATTATTATTTTTTTTAAATCCTTTTCATCATTAAAATAAAAAGGATGCCAAAGTCCTGAATTGATATTTCAGTCCGTTGTTAACCAAACATACAGAAAAAAAACTTTGAACTTGCTTAGGCATCATAGCCTTTACGCGAAACGATGCACGAGCCTGTTTTTAAAGGGAATGAAAAAGAGTCTTTTAAAACCCCATTAAAATTAGCGTCAATGATGTTCTCTCTTGGTTTCCTTTTCAACAAAGATTCTTGTTTTCTCCCCTCCACCAGCTGCAAATTCTCTTGTCCTTGCCTATCGTGAAAATGCGGTCCTTTTATTTCTCCTCTCCTGCCTATTAAATGTATTTAACGTGGATAAGTTCTTGCCTTCCAGCTTCTCCTCAGATTCCTGGACACCTGAAATTAAATATTCCCCGCCTCGACGGTGCCAACAGCTTTTTAACGAGATGGAAAGAATAAACACGCCGAGGTCAAAGAAGTCAGGTCCGCCACCAACGCATGTTTAGTCGATGGTGTTATTAAATCCACTTATCTTACACAAACACGGCTAAATGCACACACACACACTCATATAGGAGGCGTTAAGAAAGCGAGCGGGAAGAGTTTGGGGTTGATTTCCTTTGGGGGAGAAATCAGAAACTGCCAAGGCGGCTACAGCAGGTTAGAGAAAGACAGAACCGCCGGCGGGAATGTGAACGGAAGGTCACGAAACGTTGATACAAGGCTGGCAGAGAGAGAGAGAGAGCAAACATCGGGTCCTTTGCCTTTCTCTGCACCCCTTTTCTTGTCCCTCTCCTTCTTCAGAAGCTCTTTGTGAAAGAGGCCAAGTTCGGCTGACTTTGTACCGGGAAGGCGTCCAGACTATGCTTGCTTTTGCTGCAGAAAAGACGGCAGCCTCCGGGGGGTCAAAGAGGTTTATGAAAATGGGTTTCACCTTTTGGTGCCTTCGGGGGCTTCTCGGGAAATAGGAGATCTCGTCCCAAGGAAAGCGAAGCGTGTGAAGAAGAACTCCTGACCCTCAAAAGCATTGTATGATATCACGATAAATAAGCCAGCCTGCAGCCTGTTGTTGGGCCTTGTTTTATGGACGTTAGTTGGACGGCGGCTGATGATGAGAATATTTCACGGACATAATCGTGATCATCTCTCGGCCACGTCAAACTAGGCTTAGTGTTTCGTTCCTACACCGCTTAGCAAATAGTCTTCCTTGTAGATTTGCTTTATGATTACCTACTCCTTTATGAATACAGGGCAGGAAACTTGGGGCTCTTGTGCCTTGGAACATGTGCAGAGGGCCTCTCCCCTTCTCACCAAATTTCCCACGCATTGAGGGAGGGGCAGGAAGACTTCCCCAAAACACAACGACTTTGAGGGTGGCACCTGCCCCTATATGGCAGATATCCCCATGAATTCAAGAAACCATGTTCATGGGCCTATACTGCGCTCTTGTGAGCCTTCGTGTTTCTCCAGATGATTTTAAGACAGGGAACCTGTTGGACTCCAACTCCCATCAGCCCCGGCCAGTACAGCCAATGACCAAGAATGATGGGAGTTGAGTCCGAGAACATCTGGAAGGTCACAGCAAAGGTTTCCCATCCCAGGAAGCTGTCCAATAGGATGTCCGCTAACAATTTGTCCCTGTCTAACCTATCATTGTTGAACGCTGAATGTTGAAGGGTTCAAGGGCTCTCAATCTCTTCAAGTAGAGGTCTTATCTCTCACACGCCTGGAGATGCCGAAGATTGAACCTGGGACCTTCTGCCACTGAGTCACGGCGGCAGCAGGTGTCCCACCTATGTCTTCTTGGAGTTGGAGGGCTTTCATTAACTAGTTCTGTCTCTTCAAGGTTGGCTGCAAACGCACCGTACAATGAATGGAGACCCAATAAACTTGGGAACTGTAGGATCTTGGGAACTTGTTAAGGGTGCTGGGGATTGTAGCTCTGTCAGGGATAAATTACAGTTCCCAGTATTATTTTGTGGGTGTGAAATGTGCTTTAAATGTATGGTGTGTACTCAGCTCTGTTATGGTGACGCGACTTGTAGGAACGACCTGGCAACAGGTAAACGTTGTTCTCATAAGATGCTCATTCAGCCAACCCATTGATAAAGGCGCAGCAGCAAGGCCCGACTGATAAGTTGACAACCCAATTCTATGGCTCTGTTCAACATACCAGGACCAGGGGCAAGTCATAGAATGGTTGAAAGTCTCCTTCTGGAACACTGAATAGCACTGAGGCGTAAATATCACAACAGCAATATATTGTATGATCATTCGTTTTGGTTACTTCTAATATTTTGTAAATATCAAAAGATATGGGCCAGTGGTTCCCAATTAGCTAATTGCCGAGGATCCCCTATTTTTTTCAAAAGCCAAGCCAGGGACCCCCTACTTTTGAAAAAAAAATGATAACTCTATGGTAGCTACCTCTGCAAAGCAATTTTCTGAACAAAATGTGGGGTAGCCCCTAATAAGCAAAGGATTTTAGGTATACTAAAATAATACCATAAAATTTGTGATATTACCATGCAAAAATGACCCAAAAAATTAGTTGGGGGCAGGCAAGGGATGAGGCTGTGGACCCCCTGGGTGCGTTCCGCTGACCCCCAGGAGTCCCCGGACCCCTAATAGGGAACCACTTATATAGACTGTTCCTTTATGACACGTGTGGAACAAAGGAGACAGTATGCCCTTCCTGCTGCAGCCAAGAGATCAGGCTATTGCACTGCATTGTTTATTTGCTAACTTAAGTGGGGATGGAGGGAGTTGAATCGCACCAGTCCTTCTCGCGTGGAAATCAGCGGAGAAAGCAGGGATCGGCCCAGCCTTTCTAAATGGGCGAAAACTTCCAGGTTTGTGACCACACCATCAAGCTCTGGTGGGAGTCATTCAGGATTATTCTCGGGTCTCTCTCTCCCCTCCCCCTCCCGGCCTATAAATTATGGGCCTGTAAAAAACATCGCTTTCATTTGTATAATGCACTCTTCCCCACCCCTTCTCTTAGAGGCCATAATTTATCCATCAATCCCCCTCACCTCCCGGCGCTTTTAAAGACGTCTCTGATAGAACTAGGAAGATGGGCTTTTGCGAAGTTCCCAGAGACGCAAGGAAACCTCAGCAAAAAACAAACAAACCCGATTAACACTGGAGGGCTGATCCCCCCTTTATTCTTTTTAAGTCGTAGTCCCAACGCAGGTCCCTTAAACTTCGAGGACAATTTGGAAGCTACGCGAAGGAGTTCGCAAGTCGGTTCTCACTGCGTTTAGACTTAGCTGCTGTTATTTATGATTGTTACATATACACCGACAAAGCAAAGCAAATATACCTTAAATGCAGGCTTCTTCCAGCGAAGCTCCAGGGTATTTCTCCTCCTATGGCAGGGAGGGGCGGTTGCCAGCTTTTTAACTGGCCTCTGCAGCTGTGCCTTTAACTGAGAGGCTTTTGAGTTGCAGGAATTAGCTGTCGGAGCTTTTCTCAAAGCGGAGATAAATGTCACCCACCATCTGATACCTCCTGCAGAGGAAGGCTCCGAGTTAAAGGCACAGAAACCGATTTTAATCCCGGCAGCCCCCTGACAACGATCGGCATCCGTCCACAATGGGGTCTTTAGGGGAAAGCAGTGGCGCGACTTGCAAGCGGGCTTGGGGTGCCCCCCCCATCTACCCCGCCTCTCCGTTTTCATAAATGAAGCACATCTCCCAAACTCAGTCATCAGTTAAGACTGAACTGAAATCGGACATGCCTCCTTCGGTTGAGCAGTCGCGACTCCGGATTTACAGCCGGAGCCGCTAATGGGGGAAAGTACCGTAGGAAGCCTTCTTCTAATAGGAAGTCATTCTTGTTCTCATTGCCTTTCCTTTAATCTGCTTTCCGTCAGGAAAGCCGGGAGATTAGCAGCTTGATCTGATTATATCCCTGTTAAAGTTGTCCTTCTGGGTTACAGACCCTGTCGGCAGGAGGAGGCTAAAGGAGAGGGGCAGAGAAGCCAGCCAAACACCTCGATTTTATTCCTTCTTTTTTGTTTTAATACTTTCACATCATGAGCAATTTGTTTCTGTAAAAAGAGGGAGAAGCGTAGGGTGGTGATTGTTGTTTAAAATCCCTGCTCCCCAGCCCTTAACATAAACCCGACATGCAGTTAGCGTGCCAGGGCTCAATAGCACAGCAGCAGAGGCCAGCGGAGAAGGTGGCAACCCGTTTGTGCGCATTAGGTTGCTGTTAAAAACACAGAAGCAGAGTCAGGGGGAAAGTTGGCAACCCAGGCAGCATCTTCGTGGCCTATGCTCCTAGGGTGACTCCATGTTTCTGACAAACCTGCTGGGCCTCTAAGAGATTGTTAGGTGAAGCTTTCTATTAAAATTGAAGTGCAAGCAGGAAAAATATCTGAATCTATCCCGTGGGCGTCGCGAGGATGTTGAAGGCACGGACGCCCTGATAGTGGGGTTTTCCCCCTGTATGAGATCGGATGCCGTTTGTTGTGCAGAGGACAAAATGTTTGGATTCACAGTCTAATCCTATGCATATTTCTTCAAGGTGTTCGCCATCCTGAACAGGGGAGAGTTGGGTTCAATCCTCTACACCTCCATGAAGCTATTCTGTAGTCTTGGGCAAATCTGATAGCATAATGCGTTTATATGCATCAACGGGAGTTTGAATTTCTGCACTGAAATACATTGGAGGAACGCGCTTTCCCCTCCAAAGAATCGCACTGAGACCTGTAACTGGAAAGTCAGAAAGCTTATTTTTATTATGGGACAAGCACACTTGGATAGCAAAGAGTTGGCAATCCAAGAGAGCCACGCGCCCTTCTATATTCTCAGCAGATAAAGACCCAAAGGATCCTAAGAGGCTCGGAATAAGCGAGGAGCGAAACAAGAAGTGAAAGTTGCAACTAAGAATATCAGTCTAAGATCAAAGAAGAGGTCAGTCCAGAGAATTTCCTCATTCCTAAACTGTCACACACACAACGTGACAGTTTAGGAATGGGGAGGTTCCCTTCTCTATCAGTTTTAACCCCGTGCAAACATTTCGGCAAATTGTGTTGCATTCCCACACTTCAAACATTACATTATCACCATTTTTCAACCTAACTAACCTCGCAGGCTGGTTGTGAGGCTAAGCTAAATAAATCCTAGACCCGAAACCTATTTCCAGAGCCAGGAGCATGAGACTCCCATCAGCCCCGGACCGGTCAGCATGTCCAATGGTCAGGGAGTTGTAATCCAGTAATTTATAAAGGACCATCTCTGCACTCGCGAGTGGTTCAAGTTGCTTTGAGCGCCTGCCACGCGCAGTAGCCCTTCCCGCTGGCTACCTTAACTACTTCTATGCCAGCCGGTGGCTAAGAACTAGGGCTGCGTTTGCTTCTTTCTTCTCCGTTCCCCATCCCCCTTTCCTTACATGTTGTGCCCTTCAGATTATAAAAGTGGGAAGACCATCACCCTTCTTCACGGCTAATCCCCGGTAACCTGCTGTTGCGAGGCATCCTGTCTTTGATCCTAAAAATCGGATATAGCCACCTTGACTAGCGGTCAAGGGCTTGTGGATTTCATCAGAGCCCCCCCCTCTCTCCCACCCCCCTCTCCACAGCTCCTCTCCCAATAATCCGATCACTAGGCTGGATTACCAGGGATACTATAGAAGGAGCAGGATTTTTTTCCGTCAGGGGTAGGGCGCATTTCCTCCTGAACAACCTTCTGGGGTAGGAAGCACATGCCAATTGGTAGGTGGGAGCAGAGGCAAAAGTGTACAGAACAATGGATGCCAGAACCATGCGCAGAAATGGGCATGCCTTGATGCATGTGCAGAGTGCACTTTCCTCTGCAGGGAATAACCGCGCAACCGCATTTCGTCTTGGATTTATATATATACTGTATGAATATATGAAATGGAATACGATTGTGTCTGAAAGTTCTGCGTTTGTTCTTATATCTCTGATGATGGCCCATTTCATGTGCGCGGGGAGCCATCAACTGACACTGCAGTCATCTCGTGAAGATGATACAACCGAGGGGGGCTTTGACGTCTGCGTAATCTTCAGACCCAGCACCTAACGTGAAAGTCTTGTACCCTGAAAAAAAGACAGGCAGGCTGTCCAACTGTTAAAGAATTTCTGTTACGAGCTCCCGTGGGCTGTAATGGTTAGTGCGTCGGGCTAGGATGAGGGAGATCCAGGTTCAAATCTCCACTCAGCCAGGAAACTTGCTTGGGCATCTCTCATCCACTCAGCCAGGAAACTTGCTTGGGCATCTCTCATCCTTTATACAAACAGACAAGCAAACCTTGCCTTGACTCGCTTGCTCTGTTGATTTCAATGCAACGAGCTGCCCGATCCTATTCACGTTTCCTGCGAGGTAAATCCCACTGGGTTGGTTCAACCGTGCTTGCTAGTGTGCGTATTGGACTGTAGTCTTAAGCGCAATTAGCTGTAGCTGGGTCGATCAGGGGCCAGGTCTCTCCCCCTGCCAGCCGGCCTGGGAATCAGAGAGATAATCTAGCTAATGAACTCGTTTAAACGCTCCCAGGTGACCCTCTCCCTCTCAGCCGGACTGATCTTTGCTGGCAGGAAAGCCCCGCCCCCTGCACTCTCCCCAGGGCGCATGCGCCCTCCTCACACCATTTAATCAATCTCACAAAGGGGAACTTAAATCTCTCGTTTCTGCCTTCTGTTTAGAGATTCTTCACATTGACCGTTTTCTCGAAGAAGAAATAACGCGCACAATTTTTTTTTGCCCGACCATTTCGATCGTGTACATTTCTCATCGCCTTTGAAATTGAGTGCCTCTTGAAAGGTTTAGGCGTTCAAGACATTTTTCTTCTGTTGAATCCTAAGTTTTATTAATTCGGGGAGTGGAGGTGGGGGCTTGATAGATGACCCCCTCCTATTTCATCGTAATTTCATTATGTGGGTTAATCATGGGGAGGGTTGCTGCTGTCATTGATATTATATGTATATAATCTTCATACTGGGCCCCTGGTTCTCTCACAGGTCCGATCCTAAACCCATTATTAATTTGACGGAGGGGAGAGCGATTGCAATAGTTGGCAGCTGGTAAGGTTTTTTTTATTTATTTCCGTGCCGTGCAAAGCGTCCTCCTGCAGACCAAGTCTGTTAAAAAACACAGCAGCTGAGAAGTTGACAACATGCAATAATTGCCCGGGTGAATGGATGGCTAGATCTCAGCCTGTCGCATAAAAATCAGTAGAGTCTTGCAGCATCTTAAAGCCTAATTTTATTTATTGTAGTATCGCTTAATAAGCATGGTAGCATGCAATTATACTTTGCTCCACAGTGATGTCAATGGGCTTAGCTCTGAAGCAGCAATTAAAATGTATTGGGAAGGTGTAGCGACTGCCTCCAAAATAGGATCCCCATCAGCATACTGTGGTAGAAAGAAATTCATCCGATCTCATTAAGTTCAACAACAAAAATATTATATTCCAAGTTCTTTGGGGGATCGGATTCGCTTCAGCCGCTTTGGCAAGAGAACACGAGGAATCGTTGGCCGTGGGAGCTTCCAGGACCTGCCACTGACCCCTTTAGATCTGACCGATGCACCTGTGTTGATCCAGCATTTTGAGCCTTGTTCTGGGGGCGGGGGAAGCGGGCGTCGGACTGCTTTATCTCTTCCGAGATAGCTTTCTACATCCTAGGTGGTCCTCCCATTCAGGAAAAAGTTCCCAGGGCTGGCCTGAAGTTCTCTGGGAAGCTTCGAAGCAAGAAATGAAGTCAACAATCCTTCTTTGATATCACAGCCACCTACCCCCGCACCTTCTGGTGTTCAACGGTACACGTGGGGGCTCCATTTCAGAGCTGGAAGGGTCCACAAGGGTACAACCGCCTGTGATGCAGGGATCTTTCACCCCAATTTGTCTGTTACAGGAAATAGCCGATGGTAGACTTGACCGGCACGAATTTATTATTCAGTCTTTTGGAAATGAGAAAGGAGGCGTCTTCTAAGAGGGTTGCTCACCTAAGGTGACTGCAAACCGCACAATAAAAGCTTCACCCGCTGATTCCTAAAGATCCACCCTCTGTGAATGGCACATTGTGTTAGGTTTTGTCTCCCCCTTTTTTCTGGCCAGTTGGCAACCCTAAACCAGAATGGGTAATTCTGGGCCGAGGAGAGTCAAGCGCTCTTCACACAATGGTTTTGATGCTGTTGATATTGGGGAGGGGAATCAATCTGCGGCCCGAGGAGAAAAAACGAGTATTTAGTTTTTAAAGTAACGTAATCGGTGATAGCAGCTTCTCCATATGGCTCCTCTACTGCCTTATCCGGTTCCGTGACTTTGATCTTGCTTGGCGGCCATCTTGTCGGTCCCAGAGACGCCTATTTGTGCGCGACATTTTGCCGACGCGGCCTATGGAGCGGCCTGGTTGCGAGACGCCTTCGCTAGATTAGTTGTGGGAGGGAAGGAGGGAAGCCGAGAAGCACCATTTCCAGCCAGAGGGAGGCCTCCTTTCGTCGCCTCGCTCGGGGGCTGAGGCTGCGCTGCCCTCCCAGAATGGGCGAACGAGGGTCAGGCGGAGGCGCAGCGTCGCTCGGCGGCTGCCCTGAACCCAATAAAGCTGATGCGTTTGGGCCGATCCATCATCCGCCAGCCACGCGCCGCGCGGGCCTTTCCAGTCGGCCTTTCCAATGCCGTCGTGGCTTCGCTTTGCTCGGGGGAAATCAAGCAGGCCTCTCTCGACCCCCCAGGGGAGGCTGCCGAAGGGGTTCCACCGGCACAGCCTGCCCTGCGGTGGGGGAGACGCTTAGGGGACGGAGGGGTGGGCAGCTTTTCAACCATCCCTGTCGACGCGCCATTAAGAGCAGCTTGCTCAGAAGCAGCAGAGGGTGAAACCGCATTGACTCACGATTCACGCTGGCATGAAAGGGATAAAGTCGCTTTAGGTCGGAAATAGCTGAGACTTGGGAGACGTCGCTTTGGGTTGTGCGGGGAGAAATGGAGAAACCCACATGGTCTGGGCCCCCTCTTTGAAGACACCGTGAATATAGAGTAGAACAGAAGGGATATATCATCAACCATCTTTGCTGATAGCCTCTTGCATTTAGAAGAAGAATCTTTATTTGCATCAGCTACTAGCCATAGCAATAAAATAAAATGTGCTGACGATAGAGGTAAAAACCTACCTAACTACTGTATAGAAAAAAACAAAAACATTTGGGGGGTTTACATCAATAATCAAATAATAGATCTTATTCTAATTGCCCCTGCTAAAAACCTTGCATTTGTTTTAGAGTGGCCTAAAATGCTAAATACAGGTGACATATTCCACCCCACCCCCGGCCTCATTTGCATCCTATTATATATAGATACAAACAGTGTTTTTGTATTTATAATTATTTAGGTAGGTAAGGTGCTAAGTGGCCCTTGCAGCCTGCGTTTGCACAGCAGCTAGCAGGGTGAGAATGTCACCCCAATATTTGTCCACCTTTCCTCTGGTTTGACGCAGTCCTACGCATTCAGATGAAACTGCAAAGGATCTGATTGTATGACTTAATACGTCTCATCGCAATCCGCTTTCCCCTTTTCTCCCAAGCACACTTTCATCACATTATCTGTAGCTGCTCCTTTGCTCCTGGTCCAGCACCGTAATAGTTCACATGCACACACGGGTCCTTGAGTGTGCACCAAAAAGCAGGGTAAACAAAAACAAATACGCAGCAATCCAGCTAGTGACAATTTGCCCATCACTGGAACTCCAGAGGAAACGAGACCCCTTTGATTATTTGTTCTGATGCAGCAATTAAGATAAAGTATGTTCTATTGGGGGATGAAGGAGAAAGGTGAGAACCATGTGTTGCAAGCTGAAACGTTTCCTTGAAGCAATTCCTTTTGTTTTCAGTTGAATTTAGGAGTCCTTCAGGTGTACACTCAAAACATTCCTAGATTCCTTCGGTGCTAGGAGAGGCCTGTTTACATCGAATAAATTTAAAACAAGAATCTAAATGCTATGAACTAATCAACACCATGTCACACTAACAGCCACTGCAAATAAATCAAATGAAGAGTGAGTGAGGGATAGCCTGTTAGTCCCTGAAGGAAAAAAAAACAATGATGAGGTACCTACAGTAAAGCTTTAGGCTGCAATCCTGACCTGGGAGCAACCCCATTGAACACAATGAGACTTAGTTTTGCAGTTACTGTATTAGCAGTTGGCAGAGCACCCACACTGTACTTACTATAAACATTGGTGCCAGATGGCCTTGAAATGCAAGAAATGTCTAGCCTTCAGTGTCAGTATAAGACATTTTGCTGCCTGAAGCAGAGCAGCAAAAGGCCAAGGCCAGTCCAAATTCTAGCCTCAGCCACTGAAAGTCTGATTAGTGCGTTGCCTCTTCCCATTGGTCACCCTTTTGTTACAACCCAAATCCTCGCCTCGCTCCAATTAGGACAGACTGCTGTTCAAGGTACAGTACTGCTGAGATGTATGCAAGAGGAAGAGGGCATTCACAATTAACATTTCTCTATCCCCGACAGCTCAACCGCAGGGAGATAAAGTGGGAGGCTGGGGAGAGCTTCAGTCGTCCCATTTCTCTGTGTGAAACAGGTGCAGTGAAAGAATAAAGGGCGCAGGGAGAACATGGCATTGTCAGTGACACTGTCCCTGCCTGCAGTGCTTGTGGCCAGGTTTACAAGTGACTCAGAAAATCGGGCCACTTAGTCGGAGAGAGACCATCCTTTGATTACATTATTATCCTCTCCTGCTTTCTGCCTTCTGAAACATGCCCATTGTAACGCAATGCAGATTAAGAGGTGTTCACACGTGCCAATATGTTCAAATTCTCTTGCAGAAATCCGCTGTTTAAATTATACTGCGGACTTTCAGGATTTTTGTGGACGAGGAACGGTCTAAAACTTCAAGCCTATGTTCACTTTCCAGGAAGCAACTGAGTAGAGCACCACTTCCTTCCGAGTAAACATAGACAGGATTAAGGTGTAAAAAAGAGGGAAACTGCTAAATATTAGGCCTAAATAACCTATTGTCTTCTTCAAATAGCGAGGCTTAAGATCATTTTCATTCTTCTCCTTGTATATTTCAACATAATAGTGATAGAAATAGTGTTCCTATTTAAAAGAAGATGAGTATCTGGAAAAGTCATGGCTTGGCAAAATCCGTAGAAGATAATTGAGCGTAGAAAGCAAAGCCGTGTGACCCAGAGCAGCGTCCGTAAGCCCTCTAATGGAGGAACAGCAGCCAAATTCACATTGGCAAATGGCAACAACGGTGTGCGAATATTGCATCTTGCAAGTGCTCAACACCTTGCTTTTGACACCTAATTTTTAATCGATGAAAGCGAAACGTGGCTTTGCCTTACGCTGTTTACTGGCAGGTACTGGGATGAATACGGGTGTGCTTGCTTGGTTCTCTTCCCTGAAACTCACAGGCATAGATCCCCATTCCACCAACATAGAAATGCCTATCTGCTCTCAAAGATGTTTAGAGCAGTGAGTTTAAACAGCTTTTAACCCCCAAATGTTTGTACAGTATATGGTTGCCATGTTTTCAGCTGGCTTCTGCAGCAATGCCTTTAACGTCTGCTGAACCTGCAGTGTCTCTCCAGAATTTCAGGCGGAATCTCAGTCCAAGTTCTCGCTGGAGATGCGGGGTCCGAACCGAGGACCTTCCGCAGGTGCCCCGGCACGGAGCCAAGGCTGTTCTCAAGAGCTTTCTGAGGAGAAGCTGCCTTAACTTTCTGCAGCGAAGCAACACAAGAGTCTTGTGGCACCATTCAAGCCAACACATTTATTGGGGCAAAAGCTTTCGTGCACGAGGGTCCATTTCCTTGCTAATCTTTAAGGTGCCACAAGACTCTGCTGTTCTCGCTGGAATGAATTGAAAACCAGAGGACCGCCGTCGTCTTCCTTATAGGAACCCATTTTGCTGACCAGCTTGGTCTCACTTCCTTTCAGCGTGTTGCTTTCATCTGTTGCAAGAACCCCCGAGCAATGCGAAATACACCGGGGAGGTCCAGATTGGAAGCCCCCTGCCGCCCCAAAGACGTTTGCAGGGCGGATACGGGCTTCCATGCAACTTCTCAACAGGGATGTCCGTAGGAAGGCTCCCTCCCGACCCCACCAGATTTTGCGCCCAGTGCACGGCGGTGGGGTCGGGTGGGTTGTTGGGCCCAGCCTGCCTGTTCTTCTGAGCAGCAAATAAATCAAGGCATTGCGGGGTTGGAAAGGACCTTACGACCATTTAGTCCACCCTCTCCTTGCAGCGCAGGAGTCTCAACTAAAGCATCCATGGCAGATGGCTGCTTTAGGACCTCAATAGGTTGCGCGTTGCTTCAACGCAAAGTCGTCGAGCCCCAGGAGGATTTCAAATTAGCACAACTTTTCTCCTTACTCTCCTTTCGGTTTCAAGGGTGTTGCGAATGGGAAACTGGATTTTGCTTGATTCTGATCGTCTTGGTTTTGCTTGCATTTTATGGCCACCCTCTTTAAATAAAGGCTCACTTCCAGCTTGCTCGCGAGTTTTCTGTGCGGAAATACGTTTTGGAGAGGGGCACATCGCAAGGCCTAAGTGGGGAGGGGCCACAACCACGGGCGAAGCCAGGATTTATGTTTGGGGGGGCAGGCTCCATGTTAGGGGGCAGAACCTCGGTTAAGTATTTTTATTTATTTTCTTGATCTGGGGGTGGGGGGAGCTGCCCCCCTTGGCTGCTCCCATGACCGTAGTTCCGTGGGAGCCACTTCGGCTTTGCAGGTCCCAGGTCCCATCTCTTGGGAGAGACACCCCTTGTCTGATGAAAGCCTGGGATGCCGCTGCCAAGGAAATGGTCCAAATGGTTTCCGCATCGACCACCTCTGTTTTTCTATTGAGCGAGCGCCTCTTGCAATTGCACTGGGGGGGGGGGGGAGAGAAGAAGAGTTTGGATTTGATATCCCGCTTTATCACTACCCTAAAGTGTCTCAAAGCGGCTAACAATCTCCTTTCCCTTCCTCCTCCACAACAAACACTCTGTGAGGTGAGTGAGAGACTTCAAATAAGTGTGACTAGCCCAAGGTCACCCAGCAGCTGCATGTGGAGGAGGGGGGAAGCGAACCCGGTTCACCAGATTACAGTCCACCGCTTACGTGGCTTTGAGCTGACGGATAATATGTTAGAGGGAAATTATGCAATGGAAATTATTCTGCTTGCCTTAGCGAATTTAAAAATCCCGGTCATTATTTCTGAATTTGCATGTAAATTAGCGTGTGCAACTTGTGCGCAATTTTGTGCTCTTTGGCCCTTGCCCTGGATATTTTGAGTGCCTATCCATGGACACGCCTTGGAATGAATCCTCTTTTGTTCCCCAGGAAGGGCTTCTGATATCTCATATTCTGTGGGCAGAATTTCAGAGAAATCGCCGCTTGCACGACCTTTCGGAAAACACCTTTTGGAATTTTAGCAACAAAACTGTCAACAACTTAAACACTCTTCCGAAAAGGTGGGCAAAACCATGTAGATGTCCCTTTAAGCTCATTCTCCTCGGCTATTCCCATCCCCCCCTTCGATTTAATTTCATTAAAACGGAGCATGAATATTTCTATTAAACCTAAAATGAAATATGAAGCCATTTAGACTTTGCCTGCACCAATCACGCAGATTTATGACTTTTATTCATCACATCAGGAGCTGGGGGGTGAAAATGAATTTTCTTCACCCAGGAAGGAAATAAAAACCCAGCCTCGGTCATTTCCAGAAAGCTGTTAATTTGCCCGTGTGGTAATTACTTTCACAATTAACTAAAATACAAATCAACTTGACAAATTGGGTTAGTTTAGATATTAATTAGCCCCCTTAAATTTATTCATTATGAAAAGACAATTTAAGAGGACCCCGGGTGTCTGTTTTATTGCAATAAATTATGGGTAGGAAATGGGGCTCCAATAAAAGAGCAACACGCGGCGAAGCGGGGCCCCGTGGAAACCTCTGGAGGAGGGGCGCTTGCGATTTCACCCGCTCCACTTTGCAATTGACAAGGCCTGGCGCATTGTTGCAGTTTCGGCTCCTGCGGTAGGAGACATCCAAGATTCCACCGACTTTTGCCTGTGAAAACGGTCTTTTAGAAAGGTTGGGAGTGAAAGGGCGGGTGGGAAAGCATTGATTACACGTGTCAAAATAATAAAAGCGGGAGAGAGCGCTAATGGGGGAGCAGTATCCTCGGATTGGGTCTCAACGCCACCCGAGATGAGTAGCCAAAGCGCCCTTCCATCTCCCCTCCCTCCCTCCCGCGCCAAGTTAGATCTTTCTGATTTAACACCATGTCGATAGAATCATTCCATGCCTTTTAGCTTGTGATCTTTATAAATGTCCCTCTATTAAATTAGAAAATGATTCTCTGCTCGTTTAATTGTATTCTTTCGTTTTCTTATTTCCAATTAATTAGTCCTATCGACGTTGCAGTATTTTAAACGACTGGAGTCCGTTTGCAACCTTAAAATATATGGGTCAGCACACGTAATTTGGTGCTAGACAGAACTATATAATGTGGGTTTTAACTACTGTTCTCTCATTCGTCTTCAACGGCTGTTTGAAGGCATCAAAGTCTTTATGGGGGGGGGGGGGTGCGCGACGAGAGCTGTCTTTTCCAGCACCCTTCGAACGAGTGGTTTTGAGATATAATACATTTTTTGGCCATACATCTACTGGGGGGGAAGGGAATGGAGGTGGGGGAGGAAGCATTTTGCAAAAGGGTCAAAGGGGGGGAACACACCCACTGCTACTTGCTTCTTACAATCTGTATGTAAAGTTGGAATAAATGACACCATTGAGTAGGATAGTCTAGTTCATTGCTTGAAAGTCTTGTTTTAAAAACATAATGAAATCCTGATAGGCAGATACTAATTTTAAGCAACAGCCGATTTGACAAAAAAACACCGTGCTGAAAAAGGGACTGGGAGTTTTGGGGAAAATTTATATTCAATACATTGTTTACTGAATATACACGCATTGGCTTGAAGGTTTTACACCGGTATAAAGTATGAGAGCACAAATATGCTGGAATACATACATGACAGCTGCCCAGAGTAGCTGGGGAAACCCAGCCAGATGGGCGGGGTATAATAATAATAATAATAATAATAATAATAATAATAATAATAATAATACATTTTTCTGTACACACAATGTCATCTAGCAATTTTGTATTTACTTCTTTTTACATGTCCCAGCAAAAGGATTTCATGGGAACCCTGACTTCCTTGTAAGCGGCTCAAAAACACACACCTGTGGCTACAAGTTCAATTATTTTAATACTTTCAAAGAAATTTATTTAGGGACTGGGTGGAATTATAACTTTGTACGTTAATGGTTTAAATATCCCGTTGGGTCGTAATGTCCTTTCCATTGGGAGTTTCAAGCTGATTCTTTTATCCCCCGATTCTAAATGGTAATTACTTGGAAGTAAAGGCCATGGATTTGGAAATAAGCTCCATAGATTTCAGCGTGACTTACGGTCCAAATTAAATATGGTTGGGTCTGAATCTGAAAACGCATCTGTTTAAGACTGCGGTTGTATACACAGTTACCTGGGAGTAAGCCTCAGTGAGTTTGGCCAAACTGCGGGAGGCAGTGAAAGATAGGCGTGCCTGGCGTGCTCTGGTCCATGGGGTCACGAAGAGTCGGACACGACTGAACGACTGAACAACAACAACAAGCCTCAGTAACCTCAACGGGGCTTCCTTCTGAGTAGATACGCACAAGGCTGCGCTGTAAACGAGGCTTGCGTTCACTTCTGAGTACTGAACTGTATGCAGGAGACTTTGATTTTAAAAAGCAGACAAGACATGATCATATTATATTTAAAGGTTGAGCACAGAGAGACTGACCAGCTGCGTTTGTCAGGAAGAAATAATTGGGAAAAGGGCGACAATCTTGTCTTGTTCCAAATGCGTTTCCATCCTGATTTCTGGAAAACAACCGTCTTGAAAGCTGTGCCACAAGCGAGGACCCGTTTTCCTGAAGGACTGCTATCAGCGAAAGCTCAAATGACGAAAAAGAGCATCGTGCCATTTCGATACCAACCCGATCCAACTGGCTGCTGTGACCTTTTAATTAAAAAGAAAAAAAGCTGCTATCGCGAGGAGGCAAAGAGAATCCCAAATCTGACAAGGAGCCTTTTTGCAGGCAGGGAAAAAAAAAAACCCATCAAACCTACCACATTTTAAAAACACTCATAAAAAACAACCGAGTTTAAATCTCAGTTGACCTAATGTAGCTGTTTACAATGAAAGGAAAGGAAGAATCCATTCCTGTAAACTCGGCGGAGGTCAAAGGGGCAGAAAAGATTTTTGAGGAATTTGAGGAATTATTCAGTCATGAGATTCTAGGTAAAAGTAAAGGGACACCTGACCATTAAGTCCAGTCACAGAGGACTCGGGGGTTGCATCTCGCTTTATTGGCTGAGGGAGCCGGCGTACAGCTTCCCGGGTCATGTGGCCAGAATGACTAAGCCCCAGAGCAGCGTATGGAAACGCTGTTTAGCTTCCCACCGGAGCGGTACCTATTATTTATCTACTTGCACTTTGACGCGCTTTCGAACTGCTAGGTTGGCAGGAGCAGGGACCGAGCAACGGGAGCTCACCCAGTCACGGGGATTCAAACCGCAGACCTTCTGATCAGTAAGCCCTAGGCTCTGTGGTTTAACCCACAGCGCCACCCGCGTCCCATGAGATTCTAGGATGCCAGTTAAAGTGTTTAGGGCACAATGTGGGAGGGGACTATTTTATTTTAAGTTCCTGTATTTCAGTGGCACAGATTTAAGGAAATGCTTAAATCAGGGGTGCGGTGTTGGCGTTTTGGAGTTAAAATGCTCAGCGGAAGTTGAACTTAAAACTGAATCCCTCTTGGAGAAGCACACTGAAACTCGTGAGTATAGGAAAATGAAAAAGTCACTACATGCTTGATAGGAAATGCCCTAGTTCTGTCTAACTATGTAAAGCAGAGATACCCTAAGCCAGGCATAGGCAAACTCGACCCTCCAGATGTTTTGGGACTACAACTCCCATGATCCCTAGCTAACAGGACCAGTGGTCAGGGATGATGGGAATCGTAGTCCCAAAACATCTGGAGGGTTGAATTTGCCTATGCCTGCCCTAAGCTGTGTTTGGTCTTGCATCTCAGCAGCAGAAACACAAAAGAGGTGTTCTTCTCTCCCAAGGTTAGAATGGTGAAGAAGCAAGTAGGAAATGAGGCCAGAAACTCTAAGAGTATCAGTCTTGCACCTGAGCGCAATTCAGCACAGGTTATGACTGGTCCCTTCCAACTCTACAATTTTATGAGTCTATGAGAAAGGACAGTCTAGGAAATGTGGAGGTTCCTCTATCTCTTGCTTTAAATGTCCCTCTCATGCACATCCCACCACCGGAGATGACTCATTCTGTCTAGGAACGTAGGAAGCTGCCTTATACAGAGTTAGGCTATTGGTCCATCTAAGTCTAACTCAGGATTGCCAATAGTGACTGGCAGCTTCTCTCCAAGAGTATTTCTCAGCACTACAAAGCATGGAGCCTGGAACCTTTTGCTTTGCAAAGCATGTGCTCTACCGCTGATCCATGACCCTTTCGCACGCTGCCCAATGGTTGGGCTGGCCCTACAAAGCTTGCGTTGTGATGGGGCTGAGACAAATTCCACATGGAAATACTTTTATTTGATTATTATAGAGCAGCAAAAATATGTGCAGTTTAGGAAGCCTCAAATGGCTGAATGACCATAGCAGATAACCGAAGAGAACACAGGTTAGTGAGTATATTAGAGACCAGAAAGAACAACAGTAAATCTCTGGGATGCTGTTCTCCCAGGATAGAAACTCTATACAAGTGACAGGACATAGGAGTTGGCTCCTATACGAGGAGATGAAGATGCAGTATGTGACAATGTGAGCAAAAGACATCCCACACTCCCACACATTAGATATCTTTTGATGAAACATAATCCCCAGAAGTACCATCCATAGACATCCCAGCTCATTGAACTGGAATATCACAGGAAGACTGTGTAGCTGCAGCACATGTATTCTGGTTAGGGTCAGAGCTCCTATGATACAATGCACCTAAACATGTAATACGTACGTGGCTGCCTTTGGTGTAATTCAGTTTTGCTTAGTCTCTTTCTCCGTTTGCACTCTGCTAGCTACATTCGTATCATGCCAAACACCAAGGACATGAGGTGGGCAGCAGTATGCACACAGATAAAAATGAAGATAATTAACTGCTCCACAAATTGTCAATCTAAGAAAGGAATGTGGGGTAGAAAAAAACCCCACAACTTTTAACACTGCAATTCTAAACATGTCTGCTGACTTACTCTCAGCTAAGCACAAATGAGATTTTAGGCTAGCGCTCCCTCTCTCTCTCTCTCTCTCTCTGACTCCCCTCTACCTACCCCAAATCTCATATGCTGAAATTATGTTCTCTTCTAAAGCGTCAAGGTGCGTCACCCACTTCCCATGCAGAGCATACATCTCTCTAAAACTGAGAAGTAAAACAGACTGTTTCCAATGCAGAAAGTCTTGGAGGGTTGATTTATTTCACAGGGTTCTTCTGGCATGTGCCACTTAATTTTGTCTCTTTCACTCTATCAGAATGGTGATGAGGGGGTCATTTTCTGGCTGCCAATTTTATAGGGTGCCATGATTTTGTGAGATTTATAATCAAATATGATTTGCTTCTTTCTCACAAGAAAAGCATGCAAATGAGTATACTTGCATTTAATGCAACTCCCTATGGGATTTATTTTAAGCATGCACTTAAATGTTCAATAACGTGTGTGAAGTGCCTTGAGCACTATAAAAGTGCTATAGAAATGTTTGGTATTATTATTATTATTGGTAAATGTAGCAATGAATTGTCTCATTGTGCTCTGCTCCCCCCCCCCACCGGATCAATGCACCTTAAATCTAACTTTTATTGTGGCATAAGATTTTCTGAGCTATAACCCACTTTTTCATAGTATGAAGTATTAACCTTTGTTAGAAGATATATACACACATGCACTGGCAAATGAAAAATATATAAATGTAAACAGAAAGGTCAAAAGACCGTGAAATTTGTGGTTTTGTGAAATTTCTACAAAGAACTCACATTCAAGGTGGGAAAAGACCGATCCATTCATAACTGTGGTTGTGATAATACTATATTTCTAGTTATGCTATGTTAGATTAACACCTGTAGTAGGAAAGAAGCCTGCTGCTCTGATTAAGCTCAGATTTAATAAGCATAAGATTTGCTTATAAATTCTAGTTCAGCCAAATTGAGTCTATTCATTTTAGTCTCTCTCTCTTTTTTAGCAGGCTTTACCGGTTCCTATCTGTTAATATTTGGTTCCGGTTGAAAACTTAGGATTCTTAAGACATGGGCACAGATCCTTGAACTTATAAATGAATATACCGCTATAAAGTGCTTTTTGTGTGTGGTAAAAATCTGAGATGCCAGTACTCATATCTTGATAAAAGGGCTGTGGGTGGTCAGCACAAAATGGTTGCCACGGGCAGCAAAAGAGGCGATGGTTTTAGAGTTCATACCATTGAGTACAGTCACAAAACGAGCACAGCCATTATGACATAGCACAATTGGGTTAGGCTACAGTTTGAGGACTAATATGGTCATCTCTCACTTCAGAAGTGATCAATAACTAAGGAAGGGGCAGTTTAATTGTCCTAATTTTGCCGCTCAGACATCATTCTGCTGAGGGCTGGAGGTTGACACCGCTGGATAGGAAACAATCTTTAATAGGTGGAGGAGCAGCTGGCCTGCTACTATAGCAATAGATAATAGGTGGCGAGTTCACAGGAGCATATGATGGGAAATATATTGATAATGCCATTTTTCTTAAACTTTTGAAAATGTATGTAATGAATGTAATTTCGGGTTGAAAATTAATTTAAGGTATAAGAATCATTGGATTCAAACTCATGCTTTTTCCGCCCTAATGGCACTCGGTGCTAATAATATCTGTCTAGCCAGCTAAAGAGGTTTTAAAAGAGTAGGCCATTAGAGTAGCCATCTGACCTTGATTAAAACTGCATTAACCTTTACATTAAAATGCATTTAAAATGCAGACATGCTGAAAATATCAAACACAAATAACATAAATCTCAGCGATTCTGCGGCTTTACTAGCTTATTTGTGTGAACGGCAGCAATTTGTTGCCGTGACATCTACAATTTCCCAGGGAGGAGGTAGCATTTTTTGTCGCATTAATTTCCGTGCTGTGAGTTGGCATTGCTCTGGATGGTAATTGGGAGGAAGCAACAGAATTAATGACCATTCCGATGAAGTTTCACAGGACACAATCTTCGCTGGAGATGGTCCGGAAGATCATTTAAAGTTCATTTTAATACCTTCCAAGTCAGCGGCATCATTTTGAAGGGCAAATCCCAGTTGTCAGGGTCTAAAATAATCTAAGGTTGGACCGTAATGGTGTATCACAGGTTTTACATACAGAAGGTCTCAAATTCAACTCCCAGGATCTCCAGGTGGAGCTGACAGACAGCCCTGCCTGAAACTCTAGAAAGCCATTGCCAGTTGTCAGGGATTGGTCTGAATCAGAGGATTGGGAAATGCATTCTCAGGCAGATCAGCTCTTATTTGAAGAGGAGGAGGAGGAGTAGGAGGAGGAGGAGTAGGGGGAAGATCCAGCGGTTTCAGAAGCAGAGGGAGACACAAACACTGAGCAGCTTAGACAAGAGTTGCCTAGTTAAGAGATAATGGACAGAGAAACAGAAGGGAGGGAACAGCCAGCAGAGACGTCATTAGAGAGTGTGGGGGCCCTCCTACCCCAAGAACTAGGCGGTCTATCCATATTGGAGAACAAAGAATGCAGAGCGGAGGAGGAACTTCCTGTTGGCGCCCAGGATGTTGTGGGAGATGGAAGGGGGAAGATTTAGAGTAGCCAACTGCTCTCCTTGTGGAGAGATGAGGATTTTTGCTTGCAACCAGGTGATTAAATAAAAAGGGCTATAAAATATAAACTGCTCATTAATTCTTATCTGTGAAGTTACCGAAGGGAGGGTAGGACTCTCCACGCCTCACACCAGTCAGCAGTGCACAGTTGATATGGAGATGGACAGACCAAATCATCTGACTTGGTATAAAGTACCTTCCTGTGTTCCTGTGTGCCTAGTTGCACCACTACCCTTCATCCTGGAGCCCAAGGACAATTGGCAACTGGAGCTGAGTATTCTTTCTCCCTGGAGCTGCTCTTCCATTGGCCAATGGATGGGACCAGGTAGGTCTTCTGGTTGCTGTGATGTTCTCCCTGGGAGGTAGGAGGTGCAGCCACCCACCCAGTGACCCTTATTCCCTGATGGCAGAGGCCAGAGGCAGCTTCCCTTCAGGTCTGCAGTTCCAGGGGCGACAAATGCATCATGCTATTTATTGTAAAGAATTGGAAGTGATGTAACTTTATGTTGGTTCTCACAAGCAGCAGGTGAGGGTGCTACAACTGTGACTGGAAGTTGTGCAGTGGACTGCTCCTCGATACAAAGAGGTGTGTATGACTGATGCCGCAAACAACTCTGAGTTCAAACCATTCACCTGGCTGGCATATTTGCACAGGTTTGGTGCTGTGTTCACTCTGGTCAGCTCCTTGGAAATGTTATCTCTGCATAAATATCTCAGTCTCCTTTTAAAGAACTCTAAGCTGCTGAATTACAGTGTGTGATTAGCATAATGAAGGGAAAGACAATATTGACATTTCCTATATCTGCACTCAGATAATGCTATATGAAAAGAGATATCTGAAATGCTAATGGAAATGTAATTGATGTAGCCTGGGCACTTACATTACCACCCACTAGAAAGGTTAGGGGCAAGCTTGTGAGGTAGATAAGATTAAAAAGCATTACTATTGCATTAACGCAAAACATATTTAGATTGCCAAATTTGGTGTGAGATGGGGTGCTAAGAATTGCTTTTTGATTCGGTGGCCTTCAGGAGACAAATGGCACTCTTTGAATGATGCTAATGCTATGACTTGCAGAGGGCTGTATTATTTTGGAGACTTGTTTTAGAAAAGAGAAGGAGAAAGAAAGAGAGATAAGAAAGTTGAGCAGAAAAGGAGGAGAAACACCAACAGTGCCAATCAGTGGCTAAGCTGCATGCTCCACTACCGGGGGAGAAGAGCAGGCAGGTCATGGCTGGTGCCCCTGGGGGGCGTGATGCACTACCTGTGGGGGCGTGGTACCCAGTGCACGCAGGGTGTGTACAGTGTGTGTCTGGGGGGGGGGGCAGCCACAATGGCACTCTACCGGAATAGTGGTGCCGGGGCAGTCTGCTCCCTCCGCCCTCCCGTTCCTTCACCAGTGGTGCCAATCTATGTTGAGCTGGGTATCTCTAAGGCAAGTTGATTTGTGGGAGTGACAAAGCACATCCTGAGCATGTGTAGAGTGCATTTCACAATTGAGGGGAGCCTAGGAAGCTACATTAAGTTACCGGTATACCAGGTCAGCCACTATTGTTCCACCTAGCCCAGGATGAGGTCATTCTGACTGACAGCTGGTCTCCAGGGTCTCAGGCAGAGACAAAGTTCTTTCTTATCATCCGTTACCTGATCTTTTAACTGGAAAGGCCCAAAAAAAATATCAACAGGGGGGATATAAATGGAGTAAACAATAATAAAGTTATAATCATGGGTCTCCCAATGTCAGGTCTAATTTGACTCTCCACAGCTGCTACCCCTCACTCAGTAATCACCCACCTACTGTATTTTTCGCTCCAAAGGACGCACCGGACCACAGGGCACACCTTGTTTTTAGAGGAGAAAACAAGAAAAATATATATCTGGTTTTCCTCCTCTAAAAGCCCTGTTGTTGTTTTTAGGATCAGCTAAAAGTTTTGCAGCTTTTTTTGCAAAGGGAAAAGCCCTGGTTTTTTGAGGATTAGCTAAAAGTTTTGCAGCTTTTTTTGCAAAGGGGGAAAAGCAAAGAGGAAAAGCCCCATTTTTATGGGGTTCAACTCACATTTCTGCAGCTTCTAAAGGAAAGGGAGCCTTTTCTACAGTTTCCAGACAGTTAATCTAATCAGCCAGTCACATGTTGCTGGGGAAACAAACAACCTCCCTCTGCAGCACATTCAACAATGGAGGGCGGGGCTGAAAGGGAGCCGGGACTCTTATCTCTCTCCCAATCTCTTGCTGATCAGCTGCTGAGCGGGGTCCTTTCAACACCCCCTTTTCTCTTTGTAAAATAAAAAGCATGATCCTCTTTTGGCCCCTGGGCAATTCAGCTCCAGGGACCACCATTCGCTCCATAAGACGCACAGATATTTCCCCTTACTTTTTAGGAGGAAAAAAGTGTGTGTTATGGAGCGAAAAATACGGTAGTACTCAACCTCTATGGTTAACATGACAAGTAGGTTTAGAAGCAAAAATGCCATTCATGCAAATTGCTGGGTAGGGACTGAATCTACAAGCCAGATTCAAAGGTTATGTTCATGGGTAGGCAAACTAAGGCCTGGGGGCCAGATCCGGCCCAATCGCCTTCTAAATCCAGCCTGCGGATGGTCCGGAATCAGCGTGTTTTTACATGAGTAGAAGGTGTCCTTTTATTTAAAATGCATCTCTGGGTTATTTGTGGGGCCTGCCTGGTGTTTTTACATGAGTAGAATGTGTGCTTTTTTTCTTTTCTTTTTTAATTTTTTTATTTGCGTTAACACAAAACAAAGGCTAGCGTTACCAAGCTGAATAAGAGAACAGATATCAATCTCAGCCCATCACTGCAGTTAAATGCCAACTTTCCCCTTCACAGTAAAAGGGTAAATTTAAGCTTGAAACTTGGGTTTCGTGATCAAGCAGCCTGTCTCCTCAGGAATACTTTACTGAAGTAATACCCTCTGGCAAAGTACACAAGGAGGAATTCCAGACGATTCACTCATATGCTTGTGTGCTACCTGAGCTAACAGGCCAAAGATATGCAGAGAACTCTGTAGCCACGAACCCTATGGCTGTATACACAAATACAATTCTGAGATGGGGTGGTGGTGGTAAGAGTTAAGAGTCAAAACACCTCCCCCCTTCCAAATTATTTTCCTCTACTAATTCACACAAGCCTTTGGTGCAGCACTTACAAAAATGGAATCAAACTAAAGGGGCTACTGTATTCATCTCCATGCGACATTAGAATGTGTCCTTTTATTTAAAATGCATCCCTGGGTTATTTGTGGGGCATAGGAATTCGTTCATCCCCTCCCCAAAAAAATATAGTCCGGCCCCCCACAAGGTCTGAGGGAGAGTGGACTGGCTCCCTGCTGAAAAAGTTTGCTGACCCCTGGTTATGTTGATTGGTCAACATGTAGGCCACCATTGCCCCGCCCATGCAGAAAAGAATTGTTCTTCAACCTTGGGTCACCAGATGTGGTTGGACTACAACTCCCATCATCCACGGTCAGCTTAGTCAATGGTCAGGGCTGATGAGAGTTGTAGTCCAACAATGTCTGGGCACCCAAAACTGAAGAACACTGCTTATAGACTAGTTCTGTTCAAATTCTTACTGCCTGGCTGGTTCAGAGTTTTGGCATTTCATTTAAAAATAGATAAGACAGGCTTCCTTTTTCTTGATGCACCTAAACGCCCTGTCAGCCAAGGTTGTTTATTCCCACTGGCAACCAGGCTATTGTTTCAAAGGATGGCAGAGATCCAGTGTTCTCTTGGTTCACAGTGCAGCTCCAGACCAATCAACCTTAAGTTGTTTAAGGCTGCTGTGTACTTTAAGTGTCTATAAATCAGCCTAATGAATAAAACAGCACATGCAGAAATTCATTACATATTGGATACACTGGGGTGCGATTTTATAATTTGATGCATGCTTGTTTTGCAGCATAACATCCAGCAATATGGAGGCAAAATTACAAAAGGCTGACATTTCTTTCCCTGTAAGCGGAAGGCATTTCCAAAATAAATGAAAGGAGAAAACCCAGCTAAATGTTTTATTATAATAAAGTTACTTGAGGCCAGAAGTTCAATAAGGAGGATTTATAAACGTATCATTCCAGTTCTTGGAAGGATTTCAACATAATTTGCTCGTGGCGTAGCAAAGGGAGGTGAAATCCATCTATGGTCCCTGCGGAGCAATAAATACACAAAAATGTCTATTTAGATTTGCCATTTGAGTTTACTGTGTCACACACACAAAAATTGCTCTAGATCATCCTGACCAAATATTTCTGACTCTTGGGCCAGTAAGGAATCATTTACAGTGTGCGTTTTTTAAGTAACGAATACCACTTTAACTGTAAGCACGGTGTTCATGTATACCTGCAAAACAAAACCTGGTCCTTGTAAATCCCTGCACTCAAATTGGTCTACTTGGAGGAGTAAGGGCTACCTACCAATGTGATGAACGGTTTGCAGAGGTGGGCTCCAAGGTTTCCTACCTTCCACAAAAATGTTGCATACTCTTTTAGGCTGAGTTGACAGTATAAACACATTACAATAATGGAGGCTTCATTTGATGCCCATTTGTAAAAGCACATAGATTTTTCAGTTTATCCAGGTAATTAGGTTTCTCTATTTTCTTCCCTTCTTTCTGATTGTGAGGCCACAATCATTTTATTTACAACTGAAGCATCCTTACAACAACCATCTGCTGCTGATAAATTTCAACACATAATATGGTAATTCAGACAAACAACAATTTGTTTCAGTCAGGGGCGTAGCAAGGTAAATTGGTACCCGGGGGCAAAAAAAAAATTTGTCGCCCCCCCCCACGAGGCATGGGATGGTCAGGTGGTACCCGGTGCGGAAAATTTCTTGTCAAACCCCCCATTGATTCCCCCCCCAACAAAAAATGGTTTTACGTTATTTCATATTTTCTTACAAAGGAATAATAACAAGTAATAATAAAAAAAAACATTTATTTTTATCCCACCCTCCCTGGCCAAAGTCGGGCTCAGGGTGGCTAACATCAGATACATAACATTGGTATAAAATCAAACAATAATTAAATTACCTCCTAAAAACATCTCAAAATCAAATTAATGTCTAATTAGATGGCTTTCCACAGGGTTAGGGTTGGGAACAGTAAGTGTTCTCTGAACTGAAACTTCAGCCTTCATGATGTAGGAAAACAGCCAAGTGAACAGCTGTTTTGGTGGAGGAGGGTCAAGATATTAACCGATATGCATGAAATTTCATATATAGCTATATAATCCCTAGTATAGTAAGATAAGACCTTCGGAGCAGGCATTTTCAAAAAAAAAGTTCCAAAAAATATTCCCAAAAAAAATATTCCAAGAATTTTTTTTTTCCAAAAAAAAAATTGTTCCTTGATAATTTGTCACCCCCTCCATTATGGAACACGGGGCGGCATGCTCCCCTCGCCCCCCCTTGCTATGCCCCTGGTTTCAGTAATGTGAATAATAAAACTGCATTTCAAATTCTTTACAAGGTTAAGTAACAATGCTTCACTTGTATCAACAATTCTAAAAATCAAATAATGTGCATGACTCTACAGCCTTTCATATAAGATTTTTACCTGTTAGGTTTACAAACTGTAGATTTGTCTTTGTCAAATGAAGCAGGTCATATCCTTCAACATTCTATGCTGAAAATATCCTGTGAACTGCCCCCGAGACCTGTGAGTATAGGGCGGTATATAAATTTAATAATAATAATAATAATAATAATAATAATAATAATAATAATAGGGACGTCCTATTTAATCATCATCATTTTATTATTTATACTCCATCCATCTGACTGGGTTGCCCCAGTCACTCGGGAAGGCTTCCAACATATATAAAAACATAACAAAACTATACAGGGCTGCCTTTAGATGTCTTCTAAAGGTTCTATAGTTACTTATCTCCTTCACTCGGGGGTTGCATCTCCATTCATTCCATCATTTCTCTGATGAAAATAGGGACATCCTTCCACATCCTCCAATGTTTGACTTTGTAGAAGAGAGTAGGGAACCTCCTGCATGTGCAAGGCTTGGGATCATGCTCTTTGCCTGAAATTGTCCCGTTGATTTCAGGAGGATTAGTTTGTAATAAATAATGAAAGGGATTAGTTTTGTAATAAATAGTAAACTTCGTTGGACTGGTCATGTTTTATGGATGCCTGATTATCGTCTTCCAAAGCAACTACCCTATTCTGAACTTAAAAATGGAAAAAGCAATGCTGGTGGTTAACAAAAGAGGTTCAAAGACTCTCTCAAGGAAAAAAAATGTATTATAAACACCGACAACTGGGAAACACTGGCCTGTGGGCACTCCAATTGGAAAACAGCCTTTACCAAAGGTGCCATGGGTTTTGAAGACGCTCGAACTCAGGACGAATGGGAGAAATGCGGTAAGAGGAAGGCATTCTTGGCAAACCTTTCCATGATCAACTGCTGCCCAAAAACCTATGTCCCCACTGTGGAAGGATGTGAGGATCCAGAATTGGCCTCCACAGTCACTTACGGACTCACTGTTAAAACCATGTTTATGGAAGACAATCTTACTCGGCTATGAGTGGTTGCCAAAGAAGAATAAATAGTGAAAGAGGTGAAGAGAGACTTGGGATCAGGAAGTGTGGCTGGGCTCCAGAACTGGTGGCAGAGTGAGACACGTGAGACATTGTGGGAAGGATACTGCCGTGCTCACTGGGTGACTGGTGGGCATCACAGGTGCATCTTGAGGAGAACCTTTGCAGTTTTTCAGACAGCTGGGAAGCTTGTGCCACTTAGTATCATACAGACACAGAAGTGGGAAGAGAAGGACACAGAAACCACACACATCAATATTGCCAAGCAGAACCCTTACAACTCGTGGGAGCCTTCATGAAAATTCAGATGATGGTATTAATGCAGAACACCCTCCTTGCTTTTCCTTGCCATGGAGGGAACTGTTGCCAGGATGGACTCAAGAATCCAAAATACCTTCCCGATTGCTTTCAGAATACCAATGGAGATTAAGTGAATTAATGTCCTACAAACACAGTCGTCAAATGTCCTACATAGTCATTAATCAAAAGTGTGTATCACTTACTGTGTGATAGCTTTCCAATAGTGTCTCAAAGGTAATGAGAACGTATTTTCTTCTCTTGCCAAGACTCAATAGGTTTTTAGAGGCACAATGTTTTTATTTATTTATTTAATGAATTTTTATACCGCTTTTTATCCGAGGGTTGCTGGGTGGTTTACAGTATGAAAACACAAAAATACATAATATTATGAGGGTTTTTGTTTTTTTTTTTTTAGAGTGGTGTTGGTAGACTGTGTGCCAAGACCCTTCCAATTTCGCAATTCAGCAAGGGTTAAAATCTATTCAAGATTTCAAATTCTCGGAAGAGCCAGGCTCACTTCCTGGTGAGGTAATGGGTCTTTAAGGTAACAAAGGAAGTGGATCTGTGCCAGAAGGATGATGGGTGGAGCCTCCTCCCCCAACTTGCTGGTAGTTAGAAAGACAAAGGCCAGAGCTGAGAGTTGAGTGATGTGAGCTAGAAAATGAAAGCAAAGCTACAGGCTGTGAAGCCAGAGACATGCCTGATTTATGTTGGAATCCAAGGCTCTGGCTATGGGGGAAGCAAGGCCCTTTTGAGTTTTTAATGCTGTAAACCCCCCTCACAAGAGACCAGGGCCCTGCGGGATTTGACATCTTTCCACAGGGCCTGAAAGACAGAGCTGTTCTGCCAGGCCTTTGGTTGGGGGTTCAGTCTCATTCTTTCTGTATAAGAACAAGCATTAAATAGGCCTCCCAGCCCACTCACAGGTCCTTTATAAGACCAGTGGTAACAGTTGGCCCTGGAGAATATTAACCACTCTCAATTTTACCCATGGACTGCCATCTGTCCAGATTTTAATTTACTCTGAACTAATTTTAAGATGTATTTTAATTAATTGATTGCCCATTCTTATGTTCTTTGTATACTGTGCTAGTTTTGTGGTGTTAGCTGACCTGAGCCCAGCTCTGGCTGGGGAGGGTGGGGTACAAATAAAAATGTATTATTATTATTATTATTATTATTATTATTATTATTATTATTATTATTATAGACTCAGGCTATATATGTGTGTAAATAAACCATATATCATAAAGACATCACAGTCTCTGCTGTCCTTCATGCCAAAGGAAACATGAACCCTCAAGGAACGCCTGCAATCTCACACCACTCGAGGATTGGGGTGTCATGCAACAATAACATAATAACAAACAAAACAATAACTCCTCCCAATATAGTTCTGAACCTGTTGACATGGCTCTTTATGGGTCATCTCTCTCACAGCTATGACGTTTGTCTATCCATTCCACCAGCAGCTGAGCTGGATTGGAAACCCTACATTCCTTCCAATCACGGCACTGGTGTTGTGAGCAAATACCCTTATGCTAAGTAGGCATCCCATCCTAGAGACCTCTCTGTGGATCCAAGCTTGATGCTCCATGAATGTCAACATGAATTCCACACAAGTCTAACTCCATTTCATACTTCTCCACTACAATGGAGGGATATATGGCTTGAAGAAACCAAGCGATCTTTTTTTCAGCCTTCACCTTGGGTTCTAAGTGGAAACATTTTACTAAAAGCCCTTTAGATGGAACGGAGTCCTGTAGGAACAAAGCCAGCAATTAATGAAATATGATAAAATAATAAAAGTAGTAATACATTAACTATATTATCCTTCCACATTTGGACAGTTCTTTTCATTATATCCTCTTTATGGACATCCTCCCGTCACATTTGAAAAGCTGCTTTATTGCAGTTCTGCGACTATTTTGGTTTCCAGACATTTAACAATCTACTTAATACCAATGTTCTCATTTGTCCTTCCATTTTCCACTGCAAGACATTATGCAAATGTTGAAGAGGTCTTTTCTTTTCTTTTCTTTTTGTTCCTGTTCTGTTCTGGATATTACACCTGCGCCATTCTTTTAGGCTTCTGAATCTTTGTTTTAAATAGATTGTGAAACCTGACTATTTCTCCCTCTCCATCAGTTTGTCTGGGATGAAAATAGCATGCTTATGAGAAGAAATCTCACCTGCGTATGCACACGAGTTGCGTTTTAGAAATGAGATTCAGATTCATAGTGGGAAGGGATCAGTAGATCATTTGGGCCAGTGTTAAGATCCCATCACAGTACCAGAGCGATGCAAAAGGGTTAAAATAAAAAAGTGTAGTCTTCTTTTCTGTAATTCATTTTCAGTCTTGCACAGCTTGTGCTTTACCAAGACTAAATGCAGCTCAGCAGAGCAGAGATATTTGGTGACTCAAATAAAGCAGGCAAGAAATCGTCTGGTTTTTTGCTTCCTGCTAGAACAGTAAAAAACAGGATCGTGTGGAGCAACTTGCAGCCCACAGTACATTGTCAGTGGGCAGCACTTGCCTTGCTGGGTTCCACACTGAGCAAGAATGGAGTATATCCACGGAGTTAGGAACATAGGAAGCTGCCCTATCAATCTCCCTCGGGAGGCTGTGGACTCTCCTTCATTGGAGGTTTTTAAGGAGAGATTGGATGGCCATCTGTCACTGATAGATAGAATCACAGAATCATAGAGTTGGAAGGGACCACCAGGGTCATCCAGTCCAACCCCCTGCAATACAATAATCTGTTGCCCTAAAATGGGGCTCAAAAGCACAACCCTTAGATCAAGAGTCTCACACTCTACTGACTGCTTTAGCTGAGATTCCTGCATTGCACGAGGTTGGAATAGATAACCCTTGGGATACCTTCTAACTCTGCAAATCTGTGATTCAGACTGAAATGGTTTATCTAGCTTAGTATTGTCTACTACTTAGTATTGTGGCTTTCTCCCGATTGTTTGCGGACCAGGACATTCACAGGGAAACCAAAATGCTTGTTTACAAAGCTATTGTACTACCAACCCTAACTATATGCTTGTGAAACGTGGACCACTTATAAACGCCATCTCCAGCTCCTTGAAAGATTCCATCAACGGTGTCTCTGAAAAATTCTACACATCACTTGGGAAGACAGGCAAACTAATAACAGTGTACTGGAAGAAGCAAAGATCACCAGTGTGGAAGCAATGATTCTTCAACATCAACTTCGTTGGACTGGTCATGTTGTGCGGATGCCTGATTATCGTCTTCCAAAGCAACTACTCTATTCCGAACTTAAAAATGGAAAGCGTAATGCTGGTGGTCAACAAAAGAGGTTTAAAGACTGTCTCGAGGCAAATCTTTAAAAATATAGTATAAACACCAACAACTGGGAAACGCTTGCCTGCGAGCGCACCAATTGGAGAACAGCCTTTACCAAAGGTGCCATGGGCTTTGAAGACACTCAGGATGCAAGGGAGAAACGTGCTAAGAGGAAAGCACGTTTGGCAAATTGACACCGTGATCAACTCCTGCCTCGTAACCAATGTCCCCACTGTGAAAGGACGTGTGGATCCAGAATTGGCCTCCACAGTCACTTATGGACTCATTGTTAAAACTGGGTTTATGGAAGACCATCTTTCTCAGCTAAGAGTGATTGCCAAAGAAGAAGAAGAACACAGACTGGCAGCAGCTCTCCAGGGTTCCAGGTAGGGGTCTTTCTGCAGAACCCCACCTAGAGATGAAGGGACTGAACCCGAGACCTTCTGCATCAAAGCATATGCTCTTCCACTGAAATGTGGTCTTTCACTATATCATATCTGCAATAGTAAACCCTCCACCAATGACAAGGAGGTACTGTAATCATTAGAAGTTGTGACCTAATCAACAGAACACCAGCTGAAACTTAGTGCAAATGAGGAGGTACCGGTATGTTTTATTTTACTTAGGCTTCATATAAACTGTGTGGTGTTCTTTATATATCTATCTTTCTTCTTCTTCTTCTTCTTCTTCTTCTTCTTCTTCTTCTTCTTCTTCTTCTCATTCTGAAATAGCATTCTTCCACTCCAGGAAGTAATTATTTTTTTAATTGTCAGCTGTGATCTGCAAGAGCTTTGCCAGGCTGTGAGAGAAATGTCAATTAATTGTCAATTCTGAATACTGAGGAAATTGATTAATTGGCACCATGAAAATCCCCAAATCAGCAGCAATAAATAATCCTTTTTAAAAAAAAAATTGACCCAAGAAGTGCTAAAACACCTCAGATTGCTGCTGTTGCTGTTAAAAATGACTGATGAAGCTGTGTTCTCACCGTAATCTTTGTAGGTCTAAAATGTCTGACTAATTGATCATCACAAGAATGACACAAAGCCAAGAATGGAACAAAGTGTCACCATTGCTGAATGAGAGACCCCACATCTGTAGCCCTCATTTCATTTCTATCTTCCCTCCACAGTTTTGCTGGTGGGCACCCTTGATTGTTGAAGAATAGGGCAAGCAAGGACCGTATCTTCTTAACCTTTGATGTCTATTGAATGAAATGCAATGCTTGGGCTGGATTCAGATTTGTATTGAGGGTGGCACCATGGATGCATGTTATGGGGGATTTAGTCAACCAGATTAATGAAATAGATGAAGTCTGAGATGGCTGAGTACCATAGACGACTCTGGACATGAGAGTGGTCCAGGCTACTACTTTGGAATGCTCTCTCATGCAGTTAAACCAAACAAACACAGCTCGCTGCACATAGAAAACTAGCATGAGAGTTTGAGAATCAAGGTACCACTGTATTATTAAAAGGGACCATTCAAATACCACCCTGTGCATCTGCAGTAACATGCAATCAGGACTGAGTCATTGAAAGAGCCAGGAGTCTCTGCCACAAAGCAATAAGGGTCAGAGAGCCAGTCAGAAAGCAAAAAACAGAACAAACCAGGGGTTGGTAATGAAGAGCAATTGGGATCAGAGGGCAAATCAAGAGGCAAGAATAAAGATGAAGCTACAGTTAAGGAGCAAAGGAAACTCCAGAAACACAGAAGAACAGAGCTCAGGTAGACGAAGTTGCTCAAGCAATGATCGAAAAAGCAGCCTTTGTTTTTAAAGTCTGTTGACTTTATTTATCAGTGTTTTCTTATGAATATTTTATACTATTTTGTGTAAAGCACTGAGAAATTATTATTATTATTATTATTATTATTATTATTATTATTATTATTTGGTCTATAAATCTTGTTAAATAAATTACGGTACTTCCTCTCTATGTTTGGCTTTCTGTGTAAAGGATATATTTAATGGTTTGTTTGTGTTTAAGGCTCTACATTTTTATTTTAAAAAAATAAGTATGTTCCTGGCACACAAGGAATTAAAGCAACCTCCCCAAATCTCAATCAAAGGAAATAGAAATCCCATTTTACAACACAGAGTGAAAATAGCAAGTTGTAGCGATTCCTTATCATCTGAA
Organism: Lacerta agilis; assembly: GCF_009819535.1. Taxonomy (NCBI): domain Eukaryota; kingdom Metazoa; phylum Chordata; class Lepidosauria; order Squamata; family Lacertidae; genus Lacerta; species Lacerta agilis. The sequence continues at coordinate 44,586,586 of NC_046323.1, read as the reverse complement.
ACACTAGCGCTGCACTGATCTTTTCATCATATTTCATTATCAAATGCAAGGTTAAATTCATTATATAGACATTGGTGGTGTGCGCTTTGCAAGGTTAATGCTAGTACAGTGATAACTCCTCTTTGAATATAATTATATTTTCTTGCATTCGCCCTGATATGTATATTCCTTTGCTGGCCTGGATGATATAGGAAACCCATGTTAAGTCTTTAAGCCAGCTGTGTTATTAGCATTTGGCATTAGAATTCATTATATAAATTTATTGAAGTGAAAGTGGAATCCACCAAATACAGTGTGTAAAGGGCAGTTGTTGCCCAGGATATGTTTTCTACATTACGCTTGTAGCTAATGACTCGCGACGATCCATTACCAGTATATATTACACTTTGGGATGATGCCCAAAAGCTATTTCCACTGAAAACAGTTTAAAATTAAGAATCAATTTACATGGGCCATATCAACACACATCAAGCTCAACATGTCTCTTCTCGATGGGAACCCTGGTTTTGTAGCCGAGGAGATGAATGAGTAGAACACTCAAAGTTCTGGTGACATGAACAATCCTCATTCCTCCACTTACTCTTTTATCTGGATTCCTGGACACATTGTTCCAAAGTCTCTCGCTGTGACCCATTTGCCGTATAACTCTTTACTACAAGGAAAGTTACACGTTTTTTTTTTTTAAATTTTATTTTATTAATAAGGATCCCAAGTTGCAGACTAGCATTAAAAGGTGGATGCCTGACCTGAAAAGATTCAAGGAGGTGATGCCAAATGATATCTCGGAAGGCAGAGGAATTGCTGGATATGATTTTCAGGGATCAGAAGGTGGTAATCCATAAAGCTCTATACTTTCTCCTATCTCCAGGCAGGGCCAGATTTAGGTCTGATGAGGCCCTAAGCTACTGAAAGTAATGGGGCCCTTTATATGTCCAGCTGTCCTTTGCCAACAACAAATTGTCGCTGTTTTTTGTGTTGAATATATGCTATATGGTAATTTATGGACCTAATAGGTATCTAAAGCCATTTGCCGCTGTTGCTGTATGTAGGTTTTATTTTATTTGTTTTTTATCTTATATTTTGGAAATGTACATCCAGTTGTTTTTCCCCCCCTTTAATTTTTTTTGGGGGGCCCCCAAGAGAGTGGGGCCCTAAGCTATAAGCAGAACAAATTATGCAAAATAAACGCTACGCAGAATTAGAAATAACATACTTTTCCTAATTGAAAAAAGGCACAGAATTCTATTCCTATTTTTATATAATTTGGTTTGCCTTGCTACAGAATGTCAATGTGTGTGTGTGCACAGGATAATAACCTGTGGGCTGCATCTGCACTTCAGGGCTTTGACTATAAGTCAGTGACAATTTAAGGGCAGGCTAAGCAACGAGCAGCTGTGACAATTGTCAGCTGAGCAGTAGGGAAAGGATCTCCAGGGAAATGCCACACAGGCGAGGCAAAGGCTGTTCAAGTTCCTGGGAAGTCGTAAAAGGCAACGGGACACTTGCCATTTGACTCCCACCAAGGCAGGATCAACTTAATAAATCTGAGGGGCAGACGTGGTGGCGTTTGGCACATGATTAACCCAGAGCATTACTCTAATTGGTTTAATTCATATATTTACTGTCAATCTTTAAAATACAACTTTGCGAAGCTTAGAGCTTTAAAGGGCCGAATGATCCTCGGGCAAAACCACCCTTTGCAAAAAGCCTGCAAGAATGATAGGTGACTTATTCGTTTGGCAATCACATATTTTTTTTCCTGTTAATGGCTAAGATTGTAGGAGTATAATGTGTGCTTAATCTCCAGACAGATCTCCTATTTAAAATAAAGCTCATGTGTCCTCACTGTGGCCAATGTTAGGAACACAGAAGAATCCTACAGTGCTATTATTGCTTGTGCAAGGAAAGTGGGGATTTTACTGCCTCCTTTCTGGCATGACTGCCAGACTGGATAGGCCAGCCATGCAAGGAACTCTCAGGCAGCCATGACACTTAATTTGTATTTGCCCCCCACAATGAGGGGCCCCCCACCCCCACCCAGTGGGCCAGCACTCACCCAGGGGGAAGTGGTGGATGGCGGCCCCCCTTAATATGGGGGGCCTCAGCCCCTTGCCCAGAAATATTGAGGGGGGCTGTAGCCCCTTCTGCCCCCTATACAGTAGTTGGCACCGCTGAAACTGGACATGAGTGTAACAGCACTTTGCGCCCCTGAGATTCCCAATAACTGATATTCGGAGACATGATGCCTCGTAGAACACAGCCATTAGTAGCCTTGTCCACCACGCAGGGTGCACAGCAAACACTTATGAGGGGAGGCAGAAACAGCATCCAGCTTTCTTATCCCTCACCAGTGCCCAAGGTAGCTTGCTTTTGTCTGTCAGACTTAATGAAGTCATGTAGGCAGAGGAGGATTTCAGGCAGTATGATTGGTTTTGCCAAAGTCCGCCCCTGATATAGACATCCGGCATAGAATGGAGGAGTACAAGAGTAAAAACTTATTGTAAATTAGTGTTTCCTACCCCACCCATCTGCCCATCCCACCCACCTCTTTCCCCCTTTTCTTCCTAATGTCTCAACTGATTTGTAAAAATGTTACATGGAAAAAATATGAGAGAGACATTGCGCAAACCTTTTTAAATCAAGAAAATCTTTAATAAAAAATACTTTAAAAAAATAAAAATTGGTGTTTCCTGTAAACCACTTGGAGATCTTACTTCAGTTAAGTGATATATAAATTCTGTTAATTAACTAATTAATTAATACAAAGTCAAAAGAGCATTTTAAGAAAAATTAAGCGAACATTATCGTCCATCTCAATCCTATTGCAGCCACTTACAAGCAGGCCTCCAGTCTCCTCATACACAATTTTCAGATAGTAGTAGCAGAGGCAAGCAAAGTGGGAGACAGGAGCCTTTCTTTGTGACTCCCCCCACCACTTATCCGTGATGGAGACTGGGTAATCTTGAAGAGACAGGTGTATAACATGCCTTCATTACAGTGTTCAAGTCTGCAGTCTGCATTATACACTATAGGAAATGAAATGATCTAGGAATTGTTGTATGCAAGGAATCAGTTCTAGGTGAAACTAGCAAGGAAAGGAAGTTAAGGGATATTTGACTAGTATCAGTTTCATAAATAGTTTCTCAGTAGCACACTGCTAAGCAAAGTCCCCTCCCCTCCTAATCCATTCTTTGTGAATCATTTATAAACTTGCACAGGATGGGCTGTAGTTGAGAGACAGTAACTTGTGACAAAACACCTCGCAGGTTTAATACTGCCTTTTAAAACACTTAAATAATTCCTGTATATATATATATTAAAAAAGAAGTTCTATCTCGTAGATACCTGCTGTGCAAAGTAATTAATAATGATGTTTAAGTGCCCTAATAAATTTGGGTTTCATCGCTATCGTCTTGCATATCACTGACTTTTTAAAACAAGGGCCAGGAGCTCTTAAGGAGGACAATAACACATGTTAAAAAGTACATTACCTGACATTTTCCCTTGGCACATCAATTATAATTAAAGACTAATAAGAATGCCAAAATGGACCTCTCAGACACTTTCAGAGACAGGGTCTGGCATTAATAATTAAATCCATTAATTGTAACTACTATATTTTAGGGGTTTGTGTGTGAGCTTGAGCCTTCAGGTAGAGCACAAACTAATTCATTGCTTTTGCAATCCTGCCAGTCTTTGTTAATTAAGGTTCTTGATTTACTTAACTCCAGGACAGATGCGTTAGGAGTGCCCAAAAGTAAGCCAACAAAGGGCCACTAGTTCATATTGTTGTTGTTGTTCAGTCGTTCAGTCGTGTCCGACTCTTCGTGACCCCATGGACCAGAGTACGCCAGGCACGCCTATCCTTCACTGCCTCTCGCAGTTTGGCCAAACTCATGTTAGTAGCTTCAAGAACACTGTCCAACCATCTCATCCTCTGTCGTCCCCTTCTCCTTGTGCCCTCCATCTTTCCCAACATCAGGGTCTTTTCTAGGGATTCTTCTCTTCTCATGAGGTGGCCAAAGTACTGGAGCCTCAACTTCAGGATCTGTCCTTCTAGTGAGTACTCAGGGCTGATTTCTTTGAGAATGGATAGGTTTGATCTTCTTGCAGTCCACGGGACTCTCAAGAGTCTCCTCCAGCACCATAATTCAAAAGCATCAATTCTACGGCGATCAGCCTTCTTTATGGTCCAGCTCTCACTTCCGTACATTACTACTGGGAAAACCATAGCTTTAACTATACGGACTTTTGTCGGCAAGGTGATGTCTTTGCTTTTTAAGATGCTGTCTAGGTTTGTCATTGCTTTTCTCCCAAGAAGCAGGCGTCTTCTGATTTCGTGACTGCTGTCACCATCTGCAGTGATCATGGAACCCAAGAAAGTGAAATCTCTCACTGCCTCCATTTCTTCCCCTTCTATTTGCCAGGAGATGATGGGACCAGTGGCCATGATCTTAGTTTTTTTGATGTTGAGCTTCAGACCATATTTTGCGCTCTCTTCTTTCACCCTCATTAAAAGGTTCTTCAATTCTTCCTCACTTTCTGCCATCAAGGTAGTATCATCAGCATATCTGAGGTTGTTGATATTTTTTCCGGCAATCTTAATTCCGGTTGGGGATTCATCCAGTCCAGCCTTTCGCATGATGTATTCTGCATATAAGTTAAATAAGCAGGGAGACAATATACAGCCTTGTCGTACTCCTTTCCCAATTTTGAACCAATCAGTTGTTCCATATCCAGTTCTAACTGTAGCTTCTTGTCCCACATAGAGATTTCTCAGGAGGCAAATGAGGTGATCCGGCACTCCCATTTCTTTAAGAACTTGCCATAGTTCATATTACTGAAGACAGTTTGCAACCTCATGAAAAATGTTTCTGACGGCTTCACAAAAATTGATCCTCAAAATGGGTTATAATTGTTTTTTAAAAAGTTGTGGAGAGGGTGGAGTTTCTTTTGCTCATACATACTTGTGATTAACAGCGCAATCCTATGCCTGTCCACTCAGAGGCAAGTCCTGCTGAGATTCAAGTGTGATGGTTAGCTCTGGCAAATTTGTATTCATATTGGATCCAAAATTGGAAACAGCCACCATGCTCTTTAGAACAGGGGTCAGCAAACTTTTTCAGCAGGGGGCCGGTCCACTGTCCCTCAGACCTTGTGGGGGGCTGAACTATATTTTGGAAACCCCCCCCCCACAAATGAATGAATTCCTATGTCCCACAAATAACCCAGAGATGCATTTTAAATAAAAGCACACGTTCTTCAGATGGCCTCTATATGAAGAAGCTCGAAGGGAGATCATGGACCCCATACTGGTGAGGTTTGCAAGCCTCCCAGAAAAGCAGTTATACAACCTGCTCTTGTTAGGTAAAGACCCGATGATTACCAGGGCGGTTGCCAGATTTTGTGTCCAAATTTGCAGATATAGACCTTCTTCTCAGCCCATCTAAGTTTCTCCTCAATGGAATCTCGAGCGAGCCGGGCTCAGCTTTCTGCAGCCACTATTTTAAATCTTTAACATTGTAATACTATTAATAATTTTCTTTTAAATCTTGTTCAAAGAGTTTTATATATGTAACATCCCCGGAAACTGTTTCGTCAAAGGGATCCGTTGTATTTATTTTTATTTTTACTTTACCTCCTTCTTAAGAGCTGGTCTTTGACCGTAATAAAGAATGATGCGAAAGCACACATTCTACTCATGTAAAAACACGCTGATTCCTGGACCATCCATGGGCTGGATTTAGAAGGCGATTAGGCAGGATCCGGCCCCCGGGCCTTAGTTTGCCTACCCATGCTTTAAAATGTCCCTTTTGAATTGTTGGTCATAGTACATATGGTGGTGGTTGTTGCAATCTCTGGTTGACTAACTAGTCAGGAAGCCACTCCATCACCACCGATGCTCAAGGAAGCACTGGACAAACTGGCAGGGCCGGCTGAATCAGAGTACAGCAAGTCTGCTTTCTGCTATCACGGCAAGGCTCTTTTGTGTTTACCTTTTTGAATTGGTAATATTTCTGCTAGATGCTGCTGCTTTTAGGCTATTTCAGGCTGTTATCATTATTTTAATTATTTCAAGCATACGGTGTTAGATCTTGGTATGCTGCTTTATTTTATTTTATTGGAAAACTGGCTTATAAATGCAAATAAATGAACAAGATCTAATTCCTTTTAATAGGAACTAGATGTACATTGCCAAGAATAAAAAGTGTCGCGGTCAGCATGAAAGGGACACGTTGAAACTGGCCCAGAAATTTAGTTTATTTATAAGGGTGGCTTTAGGGGTTGTGTTTTTTCAGCTATGGTCAATCATACCGCTTTGAGTTGTCTCTACAAGCTTAGAGGTAAGGTTGGAATGATTAATGAAACCCTGAGTCTGCTGAATTTTATGTGAATTTTGTCAGTGAAATTGCTTCTGTGTAAGGACATGCCTATTATTGCTGACTTGTTAGCATTTCGTTTTTGTGGGCAAGAACAGCAAATGTTCTTAAAGCATCCATTAATTAACTTCAATTAATTAACAGTAATGGCAATCATTCATTTAAACCCCTTAGTGGTAACTGCAGTCCTGTATTCTTTTTTAAATGTAATTATCTATATTAATTTTTCTGATGCACAAATACCATGTCCCATATTATCTTCCAGCTTTCAGTTACCAGTCCTGAATGCACTTAATCACGAATGTGACATTCAGCTGAATGGATTATGGGATTTATTACATATCTTCCAACATGTTGAGTCCCCAAACTGGGATGCATGTCTTTCCATCTGTACTCCCACTTGAGTCACATGACCCATGTGAGATCACGGAGCCCCCAAGGCATGCTTTTTTCAGGGCCATGGTCTCATGGCACCCAAAAACTTCCCTGAACAGGGCTGCCTGTGTACCCATGACTGGTGCCCATTGGGGCAAGCTGGGGATGGAGAAGGAGAGGTTGTGGGCATAGAAAGTACTTGTGGGACGACAGAGGACAGCAAGAGGATGGGGGTCAGAGCACAGGAACTAGAGGAGCAGGACCCATCACCATCACCATCACCATCGGGGGCCCCTCTCTCTACAAACATGGCAGAATCTGAGCTATAGGGAGCTCAGAGTTATTAGACTACAACTCCCATCATCCTTAGCTAGCAGGATCCTTGGTCAGGGATGATGGGAATTGTAGTCCAAAACCAGCTGCAGACCCAAGTTTGGGAAACCCTGCTCTAGGAGGTTGAGGCAGCCAATGGCGCACAGCCCAGCTCACTAGCTGGCCAGGTGTGGCTTGTTAGCTCTGGGAGTAGGATTTGTCAGAGCTGTTAAACTTTTGTTTAGTGTTCACAATTTTTTTATGGTAAGCTCAGTGTAGTATTCAACCAATGATCTAATAAATCGTCCCAATAAAATTTATCAGTTGAATTAATCAGGGTGTAAAATGACTACTGCACACTATATTTCTTGCTGTTTGATTTTTATTTAAAAACGTGCTGAATGAAAATTTATGAAAACAATTAAACCTGTCGCGAATAGAGTCAGACTCTATGCCTATAACTTAAGGTAACAGCAAGTCACTAACAGCTACAAGATTATAAAGTTAGCATGTTATTCTTGGGAAGTGTTACATTACAGTCATAAATTACCACTCAGCAGTCCATTAATTCCAAGTCGGTCTCTGAGAAAGAGGCTTTGTTTCTGTTGCTGCCAAAGCTCCAATTGTCACTTGAGTAGCTTGTTGCTCTGGCACTGGAAACCATAATGACTGACAGACCAAGTCCAGATTTAAATACAAGTTTTCAGAAGAAGAGATACTTATTTATTATATCTATTTATTATTGCATTTCTCTAGAAGGTGCCCAGGGTGATATACGTGGTTCTCCTTCCTCTCCATTTTACCCGCACAACAATCCTGTAAGGCAGCTTAGGCTTAGAGATGGCAACCGACTGAAGGTCGTCCAGTGAGCTTCGTGGCTGAGCAGGGATTTGAACTCTGGCTTACAATTTCCTTGCCCAACACTTTTATCACTCACCAACAATGTGGGTCAATGGTTAAAGACCAACATATGCCTGCTTTGATGGTTTCTGGGATTATTCTTCACTAACAAAATGCTAATTATGATGGGCTTGATGTATGCAGGATGAATTTTGTCTTGTGAAAGCCTCAGGGTGTGTGGCTATGGGCTCTGACCCATCATACCTAGTATGGGATGGCTGTAGGTTAGGTTATGTCACCCAGTGTCATGGGTGAAATACGTTTTTTCTCTCCTTCCACAGAGCAAAAATGAACCTCTTTAAAGTGTGTGGTGTATAGCATACCGCTCTAGGATATGTAGGTCCATCTACAGTTCAAATTTCTTTTTATTTATGAAATTTGCAAAATGATGTTTGGCCAGTCATTATTACTTGGCCTAGACTATCTCACAGGGTTGTTGTGAGGATTAACAAAAAGTGTGTGTATGGGGGGGATAAAATATATATGTTACTCTGAATTCCTTGGAGAAGGGGTAAGATAAAAACATAATAAATTATTTATTTTTATTATAGCCACTTTTTGCTCTTTCTCAGCCCCAACACTCTTTAATCCCATCCTAACCCTGTTAGGTAGGTTAGACTACAGCTGATGTAGCCTTCGAGATGACAGGGGCTACAATTCCATCCCTCCGATCTTTGACTATGCTTTCTGGAGCCAATGGAAGCAGGGAATCTGTGGCCCTTTAGATATTGTTTGACTACTACTATCATTCCTGACCATTAGTTGTTCTGGCTGGGGCTGATGGGAGCTGGTCCAACAACATCGGAAGGGTCACAAGTCTTCCATTTCTGTTGTACAGTGGTACCTCGGATTACAGACGCTTCAGGTTACAGACGCTTCAGGTTACAGACTCCGCTAACCCAGAAATAACCTCGGGTTAAGAACTTTGCTTCAGGATGAGAACAGAAATTGTGCGGTGGTGGTGGGAGGCCCCATCAGCTAAAGTGGTACCTCAGGTTAAGAACAGTTTCAGGTTAAGAACGGACCTCTAGAACAAATTAAGTTCTTAACCTGAGGTAGTACTGTACTTAAAAACACCTGGAGGGAACCAGATTGTGGAAGGCTCAAGCACAATGTGATATCTCTGTGCGTGAATTATTGTGTGAACTTGCCTTTAGTCTAAAGCAAGAACTGGGAACCTATGATTCTCCAGGTGTTGGTGGCCTACGGCAACCTGTGACCTTCCCAGATGATGTTGGACTTCATTCCTGACTGCTATTCTGGACGGGGCTGAAGGGCATTGGTTTTTCTTTTCAGGGGGTACTCAAGGGTACGCAGTACTGACACCTCTTTTTTCGCGTTGCAAAAAAGTGTGGCATTGCTGTAACAACTCCATGGTGAGTACCAGCACCTATTTTTCTAGAGAAAAGGCACTGCTGAAGAAATTGAAGGGAGTTGCAGCCCATCAACATCTGGAAGACCACAGGTTCCCCACTCCTGATGTACAGATGTAGACCCTGAGGTTTTTTCCTACACTCAAGTGGTGTATCAATTTTATGACATAAAAAAGTACATTTAAAGCACATGGCTTTCCCCCAATCCTGAGAACTGTAGAATACTTTTCACAGAGCTACAATTACCAGTGCCCTTAAACAACAGTTGATTTTACTTTTATTTTTTTTTAAATTTATTCAATTTGTATAGGCTCTACCACCCTATGCCTGCTGGTTTCAGGGCAGTTATACGCATATGGTGTAGGTGTGTGTGGGGGGGTGGATCCAAGAAAAAGTGCAGCATGCGACCACATCCCAATGAAACCTTTTTTTGCGTGCAGCATAAAAACAGTGGCCACACAGGACAGAACCCCCAAGAAGAGAGGACCCTTTTCTTTGGGAGGGAAACTGCCTTAGGAAGCCCGGGGGGCAAAGGAAACTCCTTTCTCAGAAGAGGCGAGAAGCCCCATCACAGCTGAGGGCACCGCGTTGTGTGTGTGTGTTTTGTGTTTGCCCCACATAACAAGAACCTGCTCTAAAAACCCCGCCTTGAGCTTCCTCTGCTTTTTTTCCGCCTGTCATCCTCCTTCAAAAAGCGCCCGGCGCTCCATCTCGCTCTCCCGCCTCCCTTTCCTATAGGAGGCGCGAGCGCGCCCGCGCGCCCGAGAGGCGGGAGCGCGCTGAGGGAAAGCTGCAGTCGGCGGCGGCGGCGGCCATCTTCTTTCAGGAACCGGCTGATTTCCACCCCCACCCCCACCCATCTATACCCTCCTCCACCTCCGCTGCAAGTGAGGCAGCCCTAAGCGAGACCCCTTGGCCCTCACTGAGCCTTAGCCGCTGGGTGCCGGGGGGAGCCGGAGGCACACGGAGAGACACCCACACAAGATAATTTGGAAGTGGGGGAATCTCCCTTCCTGGCCGGCCGTGGTGCGGAAGGGGTTGTGGGAAGAAGGGGCGCCTCAGTCCTTGGCATTAGAGCCCTGCACCGGGAGTGGGCGGGTGGCCGTGAGGCCGGGGGCTTCCTCTTGGGGGTCGGCGGGCGCCCCTTCCCCGGTCCCCACCCCCCCGCTGGCTCTTTCTGCCCTGCCAAGGTGCTGCTGCTCTTGCTGAAGAGGCGGAGGCTGCTCTCTCTCTCCCCCTCTGGATGGGAGGATAAGCTGTAACCATGTTCAGCTTCGAAGGGGAGTTCAAAACCAGGCCCAAGGTGTCTCTTGGAGGAGCCAGTAAGAAGGTAAGCGCCCCCCCACCCCCACCCCCAGTGCCTGCGCTGCCTTTCTCAGGTCTCGGGGGGGGGGTGTCTCTACGCGATTTTTGTCTCCGCCAGCCCCGTTTCCCAGCCTGCGTGCAGATTCCGGTGGGGCCCCGCGAAGCAGGCGTGTGACTAAGGTTAAATCTGAGCAAACCCTTGTTTTCCGCGGGGTCTAGTTTTTTTTCTCACCTTTCCTAATAATAATAATATCATTATCATCATGATTATTATTCCCCCACCCCAAGACCAGGGGCCTCTCTCAGACCTGCTGGTGCAGCTTAGCACCAGTGTGTCCTGGGGTTTGTTTTGTTGTTAGGAGGAAAAGGCTCCTGGAGAGTCATTTGTCGCCCCTTATTTGCTCTTTCTCGGAGGGGGTTTGCTTCAAGGCCGAGGGTTTTGAAAAGAGAAACTTGAGGTGCTTTGGTTGCGAAACAGCCAGCAAAAAGACAGAGGCGTGATTGGAAAGGGGGGGGGGGGGAGAGAAGGGCCCACCGTCCCATTTGTAAAACTCCTGTGATGCATCAGCTCTTGCAAGTGTCTCCTTCTCAGGTCCCTTGGCATCAGCTTGGCATCCAGTTGGGTAATTGTGGGAGGGGAGAGGTAGGGGGCAGCGGATAGGCCTCACTCTTGTGTTGTTAAAACAAAATAAAACAAAAAATTCCTTCCAGTAGCACCTTGGAGACCAACTAAGTTTGTTCTTGGTATGAGCTTTCGTGTGCATGCACACTTCTTCAGATACACTGAAACGGAAGTCACCAGACCCTTAAATAATGTTGTTGTGGGGGTGGGTTATAGCAGGGAGAAGTTTAAGAATTTAGTCTGTAATCCTAACACTGTTTATCTGGGTGTGACTGAATTGAGTAGGCATGGTTAGGGTTGTGCTGTTACTGAACTGTACAGGAGTCTGCAAAACATAAATGATTCTCGACACTTCCTTTTTAATACACGATTTGAGGAAAAACCCACTCCAGGTTTCTAAAGTGGATAAGACAGCAAGGAATGCATTCCTTCATGCATTCCTTCACTTTGGCCTAGGTTTTTCTTTTCTTTTTTCATTTTCTTATCAGCACTCTATTACTTAATTCATAGGCCTCTCCTACTGCTGATAAAGCGCAAAGGGGCCAACTAAAAATGTCCATGCACCACAGTATGGCATCTATGTACACCTTTCCATTTTTTATTTAAAAGAAGTATCTGTAATCTAAATGACCGGATTAAATAGGGGTGTGCGTGCTTTTTAAGTATTGAGATGGCACAAACTGAAACCTGGCCTGGTTTCAAAACTGTCTTGTGTCTTTTAGTCGTTTAGAGGCCTTATGCAAGTCACTGGTTCTTAACATAAGTTTCCTGCCTGCAATGGGAGTAATATTGCTTATCTCATAGGATTGCTATGCAAAGGAACAGGTTTACCCAAAAATGCAGTCATTTTGCATTTGCTTTAGATAACTATAACGGCCTGTGTGTTTAAATGTACCCATCATTCAGAATTGAGGCAGACCAAAAAGCAACAGCTGGGCAGTCTGGTTTGAAGCTATTCAGGTAACAAATACAAGATCTCATGAAGCTTGTGAAGCAGTTTGCATACTGAAAGTACTGTGTCAGTTAATAATGAAATATGCTTGATTTGGATTCTTGATTTTTATTTTTTATTCTGAAATTTAAAATACTTCTCATGAATTGTATGAGATGGGGCCTTTAAATGACATATTGTGTAATCTGCCATAAATAAATATCACAGCACACCCTTTTCTGTGCATTGTTACCTAGGCCATATTTTCATGAATCAGATGCACATCAGAAGTATATTAGGTATGTGTAGCTATTCATCTGAATTATTGAGGAACTATCTACTGACACATTTCTGATGGCTAGAAGCCATTTACGTTCATTAAATCACATGTGTGATATTGTTTTCTGCACTGAAGAAAGAATAAATCTTGATATGCAAAGCTGGCAATTGGCAGGGTATGTCCTATTCTTCAGGAATGTATTTTAGGTGCTTTACATCTTTTGTCATCAAATTATGAACACTTAATAGTACCACTTAAAGATTGTGCTGCTTTGCTCAAAAGTTGGGCAGGAATAATATATTCTTGCTATGATTTTTACACCTCTGTTGAATCTTAAACAACAACTAAGGGTTAGGCTAACTAATAATATTGAGTGTGATTTATTAAGACAGCTGATCTGCAGCCCAGATCTCTGCACTGACCCAATAGTTTGGTAGTACAGGTATGTGAAATAATTGCAGAAAAAAATAAAAGCCCTCTTCTGCTGTGGTGCTGAAATGTTTCTGCCTTAATTTATCCTGTGAACACCTCTTCTCCCTCTGGTGAAGCACTATTGCAGGAAGGTTTCGGTAGACAGGAAACAGGAATAAGCACTCTTTAGTGTTACACTGGACCAAAGTGTGCTGACAGTAGAAGAAACCAGTCAGTTTATTGTCCTTAAGATTAGATCTGCCAGGAGAAAGAATGTGACTTTGGATTTTGCATGGAGTACTGGAAAACTGAGCTCTTGTGGAGGCTGAAACACTTGCCTTTGTTTGCATTTAAGCTGAAAATTTATAGGGATACAGCATTATTTATTACACTTATATACTGCCTTTTCTGACAAGGTGCCCAATATGTTTTAGTTTTAAAGAATGTAAAGTTGGCTAGGGTGGGGAAACAGTCTGGCTGGAGCAGGCCCTGATTTCTTAGCCTCCCTCCCTTGGTGTCTTCCTCTTGGATTATTACCTAAATCACTTGAGATGCTCATTGGTGAACTTGTAGCACATTTTCCCTTCCTTTATTATCTTGCCTCTTTTAGTTTCCCCCATCCCCTGTAAATTTGATCCCACTCCCATCCCCACAGACTGCCTCCTGCAGGCTAAATTGGTTTATTCAGTGGAAGCTTTCTGTAAGAATTGCCATGTAAACATGAGGCCCATTCCCTCACCTCTGCTGTGACCCCCTCCATCCAGGTAATGGTGGTGGGGACAGCTAAAGTGGGCCATGGTAGAGCTTTATAAAATGATGCAGAAAATAGATAGACCTCTCCCCCCGCTCCCCCCCCACTCTCATAACATAGGAACACAGGGTCACCCATTGAAATTGATCCACAGTAGATTCAGGACAGAAAAAAAGGAAGCACTTCTTCCCACAACACATAATTTATGGAACTTGCTGTCACAGGATGCAGTGATGGCCGTGGCTTTAAAATGGAATTGAACAAATTCATGGAGAAAAGGTCTATCAATGACTATTAGCAATGGCAGCTAAATGGAAGTTCCATGTTCAGAAATGAAATAACAGTTGTTGGAGGGAGACTGTATGAGAGGGCTGTTACCTTCATGCCCTCCAGGTCTTCCTGGAAGCATCTGGTATGGTGTAAATAGGGTACTGGTCTAGATGAACCTTGGTTCTGATTCAGCAGGTTATCCACACAGACATCCTGGAATGTGTGCTTGACAGATTCTGTTGAAATCAGCAGAATATACCTTCAAAGAAATGCGTTTAAGATAAGGGTATCCCCCAAGGATGCAGGAATGTGATGGATGCTTTAGTGCTGAGTCTAATGGTTACATACCGTAGCACTTAGAGGCAGCTTCCGTTGTTTTAATGGTTTTGTCCATTTGAAACACCTTGGCATTGACTTCTTCTCTAGAGCTCTGTGTGAATGGAGTGAAGGGAGAAGCAAGGGAGCCCAGGCTTTTATCCTCAGCTCCAGTTTGGCTTGAGAAAGTCACTTTATGTTTTATTTAATGTATTTGTTCTAAAGTATTTTTGAAATTGTGAACCACTTCAGGTTCCTGAGCAGAAAGGTGGCATATAAATTTAATAAATAACACACATGGGTAAGTTGCATGTCTGATAACTCGACTTATACAGTGGTACCTTGTTTCCCGAACGGCTTAGCTGTCAAACAAATTGGTTCCCAAACGCCACAAACCCAGAAGTACCGGTAAGTGTTCCGGTTTGCGAACGTTTTTCGGAAGCTCAATGTCTGACACGGCTTCCACTTGAGTGCAGGAAGTTCCTGCAGCCAATCGGAAGCTGTGCCTTGGTTTTCAAAAAGTTTCGGGAGTCGAGTGGACTCCCGGAACCAATTAAGTTCGAGAACCAAAGTACCACTGTATAGGGAGATCTTGAATTGGGATCCTCATCTGATGACTGAAATCTATTGGGTTGACTCAGCATTAGTAATGAGGATGTAAACCTGGTGCTTATTAGCCTTTCTGATTGTTTATTGTTAGGCCTGTTATTTTCACTTTAAAAATACTGATAATAGACTTTGTAAATTGAAATTTACAAAGCTTCCTTCCCAGTGCCCTAAGTTTTGAATGTGGAAACAAAGAAAAAGAAGGATGCATGGATAAAGAAGGATGCACTTTGTACTGAAAGTAACTTTGAAAAGGAAAACTAGTTATAATTACACCTGGCTTTTAAAATGCAAGTTCATTTATGAATCTCTTCACCAAATTAGGCTTATTTGCTATTGCAAATGTTTAGTACTGCTTTGTGTAAGCAGTAGAGAAATATCTTAGGTGTGTAGGCTTCACCACTTCTTTTCTGATATTACTGTATCAAATTATAAAACCAGATAAGGCAATATTGTTAAAAAGTTTTTCTACTGTAACTTTCCTTTTAAAATTGCTTTGACTTAATTCCTTAATTACTGGTATACAGTATTACAGTTCCCTAAATACATTCCATCATGATGCTCAAAACCATGAAATACTTTCATATGCACTTTTCTTTTAGCACCTTCTCTGACATTGGGCTGTGGGTGGGTATTGTTTGGAGAAGATGAGTATTGATTTTGATATTTATATTTATGCAGTTTAATTGAATGAACAGTATGTGGCTGAAAACTTTTTTTGAGACTTTGTTGGGAAAATCAGAAATTGTAATGGATGTTTGTTCATTCATTCATTACTGTTAACTGATAGTGCCAATTGAATTCACTGCAGTTTTAAATTGTGCTAATTACTCTAATTTAAACAAAATGAAGAAATAATCATACTCACATTTGTGATGGAGGCCGTTAGGTACCCTGTTTCTCCTAAAATAAGACATAGCCATAAAATAAGCCATAGCAGGATTTCTATGCATTTGCGAAATATAAGCCGTTCCCCAAAAATAAGCCATACCCCGAAAATAAGCCATAGTGACGTGGTACCTCCCATTAAAACAGCCTGGAGAGGTGTGGCTATGCAGCGTACCGATGCAACATGGTTAAAATAAGACATCCCCTGAAAATAAGCCATACTGTGTTTGGTTGAGCGAAAAAAAAATAAGACGGTGTCTTATTTTAGGAGAAACACGGTAGAATGACTTTTTTTGGGAGGTAGAAAGACTTTAGGCCGATTTGTAGTGTGTCATTGATTGTGTCGTATCTAAGCACATAAAGGAGGAAGATACATGTTACTTTCCTGCAAAATATTTTGGAAAGATGATGCTTACCTTTATACATAACTTTAAATGCATTTGTTTAGGTAGAAACAGTATATCATGTCTCGTATTTTCCAGGAGGAAAAAGCATCTCTTTTGCATCGCACACAGGAAGAGAGGCGGAAACGAGAGGTATGATACAAGTAAAGCCTTTTAAAATAGCTTCCAGTTGAAATATTGTATGATGAAAATGCTTATTCTTGTATTTAAAGCACTGAACAGCTGGACCCCGAGTATCTGAGAGAATACTTGCTGCCATTCAGTGAGATCCACGGACAGTGCCCTCCTAGGGCTTCCTGTGCAGTGCTAGGTACATAGGATTGTGTGTAGAGGGTGCTGTTTAGTGGTGGCTCCAGAATGGTGGAACTCCTTCCACAGTGAGATTTGCCTGCCTTGTTCTTTTACTCTTAGGCAGCGGATCAAGACACCCCTCTCTTGACAGGATTTTGAAGGAGGGGTGGGGTGAAGAATGATTAGCTGATTTTCTTTATAGCTATCACTTTTTAAAAAAGCATTGATGAGCAGTTTGATGCTGTCTTTCGTCCCTTCTCTTTGTTGGAGTTAGGAACTAATTTAGATTAAATTAGTATTTTATTTTATTGTTTTTTTTTATCAGTGTAAACCTCCCTGAGGCTTACTGGCAAAGGATGGTATATAAAACTCCTAAATTAATAAAATAGTTTGGTTATTGGCTTTTTAAAACCTCCTGTTTTCCTCATTTTGTAGTTGCTGAATTTTTGAATGCTAAGAAGAAGAAGAGGAGTTTGGATTTGATATCCCGCTTTTCACTACCCGAAGGAGTAGGGTCCCCCTGCATTACATAGTTTTGCACCAAATTTACATTTTGCTGGGATAATGTATGCAAGCATGGTACCTTAGAATTGCTAACATGATCCTGACTCACTAGCAGAAAAACTAGTTGTAGGGCTGATTCACACACTTGTTTGGCAGACTAGAGCAGTGTCTATTATGCCATTCTCATTAGGGATTTGTATGATAATGTTTCCTGATTAACCATGGTTTACTGACATATGCATAGCGGGAAGGAGCTGCCTCTAGCTTTCATCCTCCTCTCTTGGACACCAACAATTTCTTTTCCTGCTTCCCGTACAGCTAGGCTTGTTGTGTCACCTGAACCAGCCAGTTCTTCTCGGTTTCAAAACAAGCAAACTTCAAGCAGTGGTTCCTGACAGTCTGTGTACAGTTTGTTAACAAACCACTTTTCTTGATCTGTGTGATACACCAAGCCTGCCTTTAAAGGAGAGTGCTTGCCTTTAAAGGGAGGAAATAGGGAAATTCTTTTATCAGCTCCAATGACCAGATAATTTGCCTGTTTCATTATTTGTAAGGCTTTGATGCAGAAAATGTGCATAAGAAACAAGGCACTCTGTATTTACAAGAATATATTTTGTTACATTAATGTACTTTTGAAGATGTAGCATATATCAGGAAGAAAACATGACTCAGTCTATTGAGAATAAAATCAGACACGGCTTTAAAAAATGAGTGTAGTGAAATTGCTGCAGTGACCTCAGGCTTCAAACATTTGCAACTATGGGTCACTAATTGACAATTATGCATTCTTGGATGAAACCTATGCCTAATGAGGAGAATATAACTGTCTTGTGTTATAATTCAGCTGTGTGCTGTGGAAGATCAGTTGCTGCTGCTGTTGAGATTGCTGTTGAATTTTCCTGTTTTGTTTCTGTTAAAAAAAACCCGGTACAAGTTGATCAGCAGGCTCCCTGTTTCCAGGGTCTGTAATTTGAATATCCTTGGCTCACTTGTTGCCAAATCTTTATTCATTCAATTTCTTATTTCTGTTCTATCATTCCTTCATTTATCGGTGCTGCCACAGTAGTGTATAAAAATCTGAATTCCACTTCAGGTAATTATTTTTTTCATACAGTGGTGCCTCGCAAGATGAAACTAATTCGTTCCACGAGTGCTATCGTATAACGGAAATTTCGTCTTGCGAAGCACGGTCGGAGGAACCGCAGCTTACGAAAAAAACAACAACCGCGAAACATTTTTGTTTCGCGAGTCGCAGCCATAGGAAACTTCGTCTTGTGAAGCACCCTTTTGCTAGCGAATGCCTTTCGTCTAGCGAGTTTTTTGTCTAGCGAGGCATTCGTCTAGCGAGGTACCACTGTATTTAACTTGTAATGCTGTATTCTCATTCTACCAACAACTATTAAACAGATATTTTAGTAGCTTTGGGTCAACATTTTCTGTTTTGACAGCCATGGGGTACATAATGAATGCTGGGGCACAGTTGTACATAGATATTGCATATGAGATGCGAGGTTTAGTTTATTATTAGCTGGTGGGAAACGCAAGGAGCTTTGTAGGGGGGTGATGCTCTGGTCTCTAAACAATGGACGTCCTGCCCAAACAGCATTTGGCTTGAGTTTTCAGCATAAAGCAGGGGTCAGCAAACTTTTTCAGTCATGGGCCGGTCCACTATCCCTCAGACCTTGTGGGGGGGGGCTGGACTATATTTTGAAGGGAAAAAAATGAACGAATTCTTATGCCCCACAAATAACCCAGAGATGCATTTTAAATAAAAGCACACATTCTACTCATGTAAAAACACGCTGATTCCCAGACCATCCGCGGGCCGGATTTAGAAGGCACTTGGGCCGGATCTGGCCCCTGGGCCTTAGTTTGCCTACCCATAGCATAAAGGCTAGGAACTTAGTTTTTAAAAATAATAATTAAAAAACACTTTGTTTTAAATTTGACAGATTCGACAGGAAATACATTACAGGGTATATGGTAAACTTGTTGGCTATGCATATAATAAAGAGAGCTTGCATAACAGCAGAAAAGCATATCAATGGAAAAGCACAATGCTCCTAATGGGCAGCGAGATATTTGTGTTCCTTTCAGTCTGTCTTGTTTGGCTGTGGCTTGGTGTCGGGCAGTGTAAGCCCAAGTTAGGTGGAGAACCCAGACCTCTCTACCACAAACGCCACTGCTTGTGTTCCTCTGATACTATTGAAGAGATAGTTTTTTGTGTGTGTCAGGTTATTCAGTGACTGCACATGTGTTTTCTTGTCAGTGCTTTGTTCTATTAACTACAAAGCAGCAAATTTTATTTTGACCTTTGTCTTGTCTCCTTAGGAAGAAAGGAGAAGGCTGAAAAATGCAATAATCATCCAGTCCTTTGTTCGTGGGTACAGGGACAGAAAACACCAAGTAGGCATATTTTTTATGATTGACTTTTCTTATGTGCTTCTGAGTTTGCACAATGACCACAGAAAGATATACCGGTATCTAACAGTTGACACTGTTGCTATTTCAGCCTGCCTTCTAGTGACTACTGTCAGTGTGTGCAGAAACAATGTATGCTGATCTGCTGTAGAAAACCCTGTGATACTTACTACTTCCTCAAACCCACTATGTAATAGCCATGTGGACAAGCTTGTACTGTATGTTAGTCATTCTCTCCCTGTAGTATAAGACTCCTGTTCAGTGATTCTCTGGACTGGGATTATTGGTTGCAGCCTATGGGGAAATCATAGTCTTAAATTTAGTTTGGAACTCCATTTAGAAGGACTTGTGATGAATAAGAACACAGTAAAAATGAACTATAATCTGAAATATAAAATATCTATTGTATGGCTTTAAAGAACCCTGTGCTTTCTCCCAGGAACATCTGTTTATGCCCAGAGGTTTGCCAAATACCTTCCCTTTGACTGAAGCTCCTTGTGCTACATAGGAAGCTCTGGAGCCTGACTTCTGGAAACAGGCCAGTGGGCAGGAGCAAACATTACAGATAGCCCTTTCAATCCTTGCCTGTGTAAAAATGCAATGAAATTATGAAAATATGTACAGTGGTTCTAATCTGTTACATTTATTCATATGTATAGTAGTAATGTCTGTTGGGAAACTTGTTTATTGTTAGTCTCAATTAGATGAATAATGCAGTAGAAGATGAATTCACACAGACAGAAGTACTTCCTTCACATTCATTTTATTCTTGGTTCATTCTAGCTTTCAAAATGAGTTCTAATTCTGCTCTTAGTACATAGGAAGTTCTGTTTCCATAGGATCTGAGGGAGTCGATGTGTACAGATGACAATACTTGTACTGATTGATTATGCTTTTAAAATTTCTGAAATTGCTATGACATCACTTTGCATTTTTGCACCTTTGTGTACAAGCCAATTTAACCTCCACACTTGGCCTTGAGCAAGTGATTGTACCGCAGTGTACCTCGGGTTATAAACAAAATTCAATGCTGAAGAAATTATATGCATAAAATTGTCCATTGGCTTATCAATGAAAGCTGCAGCTTCAAATGAGTATATTGAAATCTTGCCTGTGTTTCATAATGTTGACAATACAGTACATTAACTTAAAATTTTATTCTTCAATTTAAGTATTCCATTCAGAGGAGCGAATTTGATTACTGTGCTAATCTAGCGCAATCTGGAGGAACTTTCTCCACTGCCAATGGAGCAAATCTGACTCTTTTAGTTCGCCAACTTCTGTTTTTCTATAGGCATAATGAGGATTCTAAACGTTTGGTAAGTACTCAATGAGAGTGATTCCAGTTTATTGTGTGTTTTTAATAATTATTAATAATTACTTTTAATTTCTTGTTTGTCAGTACTAAATTATCTGTTCAAAAGACAGTGAGGTTGAATCTGGACATGCAGAAAGTTACTTGTCCTTGTTGAGAGGGGGTGGCTTTCCTATTCTTCCTCCTTTTCTGGTAGCAACCCCAAGAAAGGACTCTTTCTTCCCTCCCATAAGGTCAGGCTTTCACTAAGGCCAGTATACCATCTGCTGCAAGAGAATGGTGCCACCCCCAAAAAATCCCCGCTTTCCTGTGGGAAAACATGCTTTCAGTTTTCATGCTGAAGTGTGTGGCTCCACCCAAACTTTTGGAGAACATGACATCCTAATAAACATTCAGATGCTGCCATAAAGTCAGTGCTGTCTAACCTTAAGGGCTTTTTATTTATTTCATAAAATTTATATAGCAGTTTATAGTTAATTGAAGATGGCACAGGCTTATTTGGCTGAGTATGCATTGGGGGGGGGGGGGAAACAACACTTGGGAATGAACCTGAGACTCATAAGTTCCTCTCAAGAATGCCTCTTCTACATAAAAACCTTTCTGCAATGCTCATGAGGCAACAACAAAATAAAACGTACTGGTATATGCAACACCCAGCAATTTGTTTCTTCCTTTGGTACATGTTGGTGTTTAAATGAAATAAAGCTGAAGTGTGGAATCTTTGGGGGTGGGGGTCAGTGTGGTGAGGTCACATCACTTTCCTTCTCTTAAAAGCAGCTGCAGGGCACTGTATGTGTATGGTTGCTAATCCGTTTGCTTGAGCTAGTTCCTAATGGATTGTCCATTCCTGCTTTAGATGCTCATGCATGCTTTATGTACATGAACAGTCACAAAAAGCACCAGTGTTACTTTTTAGAGCATTTTAACACTTGTATCTGCGGATGTCTTTCCCCCCCCACCTCCAGATATGGATATGTCAGAACTTGATTAAGCAGAATTCTCAGTTTGTGAAGCAGCTTGATGGCCCTGAGAAACTTACATGCCTGTTCCAGATAAAAAGGCTGTTGGGCTTATGTTGCAGGTAAAAACAAGTAAACTTAAATCAGCTCACTGTGGACTTAACCATGTTCCTTAACTGAATTAGTTCACTTAAAGGCTACAAATCTATATTAAATATGTTAAATGGCCATTGTGAAGTCTTTAGCCCCAGCTGGCTCTAGGGACAAGAGCACTTTATGTTTCCTTTTGAACTCTGAGGTCTGAAAGCTTATTTCATTGTTTGCAAGTTAGAATTGTATTCCTTTTTCACTAGAAGGGAAAAGCTATACCATTTGAGTGACAAATTTTATTTTTGTCATAGATTGCTGCAAAACTGCAATGATGACAGTCTGAATGTTGCACTTCCTATGAGGATGCTTGAAGTATTTTCATCTGAGAATACCTATTTGCCTGTTTTACAAGATGCTAACTATGTAGCATCAATAATTGAACAAATCTTGCACTACGTGATTCAAAAAGGTTTGTGTAATGATTGCGTTTCAAAAGTTTATTGAACTTTGAATATGTAACAGCTGCCAGCTTTGTGAATGAGCTACATTTACAGTAATACCCAACATTTGTGAATATTGCAGTAATACTTAAATGAAACATAATCTTCTTATGTCTTCGAAAATGCTGTTTCTTATTGAAATATTGTAAATGTTAATTCCTTGCAGATGGTTGTATATGTTTTCAAATGTTTCCTGATGCTTTATTCAGGTTGTTTTTTGTTTTTTTTAAAAAAGTGTGTGTTATTTTTTACTCTTGCTATTTTAACTTGATGGCTTTAATGTTCATATTGCCTAATTGTTAGCTACACTGAGAACATACATCCTTAAGAATGGCATGTAAGGGTTTAATGCAAAGTCCTTTTAACGTTCTTTTTGTAATTTTAAAACCATGGACTACTAGGCTCAAATTCCATAATACTATGAAACAGCAGATGTAGCTGGTGTTTTGAAGAGCCAGTGCTTTGAATTGGCACTATTTCCTAGATGTAAATAAAACAAATTTTTGGATTTGATTAACTAGATGAGATCAGTTGCCAGTTTTTTTTCTTAGTGTATCAGCAATGCTGCTAAAATTATAGTTACTATATTAAAGCACATCTCACAATGTGGTCTTTGGCCCATAAAAGCTGGTACTTGGCATCCTACAAGACTCGTAGTTGTGTTTGTGCAACCTTTAACATGCCTCTGCCTCTGAAATATATTTTAGTCAGTTGTAAAATAATTTTATTGTTTAAAAATAAATGTATGCCTTAAAATGGGTACAAATGCTTGAATTCTTTTTCTTTCAGGATACTACAGGTCTCTTTATCTGCTAATAAATAACAAGCTTCCATCAAGTATTGAGTATTCTGATGTGTCTCGAGTTCCTATTGCAAAAATATTGTTAGAGAATGTTCTGAAACCATTGCACTTTAATTATAGCTCCTGTCCAGAAAATGCCAGGTAAGCATGTTTAGTTGTGCATTGGTATGTATTAGTTTAATCCCCCCCTTATCACGGCAAAGCACTAATAGGTACTAATGGAACAAATACATAAAGCTTTGTGAAATGACTAGACCATCTCTTTCTAGTCTTAAAACAGCCTCTTATTACTGTTCTGCAGACTTGTTTAGCAAAAATAAATACAAGAGGGTAGAAACAGAATTAATAAAATGCACCTTGACAATTAAAAAGAAAAAAAATCCCAATGGGTAAAATATATTTCCAAACTTGAATATTTTATTGTATTGCCAATGTAGTGGTGGAAAGGTATGTTCACATTTCCCATAAAGAGAATCCTTTCTTTACCTTCCACAGGCAACAGAATTTTGCTGCTTTTACAGAAGAATTCCTGGCAGCACCTTTTACAGACCAGATATTTCATTTCATCATTCCAGCGCTTGCAGATGTGAAGACCTGTTTTCCTTATGAACTCTTTTTGAATGCACTATTGTTAACAGAAAGCAGGCGTTTGAGGAAAAGTGAGAGAGCTCCTTGGCTTTTCTACGTTGTTCTAACTGTTGGTGAAACATATTTAGGTACGTAAAGCATACAGTTGCAAACATTATTATTATTATTACAACAACTATTATGCCTCTTCTACTACATCCTATCTTTCTTCCAAAAGACCTTAAGGCAGAGTACATTGCGATTCACTGCATTGTTCACCTTAAGACCTGTGTGAGGTATGTTAAACTGAGAGTTAATTGACTGGTCTTTGGTCACATTCATGCCTGAATAAGAGGTTTGAACCCAGGTTCTCCTACTTTCTACCTTGAACATCCCAGTGAAAATTTAGCAGGTTGACTTTATACTGTTATAAAAACGCAAGGTGATCGTGATATTTGCAATAGAATAAATACATGGTTTTGGTTCTTTACTGAACTCAGAAACCCAATGCTTAATTTAATCATTGTTTTTAGGTTCTCAAGTTTGGATATTGACAGGAGTGAGGTCTTAAAAACTTAAGAAAGCTCAGAATCTCAAGATTTGAAAAATCTGCACATCATGTGGCCTATGAACCCATATATATTTTACTTATCCCTAAAATATGCACAGTATCAGCAGAGGGTGTGCTGATTAGTAGACTTGTTCAGTTTCTTACAAAGAGTCCATAAGTGATCCCTGGTCAGTATTTCTGTGTTCTTTATTCTGTATTTAATCTTTTTCTCAATATAGGATCTCTTTCAGAAGAAGGGCTGCTTGTGTACCTGCGAGTACTTCAAACATTTCTTTCTCAGTTACCAGTGTCTGCATCAGGTGCAGACTGCCAAGATTCAACCAGTGACTCTGAAGATGAAGATGAAGGAATTAGCAAGATGACTTCCATGCCTGTAGGTATTAAATGCACAGTGGTAACACTCAAGCTTGGAGTAGGCTTCCTCTTCTGTAATACTCCATTCTTCTTCGGCTTTTGCAGCAAAATATATTGGCAGTACAGTGGTACCCCGGGTTGCGTACGTAATTGGTTCTGGGTTACAGTTTGTAACCCGAAAAGTACACAACCCGAACAAGCGCGCGAAAAACCCGGAAGTAGCGGTTTGCGCATGCGTGAACTGTGCAGAACGCTTCTGTGCATCTGTGTGTCGTGCGCGCTCCGGGTTGCGCTTCTGGGTTACCAGAGTTCGTAACCCGAAAAGTACATAACCCAGAGCATACGTAACACGAGGTATGACTGTAGTTAACTTATATTTGGCTTGGATCTATTTACATGTAGACGGTTTGCAGTTTCCCTTGTATTTTCGGTGTGGGGAAGCACAAATGTTTAATGTTTTGTGTGTGTTGAACTTCGAATATTGTGTGCAGTGCCTCTCCCAACCCACCTCATTTCCAGGTGTTTTGTTGCAGACTGCTTACAGTGGCTTTTTCATGGCTAGGCATGTCAATTGCAGTCAAATAGCACATTACACAGGTGGCTGCATAATGTACTGTGATTTATTGTGGAAGAGAATGGAATTCTAATGGGGGCATAGAATTTAATGACTGTTCAGAAAGATCAGTGAGGTTGTGTATAAAAGCCTCACTGCTCTTTGTATGCATTTATAAATAGAAGCCTGATTTGTCAATTTCAGGCAGTAAAAAATATTAAAGTTGCTGGTATTAGGCATCACACATTGCACTTGGACACATGCTAGTAGATACTCTTTTTTACAACAGACTTTGAACTAGCCATTACTATTTAGGTTTTTATAAATAGTTGTTCAGATTTGAGAATTAAGGCATTGTTATGTTTCTTATATGCTTTTGGAAAACGGACCTTGAAAATACACAAATGAAAAATAACTCTGGTCTTTAAACACTATTTTGAGTTGGGTTGAGTTCCATAAGGGACTCACTTTATTTTAATTTATTTTATATAATAAAATTAATAATAAAAACAATATATTTCAGTCTTGGAGCTTTAAAAACTCATTCTTGGGTATCTCGCTTGAATATAATTAGTTAATAAAGCCATGGATACAAAGTGAAATAACTAAAAAGTGAAGTTCTGGAATAAGTTAATCAAGACTTGAAACCACATTTCTGAAGAATTTGAATACTTGGACATTAGCTTTCAGTGGTTAACCAGAACATTAGGTGAAACTTTGTAGAACAAGAGCCACAATACAGTGTGGAAAGTTCAAGAACTTTTAGGTTTGGGGTCCTCTGGCTCACAGCCTTTTTGTTGGAAGCACACTAGATTTTGCATGGCTGCAGTGTGTGTGAATGGGTGTGTGTGAGAGTGTGTGTGGATGAATTTAATTATGTGAATGGGATGTTGCGTGTGTGCTTTCCTTCCTGTATGAGGGAATGTAGCCCTTGGGTTGAAAAAGATTCCCAACCCTGCTTCAGGTTGTCCATACATTGATGCTTTCTTTACTCATCCAGGTGTGTGCAAAGATCCAACATACTGGAGCGGCAGGCCATTGCTGTACTACATTGTAATCTGCAAACTGATTATACAAGTATTGCAGGGTTTTTCTTCATGGCAGCCTTCTTTATTATTCATCTAGTACTAGGGTAGTAGACAAGGAACCCAGATAGAAAAGTGGAATAGCCCTTCAGAGAAAAGAGACTACATCCCGCCCCCCCCCCCCCCCCGCGCTCATTGTGATTAAACTGCTCAGGCATACTGCATGGCTGGTGCTGATCTGTGACTGAGTTCTCTCCCCTCCACCTGCCTTTTAGGTGGTGTGGCTTGCCTTGAACAGAAGGACTAATATAGTACTGTACCAGCCTCTTCCACGTACTGTGGGATTCAGAAGCATATCTTTGCATTTCCAAATCCATTTATCCACCGATACGCTGTTTTTGCTGAAAATTGCAATAAGTGCTTTGAGGCTTGTTAGTTCCTCCTACCCAAAAGAGGTTAATATACATCATTATTTTAAAAACTCAGATTCTTTGAGATGTTAATTTTTTATTTCCTTTTGCAGGGAGATGGAAGAATATCAGTCCAATATATAACTGAAGAGTGTCTTTCAAAACTGGATACAAAGCAGCAGACAAACACTCTGCTAAACATGGTTTGGAGAGATTCAGCTAGTGAAGAAGTTTTTACTCTGATGGCTTCCATCTGCCACACATTGATGGTGCAGCACCGAATGATGGTGCCAAAAGTCAGGTAAGTCTAAAAAAAGAAAAGTGCATTTGGAGACATAAAACTACTAATTTAGGAGCAATTCTGGCATTCTTTCCTGTGTGCCTGAAACACTGGTCCTATGTTAACTTCATCAGTAGTATGTGTTGGAATTATTTGGAAGCTCACTGTCCAGAAGCCCTAGAAATATATTAAGGTCAACAGGATATAGGCAGTTCTCTTTGATTTTGACACTTTTTGGTAAAACTGAGATCCTTGGTTGCTTTGATATAGAAACAGATCATTTTATTTCATTGACTATGCACTTGCTGAGAGAACCTTGAAAACAAGGCTGTGGTAGGGATCTGCAGATGTTTGGAAACCAGGAGGCAAAGAGCTTTCCATCTTAAACCAATTTAGATCTTAACTACTGTGGGTTTCCCATATACCCTACCAGGGGTATCTAGTAGACTAGGGGTCAGCAAACTTTTCCAGCAGGGGCCGGTCCAGTGTCCCTCAGACCTTGTGGGGGGCCGGACTATATTTTGAAAAAAAATAACAAATTCCAATGCCCCACAAATAACCCAGAGATGCATTTTAAATAAAAGCACACATTCTACTCAAGTAAAAACACCAGGCAGGCCCCACAAATAACCCAGAGATGCATTTTAAATAAAAGGACACACTGATTCCCAGACTGTCCGCAGGCCGGAGTTAGAAGGCGATTGGGCTGTATCCGGCCCCCGGGCCTTAGTTTGGGGACCCCTGTAGTAGACCATGGTGAGAACAGGATGCTGAACTAGATGGTCCTGCAGGCTCGTTTATGTTCTTGCGTTTCCACCTCTTTCTGCAGCTTAAGTGTAAGCTATTTGTTTTAAAAGTAAAGGTAATGCTGTTGGCCAATAAGAAATTCCAAATTCCACAATGGGGAAATACCTCTTAGGCCAACCAAAATGTGACAAAAATAGCATGCAAGGTTCTGAGTTCTCTGGAACTTATTTGGTTTTTAAAAAAAGGTATTGCCCTAATGTGGATTTTGGAATTTTATAAGAATTTTTATGCCACCTTCCCACTTTACAACCATTACCTATTGTAACCATTACCATGTTAGCCGTTAACCCCTGCAAGCATTTATCACCTGTGAATTATTGGGTAGGACTCCATCCCAGACCAGTTAAACATTATTCACAGGGGTATGACAATGGAATGTGCCTTGCTCATGGTTTTTAAGTGAAATAAGCAGGCTAGTTGCTAAAGCAGCATGAAGGCTTTCCATGCTTTCTATGGAATAGCCCACTCACATTAGGAATACAAATGCAGCACTACAAGCTTTATAAAAATTGCTGGTAGTACACTTAATAATAATAATAATAATAATAATAATAATAATTTTTTATTTATACCCCGCCCTTCCCAGCCAAAAATCGGGCTCAGGGCGGCTAACACTAATTAAAATCACAGCAAAAACATGAAAACAATCAATTTAAAATACAGATTAAAATACAAATTTAAAAATTCAAAATTAAAACTGCAGTCTCATTTCCAAATAGCCCACCAATAAAAGAATGAAGCATAACTATCAAACAGAAACCAACCCAAAGGCCAGGTGGAACAGCTCCGTCTTGCAGGCCCTGTGGAAAGATGCCAAATCCCGCAGGGCCCTGGTCTCTTGTGATAGACTGTTCCACCAAGTCGGTGCCAATACAGAGAAAGCCCTGGCCCTAGTTGAAGCCAACTTGTTAGACGAGTGGATAGAAATGTGTAGTCTTATCATCCAGAATCCTAATAAACATGAATCTAGTTCTCTAAGCCCAAAGGTGCATTTTTGTTTATTTAAAATATTTTAAGCCGCTCGCTGTCATAACTGATCGCAGGGCACAATACATGTATAAAACCATAAAATTTAATTATATCTAATACAGGCAGTGACCATTAGAGCGTTTCTGATATGTGCGCGACCATGCACACATGCATTGTGCTGAACCTGGGAGTGCCCCGAAATTGTTGTAAAAACATCACAATGCAGAGCAGGGGTGGAACACAGCAGGACGCCCTTACATGGGCCATGCCAATGGACATGGGAGACTGGGACGTAACCCTGGCTCAAATCGGTTGCTGCCTAATTTCAGAGTAATTAAAAGCACCTGGAAGTGCATAGGTAGTCTATGCAGTTCTCTCAAAACTTCTTGTACATGAGTCCGGTTGGCTAAGCTAAACTTTTCTCAGACAGCAGCTCCACATGCCCTATGGGGCTGTGGTGGTGATGGGTTAGTTTAAAAAAACAGTTTACTGATATATCTTTGTGGGTGGGTCCAGCTATTAATGCAGGGGAACAAACTAAAAACCCTGGCCTGCCTCTTTAAGAGGTTAGCTAAATGTGAGAGGTGTTGATTAGAAAGACTTAAACATTAAATGTAACTGCAGACCTCCATAAAATACTTGGCGTTGGCCCCGGAATAAGTGGTACAACTACCTCTTTAAATTTAAACTCACAAGAAATGGTGAATTGCACAGTTACTGGGAAAACCATAAATATTCCTGGTATTTTGGGAATGCCCTACTACAGTTGACTCAAACTGCTTGGTAAACAACAATATAGAAAGCTAAGTGGTGCAGTCTCTTTAGCCCACTGGTGTTTATAGCTACTCAAGGAAGTAAGATGTCAGTGAAACTGTGATCACTTGATTAGGGTAATTAGTTCTTTGTCAACTAATGGCATTAGAACAGGATGTGAGACCCGGAGATCATAGCAGAAACTGAATTAGTATGCCTCTCTTTATTGCAAGTGGTCTATTGCCTTGGATAGTAATTAAGGGATTTAAATGGACCATTGCTCTGACTTGTGGTTTATTGGTGAACTGTGTAGGAAAGGTGCTTAATTAGTGACGTTTCTATAGCCTTAATTGTATGACGACAGCCTCTATTTCCTCTAAGGAGCTGTGCTTAAAGTCCTGTAGTTCTTTGTGTAAATTTATTTGGTTTTGCTTCCAGGTTATGAAAGTGGTTAACTTTAATTGTGCGCATGTTAAGCTGGCAGCCCTTTCAGACCCACAGCTCACCTTTAACTCAAAGGGGCCTGCTTTTAATTGTTTTACTGTCTGCCTTTCTCTTCTTTGGGTGACAAAGGAGAGATTTCTGGCAGGTGCACCTTGGCATGCAGGGTATGTGTACCTGCTTAAATTCACTTTTATGTAATCAATCAATAAAAATAATGGCACTCTACCCTCCTTTCTTGATCACCCCTTTCTATTTTTTACTTTCTAGTTATGAGGGGTGGAATACTAAATGAAAAATGGTGTTCGTATTGTTGGGATGCCCTACTGCACTCAAAGACCAAAGTATTCAATTAGAGCAATATGCTAATTTCCATTTCTGTTTCAGGGAAATTTGTTCTCTATGGAAGAATTAAAATATTGTATTTACTGCTCTCTATTAAATACATTTTTAATGATCTGTTACCATTAACTGTAGAGTTTAACATACTATGCTTTCCCTTTTTTATGCAAAAAGCAGAGTTACACATAAGGGCAGGTTAAGAGTGCAGTCCTAACATCTTTGTGGTGTGTTCACACTTGCAAAGCTGGTGAAATAAATATTTCCTTATCTTTGCAGCCATTTGGTAGATGGAGGACCCTTTGTTGCTGTGCTACCGGTAGTATTTGTGCCAATGTAAGCACAGGGCATTGCTGCAGGTCAGGCTGCAGTGAGTGCACAGGCCTTGAGTGTGTGTTGTGAGAAAGCAATAAAGATCAGAAGCGAGCAGTAACACTGGTCAGTGTCTCTATTCCCTGCCTTTTACCTTTGCCTTCAAGTTATGAGTTAGGAGGATCTGGGGCAAGGTCTGAAGGGTACAGCAACTTTGCTGAAGCTTAAGAGACCTGGGTCTGGTCTGTTCCTGAGTGGGAAACTGCCTGGGAGTCCTATGTATGCCATCTGGAGCTCCATGATGGAAGAAAGGTGGGATATAAATGTAATAAATAGATGGGAGACATGGAGTATCTGTATGATGGAAGGGCACAGTTACTATGTGTATTTAAACCCTTCGGAGCCTGTGGACTTAACTCAAAGCACTTCTACTTGAAGCAGGTGGGGGGCAAGCAGAGAAACCTGCTTTGTACAGCATCTGCTTGCCCACCCACTACTCAAAGGAGAAGGTGCTGCCTATCAGCTGATATTATATGTGATATCATCTGATGGATGGGTGGGCGTGGTGTGGGGGGAAATGGCCTCATGGGTCGAATTGGACTCCCTGATGGGTCAAAGGTTCCCCACCCCTGTTCTAATTGAGAAAAACAATTTAGCTCAATGTCTACCCAGAAGGAAGTCCCATTGATTTCAATGAGCCTTACTTCTAGGTAATTGAATATTAGATTGCAGCCATACTCTCCTCCCATGTGTATGTCTGTACTGGGAGTACTAGTTCCTTTTAACTGCCTGTTTGATTTTTCAGTAAATGGGAATGTCAGGATAGATTCTAGAATAACTAGGACTATATTATGTTATTGAGTTTATTTCTGTGTTGTGTCGACATTGTGTAGCACCAGGTGTACAGAGAAAAGCAATTTTGGAATAAATTGTACCTAAAGGAAATGACCATTTGTTCTTAAGCAGTTAGTTCTTACACCTCTAATCCATCTTTGTCAATGTGCTATTGTAGTTAAATTAACTGAATGTTTTCATTTCCTATAAAACCCATGTGGCTATTCTTTGTAGTGCTTGTTAATTTCACTTCATCTAGAGCTCTCTTCTGGGTTTTTTTTTGGAAAAATTAATTTGAATTGTCAGGTTTCTAATTTTGTTTCCTGTCTGCTTGTTGCCTGTTAAGATGTATAGAAATTCGGAATAGACTGAAATTTCCAGAAGTACCACCCGGAAGTAAAATATGAATTACAGTACTGCTTTTATTCCCGGTTACATACCGATATGAGAGATGACTTTGTCCGATGGAATTGTAGACATCCATCCCTCAGCTACTATTTTGTTATGCCTATAATGTTACATTTTTAGTTGGTCAAAGTTAAACGCACACTATACTTCTGCAAAATCAGATCTTGGAATTGCTGAATAATTCACAAGTTGTTTCCTGTGTTTTATTTTTCCCAGTTTTGAAGGGGAAAGCTTGTTGATTGGTAATTACAGGTTCCATGTTGAGCATGGAAATGTGAGGCATAGGGAGTATGAGCTATGGCTGTGTGCTGCACTTGCATTCGGTCAGGGCTAGGCTAGAACCATGGGTAGCTAGAACCAAATTTAGGCTTGGAAGGGGGCTCTCAGGAACATCCTGCAGAAGATCCTGGATTTTTCTGTTGACTAGACAGAAACAGATTGAGGCTAGTGCAGGGGTGGCAAACCTTTGGCTTTGAAGATGTTGCTGGACTGTGGTTCCCACCATCCCTCACTATTGACTATGTTGACTGGGGTTGATAGGAGTTGTTGTGCAGCAGCAACTGGAAGGACGAACAAGGGCTGTAGAGCACATGATTTGCATGCAAGCAATCCCAGATTCAATCATTGGCATCTCCAGGTCTAGTCAGAAGAAACTGTCTGAAATCCTGGAAAGCTACTGCAAGTCAAGATAGACCAGGGATAGCCAATGTGTTGCCTTCCAGATGTTGCTGAACTACACTTCACACCGTTCCTTACTGTTGGCTGGAACATTTGGAGGGGACCGTATTGGTTGTTGCTGGTGTAGACAATATTGTGCTAGATGGACCATTGGTCTCATTGGTTATAAGGCATCTTCCTTTGCTTTTCAAAATAATGAGGATTTCGTTTGTTTGGGAGGTCTAGCTAGATGAGCTTCTAACAAGCCACCTCAGGACATTCTGAAGGAAATGGTATTGTGACTTAGTGGGTTTTTCTTTTACATTCTATCCTTTTCCAGGAATAGATTGGTAATTAGTAGTGCTCACGAGAGGCCAGAGGGGGGATTAGCAAGCAGCACACAGCAGATACGAGTGCTGCCTCACAGTGTCCACTGGTCAGATGTGGCGGCCTTTTCACCAGGTCACCTCCTTCGTTCAAGCCCAGCATAGGGTTGCTTGCTACTTATTTAATTGGCTCCCTTCATGCAATTAAATTAAACTCTATTCAAGCAGTTGGATATTGGGGTTTGCACCTTGATCATTAACATACTTTCTGAAAAATTAAGTGTCAATATGGCTGATTCATGACAATGTATTTGTTTCTTATTGCATGAGAACCAGGGTGGATAAAAATCTGTGATTTTTTTAAAAAATTAAAAATGGATTTTTAAAATTTAAATTGGATTGTTTTGATTTAAATCGGATTTTTAAAAATTTAAATCGGATTTTTAAAATAAAATGCTTTTTGGGGAAAAATCTTTCTAAAGATAGTTTTCTATTTAAGTTACATTATAGTCCAAAGGCTATTCATCAGGAAATAAGATTTGTTTTAAATTTTTCATGTGTGCTAAAACTCAGTCTAAGGGTTCTTTTTTTTTAATCGTTTCCCCACATCAGTTAACAAACATGGATACATATGCTATAATGTTATTGTTTTAATTAAATAAATTGTTTAAATTGTTATTAAGGAAATGATTATTTTTCTCCTTCCAGTAAAGTACAGCAGAAAAGTTGTCCAAATATAAACAGTTAACTTATTAAACCCCACAATAATTTCATAATTATCTGTCAATGTATTTCTAATAGTATAAGCAAATCAGAAATTTTTTATATAACTGTAAAAACTACTCTGAAAATTTGTTATTCCAAAAATGAAACCATCTGGTTGTAAATATTAAGATTGTATCTTTCTGTAAAAAAATGATTTAAATCAAGTCTTACTGACTAGTGATTTAAATCATGGTTTAATTTGTGATTTAAATCGATTTGATTTAAATCAAATCCACCCTGATGAGAACTGCTCATCTTCTAACATTAGGTGGATGAGTCTCAGGAATATTGGCCTTCATAGTTAGAGAGAACCCATGTTTTCAGAGAAACTGTTTAAGGCACCTCTGGGAAGCAGTTGTGCCTCACGGAAACGTTCTTTGCAAAGTGATGAACATTTATGAATGTATCCTGAAATTACTGTTCTGAACTTGTGTTAAAATCCACATGCCACAGTGCATAAAAATATCTAGAGAGCGTTTTGCTTGTTTGTGCCAGGATAGTAGTCCTGGACAGGCATTAACAGAAAGGCAGCATTTGTTTACAGTTCCTTGCTGGTGCATCCGAATGCCTCACTTAATCTTATGTAATTGCAGTCACATCTGTTATCCTCTACCTGTAGCACCTTCTAGTTTGAAGGAAGTGTCAAAATGTGTTGCCCTACTGTGGTGACCTTTTATCCAGCTGTATGAGCTTGTCTCATTCTATTGTATTCTCTTCATTAACTTAAATGGTCTCTGTGGGAAACTGGGCCCAATTTATGACCTAGCCAGAAAATCTTGCCTTTAACTAATTAACTTACAGCATCACCTCAGCTAAATAAAGCTTAATGGGTCATTTAATCTCTCCCATTCCAACAGAAATAAGTTTACACTTTTTTAATAAAAAAGAGAAGCCAAGGGTGCACAAGATACCCTTCTGCCAAACACACACAAATCATGTACACTTTGTGAACAACTAGATGCTTGCTTAGAGAATCTGCAGGATTCACATAAAATTGCTGTTCTTTACCCAACTCTTCCCTTAAACTTAACAGATGTAAAATAAATAAAGCCCAAAGCCTTGGAGGCCTTTGGCAGCCCAGTAGTTCAAGCTGAAATTGGATACCTCCTCCTTCCAACTCCCCATTGTTTGAAGCTAGTTATCCTATATTTGTTCTGTTTAAAATATTTTTATTTTGTCTCTCCGTCAAAGACTCTCAAGGTGGCTAATAACATTTTAAAACGATATGTACATTCAAATTACAACAAGTAAAACAAAATACTAAAATTGATTCCATTCGCAGATAGTAATAAAACAGCTAGAGAAAATGAAATGTCCTAACAAATAAGGATAATATGTGTTGGGTGAGATGTGTTAATGTACATAAGTAATTGGGTTATGCTGCTTTACAATAGCTGCCAGAAATGGAAAAAGGTGATATTATTATTATTATTATTATTATTATTATTTAAAGAATGTTTTAATTTCATTTGAATTCTTTAAGTGTTAATTGTTTATAAAGCTGTGGTTGTAGATAAGGGTGCACTTTGCCGGGAATTTCAAAGCTTTTCCTTTTGGGATTGGTAATAGTAGATGTAGCTTTGGAAGGAATTTGCTGGCTTCCTGGACTCTTTTCCTCTTAGTTGGGCTGGGAAGTAGATCTAAAACTCCTCCACCACCTCAGGCCATTTTGACAGGTGCCTGGGGCCACCTACCTTTATTTGTTTTCAGCTATAATTATTTCTTCCAAATATTCAGTGCTTTAAATTTTTTAAACACCTTTTGCTGTTGCCACTGGGTGAGATAAAAAGGTACCAGTGGATGGAAAGAATCTGTGCGGTCCCAATTCTTCCTTTTCAGTTTGGCCCCATAGGAATACCTGTCCTGCATAAGGTGAGCACACTTTTGGGGAAACCCACTGTAGACCAAATGGTGAAGCCTGGCAGTCCTAGTTAAGCTTATGGACCTGAGGTTCTGCACACCTGCCGTAGGGAGATACACATTACAGTTAAGTGTTACAGACCCAAATCATATTCGCTTTCTCAGTGATCTTGGAAATTCCATAGGCTCTTATGGCTTAAGATACGGCAAAAATATATGTAGTAGTTCTTGAATATGTGAAATGTTTTTTTCAGAGAAGTTCAATGTTTTTGAAAAGTTACAGGAAGGTTATAATTCTGTTAAAGGGTCTTCCCATAATATCTCAGTTCACAGCAGCTTTTGTGTAATAAATTGAATACATGTGACTAACTACAACTATAATTTGGAAGGGCCCTGTAATGATAAGTGAAGCATAGAAGAACAGGTTAAGTTTCAACAGATCATCTCTGATTACTTGTAGCATGGTAAATGGGTGCTATCGCCTTTACATTTGGAAGGCATCTGTACAGTTAACACAGATAAAACAAAGTGAGTTGACTAGTGCTGGAAAGAATACCTATTTAGGCATGTTGCTTTGAGATAAATATTGAAATTAAAGTTGACAAAGCTGCTTTTTATTACCCACACAATATTCTTCAACCTATTTGTTTTTTCCTTTTTAGACTTCTGTACAGCTTGGCTTTTAATGCCAGGTTCCTCAGGCATCTTTGGTATTTAATCTCCTCAATGACTACACGAATGATTACTGGGTATGTAGTATTCATTAATAATCTAAATGTAAATGGAGCAGCGTGTGCCAATGCAGAACGAAACGGTGTGTGAGAATAAATGGGAGGTGTGTTGGACTTCATACAAACTTGGAGACAGCAGGTGCCATCTTAAAGAGGCACTGCCTCCTATGTGAGAATGAAGAAGGAAGTTTCCTCTAAAATGATGCCTGCTGTCTTGTTTGCGGGCTTCCCAAAGGCAACTTGTTGGCCACTGGGAACAGGATACTGGGCTAGAAGGGCCTTTGGTCTGATTCAACAAGGGCCTTCTTAGTTCTTAACACATCTATGCATCATCTAAAAACAAAATACACTTTAAAAAAAGCATACAGTGGTACCTTGGTTCTGAAACTTAATCCGTTCCAGAAGTCCGTTCCAAAACCAAAGCATTCCAAACCAAGGCACACTTTCCCATAGAAAGTAATGCAAAACGGATTAATCCGTTCCAGACGTTTAAAAACAACCCCTAAAACAGCAATTTAACATGAATTTTACTATCTAACAAGACCATTGATCCATAAAATGAAAGCAATAAACAATGTTCTGTACTATAAAATAAATAAGACAGTATTGTAGATGATAAAAATAAAAATATTTTTTTTTTCTTACATGCACTGATGATAGTCATTGTTTCTATGGGGGGCTTTTATCCATTTCCACAGTCACACAATCAATCAATCAATCAATCACAAAACGAAAAACAAGCCTCAGTCACAAAAATGAAAAAGCCACACAAACAAAAATGATTTTTTTTTTAGCAAAAACAAAAGCACCAAATATCACCTCGGAACACTGCAATCAGAAATGGAAGGCTTTAGTTACAATGGAAGTGGGATTCAAATGAGCGGTGCAAGGGCAGAAATGGGAGGACAAAAGCCTTAATTACTGTGTGGGGGACTCAAATTAGCTGCACAACAGTAGAAATGGAAGCTCAGGAGCACGTTTGTCTTCCGGGGCAAAGTTTGAAAACTGGAACACCTACTTCCAGGTTTGCAGCGTTCGGGTTCCGAGTTGTTTGGGAACTAAGCTGTTTGAAAACCGAGGTATCACTGTATTTATATGGATAACTGGGAACGCAGCACAAAGTGAATTTACTAATGTATGCTCTCTTTTCCATACAATCTTGATTATGTGGAGGAGGAAACACATGAATAGGAGTTACAATTCCTTTAATGGGGGGGGGCAGCCCTTTTACACTTGCATAATTTCACTACTGAGCTAGTTATTATTATTGATGAACCAATTCAGCTTGCATAAGATGAAATTATATTTGTTACCCTTAACTAGGCCAGAATATGGTTGTTCATGCTGACTCTTGATCCTGAAGTTGCATCAGCCTCTATAAGTACTATGATGCACTGATACACCTATCATGTCTGCCCATCCACCTGGGAATTTAGCTTTGGTTCCCCCCCCCCCCCAACATCAGTGCACCTCATTTTTCCATTTAGAACATGCTATTTAAGACTTCTTAACGTGAGTGTCTGTACATTCTGGTATGTTAGTGTCTTCTCTGTAGATATTCATAAAATAGCTTTTAACATTTTTTAATGTCTGGCTAAGTGACAGAAAATACCTAATGTTCCGTTGGGATATTCAGCTGCCTGTTAACCGTCCTGAGAATATTATATAAACAGAAACATAAATGCCAGCATTATTTTATTAGAATCCGTGTTACAAGATAAATTATGAATCTTCCACCTTTTAAATATAAATAAATTATATGAATATTTATTTATTTAATAAATTTGTGTACGTCCCTTCATCCAAAGGCCCAAAAATGTTGTTTGCTGATTCTAAAAAAGCATATTTCATCACTTTTTAACGTGTTCCATATTGTGGCATCAGGAAAATAAAAGTCACCTCAAGTCCTCCCTCCCCCCCGCCCCGCAGTTACCAGGTCCTAAGATTAAATTTATGACGGTTCTTCATCTTTTGTTTCGTTCTGTTAAGGTCTATGGTGCCACTCCTTCAGGTGATATCACGTGGCTCACCGATGTCTTTAGAAGATTCTAGTCGGATCATCCCTCTCTTTTATCTTTTTAGTTCCTTGTTTAGTCACTCGCTTATTTCTATACATGATAATGAATTCTTTGGTGATCCTATAGAAGGTAAGAGTATCATCCTCTACAGCTTTTATCTAGTGAAATATTTTCCTTTAAAAATCAATATTGTTATAAACACATAGTTGTGTATGCATAATCCACATACACACACGGGCTGGAAGTGTACAGTGTTTTCCAAAATTCTACAAAACTGAGTAACTGTTGGTTGTCTCATTGTTTTGTTGTTTCTATAATTATGCCATAATTTTGAAATATTCCCCTGTTTGTTTGTCTGTCCCTGCCCTTTAATATCTCTCAGGAGTGGAGGGGAAATGATGCTGAATTTGCTGGGGTTTTAGTCAGGCCTGTAGCAACTTAATGATTTTCAAGCTGGACAGAACCCATTGGACACGCAATGGTACTCTGCAGGGTGCTTAACCATCCTTTATTTTGGCAATTGAAAGCAGCCAGGCAGTAAAAAGGAGCATTCTGGTGCTTCCATACATGGTGTGTAAGCTGTGTTGGGCTTTTTGGGTTAGAAGTTGTATGGATCTGGTTAAAAATAAAGTGCCAAACTTGAGTTTAAAAATTGCTGATATATTGTCATAGATAAAACAACAGGGAAGGTTTTATTAGACTTGCACTGCTTGTATAAAATTGGCATGCAAAAATGTTAAAACCCAAACCCTGTACTTAATCCGCTATATTAGAAATGTAGCTAACTCTTAGCTACGTTGAAAGCAAAGAGGCATAATTCTGACCAGGGATATTAGCATAGATCCAAAATACCTTCTCCAGTTCTGTCTTGTAATTTGGGTCCAGAGAAATAACTTCTATTTACGTATTGGTCTAGTTGTAGGTCCAAGGCAGTCATCGATGATGCCTTTTACGTTAGAAGAACTGGTACTATTATCACGCTGCCTTCGTGATGCCTGCTTAGGAATCATTAAATTGGCATATCCTGAAACCAAACCAGAAGTTCGTGAAGAATACATTGCAGCATTTAGAAGTGTTGGAGTCACCACAAATACAGAAATGCAACAGTGCATCCAAACAGAACAGAAACGGTGGATTCAACTCTTTAAGGTACAGTATAGTTTTGATTTATATATAGAACTTCCCTTTTCATGCACTTTAAACATGGAGTTAAACACAGGTGATGGTGTCTACTTATGGAGTTAGCACCTGATTTAATTACAAAGACAGTAAGAGAAATTAGTTTTTTAATTAAAGAGTTTTTTATAGAGTATGTTTCCCCTTATTGTAAATGCTATTATAAAATAGTATTTCTGGCAATATACTTTTAATCTAATTGAATTTAAGTGGGATCTTAGAATTGTGAAAAATGCTATTATATCTTGGAACAAGTAGTTTTCTTGAGGAGCTTAGATGCAGAAAGGAGAAGTGATGTAGAAAATGGGTGCTACATTTATTTCTGATTCAGCTACTGATGTTCAGCTGTCAGTTCTTGCAGATGTTAAATGTCAGTTCTTGCAGATGTTAAATGTCCATAAATAATGAGTATCCTAGGGTCACCATTGTTCTATGGATGACTATTGGCATGTTTAGAGCTTATTGCTCTGGTTTCAGACAGTTTGGAACAATACAGTAAAAAGGACCAAACTGAGTAGGGCTTTAGAGATGGGTCTTTTACAAAAATAGATAACATAAGTTGGTTTTTTATTTTATTTTTAAAAGAAACTATTCTGTTAACACAAGGGTGGGGAACATGGGAGATTCCAGATGTTGCTGGACTATGGTTGGCTGGGCTGATGATAGTTGTAGTCTAAGAACATCTGGAGGACACCTGGTTGGCAACCGTTTGTTAGTGAATCAGTATGTAATTATTAATACATAATTCAGTTTTCCCCTATTGTTGTTTTTTTCTCTGTTGAGACAAACAATCTTGGAGCTATACCCATGGTCCATACTTCATGTACTGTTTTTTGGGGTGTCTGTATGGTTTTAAGCTCCTTTTTCAGTACCATACACATTGCAGAGGCTGTCTGAAAAGCTATTGTGTTGATTTCAACTCCCTATGGGTACAGCCAACTAAGACTTTGTTTGCACATCAGTTAGTGTTTCAGGGAGACTGTTCACAACTAAGATTGTTCAGGAGTGTGCTCTTTGTATTAAACATTTCTAAATGAATAGTCTTCTACCCAGTCTATTTTTTCTTTCTTTTTGGCAACCCAAGGCTGAACAACACTAAGGAGATGGGTTAGGAATCGAGAATATAACGGTTGTGCAAGAAAGTGCTTGACTTGCCATGAAATTTCTGCAGCAAACACATATAGTCAGCTAAAATTACTCATTAAAGGAGTGGAAGCAGAAGAAATGCATTTTCCAAATTGAATGCTAGATTTACAGTCGGTTTAATACTGGCGACCTCTCACACACTAATGTTCAGTTCGAGTCATCAGCCGTCCCTTCAGGTCTTTTATCACTGCTTTTGTCAAGCTATCTATTTAATTGAAAGAAGTTAATTGAATGAAAATGATCAACTAAGCTTGTATTAATATTGCTAATGGAACTTTCTTCTTGGCCATGTTTGGAGAAAGATGTCATGCTAGACTTTAGGAAAGGCCCATTAATGCTTGCACTTAACCTGATGGGCTAATTAAGGAATGCTTATTCATTCTACAAGTCTACAATAGCCTCTATCCCGCCCATTTTGCCCGATTTTTACAACACATTTCACTTACGAGCATGAACATTATGGACATTACCAGTGATGAGAGTAACTGATAATGTTTTGATTGTGTTGAATACGGTCCTAATGC
Organism: Lacerta agilis; assembly: GCF_009819535.1. Lineage (NCBI taxonomy): Eukaryota > Metazoa > Chordata > Lepidosauria > Squamata > Lacertidae > Lacerta > Lacerta agilis. Next base: position 44,545,755 of record NC_046323.1, on the reverse strand, counting down.
ATCACTAAAGTTAGAATTTTTGCAGATTGATCTAATATCTGTTTGCACAATTTTATTTAATTAGATGTCCTTTCATTACCCTGTTAAATGCTTAGTTTGTTAAGCTGTGCAGAGAGCCCAAACATATGTTTTTGTAAGTTATGAAATCATGCCATGTCCTTGCGCTCTGCATCATTACATCCATTTAGCAAACTATCTGGTGTTGAAATCTACAAAAAGAACTGTTTTAACGCCTATGTAGAGTTGTTAAAATTTGGAAAGATTCCAGTGGCTCTTGATAATTAAAATTGTGCAAAGAAAAGCAAGTTGCAGTATAACGTTCACCAAAGAAGAAATATATATAATGCATTTCTCTTAATCTGTTTGTATTCCGTGCCTTTAAAAATGGAATTGCACAAGATACACCTCTGTGGCCAAGGGATGGAAACATGTGGCCCTCCATATCTGAATCCCATCATCCCTGAACATACTCCATGGCTGATGGGAGCTTGAGTCCAACATCTGGAGGGCCACAGGTTTCCCATCCCTTTTGCCCAATACAAAAATAACAGAATCTCAGCTGGCAAAGTAGAGTGCTGATAATGCCAAGGTTGCAGGTTAGATCCCTCTGTGGGACAGCTGTGTATTCCCGCATGTTAGGAGGTTGGACTAGATGATCCTTGGCTTCCCTTCCAACTCTATGATCTATATGTCAGATATAACATAGACCCAACCCATTATAATTTCACTTCTGTCATGTTCTGTGAATGTAATAGTCTATGGTATACAAATTGAATGAGCTTTGTAGAATATAATCAGTAGTGCTAAAGGTTTCAAGTCCTGCATTTTTGCAGGAGATTCAGTTTTTTGCGCGAAAGTTGTAGTGGGTCATGATCTCACTGATAATCAAGTAACCCACCACAAAAAATTCCCTTTACCTAGACATACATGCACAGTTCAATCCTTCTCTTTGAAATCTGCCCCAAGAAGGGAAGAAGTCGGTCTCACTCAAGCAATGTGCATTCCTGCTTCTAAAGTACAGTAGTAACTTCTTACTGAAAGGAACTAGTTTGCAACAAAGTTACTCTTCCTTTTGTGCCAAAGGGCAGCTGAAAGAGACAGATTGTAGGTGCCACTTCAAAACGAATAGTTTTATCTTTGTTTGCGTGGTTCTGCTGTTGACAAACCTGGGTCTCTTTCTATAAAGGTCAAAAGGATTCATTGCTGTTTTGACTTATCCTTAGTTTCCACTCTCCAAGAATATTTTAATGAAAATTTGGATAAAAACCTATTGAAGTAACAAAGTTTATGAAATTGTTTCATTTCTATCAAAAAAACCAAAATGCTTTCCCCATATTCTAATTCTAAATATTTTCCAAAAGCTCAAGAGATCCCTAAAACAAATTGTAAAAACAACAGAACCTTACTTAAGAGAATAATTTTTAAAGTTACATTGTTACATTTAGTTTTAGTTTTGGAATAAAGAGGGGGCAGAATAGAAATTTAGATAATTATTAGGCATGGTGTGGAGAAAGTGGATAGAGAATTCTCCCTATGGGATTCTCCATAATAGGGCCCCAATCCAGGGCCCAAGATCACCCAATGAAGTTGGTTTGTAGAAAATTCAGAACTGATAAAAGGAAGTGCTTCTTAACACAGCACATAGGAATTCACTTCCACAGGCTGACAGCATGGGTTGCTTTTAGAGGGAATGAGACAAATTAATGGAGGATAAGGCAATCAATGGCCGGGCACTACTTCATACACAGCATGCTTCTGAATACTAAATTCAGACAGATTCAAATTACAAGAAATGAGATTTTGCCTAAACATTAGGATTAACTTTCTGACAGTGTTAAAGACTGAGATATGAAAGCTAAGAGCTAAATGGCACTTTAAAACAAGGTTATGGGCCAACAACGGAATGTCTAGGCACATCTTTTTAATAACAAGAATACAAAGCTTGAAAATGAATGAACTGCAGCTAAAATAGTGTGTTCATTTTTCACATGGTCTAGTCCTTCCCCTGCCCATCCCTCTAATATTCTTAAGAGGGTCTCTTCTCCAGTCTTCAGAGAGTGGCTGGAAGTGGGGAGGCAGAAAAAGGTAATCCCTTCTGTTGTAGCGTGGGGTTAGTGATTTTGGTGATTTCAGCTCTCTGACATAGTAAAGCAGGAGACAGTTTCTTCATGTAACAATTCTTTATTCAGGCAACAAGACAAGACTGACTGACTGAGGAGAGGGAAGCTACATTTATAGGGACGGGGAACTTGCTCGAAAGTGTTGTAAAAAAAACCATTGAATCAATACACAACACCTTCCTTCCACTCTGCAGTTTTAATCTGAAATCTTAGGCAGTCCTGTGCCCAGAGCTCAGAAACTGCTCGCGCTAATGAAATTCCCTGTTGCAAAATGCACCTAGAATAATGGGAGTTTCGAGCTGCATAGTAAGAACTGCATAGTAGGGGGTTGGACTAGATGACTCGTTGGGTTCCTTCCAACTCTACAATTCTGTTTCTGCATCCTGCCTTTGCACTTCCCACGGGCTTTTAATTGGTCATTGTGAGAAAAGGGATGTTGGACAAGAATAGATAGGCCTCTGGTATGATCCAGCAGGGCTCTTTATGTTCTTGCCTCGTTTTTAGAATAAAGAATGGTTTCCTTTTGTACCCCCCCCCAGTGTGTTTCTGAAAAAAAAGAAGAAGCAATAAAGACGATCTCTTCCTCAGATTAATTTCTTTGAATGTCTTTCAGATTACTTCCCTCAGTGCTTGAAAGGTTTCACATGCAATATCTCATGACGTTTGCAATTGGGGCCTAATGGAATCAGTGCTTGAGTGACCAACTTGGCTAACCTGCATTGAATTTTACAAAGGGCAAAAATTGGTGAAAAAGATTCTGCATAATCATACAGATCTCCTAATGGTCCCCCCACCAGTAGTGTTCTAACCTGTAAAAAGTTCACTTAATAAACCAGGTCATTAAAAAAAAATATGTGGAAAGGAAACCCTTTTGATTGTCCATTAAGGTTTTTTGCTCCTTTTGGCATCTGCCCACTAATGCACCAGTTGAGACATTATTGAAGTAATTACATTTTTTTAAATAAATAAAAAATCCCCTATTGGGCTCAATACTGTACAGCATAGTGCCATACATCTACTGTGCTGCTTTCAAACTTGATATAACTGTATGGGAAGGGTGGGGATTTTGTTTAGTATTATAAATTAAAGATGAGTGTCTTAAAATGTTCAATTACGATCTGGGTCTTGGATCATCATATGCATTCTTGGATCTTGTGTCTGTCCCAAGGAAGGGAATATGTAACATCTCTTTTCTAGCATTATTCTTTTCCCTTCCTCCAATAATCACCTGTGATCTAGCACTGGTAACTGTTGGAGGAACTGGATATTTACGTAGGTGTTAATTTCTTTTATGGTCACAAATCACCCGATGTATGAGATCAACAGGCAAGGTCAACTAAGCCAGTTACTATGGCAATGACTCAGTGTTTAAGTCATATCAGCTCATTAGTCAGTCAGTTTGTCCATGAGTTGGAGTCTGTGTTATGTCTTGAAGGTGGAGCAACAGAGATACTTTATGCTTGTATACCGGTATATCTATATCTGTATCTGTATCTGTATCTGCAGAGCCGACAAGCTGTATGTATATATGAACACCTAGAACTGTATTACTAAAGCCTTATCTTTTACAGCCATAAACTATTTTGGATTTTAAGCTGCCTCTGGGTGGTGACTGGAACTGTGGGGCAACTACTTCTATGAGGGTATTTTATTCAGATCTCCTGCCTCCTGAAACTTTGTCCTTACATCATGAGGAATAGATACTGGCCTGTTCAAATGTAACGTTATGTAATGTTAAACCTTTACAACAGTGAGCTGCAGCAAGCCTTGGTTTTATACACTTCTATCTTCTCCTTGGGTGAGTTTGTAAAGAGGAGTTAAGAAATACGCAATTTCATTATAAAATAACTGCCACTTGTTGTGACATCTGAACTGTACAAACTGTGGTTAATCTTAACTATGGCCTATTCCAGCAAACTGTAGTAAAGATTAACCACAGTTTATCTGGGTTCAGATGTCATGACAAATGACAGTTAAACTGAACTGGAAGCAATACTTTGCTGAGGCTTACTGTGGCTCATTCTTGTAATGCTGAACCATGGTTTAGTAATATATCCAAATACAGCCACTATTTAGACAAGGACTGCAGTTAGTGCAAAATGAGGCAGTGCAATTGTTGACAGGAATGAAAGTCTGTCAGAATATTACACTTGTGCTTTAAGATTGGCACTGGCTACCAGTTGGCTACTGGGTTGAGTTACTATAGGTACAAAAGGCTCTTAATTGTTTGGGACCAGATTACTTAATAGATCACCTTACCCCATACATACTGATGCAATTGCTTTAATCTGTGGAACTTGTTCCATGTCTACATTTGCAAGAAGTAATTCCTTTAATGTGGCAGCACCTGTCCTTTGGACAGTCGCCATAACTGTACTGTTTTAGATGCCTGCGGAAGACTTTTCTGTTTCAGCAGGCCTATCCAGATTTTATAATTTTGTTACATCTGCTCTTAAATCTGTTTTAGATATGTTATTGTACGTGGTTGGTTTTATGTTTTAAATTTGTTTTTATTTACTTTTTAAATGTCTCATTCATTCATTCATTCATTCATTCTGCCCAGGGAATGGCAGATTGTAAATTTAAGTAAATAAATGGTACACTTGGGTATTCTATTTTAAATTACGGTAAATGAAAACAATTTAGTTACCTTGACTTTCCTTGAATTCCGAACTTTTTACGTGTTGAGCAATTTCAGTTGTCTTGATGGAGTAATTTAAATAATTTATCTAATGAACTTCGGCCAAATATTTGATTACTTAATCATGTCTCCTAAGAACAAAAATACTGTAACATTGTATATTTTAAAATATTGCTGCTTTGTCTGTGGTATTATGAAAAAGACAAAGTTATAATCTATATTGATATATTTCTGCCATCCAGGTAATCACTAACTTGGTGAAAATGTTGAAATCTAGAGATACAAGAAGGAATTTCTGTCCACCAAACCACTGGCTTTCAGAACAGGAAAACATTAGAGCAGATAAGGTAATACAGATGTGGCTGTTTAAAAAAACCTCTTAATTCTTTTAAAATCAAACAATGTACAGATTTAATTTCAGTTTCCTTTTAAAATCAAAATCCTGGTATTAATGAGCACATATGTACTTTAGTACAATTCTGGTGCAGGTGTTACCCCGGCTCCTTGAAGCATTTTGCATGTTTATGTCACTTGTTCTCAGTTCTCTATTTGTGATATATTTGTCATATCCTATGCATGTTTACGAAGAGAGAGCCACACTGAGAGCCAGTGTGGTGTAGTGGTTAAGAGCGGTAGGCTCGTAATCTGGTGAACCGGGTTCGCGTCTCCGCTCCTCCACATGCAGCTGCTGGGTGACCTTGGGCTAGTCACACTTCTTTGAAGTCTCTCAGCCCCACTCACCTCACAGAGTGTTTGTTGTGGGGGAGGAAGGGAAAGGAGAATGTTAGCCGCTTTGAGACTCCTTCGGGTAGTGATAAAGCAGGATATCAAATCCAAACTTTCTAAGAAGAAAGTTGCACTGAATTCAGTGGTACTTGGGAATAATTTTGTGTAGGATTGTAGCATTAATACACAAGGTATTTGTCACATTCCCTGATAAACTTGTGATGCCTTGCTCTGTGGCCCAATGCATATGTAGAGTTAATCAGAATTTAGGGGTTGGGAGTGGTGTTTTATTTGAGTTGAGCATTATTTTAATACATGGTGTCTGTTTTCCTAGAACATAGTTTGTGGCATCTTAACAGAGCTTTATGTCATTTGAAACTCTGTTTCTGATAAGGATAATGATTAAACTGCCAGAAATGTTTTTCTCTTAAGGTTTTAACATGAAATATTTAACTATTACATTTAATAAACAACTAGGTTACACAGCTTTATGTGCCATCAGCCAGGCATGTATGGAGAGTGAGAAGAATGGGAAGAATAGGACCACTGCAGTCTACTCTAGATGGTAAGACAATATGGCTTTGCCTTGGAAACTGAAGATGTTGCATCTTCCTTTCCTTTCCTTTCTTTTAATAAATGGAGAGCCTGTTTCTGGAATTTGAGCTTTCCCAATCTATTGATATAGCATTTGTGCTCCAGTCACAATGCAGTTCATTGGCAATAGAATGCCTCTGAATTGTAGTTGCTGGGGAACAATACATTGTACTCGTGTCCACTTTGGGGCTTCCCGAAACATCTGGTTGGCTACTGTTGGACAACCATGAACCCTTGGTTTGATGTTGTAGGATTTTTCCTACATTCATGCCAGCAGTTGTTAATATACCAACAGCCTCAGGGATTGAGTGAGCTAAATCTTACCTAGACAATTGATGGTACCCACTAAAGATCAGTACCTTTTTACATGGCCAGTTGGTAGTTACTTGAAATTCCACTGTATTTGATGTCCTCTTATCTGTGCAACTGATAGATTTGCATCCAAAATCAGTTTTCTCTGTCTGTTCATGTCCACTTTAATTTCTTGATGAAATAAAGGCTTAATCTTCCATAGGTTGTTCCTCTACCTTTCTTGACTGAATGCCCTTGAAATGAAAAAAGATGTGATCAACATGATTGTGTGAAGAAGGGCACATAACAGTGTGTTTATGATTTGTTTAATCCCACTTGACTCCATATGGGCTAGAATCAATTAGTGTGAAAGAACCACTGACTCACATATGGCTATGTTTATTTGTGCTTTTTCATTTACTTAAATGGCAAGCTCTTGAGTTCTAAATGTCTTGTGTATTGATGACTCCATCCCATATTTCTCTTTAAAGATGGAAATGTTGATGGGGCAATGTAGATAAAATTGACTAATTGACCAGAATAATTGAACTGCTGAAGTTAGATAGTGGTTTACCTTTGCTGTACATGCACTTTGTTTTAAAATGCTTTTAACCCTTAGCTTAATAGATAGCATACGTTGACTGTAATTAAAACTGTTTACTGAAAGTTAGGAAAACACTCATTCCAAGGGTTTACAATATTGGTATTTACCGAAAGTTCTCAGCTCTGTTTCTGTTGCACTAAATAGGCACTCTTAATAGCTCTAGTTAAAAATAGCTTGAGGAGCTCAAAAGTATAGTATCTGTTACTGCTGATGCTTGCTATTGAAAGGCCAGCTAGTCACTGCTACCCTGCAAACAGATGATGATAAATTGCCTCTTGAGTATTTCCTCTGCTTTAATACTCAAGTCATACATACCCAGTCTTCCAATAATTTTTACCATTCCTGCAGTGTCTGCCTATGCTTGGGAATGGATCTTTAATCATTTATTCAAATAACTAAAATTTTGTACTTTTTTTGTTTGGGGAGTTTTCATTTCCAACCAAATTGGTTTGCCTTTGTCCACATGAACATTTATATGAGGTGTACAGTTTAACATAGACTACACCTCTCTTGTTCCAGTGACTATAGCCAGGACTCAGTTAGAGTTATACAATCATGTGTGTGCACCTGTATACCTGGTGGGACTTCCTACAGTTTCATTTCTGAACTACAGCTCTTCACTTTGCATTGGAGACCACTCCCAGTAACCTTTGAGTTTGGGAGCTACATGTTGAGTGGCACAAAGTATGTGGATGGTTCAGTAGGAAGAAATGCCACCAAGTCTATGAGCAGTAACTCCCCACACAACTATTTGGATCTTAGTTTATCATTGCTTTATACAGTCAGCAAACTTGACTCTCTGTATGGTGTGGTTTCTTTACCATCCAGAGAAGAATGGAAAGGTATATATTGTATTGTGCAGTAAAACTGAGCTCTCTCTCTCTCTCTCTGACTTTCAATTTAAAAAGTGGGGTTGGATCCAGCACCTCTTTCCGTGTCTGAGGAACGACAACTTGCAATATTGACTGAGCTACCTTTTGTGGTTCCTTTTGAAGAAAGAGTAAAGGTACATCATCTGTTTAAGTATTGTGCATTTGACAGTTAGCATAAACCCAATGTATTTGATAAATACGGAATCTTGCTACATGATTTGTAAAGGACCTTGTTCTGCAATACAGAAATAGGCGATCTTTCTGGGTGATCCTATCATTCCTGATGCCATTTTAAAATAATAAAGTGAGTGGTGGTATGGCTCAAAGGTTCTTCAGTTTTAGTGCCTCCGTCTTAAAGTAGCTGGGGATGTTTCGTGGTGTGATTTATTTATTTTTTAAAATCCTACATGTGCAAAAGCTATTCTTCGCACCTCCTATCGCAACTTGGACTACAGCTTTCATTAGTGTGCCTAATGGTCACAGACAATGCGAATTGTAGCCCAAAACACCTGCAGGGCGCCAGGTTGGGGAAAGTTGCCTTATGTGATCACAGCTGTGTATGCCTTGCTGGTGTTTAACAGTCATTTGTTGTTCTGGTTGCAGAGGATGGGCAACACTAGAGAAACAAAGTCCAAAGCACTGTTATACTGTATTTTCAGAATAGGGATTGCCTTTTTAGGGATGGGGTAGAGCGATCCTGACCTCGACCTATAATTTAGTTATAACTTTGAAAACCATCAGCCCTTTGAAGTATACCACAAAGTGCCTGTTGTTTAAAGGGGCTGTCTTCATCTTAGTTAAAAAAAACACTGTAATAACTTTCTAAGGTTCTTTTGTTGACTCTACAGCTTTCAGCTAATTAGCAAACTGAATTCCCAGAATTGTGCTGCCATCAATGTGTGCTAGTACTATCAAGGAAATGAAAGATAGTTTCATGGGAGAAATAAATCACTGTTTCCCAAAAGGACAATGATAAATGGAGGGGAAACGTGTTGTTTCGCTTTGGTGCAAGACTTACAAGTGATACAGAACAGAATTATAACTTGAAACTTGCATTTGTCAAGTTTCTTAATGGAGGCATAATACTTTTTTAAACTACAGTCATACCTCATGTTGCGTACGCTCCATGTTGCGTACATTCGGGATACACAACCCAGAAGTGTTTTCGGGAGCGTGTGCGCGACCACCAGATGCGCAGAACGCTTCTGCGCACTTTGTGCATGCGCAGAAGCGCTCAAATCACGCGACTTCTGGTTTTCCAGGGTTTTTTTTTTAACGTGCGTTCACGTTATGCACGGCGACCCGGAACGCACGTTAAATGCACGGCGACCCGGAACTAACAGTTTACACACATTAACAAACTCTCCAGTATATTATCATTAAACACAGATTTGAAAGCAAGCTGGAATGTTTTGAAATTGTGGGATATTGAAAATCCACATTTAAATGGGATTACTTTTTCTCTTCCTTTTATTACTCGATTTATACAAGATATTTCAAAGGCTGATCTATGCTGACAAACAAGAGGTTCAAGGAGAAGGCCCATTTCTGGATGGAATTAATGTCACTATCAGGAGGAATTATATTTATGAAGATGCATACGACAAACTTTCCCCTGAAAATGGTAATGTGTTTTTAAATTAATGCTAAAATAAGTTCATAGTAATAAAATCACTTGCCTTGGGAACTATAAAAATACGAGCCATATACTATTTTATTGCATGAAATGCTTACATCCAGATTGTGGGCCAATTTGGTTAGTGCACCATATGAAGATGAATAATTTTCTACCTCGGAATATTCTATCTATCTATCTATCTATCTATCTATCTATCTATCTATCTCCACCGGGCACTTGTGAAGCTGTTTTCTATTTTGGGATTTTTAAAAAGCTCCCCCCTCCAAAAGCCTATTGCACATTAATTTTGCCTAGATTTCATCGATGTGTTGCCTGTTTTTTTCACATATTATGAGTGGATTGTCATACTTTCAGTAGGATTTCAAACATTTAATTTGTGAACAGCTTATTGGTGGATAGACTGCTGTAAGTTGAAAGAGCTCATGATCTGAATAAAAGCAGGCAGTTTTGCTTCATCTTTCAAGGTGAACATTCAGTGGTGAAGCTGTGCTTGCTTTCTAATTAAGGACAGAACCATTGTAGAAATGTTCAGCGAGCAATAACAACAAAGGGGCTTCATTCAGTAGTTGGGTTCCAGAAATAAACCTTGTAAGTCTTAAGACGGAGTGATGTGATGGAAGTTATCTAACAGCACCTTACAGGGGTCCTCATCATTTATTTAGAAAGACTTGTCCTGAAGAAAGCCTGAACCAAATGCAGCTTTAATTTTTGTTTATGTGGAACTGCAATTGTTTTATAACATTAGGCATGTCGATAAGGTCAACAGACTTCATAACATGTTTTAAAGGGGCACTTTACCCATCAGTAGATTTTTGTAAAAAAGAAAAAAGAAGAACCAGCTTGAGGGAATCCATTACATTGGGACAATACTGATGAGTTTTAGCTCATGAACTTTTAGATTGCACATTTCATTAACCCTTTAGGCACACCACTGTATGGTATTTCTTCAGAAAGTTGTTTTTAAATGCATGCATGTGTAAAGAGTTGTGCATTTGCAAATTCTTACGTAACTTGTTTTCTCTTTCTCTAGAACCAGATTTGAAAAAACGAATTCGTGTCCATTTACTTAATGCCCATGGTCTAGATGAAGCCGGTATTGATGGGGGTGGAATATTCAGAGAATTTCTGAATGAACTGCTTAAATCAGGATTTAATCCTAACCAAGGTTTTTTTAAGACCACCAATGAAGGACTGCTTTACCCTAACCCTGCTGCACACATGCTCATTGGAGAGTCATATGCAAGGCACTACTATTTCCTTGGGAGGATGCTTGGAAAGGTAAAAATAATAAGAATATTGCAGATATATGAATAGGAGCTGCTTGTGTAGTATATGGGATAGAAGTGGATTTTTAAATGGAATGTTTTCAGAAATGGAAAGTACTTGGGAAACAATATTAGGTTTGTATCCATTTTCTTTGCCCTTTGTATGAAGAGAAGGGTGTCTTCATTTTGATCAAGTTTAACATTTGTTTTAATGATATTGATAGTTAAATGCGCACAGCTGCATTCTTCATGCTTGACATTCTTACTACTTGCTGGGTTACTTTCTTAATGCTCCATGTTTTAAGTGAAAAGATACACACACCATTTTTAGCCAGGACATTTTCCAACTTGAATCGCCTTCACACACAAAATTAACAAGACTTCGTAAGCAGGTTATAGATTATGAAGTCGGAATGATCACTAGTGTCAGATAAATTTCTTTTTCAGGCATACAATGTTAGATAGATATGATAATAAACTCTCTGATTTGATAGGGTTTCATTCATAGAATCTCAAGCCTGGTGTCATGCTGTCAAGGTTTAGTTTTTCAACATCAGGAAAAATGCATTTGATTTCCACCAAGGTGATTCCTTTTCCTTCCCAACCCAACACAGCAACTTTTTTTCTTGTCTCTAGTGCATAGAGCAGGATCTAAGGTACTACAACAGCACTGAACCATGATAAGTTAAAACAAAAGATCAGGATTCTATTAATTACCATTGTTCCTGCTTCTCTAGTTTCCCCCTTAACTTCCAGTATTGGCAGTCATTTCATTGAGCTCCCACAGTGACACCAGTTGCACAGAGGGGTGAAGGTGCACTAGAACAATTCCACACATTATGTTTTTAGGTGTACATCTAAGATATTTTAAGTGTACATCAAAACATGTAAATCACGAACCTCACAGGTGTGTCTTTGCAAACTTGTGTCATCGGGAGCCTTGTTGGGTTGGAGCACTCTTGACTGCACATTCTGGATTTGTCTCGACAAGGTGTGCTAGAGTAGACATGTATTGGATCTGGAAGACTTACCTCGCTAAGATCTAAAATACAAAAGCTGCTGTATTTTACCTGGATATTAACAGGTTAATTGTTAAAGTATTAATAGGGGAGTGGGGGAAGTTTGACTTTGGGTTGGGAAAAGCTGAGTGGCATGGCTGTTCTTATCCTTTGAAATCAGAAGGAACCCAGTTACTTGTCATTTTGAAAGCAGTCAAATATTGATGTGTGTGTGTTCTGTGTTTGCATAAGGCACAAAATGACTATGTTATTTAATAATTAGCTGTACCCAGGTGCAGAAACACCCTTTAACTGGCATGTTTGGAAAGCTGATGAATTCAGTAGCAAGATAAGGCACGGTTTTACTATTTGGTCCCTGCCAGTATTGTGGTTTTAGTTAAAGACTTCATTAAATTCTTCTGTTTTATAAAAATGCTTACCTTTTATCAATTTGCAAGTAATTTCTGAAATGCTGCAGTTGTTTAGTCTTTGTACGTATAAATAAACTGCATGCCATACAAAGGAAGCAGTCTGAGATCCACAGAAATTTCTTACTTGTATAAATAAAAATGCAGACAGTGTTGCTGCTAAGAGCTCTATTTATATGACAGTATTATCAGAAAACAAATACATTAACATTGAATGATTTACCTATGTTCTGTGTAGCCAGCCATTCAATGGTAATCACCTAGTATATTTTAGTTAGTGTTGAATATTTCTTACCCCAAATATTTTTAATCCCCCCCAAAATGTTTATTATTAGATAAAATAAAGAGCATAAAGAAATACTACTACAGCAGGATGAAAGCAGCATAGGGTAGGACATTATCATTGATCTTGTTCTAAAATATTACAAAAATACCCATTTTACCATAAACATGGCTTATATGTATTCTTTTGTAATAAGTTACCTTAATCGTAGTTACTATGGATCAAATTTTCTCAACTCATGCAGATATCCATTAATTTTTTTAAAAAGCTCTCTTGTTCCAGTTCTGTCTTGAATAAATTGTATTATATCCCTGGCAATTTATAATAATACACATTAAAAGCTCTTCATTGTGGTTGTTGCAATTTTGAAAGAATATTACCCCCCCCTCCAAATATCTTTGAATTATAGATGCTTTATATCACAGACCTAACCATGTCTACTATGAAGCAAGTCCTATTGAATTCAGTGGAGATTACTCCTAGGTAAGAAAGTTTAGGACTGCAGCCATAACTATTTAGGATCACCACATTTATAGAACAATCCTATGTACTTCTACTTGAAAGTAAGTCAAATTCAGTTCATTGAGGCTTACTTTTAGATTTGTAGGGTATAAGGTAATAGATTCATTGGCTCAATAAAGCAGTTAAAACATTTTGATCGACTGATATATTGATCAAATAGGCAGCAGATTTTGAAAATAAATTCAGGTTGAACTTTCAGGCGGCCACAGAGACATTATGATACAGCAGGGAATGTCTCTTAAGGTGACGGCAACTACAACAGAACCAAGTGTCTGAAAATGTTGAGTTACTGCTTCAGAACTGTTTCACTTGCGTGCTTTTCTTCCAGTTTTTAAAAATCATTTGACTGAAACTCATATGATTAAGTATGGCTGCAATCCCAATCCCACTTACCTGGGAGTAAGCCTAATTGACTCTTGTGCTCTGGAGTGGAGGTGGTTCATTTTTGTGTGTGGCAATATTACTGAACTTCCAAGAACTTCATGGCAGACACAAATTCTACAGGGAAGGTTTCCTCCAGTACTGCATTTCCACCATGGGAAAAGCATGTTGAACTTTCATGTCATGAAGTTGTTGAGGGACCAGGTTATTTGCTAGAAAACTCCTAAGGGGAACAGGAGCAGATTAGATATCTGAGCCTGCTCTGTGCTTTGAATAACTCCCAGGTTGGTTCTATCCTTCTTTATCCTTGCCTCAAATAGATGTCAAATAAAAACTAGAAATCTTTTTTTGTAATCTTTTTAAGTCTCCCAAAATAATTTTTAAAAATGCCATTAAGTAAACTGCCTGATATTCTACTTTGGTTGTTTGGGCCTTTTTTATTCAATATGTTAATAGCACAAAGAAATGTGCTATTTGAATAATTTCAAAATGGTATGAATTGGCTAATGATTCAGTAGTATAAGAACTCAGTATTGTTCAACAGATTTTAATAATTCCCTAATACTAACTTATTTTTGAAATGGTTTTAACATAACTAATACGCTTGTCTTCCCTATACCAGTTCCTTTCACATAACCAATTATCTTTTCATTACAAATGGCTAAACTTAGTACCAGCATTTATAAATATGTGTCCAGCACTAAAGGACTACTAAAAGTGTGGTATTTTAACACTAAATCTTTGAAAGGGAAAAGATTGTATTGATTGATTGTGATATTTATTGGGTCATAATGTATTTAAATTTTCTTTAATGCATATGTTAGCGATTGTTTACTGTGATAAAGTGCACAAAGGTCTCTGCAAGCAATTCTACATGGAAAGAATTACCTCATGTCAGTGGTCACTTCTCAATTAAAAGTTCCATTAGCAGATGATTCCAGCTTCTGGTTTGTGTACTGATTGCATTTTATAGCTCCTAAATCAGGCTTCCTAGACAGGGAATAAATAAACAGTTAAAGTATGTGGTAATGGCATCCTGATCTTCTTTTGCCTTTGGAAACACCTAGGTCCATTTAAGTCAATTAAGTTCAGAATATTTAGTGGAATAAATTGCCATGTTTGAACTCTTACTGAAAATGAGTACTCTGCTGATTTGAAGATATTGATTCATCTCGATACGTGTTCCCATCACATGGATTAATTATAATTACCTCTGCTCAGTTGTTTTTTTAAAAACAAATGCTTCATATAGAAAAGTTACACTTCATGCTGGTAATTTTATTCTTAAGAGCTCATCTTCATGAGCTTGCAACAGGATAATTCTTTTGAACAAACTAATTCCGGGACACTTGTGCTCTTAAGGGCCTGTGGCTATCTGTTCAGAGTGGCAAAAATGCTTCCTTAATGCGGATCATTATAGGCAATTGTAGTCTTGTGATTCTTCTTACTTGCACAGAAACAGATGTGCAGGTGTGTAAAATACGACTTCGAAACTTCTGCTTGGAAGCTAAGCACAAGTCCTCCCATATCTGTTTGTAGTTTTGGTTCTCTGTAAAAATGACTACAGAAGCTGCTGGGGAAGTAGCAACAGCAATTAGTATGGATATAGTAGAATATTTAGCAGCAAATCTGTGTAATTGAAATGCCAGAGGCCCATAACGTTATCCTGTGTGTCTGCTTATAATAGAAGTACGTAGCTATTTTTCCGTTTAATATGTGTGAGTAATAGTTTCTTTCAGTGTAAAAGAGTAAATTAATCATTCAGGGGGTCGTGAATAAAAGGAGCAATAAATGAAATAAATAGAAACTGAGGATTGTATCCAATAACTGTGTGAGCTGAAGGCAGTTTCTACGACTGTCTTTTTCTGTTCCTATGCCCACCCCTGAACAATGGGGCCGTGCCATATGGGGACTGCAATGTGGTTGTGGTTGTTGTGGAATTCACGTGAAATTAATCGGAGCACCATTGGGTCAAGATCCCTCCATCTGCTTTCAGGTGATTCTCCTTCCCACTGCAGTCTCATATGACAACCAACCCCCACCCCCCCCACCCCGTTCAGCCTGCAGTTCTGGAGAGGGGTTTGAGGGGTACAGAGAGCTGCTGGCAGGAGGGGGGGCGAGTAGAAAGGTTGGCTGCACAAACTGTTTTCCATTTGCACAGCCATTGAATACAACTGTGAGTGTTTATGAAAAAGGATATAGCCAGGAAGAACGGTGTAGTATATCAGGGGAAAATGTGTTTGAGACTGGACAAAAAAGTATGATTTAACAAACAAAATAGAATGTTTTATTTTAGTATTGTATTATTTTTAAATTGTAAAAATACTAAGTTTGTCTTAATATTCTGCTTTACAGTGGTGCCCCGCTAGACGAAATTAATTCGTTGTACGAATTTTTTCGTCTAGCGGTTTTTTCGTCTAGCGAAGCGGCAATGACAGCCGCGCTCCGCTAAATGAAAAAAAAGACGATTTTTTTTTGTCTTGCGAAGCAGCCCCATAGACTTTTTCGTCTTGCGGGGCAGCTTCCGCTAGACGAATGCCATTCGTCTAGCGAGGCATTCGTCGAGCGGGGCACCACTGTATATTAAATCTGAACATTAGGCTGCTGTGGCTGCAGAAGGAGGCCATATTAGGGGAATATTTAAGAAAAAATAAAATAAAAAGTTTGTAAAATGATACAGTAGATGCATTTGAATGTCTCCATTAAATCATAACTTAGCAAGACACGACCGAGCTTCAGCAGACCTCAGATTTGCATGCTTCTCCTCCCGTGAGGCCAGTATGAGTTCAGAAGCAACCATATTAGCTTAACTACATTTTGCACGCTTAAGAATAATCGGTACCAAGAACTTCCAAACTTTTCTTCCTGGCTGCATGGGAGAAGGAGCAGGGAGTGCTGAAGCCTGATGTATTTTTAGTTTTTAACTTTGAAAATGAAGGACCAAGGTGAGCTTGGCTTTGATCAAGAAACCCTAGAAGTCTGGGCATGTGTGCACCTACTGCAATGTGTGGCTTATTATATTTTGCCACGTGGGGAGAGAAGAGCTTAACTGTGACTAACTTAGGAAAGAGCTGCTGTACATTTCAGAGATGCCTGTTTTAAAAACTTAGCTTTTACTCTAATTGGAATATTAACTGTTCATCTTACCTTGTTTATACTATGAATGTTTCTTTTGTCTTTTATATTTGGAAGAATTTGGCTATGGGAAACTGTGTTTAATTAAAATTATAATCAACGTGGCACAGTCAAGGTGGCCTAAAAATGTTTTATATAGTTTTTAGATTAAGTTATAAATGTTTGCTGTGGAGCTACCTGAAGATTGATAGATCTGCATTTGAAAAGCATTATTTTTATATTGATTCTTAATGTAGTAAATTACTAAAGTTATTTGGCAGCAAACAGAAATGGCCTGTGATGTTGTTCACATTTATTCTCCTGATAGCACCGCAATTTGCATTAATTGCATTGCTAGTGCACTCACTTATATTAAAAGGCTTCTACGATAATTAATCCTTTTTATTTCAAATCATTTTGGCACAATTTCCAGCAATAAACACTCATAAAAGACAGACACTTGAAAAATAACATGCAGGTTCTTTCAATATACCTATTGCTATTTTCCCTTGACAAGGAGTTATTGATAGGCTTCTAGGAGCCAGTGTTAACATGTGGCTAAGAATTAAGACCCATATGAAAAATGGTAAGTGGATTATTTTGCATAAAAAATAGACAGTTCTTGAATCTGTGTAATTAACCTGTGTTTAGAAAATACCTTGATTTATGCCTACATTTGTATTTCAGTTGCATACATTATGGAAATTTAATTTATAATCCATTTAGCTGATGTGATCATAGTGTTTAGGGCCATCATTTATTAGTGCTTGTATATTAAATGCTTAAACCTGACTTGTGTTGGGGGTGGGGAGGGGAAAATATATATAAGGATGCAGAAGTATTTGGTGAGTCAGTGATGAAATTCAGCTTCAGGTTTCAGGTAGCTTTGATATATTTACCAAAGTTGTGGAGTGTGTGTGTCTGTTACTAATTCAGAATAGCAAACTGTGACCATACAGATTGCAAATTAATGATTTACACTTGAAGTTTACTTTTTCAGCTACACAAACAAAGGTTTCAGTTTCCATCCCTTTCCTAAACCATTCAGTGGTGCACACATAATGCCTCCTTGGCTTTGATCTTGTTATTGATACATTCTTGCGGCTAAACTGTCACACAGTGTTTGTGTGTTAAGGCATTTTGATAGGGCATCATTAGGAGATGGGTGCTTTTTACTGCTCTTCGTGGTTCTGTAATTTTTTCTTGACCCAGAATACAGAAAGTTTTAGAAGATTTGCATTTGGAAATAGAAGGAAGGAACTCCTCTGTGCTCATATACATGCTGTTAATGAGAGTAATTATGGCAGCTCATCCAAGAGCAGAAACCTAAAGACCTAGAGCGGAGGAGTATAGGATATAGAGCTAATCACAAATGAAACAAACAAACCTAGAGTAGCACAATCTGCAGCTTCCAGTGTTTAATTGAAAGCTGTCATTAGCTATCACTTTATGGGCAGATAAATAGGCGCATCGTTCTGAATGTCTAGGTGAAAGCTGTATATGTCTACCATTGATAAATAGGGTGGCACATAATTCAGTTTAATACTATAACAGCCAGTAAATGCATTGGAATTAAGGGCCCTTAGCATATAGAGGGTGAGGTTGGTGTTTGCCTATCAAAAATCCTAGTGAGGTATGGGAAAAAGGCCTTTATATTTTAAGGGCCAGGAAACATTCTAGCAGTGAATTGACTGAGTGACCCAAGGACATTGGTTCACTTGTAGGATAACTTGAATTTGAAACTGCTAGATACCAGCAGTGGTGCATACCTACTTTATCTGGCTTTATCTGACTTCGATTTTAATGCATTATCGGTAACTAGCACACTGATTTTTTAAAAATGTGCCACCTTTCTGTTAGATACCAGGCACCAAGACTACCTGACAAAAAAACCCCTAACTTTACTGCATTTATAAAATAATAGTAAAACAGTAGCAATACCCATAGCCTTGTAATGTTTCATACAGTGTGTATCTCTAAATACATTAGAGATGCATTAAAAAGTTTGTACATAATTAACCATATGCCTCTCTCGCTCAGGGTTTGTTACTGCATTTAGCTCTTCTGTCCAAGTGCAGAATTTGGCATGGGGTGTGGATTCCCATGTTGTGAGAATCTCTCCTTTCATGTAAATAAATGGGGGGGGGGAATGGACACAGGTCTTTACTGGGTGGAATCTCAAAATATAAAATGGGATGGGTGGGTGGATGAGAGGGGAATTAGATTCAGGGCTGGGAAGGTTAAGCACTCCTTAGTTCCTTTGCCCCTTTCCATTACTAGCAATGGTAAGCCAACCAAGTAAACATGGCCATACAAATCCTCACAATTTTCATAACACAAAATTCATATGGGGAGAGGTGGTCCTTGAGGTATTGCAGTTCTGAGCTGTTTAATGTTTATAAGTCAAAACCAGCACTTTGAATTGAGCCCGGAAACTAATTGGCAGCCAGCAGTCTGGTCAGGATTGACATTATATGTTCAAACTCTGTTGCCCTGGTGAGTAACCTAGCCACTGAATTCTGCACCAGCTGAAGTTTCTGAACTGTCTTCAGAGGTAGCCCCACATACAACACATTAGAGTAATCTAACCTAGAACGGAGCTAAAGAGAAAATCAAAGTTTCCAAAAGTAAGTAGGATTGACTGAATACACACAGGAGATAAGCTACCATATATTGAGTAAGGAGATGGTCTTTTTCATTTTGACTTCAAATAAAATGATTCAGGTTTTCTTATATAATGTTTTGGCAACTGTTAAATGACTGAAAGAGATTCTCTGCAACTCTACCATGGCACAGCTTGACTAAGTCATTTCTGAGTTTTGATGTTGCTAATTACTTTATGTATTTATGAGACTTGTTTTCATGTTTTTGTTTATGCATTTTTTGTATTGCCTTTTCTGATACATACTGCCTTATACTGATACAAACTGCCCGATGACCACTTTTGGTGAAGGGCAATATAAAAATGTCGAAATAAAATATTTACACGGGATGGATAATATGAAGATGAATGGGGGAACTTGTATAGCACTCCCTTAGATGGAGGAGATATGCTGCTAAGTTTCTGAAGTGAAAGGACATAGTAAATACTTAGCTTCTGAAGTATATAAAAATAATTCTCAACTTTGCATTTTTTTAAAGGCTTTATATGAAAATATGCTTGTCGAGCTTCCATTCGCCAGTTTTTTCCTTTCAAAGTTGTTGGGAACAAGTGCAGATGTGGACATTCATCACTTGGCTTCACTAGATCCCGAAATGTACAAAAACCTACTTTTTCTCAAGAGCTATGAAGGGGATGTGGAAGAACTTGGGCTGAATTTTACTGTGGTGAATAATGAATTGGGGGAAGCACAGGTAAGGGACGTAGGCTTTTCCGTTCCACTTCACTTAATTTCTCAGCAATGTTTCTATTCAGATGTCATAATGTTCATCAATGACTTTGTAAATTGGAGTAAAAGCATACAGGCACTCTTTGTATTGATACTCATCAAACTAGCTCTTATGGCAAGTCACATATACCTTTAGATACAAGCTTTGGTTGTTATGGGGGAAATCATTACATAATTTTTATATTTAAATTAAAAATGCTTTGCATCAACCTCAAGTTCTTCAGTTTAATCAGAAGCACTTATACATTGGGATATGTAGAGAATACTGCTTTACAAGTGTCACAAAGTGTTTGCCTGTTTGACTTGCCTGTTGAATTGTTTTCATAAATAGTTGTAGTTGATGACTCTAAAATGTTGGTGTAGAATACTGAATTTGTAGACATTCAGGATGCTATGAAGGACAATTCTACATGGTAGGTAATGACTCGAATAGGAAACCCTAATAGTGGGTTTTCATGAATATATGAGCTTGAGTACAAAAGAACTGGACAATTAGTTCCAGAGGAACTTTGCGTTGTGCTTTTCGAACAGGAACCCCTGCTATGCGGCAAATGCTCACTGAAACAGGAGAATTTGAAAAGCAGTGTGTGATGCAGTAAGGGGGTCCTGCTTATGCCCTTTGGTGCACCTAAAGTATCTCGTTGGATCTCTGCCATTGTAATTACTTCTGCTGGGTGCTTCTGAGAATATCCTTGTGAAAGAATTTAAGAAGAACAATTTCATATCTTAATTGACTGTCTCTATAAGGAAGAAGTTCAGCTACCAATAAAGGAAAGCTATTATTACTTGGAGAAAATCCACTCTCCAACACAATCCTAATCATACTATTCATATCAAAGGGGCTTTTATGTAAATCCAGTTAAAAGTAGGGTCTTAAATACAGGTGACCCATCTGTCCCCCTAAAAGTCTGCTGGATATTGTGTACAGAAGGTAAGAGACCACTGTTAAAACAAAGTCAGCAAGAGCATCAGCAAAGCTATCTGAACTTTTGTAGAGTGTAGCCATTGTACTGTTACTTGCAGAAGATACTTGTTGCAATTGGCCGCGCCCATCATCATCATCATCATCACCCCCTTCTCATTGTGTCCATTTTACTAGTTGAAAAGATTATGTACCAGAGTCTCGGATTAAACCACAATATCCTAAATTTGGGTGTAATGATAAGTATTGAGGTAGAAAAGGAGGTGGATTTCATTAAGAACCTAGCTTTAATTTCTGATGATTGCTTAATTGCTTAATAATGCCTAATAAATGCATCCCAAATCTATCACCATCAACCACATTGTTCATGATGGGACTCTTCAGGCCTTGGACTCTGGCATAGGAACTTGTGTTACATAGTCAGACCACTGGTCTATCTAGCTGTTGGTTATATATGCTGGCAGCACCTCACCAGAGTTTCAGATGTTCTCCCTCTTAATTTACGTCCCTTCCGTCCTTTCAAAAAACTTAACTGTTTCAAGGAAAACAAATTGGAAAGTGTGATGATGTCGTTGACTGCACAGAAGCGTTGACAGTGTTCAATCTGTGTTGATTAAAACTTGGCAATGAGAATTGAATTGTATATTGGAGGGCACTAGAATTGCAGTAATTCCAAATAAATGTGTGTTGCTATGCGGCTATATTGTGTGACTATCAGTAAAGGTAAAGGTACCCCTGACTGTAAGGTCCAGTCGCGGATGACTTTGGGTTTGCAGCGCTCATCTCGCTCTATAGGCCGAGGGAGCCAGTGTTTGTCCGCAGACAGCTTCCGGATCATGTGGCCAGCATGACTAAGCCGCTTCTGGCAAACCAGAGCAGCACACAGAAACGCCGTTTACCTTTCCGCCAGAGGGATGTGCTTTCGAACTGCTAGGTTGGCAGGAGCAGGGACCCAACAATGGGTCGCGGATATTCGAACTGCCGACCTTCTGATCGGCAAGCCCAAGAGGCTCAGTGGTTTAGACCACAGCGGCACCTGCGTTGTGCTCAGTAGTCTGACACAAAAGGCATTCAAGCATCCTTCTAGACTAGATATGTTTGATAATGGAGAAAAGGGCTGCATTAATTCGTCAATCTAGACCTGAGTGTCAGCAGGGGCGGCCTGCCCTGTTTTACTGCCTGAGGCAGAGCAGGAAGGGGCCATGCCCCAGATAGAGCCTGACTTACCAGTGCATGGCTTCTGGCGAGATCTTGTGAGAGAGGTCAGTAATATCTTGCTGGAACCTGGAAACCGCAACCTGGGATACTGCCATCTAAGTGTAGACTGGCCCCAAGTGTCACAAGGGGGTTGAGCTGTCACCTTGCACCTTCGAATATACCAGGCAAGATCTAGCATGGCTTGGGGATACCCCACCTGGACCTGGTGCTATCACTGAGACTTTGCTGTATCTGAGATCTTAGGGCCTATAAAGCACTAGCCTGATTGGGTGACATCCTCGGCCCCACCTTGCATATATGCGTAACGGACCCAGAATGTGCCATCAACAGATACCCACAATGCTTTTTTTTGGGTGGGGGATGATGCATTTTGAATTCAGGAATCTTCTCCAGAATTTTGGCAGAGTAGAACTGATTCATTCCTGGCTCTGCCAAAACTTCACTGACTGGAACTCCTTGCATTTGCTCATCCCTAATTATATATTAAAATATTTGTGGTCAGAATGTTAAGTGTATTCTTGAAATAGTTTGCTTCTACGCTGCAGCTGAATCTCCCTGATAAAGTCTCTTTAGGGGAATGTTGATTTATTTACTTATTCATGGAAGAAGTTCTTTTGGGTTTGGGTGTGGTCAAAATGAAAGGAAAAGCGTTTTAAAAGGCATATTGCCTGTTTAAAGACCTGTGAACTATGGCCTGCATAATTTTAAATAGACTTTATAGTTATGCCATCTAGTGGCAGAAGGTGCAACAGAACTACTGCCTAAATTTAGTTAGTAAGGAAGGACTGGGTTTTTAATTTCTGCTTATATCACGCTGTAAATGCCCACACACGTTGATGGTTCTACATACAAATAATGCATAAATTAGTGATAAACAGTAATATTGGGCGATATGTAGGCTAATATGCCACCAGATTGTCATCAAGGATATTAGGATTTAGGAGGAAAAACAGTTCATAAGACTGACATTTATTTCATAGAATATTTTTATGTTTTGCAGGTGGTTGAACTGAAGCCTGGTGGAAAGGATATTCCTGTCACTAGCGCCAATCGAATTGCATACATCCATCTTGTGGCAGACTACAGGTTAAACAAACAGATCAGGCAGCATTGCCTTGCATTTAGACAGGGTCTTGCCAATGTTGTTAATCTTGAGTGGCTTAGAATGTTTGATCAGCAAGAAATTCAGGTACTGTTGCATAGCTCTGTGGACAAAATAATTTAGTAATATAAACCTTTGAAAATCCTGCCTGAAACTAAACTATGTACATATCTTTCCCTAACTGTTCTAGGTTTTGATATCTGGTGCACAGGTTCCTATTAGTCTAGACGACCTTAAAACTTTCACAAACTATTCAGGCAAGTATATTGTAATTCAGATGATAAATAAGACAAAATCAAAGGCATGAGCCAGGAAGGTTGAGCCACGTTTTTCAATTGAAGAATTAACTGTGTTTAACTTCTCCCCATTTCATGGGATTCAGATTGGTTCTAAATTTTAGTTGGATCATTTCCCACGTCACAATTCTTAAGAGCAATACTTAAAATAACAGCAACCAGTTATAACAAAGGTCTTAATTGGCCCATTTTTATATTAGAGAGCTCTTGGATGATGCTAAGTGCCACAAAGAAGACTGAGAACACCAAATATATAATAATGTCATACAAATGTACAATAATTCATGATGATCAGAATGCCTAAGAATGTCCACTAGAATGAGTTTTTAAAGCTACATTAACACTTTCTTGGATTTTAGTGTTTCGAAACCTGTTGCAGTCATTGGTGGGAGACATTGTCACACTATGTCTGCTGCTTCTCTCCTGCTAATCTGGGTCCAACCCCTCAAATTTAAATATGCATATGTTTAATGAAAAAATAGTGAAGGCAGATAACCTTCCAGCTGGAAACTCTATAACTGAAAGTCCTGATTGCTGTATTTGGTATTGTACCCTTTCCCCATGAAGAAGTGTATCTGAAGAAGTGTGCATGCACACGAAAGCTCATACCAGGAACAAACTCAGTTGGTCTCTAAGGTGCTACTAGAAAGAATTTTCGATTTTGTTTTGACTATGGCAGACCAACACGGCTACCCACCTGTAACCTTTCCCCATGGTCTTCTTTCCCCATACTGGTCTGGCTCAGACTTGCTTAGTCTTGGAGATGGAACTATCCAAGGTGCCTTCTCACTCATGCCTTTGTTTTTCACCATTTCTGCTTAATGTGCAAATGTTGCATTGATTGAGCTCAGTTTTGGAATGCTGGGCTGCTTCCAAAATGTGTTGAATCTTATAGATGTTGCACATTTATTGAATCCCTGAGGCTAATATGGAATGGGACATGCCATTCTGTTGCTCTCAGTACCGATGTATCAGGTGGTTCAGAATATGTTGGTTCATTTGCTGGCACATGTGGGCTGTATAATCTGCACATCTGATTTTCTGCAGTGAGTACTGTAAGACGTGTGAACAAAAGAAACCAGTAGTGAGGTAACTTGCAGCATGGCTGGCATTAGATGAGATCTGATTGACACTTTTCAATCATTCAGATTTATCAATGTATCCAGAATGCACTGTAGCTGTCTCCTAACAGTATATCGTTATAGCACTGTTCAACATTGATACAGTTTGTTTTTCTTTGGGAAAATTGTAGGTGGTTATTCTGCAGATCATCCAGTAATCAAAATCTTTTGGAGAGTTGTAGAAAGTTTCACCGATGACGAAAAACGTAAATTGCTCAAGTTTGTGACAAGCTGTTCACGGCCTCCACTCTTGGGATTTAAGGTATCTGTGTTCCTGAAATTGGCTTAACAGAAGCATAATCTGATTTATTGCAGCCATTCCCATGCTTCAGCAAATTAAGAAATAATTGCTCAACAATTTAAGAAAAAAGCAGCACAAAAAATAGGAGTACTCAACATTTGCACATGACGTTAAGTGCTCATCAGGTGCCTCTGCCTAATTCGGGGGGTTCCTCCATGCCGCTGAACCATTGTGAAGTATTTTCAGGAGACTAGAGTTAGAGGACATTGAGGGATTTTGTGTTATTCATTGAGTAACTATTTCTACTACCTTGACATGAGAAATAAGGTTTCACAGATCTCTGGCTTATCACATATTCTGTGCCGCCCATCTCTATTTTTGCATTTTCTGTTGTGCCTGGAATTATTTGTTAGCTTATTGATATTGTGAGCTGCTTTGAGTATTGCTTACCATTGGGAATCAGCATACATATAGATGATGACGATGTACAGCTTTATATTTCTTATATGCTCGTTACAGGGACTGTGCCTACCCAGTAGTGCATATTATTTGACATGAGGAGCAGGAAAGATGCTTCCTCCAATTATGGGCAAAGATTCCCAGCAGCTGTTACCGCTGTCTGACAATTGTGTAGGTTGATGAATAACTCCTGTCAAATGCCAAGAGCTGTTATTGTTTGCCCACCAAGCTCAGGGAGATGTACTGTTACCATGCTGCGCCCAAGCAGCATAGGAGCCCTGAGATAAGTAGCATAATTCAGTGTGACTATTACAAATGCTGCTGCAGTGCTTTTTTGAAGATGAAGAGCACCATGTACTGTAAGTAGTAATTAGTATTTGCAATGAAATAAGTGGATTCATTTAATGAAAAATATATATATATGGAGGGCAGCAATTAGTACAAAATGTCTTCGGTAATTAATTGTACATAGCTGCATTAAAGTAGAAGATAATTAAATGTTACTGTTAAGAACATAACTTTCTAATAGCCTGGCTTTGAAATCTTGTCCATACTACATTGCGGAACCTTCACCTTTGCTAAAGTTAGTTCAGACTCATTTAAAAGAATGCAGTGTGTCTTGAAGTACTTTACTTATAAATAGCACAGTCACGACTTGCACTACTTAAAAAAGAAGGAAAAAAATGGAAGCCTTTACTGCCAGCAGCTTCAGCTCACAATAACATATGCTAAGCTAATTAAAGTTTAATAAGTTTAATAAATGAGATTGTTACAGACAAAAAAAAAATCATTAAAGTGCAGTTGGAAACTGTTAAGTTCCAATCAGGTCACACGATAAATTGATGATGCTTCTCACTTCTCTACTATTGCAGATTCCCGTTCCACAGTATTTAATTATTCAACAAATGGTGCCCTTGGCTTGACATTTCAATATAGAACTTCATTTTTAACATTTTTAAAGCTTAAAGTAGGAAAATTCAATTAGCATTTTGAAAGGAACACTAAAAATACAGCATTTTATCTATGACATACATTTTAAGGCCTCCATTTAAACAATAATTTAACTTAAAATCTCATTAACCTTCTGGCATGGGTGTTAGGAATTTTTTTTCCCAGTTTCTAAAACCAGACAATCTATTTTCACTCACCAAAGCATTTGATTAAATTAATAAACTCTTGTAAAGAAAAAGAGAGCTTTGGATATAATGTGGAAATGTCTTAGGCACCCCCAGGGTGGGGGTGGGGTGGGAGGGGAGAGCTTGTTTTCTAAGAATTGAGGAAAACCTATTTTCTTTTCCTTTTTGGGGGGGAGGGGTAAAACCATTTTACACCTTGGGAATGTTCTTACTTTGTTAGAGGCAGAGTTGTTAAGTAGCTAGATCAGAGCTTTCCAAACTGTGTGTTGCTACATGTTAGCGTGTTGGCTGCAGTGTGTAGGTGTGTCTTGCAAATGTTCCCTGCACTTCTCTTGGTGCTGGAAAGGGTTGGTTTCACCTCTGGTTTGCTAGTGAAACTGAATTACTGTGTCACGAACTGATGCATGTCTAAAAAGTGTGTCGCCAACATGAAAAGTTTGAAAAGCTCTGAGCTAGACGAAACGGGAATAGGCAGCATGTCTGTGACCAAAATGTTCCTTCAAAGCACTTTGATACGGTTTGACATATTTGGGAGTACCAGATAATAATCTCTCTGTGTGTTTGTTTGTTTGTTTGTTTTTGTGTGTGTGTGTGTGTGTGTGTGAGAGAGAGAGAGAGAGAGAGAGAGAGAGAGAGAGAATATATTTGATTCCTCAAATGTTAGAAAATGATTACTTTCTGCTGAGAGCTGACCTCTGCACTCCACACAACAATCTCCCCACCCCACCCCCCATGCTCACAATGGTGTAACGCTACATACGTTTTCTCCAAGTGTTGTATTGCTGTAAGAAACTAATGGTTTGAGGATTATTTAAATGTATGTGTGGATAAACACCAAGTGCACATTACAGATTGCTCAGCTTCATAAGACATCTTGATTCCTGATAAACACATGCAAATTAGCTTTTCAGTGAATCACAGTTAGGCTTTTAACGATAGAATATGTGTTTTGTGGAACAACAGTCATGTGTTTGTTTTTAATCTGTGGGTGAATAATCACATTGCTGTGTTAATCTTACACAAGAATCTCTATGCCAATCCAGTTTTACTTTTAACAGGTGACTTCCATGCTGTATCAGAAGCTGCTTTTGAAACTCCTCTCGGTTTCAAAACCAGCATTTGCTGCTTTTAAAGAAATTCTACTTCAACCTTTCCGTGGATCATGGCCAGAATCTCAAGCTGGCAACTATCATTTTACAACACTGTTGAATAGTAAAATTATAAAAATGACAAAATACCTTGTAGTTGTCCATTTCACATAAAATTCCACAATAGGAGGTTATTGTGACTTCAGAAGCTAATAGCGTATCTCTTAATACAGTTTTAACATACGTTTTGGGGCTTCTTTGAAGCCATGATGAAAATTTTATTTGGATTGTTTTTTCTCCTCGTTTGGATGTTTGCTCTAATCCTTGTTTCATCGTTACATCTTCTCTCCTGCCCCAGGAATTGTATCCTGCTTTTTGCATACACAATGGAGGCTCTGACTTAGAGCGACTACCCACTGCCAGTACCTGCATGAATTTATTGAAGCTTCCAGAGTTTTACGATGAGAACCTTATGCGAAGTAAGCTCCTTTATGCCATTGAATGCGCTGCTGGATTTGAGCTGAGCTGAGCTACTATAATGCTCTGTTGAGGAACTAATCAGTGCCTACTCCATACGCACCACCCACACCAAGCAGATTAAGAGAATCCTACCTAGGTTTCTGCAACTCATCTTTCCTGTCAAATACTCTCAAGTAGGTTTCAGTTTCAGTGCCAGATGTTATTTCTCTGTCATTCATTAAGCATTTAACTGTATCAACGGTATCTTACTCTGATTTCAAAATAATGAAGCTGTGTGCAGTTTGGTAGGCTTTCCAAGAAAGAGCATATTTGGGGGCACAGTAACATCATTTTGAAAATAACCAAAGATGAAGCTTTGGCTTTGCGCTGTTCAAATACAGAATAATTCCATAAGCTGGCAATAAAGCAACATACAAAGCAGCCCACGAGGAATAAACAGGGTGATGACTTTGGAGAGTGAAGCAGGCATTTTGCAAGTGGCTTGGAACTGAGAGGCTAAAAGCAGTTCCACTTTTTTTTTCTTCAAGCGGCAGAAATTGTTTACAACCCTTTCTGCAACTGCAGTTTGTTGCAAGTGGGGGGGGGGGGGGAACTGCATTTTTATTACTGTGGTAGGCATTGAAAGAAAGCATTTATTTCACTTGTGTGCGTGCGTGTGTTTTTTCAATACCTTCAGTTATCTGAATGGGCATGCCTGTTCTCCAGTCACTACCTTAACCTGTGTCTTGATTAACTGGACATTTTCTTTCCTTCTTCTGTTCCATTTTCTCCTGTGTGCCTGTAGAATTTTTAATGCGACAGACTTCTTTGGCATATATAATACAATAGCTGTGACTTTGGAAAAGAAATACTTGTAACAACTATTAAAATATATTTGAACCGGAAGCTCCAGGCTTTTAATCTTTTATATCTGAAAGCCTGTGGGTGGGTGTTCACATACCCTCTTTAGCTTTCTCTGTCAGGAATAACTGTGGTTGGTGTAGAAACTGGGCTTTCCTTCGTTATTTGCCATGATTAAACAACCACGAATCCATTTACTCAGTTAGCAGTTAGCTGCTTGGACACGGGGAAGGGAGTGCATCACTGGACTATGTTTGACTGACAAGGCAAACATTTGTTTCATGTGGTTCAGAAATGGTTATGGCACTGGGTCAACATTTGTCTTCACGTGCAATTCTCACTAAATTATTTTTTTGATAATATAATTAGAACCTAAATCATTAACGGGCAGAATCAAGTGTGTCCTTTATTGTCAGTTGGAAAAGGCCTGAGAACTTTTACATTGGGGTGCCCTTCCACTTCCGGCCTCCTAGACCGAAAGCTATTTTACTGCTGGGGAAGCTTCTGAATTTCATATTTAATTAGCAGTAAACAGCAATATATTTTAAATGTGCAGAAGAGCTCTTGAGTGATTTTAAGATGTTTACTAGTGTTAGTACAAAAAAATGTATAATTTCATGATTTGGATAAGAAATGAAGTGTTAAAAATACTATTTGTAGTCACAATGTACAGAAATAAAACAATTGTTTTCTTTTTGGTTTTGTTCTAAGCTGCTTTATTTATGGTAACATTTACAATGCCCTGCCTATTCTGTTCCTGATAGTTGGCTGCCTGTGTTCTTTTTATTTTTATTTTTATATAGATTATGGAACTTAACACAGAAGGACTATAGAAACCTTTAACAGGACTGCTGCCTTCTCTAAAAAGCAAAGCCTGGACATTTCCTTTACAAAAAACACAAACCATTATTTATTCTATAATCCAAAGTATTAAATATTTTGAAATTATTTTTTCAATTGACTTAATTTGTTGGATTAAAAGCTGTCATGTTTGTAAATTGTAAAATGTAAATTAAACTCTTTTTGTATTGAGTCATAGTACTTCCAGGGTTTTGTTAGTTTTAGGCCACATGATTTTAACCTCTGGTAAGTTACAATTTACTCTTGTTGTGCAAACATAAGGCACAGTTTCTAAAATGTTATCAAGGAAGCCAAAACAAGAATGAGGCTGACACTGGCCAAAATCAAATGAGCTATTCCCCGCCCCTTTCTCTTCCATGCCACATTGCAACCATTTTTAAACAAAATGTTTTTGGAGGCGGTCTGCCGTGTGCTATAAAGTGCTGCTCTTCGTGCTTTTGGATTGGGAGGGCTAGGAAGTATATTAGCACATATTTGACATTGTCCAGTATGTTCCTGTGGGCAGGACCTACAGCATAGGTGGTGTAAAATTCCAAGGGCTAAAATCTTAATGACAATTAGCACAATGAAAAAAAGCAGGGAGCATCAGAGCCTGAAAGGAATACAGTCAGTTCTTTCCAGCCTTGGAAAATAAAATAAAAACATATTGCAACATCATGCTGCCTGGGAGCTTGCAGTCATATTTATTATGCAACGGACTAGCAAGATACCAACCAGTTGTCAGAATCTGTACAGAAATGCCCATGTTGAATTGGTAGGTGAATGCAGCCCCACTTGTCATAAAGCCACTGTATCTTTCCTAGGGCCTCAGTTCCATCTCTGTATCCCTTGCAGTCCTTACCTTAATCCACTGGCCATGTTACTGAGATGTCCACTGAGCCACAGAAGTGTGTATGTAAATATGACCCTAGAAATGGATGAGCCCTGGAATAAGGGGCAGAGTTTTGTTTTGTTCAAAGAGAAACTTTGGAGGGTGGCATCCACGTCTCCACAAGCCTTGCATTCACTCAGGGTGTGTTCGCACTGGCGGTGGGTAGGGAGAGGTCACTCAATTACAGTTGTACCTTGGTTGATGAACGCCTTGGCAGTCGACCGTTTTGGCTCCTGAACGCCACAAACCCAGAAGTGAGTGTTCCGGTTTGTGAACGTTCTTTTGGAGGTAGAATGTTCGGTGGGGGTTCCGATTGGCTGCAGGAAGCTCCACCTTGGAAGTCAAATGTTTTGGAAGTCGAATGGACTTCCAGAATGGAAGGCTATGGTGGTTCAGAGGGGCCTGTTACCTGACTCACTGGGCCAATTCTACACATACAGACAGACCAATCCTTGAGTTATGTGTATTTAGAGTAATGGTTATACACACCTTTTTGCACCCCCCTTGGAGAAGTTTGAGGCCTTGCCACAGTTGTTTCTTTGAATCATTTGCATGAGTGTCAGAAAAAGCAAACTCCTTCAAGCCAGAAGATGTCTCCAGAGTGACAGGTAAGTTGTCCATGGCCAACTCCAGCAACTGAGTCTCTTCCCAAGTCCCAAGTGTTTCTTTTTACACAAGAAGCTGCTTTATACCAAGTCAGATCACTGGTCCGTCTAGCTCAGTACTGTCTACACTAACTGGCAGCAGCTCTCCAAGCTTTCACATAGGACATTCCCAGCCCTAACTGGAGGTGCCAGGGAGACCTTCTGTATGCAAAGCAGCTGTACCACTGACCTATGGTCCTTCCTATTTTTCTTATTGTCATCTCACCTTTTGCATTAAAGATGGCTTACACAAATATAAAAGCCATGCACCCTGTTCTTTGACTAAATTGTTTCGGAAGGCGTTTTTTTATTGCTGTAACTCACCCTGGGACCTGCTGGTGAAGGGTGGATACAAAAGCAACAAATTAATATGGCTTGTAGCAAATTAAAGCCAAGTCCAAGAACAAACGTTTCTCCCTCTCCCACGCACCTTCTGCCCACTCTCTTAAGCTTTAAGGTTGGCATTTGCTAAGTAAAAAGCTGATGGGCATCATATTCAACAACACAACCCATGCTATCAAATGGTCATCTATTTGGTCCTGTGAGGGAATATCAGATTATCTGGGACTATTAACCACCTCTCTACCCAATCAGTTGGCCACAGGGCCTGTGCCAGCCCCCTGCTGAAGCCCCACATGCGTCTTTGGCTTCCAGCCAGATCTTGCAAGAGATCCATGAGATCCCACTGCAACCCAGAAGCTGCATCGGTAGCCACTTCTGTGCCAATTCCACCACCCGAGGAAGCTGCCTCAGTCCACCACACAGATGGGATGACTGGTCAGCCAGAAGCCTATTGATAGAGAGTGACAGCTGCTTAAAAATGATTACCAGAAATATTGGGGCAGCAGGGAGGAAAGGTGTCCACTGGCATCACCCTAAATCAGGCACCCCCAAACTCCACCCTCCAGATGTTTTGGGACTAAAATTCCCATCATCCTTGATCACTGGTCCTGTTAGCTAGGGATGATGGGAGTTGTAGTCCCAAAACATCTGGAGGGCCAAGTTTGGGGGTGAATGCCCTAAATGCTACCTGGGCTTTGCCCAGACCAAGGTTTCTTAAAAGCTTTGGTCCCCAGGTGTTGTTGGACTACAACTCCCATCATCCCACCCTAGCTATCCGGACCAGTAGTCGGGGATGATGAGAGTTGTAGTACAACAACATCAGGGGGTTCCAAGGTTGAGAAAGGCTAGAGACGTTGCTCCCGCTTCCCACCGCTGTCCTCTTAACAGCGCAACGCCTCCTCATAGCCGCCAGGGGGCGCCCACCCGCGCCCGAAATACCCCTACCTCCCACCTGCGGCAGTGGAACAGGGGGCGGGGTTGAGACGCCAAAAAGCAGGAGTTATTCTAGAAACTTCCGGAAAGTACTAAACCCCGGCGGAAGTGAGAGCAGAGACTTCCTTCTCTCGCGTTCTCTTCCCTTTCTCTCCAGGTTTACGGTCACAGAGAAAAGAAATAACAGAGACGACCGAATCTCAAAGATCGGGAATTTCCTGGTCCACGTTACGGTAAGTCAAGAGCTGCGTTAATAGAAGTGAATGAGGAAATTCCAAGATTCGACCATAACCGTGACTGAGCGACAACGTATTCACCCGGAAAGACGGCAGCAAAGAGAATTATTTACTATTATTATTATTATTGTTGTTGTTGTTGTTGTTATTATAGCCCAGTTTTTATTTTGGTGTGCACAATTTAATTTTTTTTATAAGGTTGAGCAGAGTGGCTTAGGACAACCGTCCAGCGATATTTCGAAAATTTTGCAGGCAGGTATAACTATCATCATTGTTATTTATTATCATCATTTATTCCATATGTATGATTTAGTTGAGATTCCTGGATTGCAAGGGGTTGAACTAGATGACCCTCAGGGTCCCAATCTACAATTCCATGATTCTATGATTATTTTGGTATAAATAAATTATTATTATTATTATATTATTACCTACCTTTCGCCTTAAAGGCCCCAGGGCGGGTACACACACACACACACATCTCCCTCTGTGAAAATAATGAAGTGTGATAAGCCAGGGGGGGGGGGGAATTGAAACATTTATACGAAATATTCACATGAAATTAAACGAGAAATTAGAACACTGGTAAATTCCTGGTTGCCTTTGTTTGGGGGGGAGTGCGCTGCTTCCCAATCAGACATTATATCAAAATTATTATGACTTAGGATGAATGAATGGGGAGGAGGAAATCGAGAACCTTGCGAAACCTTGGAAGTTCACCTCTTCCATTTCCTACATCTACGGAGGCGCGCTGGTCTGGGGAGGGAGGAAGGGGGAAAAAACCCCAAACCACCAACGGCTCTTCCGACGCTTTCAGCGTGTGACGCACTTCCTGTTTGCGGCCCTGAGAGGAGGAGAGACATCGTCTCCACCGTCACGGCTGCCGCTGCTTTATCAGAGAGCGGGAAGGGACGCGGGGAGGGAGAGACGGGAGCTGAGCGCTGCAGTCGCCGGCCTTGAAGGAGAAGAAGAGCTCGCAGGTGAGGGAGCGCTGAGGGCACGGAAAGCCGTTGCGGGGACCCGTGAGGGAAGGAAGGTGGCGGGGGGGGGAAGGAAGGGGGTTGTTCTGAGGGGCGGGGGGGGGTTGGTATCGCAACTGCGGGGTTAGCGCCAGGGGCGCGCGGACTCCCTCCCCCTCCTCTCATACCCTCCTACGCCTCGCGCTCTCTCGTGATTGGTTGAGGCCCGCTGCAGGGGGTGTGGGGAGGGAGAAGGATGGTTATTTCTCGGCTCGTGCTGGGCTTCGCCTTTGCTTCCGATTCTTTCCCCCCCTCCCCAACGAACATTTCCCCCCCCCCCCCAACACACACTGTAGATTCTCTGGGCATTTGTGCCTCCTTCGCCCTCAAAGGTCGCAGTGGCCTAGGCGCCTCTTTCTTATTCCTTTGTCTGTCTGCTCTCCTCTTCTCCAGCCCCACCCCCACCGATCTGTTTCCTCCCCCCCCCCCCGTCCTAGGGCTGCCACCCCAGGGAAGCTGCCGTGGACTCCATTGTGGGTGGTGGAAGTGGGTGGCCCCCCGTAGCGCCTTCCGTGAAACGAATCAAAACAAAGCACAAAAGGGAGGGCATCGTGGAGTGTGGGTGCCCCATAGGAACGCGTGGCGTGTCTTGTCTGGGTTTCAGCGCAGAGGGGAGCGATTTCAGTCGTTCGAGGGCTTCAAGCTTAGCTGAGGCCCAACTTTTAAAAACGTTTATTTTTTTCCGTCCAAAATAACCGCTTAAAAATTCAAAGTAGATCATATTTGTTGTGCATGCAAAGAGGGGGCTATAAGCTTTTCATTGGCTACATGCAACCTATTTTATCTGCGGTCCACGAAATCGTATCCAACGATAAGTGAAGGCACCGTAACGCTTTTAAATATTTTTTTGTTTTGTTTTCATTTTTGCTGTAGTGAGCTAACATGGCTTGTTCTCTGGAATGGTATTGCTGTGAGCGATTTGTTTTCTGTGGCAATTGCCTGTTTTGTTTCTTTTTAAAATTCTTCTTGGTTTTACACAATGCTTTGCAATTACAAGAAGCCTTCCTGCTTTTTTGTAGATTTTTTTTAACGGCTGTGTGCAAATGTTATTACTATATAAAAAATATTAAATTGAATCCTTTGTTTCTTCCGAAATTGCTCAGTGAACAAAGTGAGCTGAGGTCAGAAACTGCCATTTGAAAACTATTAGGAGGAATAGGCTAATGGTGCTTTGCATGTTTACTTGGATGCGACTCCTGTTGAATATATTTGGGATTGCAGTCTAGAAGATTTAGAAAGAATAGTCTTTAACTGGCAGCTGTTAAATTGCTTTCGGGTGAGGGAAACTTGTGAAAGTTGGAATGTTAAGATTTAAAAGTTAAGTAGATGAATACTTTGTATATCTGTTAAAGCATAACTAATAATACTTGCTTGACAAATTTTAGATAAAGGTATCATTTCAAAAATAAAATAAAAAGAGTAGCAGGGTAACTTTTAAAGGAGAGTAAATCTCAAGCAAACAATCCCTTGGTTGGTTACTTGATTCAAATGAAACTTTGGAGGTTGTGTAGAGATGATATATACAAATATATGGCTACCTTGGATTTTGTAAAACTAGTGCTGGGTCCAGTATTTCATATTTGGCCCAGCTTTTTGTCAGGAGTGGGTTAACAAAATACCCAAAGCTCACATAATAAATTGTTGATTTTGTTCAGCCTTGTGTAAGCTGCCCTAAGTAAGCCTTATTTGAAGAGTAAAGTAAAGGGACCCCTGACCATCAGGTCCAGTCGTGTCCGACTCTGGGGTTGCGGCGCTCATCTCGCTCTATAGGCCGAGGGAGCCGGCGTTTGTCCGCAGACAGCTTCCGGGTCATGTGGCCAGCATGACAAAGCCGCTTCTGGCGAACCAGAGCAGCGCACGGAAACGCCGTTTACCTTCCCGCTGGAGCGGTCCCTATTTATCTACTTGCACTTTAATGTGCTTTCGAACTGCTAGGTGGGCAGGAGCTGGGACCGAGCAACGGGAGCTCACCCCATGGCAGGGATTCGAACCGCCGACCTTCTGATCAGCAAGTCCTAGACTCTGTGGTTTAACCCACAGCGCCACCTGGGTCCCTATTTGAAGAGTAGGAGATAATAAATTACTAAAATATGTGCTACTTGCTTCAAGTGGGTGACTTAACAGCAAGACTAGACTGGAGACCATTTATGTGGTGCCTCTGTTGATCTTTTGGGCATCTGGGATTTTCCCTGTTTATAAATTTCCAGACTCATAATGAAGGAGATAAAGTAGCTAGAGAAAGGATAGTAAAGTGATGATACATTCTAACTCCATTTTATTACTCATTAAATACCTTTTGTTGCTCAGTTATGCTGTGAACCACCCTGAGATCTACAGGTGAAGGGGCAGTATGCAAATTTAATTAATGTTAACAACACATTAGATTTTAAAATGGAAATTCATTTTTTCCTTCACTGTGTAATTACTCATTTAGTCTTAAAGGTCTAAATAGGAAGCTATATTTGTCCCAGAGTTCATTTGTATTACACAGGTATATCATCTTAAAGCTAAATTTTAGAATTTAAAAATGATGGTTAAATGTATATACCATGGTTGAATTTCTATTGGCAGATTATGATGGCTGTACTTTAGTAATTGTTTTAGGATTAACTAAAAGCCAAATGCTACATTAGTTTACATTATTTTCTGTATTTCTATTTTTTTTCTTTACTAAGCTAAAGCTTGCTTTAGCCAAAGACTTTTGCTCACCTTTTAGTCTATATTTCTGAATAATTTGGTCCTAAGAAACAGTTTTGTGCAAAATCAGGCTATTGGTCCATAACCATCTGTTTCCATATCACTGTTCTTACAGTGGTTGTCCTATTCCTTTTCAAATATTGCTTCTTTGGTCCTTTTTAAATGGAAAGTACTGAACCATTTAATTGCAAAGCATATGGTTAAGCAGACATCACTATACCTGCTAGCCAAACCAGACTGAACAAGAAGAGAGAAGTTGGCCTTAAGGAAGTATTTAGGACAAGAATCATTCAGAAGATAATTAGAAGGTTAAAGCTCAAAGGTCAAGATTAGAAAAAAGGTTGGGTGGAGCATCAGCAGAACATAGGAGTATTCTCATAGCTGTCAACTTTTCCCCTTTTTAAAGGGAAATTCCCTTATTCCGAATAGGATTCCTTGCAAGAAAAGGGAAAAGTTGACAGTTATGGTATTCTTAGGGTTTTCAAAAAATCCCAATACAGTGCCAGTCTCACCTTTCTTTATGCAAGGATTTCAGCATCAGGCTTATAAGATGCAGCATGTGGAAAAGCTGTTCAGGGAGAGCTTCCCTTGTGATGAGGAAAATTGCACAGGAGGCAGCGATGAGACTAAGCAAGTATCCTGTTGCCCAGCAACTATTGTCTCAACACACAATCAGTAGAAAGACTGTTAGCCAAAGAACTCTTTATATTTCAGTTTACCCAGTAAAGTTATATACTCATTCAGACAGAAACAGAGTTGTGGCCATCTTAACTGTACTTATTCCAGTAGCTGATTTCAAAATACACTAGACTCTCAAAAACATTTATGACTCTGGTAAAGACCTGGATTAACATAGTGTAAGCACTACCTTTTAAGTGAGCTTTAATTGCTTTTCATATTAAGGCCTAGATTATTATTTTTTGAAACCTGGAAATTGTGGAGCAGGATTATAACTTCTTGTTTTGTATTGCACACCCTCCTGTGCAACAGAATCACTTTCCCCACCCCCTCTTTAGCAGAGTATTTGCCATATGATTTGGATTGTTGGCAGTTTGCTAGTTTTTTAAATTAAGTTAATTCAAAGTAACTTATTATAAACTGGAATAGCCAGAAGACCACTTGACCAAAAACTCAATAGAGCCATTATATATTATGAATTTTAAAAACATATATCCTGTTCCCCCCCCCCAAAAAAGCAGAACTAAATCTTCATAAGAAGAAAAACCTTATGAGTTGAATCCCTGATTAAGGCTTCTCACCTTTCTGATGTCTACTTCCATTACAACTTTATGCTCCACCACCACCCCCTGGTCACGTACCGCTTCATGTTGAACATCCTTTATTCAATGATGGCATCTTTATAAATTAAGCAAGACATATTTAAACAAAACAGCAAAAATATACCTTGCTTTATATTCTACCAAATACTGTATTAGTACACCTATGAGGAAGATGCAGGACAATTTTATCTAGTGCTAGAAACTTGCTTGGTACAGATGTCTTAATCAGGCATGGCTCTTAACATTCAGTCATTAATGGTCCCCAGTTTATATTTATGTGCTGCTGTGAGGTGCAGAATTTTCATTTTCATTTTATATTTACTTGTGAAACGTTTAGATTGTTGCAAACCACTCAGGCATCTTTAAGTATGAAGTCGCTCATAAGTTATTAAAATATAATGTGCTTCAGGTTGCTTGCAAAGTCATTGTGATTGGGAATTATCTCTTCTGCAGATGCCTTAAAAGGTTAACTG
Organism: Lacerta agilis; assembly: GCF_009819535.1. Classification (NCBI taxonomy): domain Eukaryota; kingdom Metazoa; phylum Chordata; class Lepidosauria; order Squamata; family Lacertidae; genus Lacerta; species Lacerta agilis. The sequence continues at coordinate 44,507,629 of NC_046323.1, read as the reverse complement.
AAGTTTCTGTTTCTAAAATGTAATTTTGTAATATCAGAAGATTGTTTACTGAAGAGTTTAGATGCAAGATGAATTCAGTTGACACATTTGCATTAATAAGTGACAAAATAATTTGTAAGGTTGCTTCATTTGATGCTCATTAAAAGGGCTTCCATGTTGATGAGTTTGTGGAGACATGGTCTATTAATAGTTGAACAGTGTTGATAAAAATAGGATAGCCTTTAATGTCTTTTTTGTAGTACTGGATACAGTATTTTTGTTTTATAAACTGTTAAACATAGAAATAAAAAAGTCCAAACTGAAAATTTATTCAGCCTGACATCATTCTTGCTCTCATTTCTGGTGTGATGATGGTAAGTCAGCCAACAACTACAAGTTTCTATTCCAGCAATGGGCAAACTCGGCCCTCCAGATGTTTTGGGACTACAACTCCCATCATCCCTAGCTAACAGGACCAGTGGTCAGGGATGATGGGAATTGTAGTCCCAAAACATCTGAAGGACCAAGTTTGCCTATGCCTATTCTATTCAGTACAAAATGCTGGTACAGTGGTACCTCTACTTAAAACACGATCCGTTTTGGAGTGCCGTTCACACCCCGAAAAGTCCATAAGAGTGCTGCTACTGCAGTGCATGAAGCGCAGTAGAGCGCTTCTGCGCATACGTGAAGCGCGCAGAACACTTCTGCACATGTGTGAAGCACGCAGATCACTTCTGTGCGTGTGGCGAACACTTCCGGGGGTGCCACGTTTGTAACCTGAAAAGCTGCAACGTGAAGCAAACGTAATACGAGGTATGACTGTATCTGCCATTTATAATCCACTGTGGGCGATGGATATCACCATATATCTGAATTGCCCTTGGTCACCTTCAGAAAACAGTTTTGTTTATTTGCCAAAATCTTTCTAACTCATCCTGTATTGGTTGATCTCAGGACAGGATAGGTCAGTTAAAACAATCCCTAAATACTGACATCCTACCCAAGATTCACAGCTGGAAGGCAAAGAAGTAAACTGCAGCAGACCAGTGGTGATTCTTAAAGCATGATAATTGTACTCTGCACAAAATGTTAAATTCTGAACACCAGCAGCCAGCATAAGCAGTCTGTATACCAATCCACCCTCAATGCAGCCAGTTTCTAACTTTGTGTTGAAATATAGCTAGTGTTAGCATCAGCAAGGTGCTCCACAACAAGGTGGACCACAGAGAAAAAAGGCTGTCTTTTGCATATTTAGAGAAAATTGTGATAACTGGGTTTTTTAAAAAAAGGACATGGCAATTTATTGTGAATCAAGCACGGTATTGGAAAAGCTGGGGGGAAGCCTATGCTTTGTCCTGTGCAGCCCTTGCTAACTCCCGCCCAAGCTCCTCCCTGCCTCCTGCAGGCAGCGAATCACAAGAGCAGCCTGTGACTGAAATGATCGAGGAACCACATGGAGCATTAACTCCGCCTCCAGTTTCCCCCTGCGTATGCTACTTCCCCCCCATCTGTGGTGTTGGGGGGCAGTGTGGTGTGTGTGATTGTCTGTGTGTGGCTCTCTCCCTCTCCCCATGTGTTTGCTTTTGGGACAGAAGCAGTGAATTATATTTGAATATCTAAAAGTGTGATACTGAATTGGCTTTTTCTTGTTTAGTAATGTAGTTAATTTTTTAGGGAGCATTCTCTCACCTTACCTTTGATATCTCTGCTGCCGATATGTCTACACCTTTTATTTTAGAGAAAACGTGCTAACTTAAACATTATTGGTACAGTACTATAACACGGCAGATGTAACAAAATGCTAAACATAAATAAATTTTTATCAGTTTTAAAGTTAGACCCATAAGTAGTAGAAGCCGCCAGGTCATTACCGTGTTCACCTCTACATAGCTCCTGCGTTATTTCAAATATTGTGATAAATCGAAATATTGCAATGTGTGATATATCGTGATGTTAAAAATCAGATATCACCCAGCCCTACTACCTAATACACAGTTCCCTGAGGCAAGACACAGAGAAGTTCCTCACACCATATCTTACTTCTGGATTTAATGACTAAATAATTTTTTTCATGGTTGGAATTAATACACTTTTGTTAGGGGTACAAAAAGAGGTGCTTGCCACTGACCCCTCCTGTGTCTTCCTCCTGCATGTTTGTTTTGAGAATGTTTGAAATGGTGAGGGGGAAAAACCCCTGTTGTTCCATTTTTATCCAAATGAACTTAGAAAGTTCTTCCAGGTCTCCTGCAATTACTAGGTATTGAGGGAGATGCACAGTCTTCTATCACTTGCACAGTAGTGAAGAAAGGAAGAAAGAGCAGCATAATGTGCCTTGCTATTTCTAATTTTATTGAAACATTTGTGAAAATGGGAGAAGACGGCTTTCTTCTCAGTCCTTCTCACTGTTAAATGTTGTTTTGCTGGAAATGCCACTATTCTCAGTTAGGCCTTTCTGCATATCCAGTTATTTGCTCCATATGTAGCCTCAGTTTTGTATGTAGCCTCTATAACAATCATGTGTTTTTATTGAGGTTCCTGACCTTTCTTTTCAAGACCCCTTGAATTATTGGAAGCACATAGCAAATTAAATAATCTACCTGGATTTCCAATAAGGCATGTAGCTAGTGCAGTATTGTCTAGCTGTTGTTGGGCCATAAACTTCAACATGGCTACAGTACTTGTCATCAACTGTCATCTATCGGCAGTCATTCTGTTTGGCTGCTGTGGAGAGAGATAGGAACAAAGTAGGGTCCACTCCATTTGCTTGCCTGAGAGACTGGTTTTATTTGGCTCCTATCTCTGAATTGTTTATAAAAACATTGTAACTTTTAAGAACAGACACATGTGTTTGTTATTTTGCTTCTTCCCTCCATGCTGTTTTCCTTTTGTTTCAAGTTTGCTTTTTTAGATTAGAAGGCTGCAGGCAGGGACTGTCTAGTTAATCTTACTATTTAAACCAATCGGAGAGTCTTTTTCAGCTGATGAGCATGGTAACAATGTCTTAAACAAATTCCTCCCCTTTCTCCCTAAAGTCCATTGGCAAGTAGAGGGTTTAGGACAGTGTTTCCCAAATCTGGGTCTCCAGTTGTTTTTGGTCTACGATTCCCATCATCCCTGACCACTGGTCCTGCTAGCTAGGAATGATGGGAGTTGTAGTCAAATAACAGCTGGAAATCTAAGTTTGGGAAACACTGCTTTAGAAGAGAGACAGTTTTACACTGCTAATACTAAAGCTGTACTCTTAAAAAAAAACCTATTCTGCAGCTCTGCTGATGGAATGCGGCATTGTCAAGTTTCAGCTCCTTCTGTGCCTCTTCTGTGTACTTTTTGGGAGCCCTTTGGAATAGTATAGTAGAGGGGGAAATCAGAAAAAAATAGAATTGTATCCCAAGCATTGCCAGCGGAGTTCTGTTGATGCAGCAGCAGTTCTGTTTCATTTCCTCACCCTGCCCCCTCCTCTGGGGCATCCATGCAATCTTCTCTGGAGGGTTCCCCAACCCTTTGGAGCTAAGTTTGAAGGTGCATAGAAGACTGCAGAGGAGAGGATAAGAAAATCCCATACTGCTAGGCAAGTTTCTTGTGCTAGTGGAATGAGAACATTGGATACTGCCCAGAACCTGCTTGTGAAAGCTTCCCCTGGATCATTGTCTCCTCTTCTGTGAATGGAAGAACTCCTTTGGCAACAAACCAAAAGCTTGTACTGTATATAGATGTGATGTGTGTTTCATTATGGGTGTCTTGGTAAAATTCCCTTGAATGTACCATCAGTTCTCCCCTGCCCCCCAAAAAAAAATTTGTATTGCTTTGTACTTTCATGAAATGGTTGTGTAAGATTGGAGACATGTCAGTGTAAAGCTGGTGCATGATAATTTAAGTTTTATCATGCAGCTGTCTTGACTATTGCATTCTTTGCATAAATCCTATGGCCACTACTGCTGCATACCAGCGTCCTCCTTTCCGTTCCATTTTCCTTAGTTTAATTGGCCTCTGTGATTCTCTTGATTTATAATTACATCCCACTAGGTGACAACCTGAGACTAAAGTGTTAAGACTGAATGAATGGAGTTGTTGTCCGGCACCCTTTATCTTCACTCTTTCCAAATAGTGGTGGTGGATGGTTTTTCAAAATGCTGACAGAATAAATTATAATGAAGCAATTAGCAAGAATTTTCTTGATGGCACAGAATTGGCATGTTTACAATAAACTGCTCCTTCATAGAATTCTAGTTTTGCTTATCAATAAGCAGCCTCAAACAAATTTTGTGAAGTACCATGAACTATTGATAGAATTGTTGGCTTTTTAAAAGTTTGAAATGTCGGAGGTACCACATTTTGGAATTCATGAAATGCAAAAGTACCAATTTGATAGCTACCCCTTGCTGAAAATCTATATTGTTAATTTGAAATTGTGACCAGCTGTTTGCCCTGCTGTGTAACAAGCTAGTCCCTGAATAAGTTGACCTATATTTTTCTGTGTTTTGCTTCCTTGATGGATTTTTCTGAAGATGCATTTTTCAATATTGCCTGCATTGATACTAGTTTATGTAACAAATGCACATACTGGCTGGTACCAACTTTTATTAGCATTGTACTATAAATTTGCTTAATCTTAAAATATAATTAGAGTGACTTTTGGAATTTGTTTCATGAATATCAGTAAAGCATGTAAGGTGGAGCAGCTTTACACATTGCTTAAATGTGTTTACACATATTTAATTAATTAATTATTTATTCATTTTGTATTCCCACGTCAAGTTTGCAAGTGCAAACATCTGCTTAATTATTATTATTTTTTCTACAACTCTCTGGTTAGCTTGTTCAGTAGTGATATGCTTTGCACGCAATGTGTGGTAGGGCAATGAAATCTGCTTTCACTTTTCCTTTTGCATTATAGTTGGGCTTGTAAGATTATGACTTGCCAGAGCAAAACACATTAACCATTAGTCATATGAAGCCTATATCTAATGAGGGCTAGAAATTAACCATTAAGTATTTGTAGAGCCATAGTCAAAGGAAATCCAGGTTCTATTTACTGCATAATGGTGAGGATATAATTGTCAGCACATTTTGCTGATGCATACTGACCGGATATCCCTTATCTTTTCAAGGCTTATCAGGCTGATAAATGCTGAAATGGATTTTCTTCTGCTTGCTGTCCATTCCTTTCCCCCCCCTGCATTGCCATTCTGTTCTTACTTGTAATTTGTAATCTTGTTTACATTTCTTATGGTTATCTTTTCCTGTATATTCTGTATTGGTTTAAAATGGAAATACTTTCCAAAAAACCACTTGATAGTTGATATTCAGAAACTTACTGGCTCCTTTCTAATCCAGGCTTCAACCTGAGTTTGGTATTGAAACAGGCTTGGTTGCCCTGGTGGATGACTTATGCCAGGAACCAGTGAGTGCAGTTCTTTTGGTCCTTTTGGACTTATCTGCAGCATTTGATACAATTAACTATGGTATGTTTCAGCTGTCTGACATTGGTGGTGAGGCCCAGGGTATCCAGTTCTCTATACAGTATCTCTTGAATCCATTCTGGCATTGCTTTCCCCCCTAGACGAGGCCATCAACTTTTTGGCCCATCGAGTGCATTTTGAATTTTAGAAAGTGCTGTGGGTGCCAGTCAGAAAATGGCTGCTTTGGGAGGCATGGCTTTGCGCCAATCCACTTCTGTGCCTCCCCTGCAACATTACTTTCCATTGAGGGCATTAGGCACTTGGGTTAATAAAGTTTTTCCATGTGCCATTAGGGAACTTTTCTAATGAATATGGATGAAAGGGACCCTTCTGTTTTTCTTTTAGAGCTCTCTGTGACTGAAGGGAGAAGGGTTCATTGAAATAGGGTTTGGAAGAAACTCTGGTAGATACAGGAGAAATGAATACATGCATGTCCTGTTCAGCTATTTGTTAAACTGAAATCTATGATTAAAGCAGACTTGTTTCTATCATGCAGCTTGTCTTTTCAATCAAAATTTGCAGTGTTAATATTTGATAAAACCCTTGTTTTCTCCCCCAAGGACTATTGTTATCAAAGCAATATAAAACATGGTGGATTATTATGAAGTTCTAGGAGTGCACAGACATGCCTCACAAGAAGACATTAAAAAAGCGTAAGTACCAATCTTTAAAACTCTAGGCAAGCTGCAAATATGTTTTAAATTTCTTTGAATGTAATGTCTCCTCCACATTCTGGGTGGCGAACATGTATTGAGAATCGATAAGTCATGAGAACAATTCTTGAATATGCGCTTCCAGCAAATTTTGGGCTATATCCAAGCCTGCTTTGCTCTCGGACTCAATTCATTTTTTTCTCCCCTTACAGCCTGAATTCAGAAGATTTTGCTTTTAGCTAACACAATTCTCATTTTGTCTAGACTGGAAATTTGTGGGTAACATTGACTATGGTTACTTTAAACAAGCCAACTTCATAAAGGATGATTTGAAGTTGACTTACTTTGATACTAACAATAGAACATGAAATTTATTATGGTCAGAGACCATATTGTGAAACACAAATGGAACCATAATCCCAAAAGCAAAACAAACATTTAAAACAATATACAACAATGGATTTTAAGTTTGAAAATGCGGTAGGCATATAAACACATAAAAACTTTAAGATAGACTACCATAGAGAAATGACTCAGAGTCGCCCATGGATCTGAGTTTGGGAATTTTCTTAACAAACTAGATTGAAACGGGATGGTCTGCACCTACAGATTATCTTGTGATCTTTGCCTAACAAGAGAAGATCGAATTTTTGCTTTAACGGGAGGTCAGCAAGCCTCACCAGCAGGGGGTCAATGGTTTCTCCATGTGCCTCATTGTAAAAGGGACATCTAAAAAATATGCGTTCGGGGCTTCCTATATCCCCTAATGGACAGGCGCGAATTCTCTGGTCATATGGGACTTTTTTAAAGACCAGCGAGGTTAACAATAGTTAATCACAATTCCTAGGTGAGAAGCTTTAGCTTTGTCCTCCCTCAGAGGGAAGGAACAGGTGTATGTGAACTAGGGAAGAGGCTAGGCTCCTTCATATAGCATTAAATCATGATTTTGCTTTCAATCCAATACAGCCTTTCAGTTCAATACAATTGTACCTCAGCTCCCGAACGCCTTGGGAGTTGGAACGTTCTGGCTCCTGAACGATCGAAAACTGGAAATGAGTGTTACATAGCTGTCAAGTTTCGGATTTGAAAATAAGGGATCAGCAGTATCAGCTATCCCGGGGGCAGTCACATGTCAGTGGTGGGCGGAGCCAGAAGCAAAAGTGGGCGGATCAGCAATGTAAACTCCAAGCGGGCTCGGAGCAGAGCAAAGAGGAGGGCAGCCATGTGCTCCGCGCGATGGAGCCCCATCATCGTCTTGTCTGATCCCATCAAAACAGGACAGGAAGCAGCAGCTGCTCAAAGGCACCCAGGCTCCGCCCGCCAGCTAACCCTATTGGCCGGCTGAGGGGCTCGGCGGCAACAGATAGGGGCTGATGCAGGGGGAGGAATACACCCCCCTGTAAGCATGGGAAACAGCTCCCACTTGCTTTGAGGGCTGAGGCTTTTCTCTCCAAGTAGGCGAGGTCTTCCCACCCAGTCCCTGGCCAGCAGGGGAGGAGCTGCTTCCATTAAAAACCAGAAATTTAAGGGGGGAAAAAATAAGGGAGAGCAGCAGGAAACTGCTTAAAATAAGGGAGAATCCTGGGGAAAACGGGATACTTGACAGCACTGGTTACGGTTTTCAAACTCTTTTTGAAAGCCGAATGTATGGTGCGGCTTCTGCTATTGTTTCTGGTGCGGCTCCACAATCGGGGACTGATCAAAAGCCGTGCCTTGGTTTCCAAACTTTTCGGAAGTCAAACAGATTTCCAGAACTGATTCCTTTCAACATCCGACTTACGTCAGTACAGCCTTTATACTATGTAGGACAGTATTCCTATTTGTTTGTTCTTAATGACTGCCCTAGGTATGCTGTTGCAGTGTTTCCAAGTTAAAACAGCTCTGCATTTCCTAGAAGCAATCTTCCTGTTTTAGCCAAGAATGGCTGTCCAAATTTTCAAAAACATATCTTAATGAAGTACTTTGATCAGTTTGGTTAACTGTTGGGGGTAAAACTATAAATAGCATTCACTTCCTTATTCTTTCAGCTGAACTTTTTCTGAGAGCTTGTTCAAATGAGAAATTAGGGAACGAGGCAATAAAAATTTGCTGCAAGCAGGTTTCATACTTTAGTATGTATAGCAAGAATCAAAGTTCATCTTATAAAATTTAGACCTTAATCAGGGAACATTCAGTTGTTTTATTTGTTTCAGGTTGAGATTCTCCATTGTTTGTAATAACTTCTTTAATGTTAGTTCAATCCTTTAGTATTACGAGCCGTTTGCTAAGATAACTGAATTGACAAACTATTGATAGTATTTACCAGAATCAGGTACTATAGTTTGGAGGGCAGGAACCTATCATTGTTTGTCAATTTGAATATCATAGCAATCTGTGGTTAGTGATTATTGGGAAATGGAGAGGGTTATTAACAGGTTATTAAAAGTATCTTAAACCTTGCAGGCCTTAAAGCTTATCAACTTACACTGTATTATGTTACTGTATCACTGCCTTCAAATAATTCATATTGTGAAGTTACATATCATTTTATTAAAAGCTCCTGTAATCAGTAAGCATATTTGAGTCCAGTGCTGCAATAGAGGGGAATTCCCTCTGTGTCTCTCTGTGTGTGCTACATTGGATTACACCCACTGCATTTAAAGTATGTGTTTGCTGACTATTTTAACACATTAAAGGCTTGCCTGGTGCCTTCTTTATGCACCTTTAGGCGCCAGTCAAAAACGTTCCTCTTTAACCAGGCCTTTGATTGATTGGCATCATATGCCCTTTTAAAATGTGTTGGGGGCGGGAGTTATTGGGTTGTTTTTGTTTTTATTTTGATTACGGTATGTATTTTCTGATTTTATATTCTGATTTTATCCCTGAGATCTGCAAGTATGCTACTGCTGCTGCTGCTGCTGCTGCTACTACTACTAATATAACTTTAATTAATCAGTTTTCCCTCTTATTTTGTATGTGTTGTCCATCTAGAATAAAATCAGCTTACACAACTTCCCCTTTTATTTCAGGTACCGCAAACTGGCATTAAAGTGGCACCCTGACAAGAATCCAGATAACAAAGAAGAAGCTGAAAGGCAATTTAAGCAAGTAGCTGAGGCTTATGAAGTTCTGTCCGATAGTGAGTATTAGATAAATTTAAAACGTGTTTTTTACCTTCTAAATCTGACTGTAAATTTGGCTCAAGCCAGTTCCTTAACTTTGCAGTTTGGGAAGTTAAACTTATTTTTAGAATTGATTGCCATCAAAATAACTCTGTGCTGGAATTTTACAGCTTACCTTCCCAGTTGGGATGAGACCATACTACTTGCCAAAGCAAAAGCTGCTGCTAATCTGAGCTAGCAGTGAAACATGTTACACAACTTTTATTTCTTGCCAAAGAACTGGCTGTGGCTGTCTGTGCTGTTTGTTGCAGAGGAGTTTTTTTTTTTTTAACAAGGAATGCTCTCAACTACTTTTTTTTTAAGGAAGGACAAACAAGGGTTTGTGTTGTTTGTGCTCTTGTCTGTTAGTATATTGAGTGGGATTATATTATTAACAATAGAACAAAGCTAATATTGGACATAAGTTGGTCACACTATTTAACAAAAGCAAACACTAAGGCTTAGCATTCATTCTGTATCATGGATAAAACAGTTTTGTTCTCTGCAAAATATGTTTTATATTTAGGGAAGTGTCTGGACCCAATAACTGGATCCTCTCATTATGTAGCATACTAGCTTTTCATTTGCATCATTAATAAGCCATCAAGTTTATTAGTAATAATAAGATTATGACACTCTCTCCCCACAGAGAAGTACTGCAAGTTTTTTAATGGGTTTTTTAATTCTACTTATTTTGAATTGCCTTGTTAAATTGACCTTTTTTAATGCTTCAGGTTTCAAATAATGAAACTTTTGAAACCATTTTAATATTACTAGTTTTTTTATTTTATTATGCTTTTTATTTTTAAATAATTGACATATCTGGGGTTTTTTGAGCTTTTCTATTATGATGAATTTTCTTACATGGTTATGTTTAAAAAGGACAACCTATAATAATATTACTGCTGCTGTTGATTTCAGTACTGTTTGGTTTGAGAGATTCATCAAAGTTATAACAAACAGGTTTTTTTATTTGAAAATTTCCTGATATTTCTGGATTGTATTTTTCTGTAACACATGTATTTAAGTCATATGGTTAATTTATAGATTTTGAAGGTATTTAGTTGCAATTTTCAGGAAAGAAGAATACTTTTTGCTTCATGGCTGAATAATAGATGCTGGGGAAAAAATATCAAAGGGCTTTGTTAGTTAGCAGCTTGAACTTGAACACCATTAAAATTCATACTAAGTAATGAATATGCCTCTGCTTTTTATTTTATTTGGATGATTACTGTTAAATATAGCTGCGTCAAAATCCTGTAACTAGTTTTATATGCATAGCTTACATATTGAGGCCCATTTTATTACACATTTTGATCCTTTTGTTATAATGATTTAAAATAGAATGTATTCTTAATATATAACCTTAATATATTTTTCCATCTTTCATTATTTTCATATCAAAGTAATCTATTTCCTATCCTCTGTTCTTCATAGCTAAAAAACGTGATATCTATGACAAATATGGAAAAGAAGGCTTAAATGGAGGAGGAGGTACGTAGGGATTTAATACTTTCTCCTATTTTAATGCTATGAATAACTATTTAGCTAAAGATGTTTCTGCCATGTTAATATAAACAGGCACTAGTATGTGTTAATTTGGAAATCCAGTGAATACCACCGGTGCCTACCATACTGAATTCTGGCAAATGTACTAACACTCATTGGATCCCCCAGTCAACATTCAGATTTGTTCAACAGCAACACAATGGAACAGGGAGTGTAAACCTCACTATATTGTTGTACAAAGTTTAATGGGATGTTACTATGGAAAAATTGATAGGAAATAAAGTAAGTTGCATGAGATAAAATATGTGAAAATAAAAGAACTTATATATGATGAAATCTAAACCAACAGAGCAATTTGATTTAATTTGCATTAACTAATGAATGGGATGAACTCATAAGTAACATGAGACTCTTAATCTCAAGTCGTGAGTTCAAGCATTGCAGGGGGTCGACTGAATGACCCCTGTGGTCCTTTCCAACTCTACAATTCTGTGATTCTGTGGTTAATAAAGTGATCAATATGAGTAGGTAATATACTCTTCTCATAACTCCCTGCATCCCATCTGGATGTGTAATAGTTCTAAGTTCCCCAGCATATTTGCCAACCTGAGCTCCTTTGATAGGAAGGGCCAGATGATAGATAGATAATTAGATCAATAAAATTCTCAGTTATCAATCCAAGACAGAAGGCCTTTGTGGTCTTCAGCTGGGTGAAGAACTAAGAACTAACTAAAAAAACCCACCCTGAATATACATTTTATATTGATCAGGAACTGAACTGTGGGAAGGGCTTTCCCATTTATTTTATTACTCAGTGTGGTCAGACCTACTTAAAACACAAGCTATGAATTTACCATAATCTGGGAAGGGTGAAGAGAGTAACTGGGAGCCCTGCTTTATCAGTGGTTTTCCATGCAAGGTACTCTGGCAGATTCAAGTACTGGCCTGCCAAAATACTTGGCACCCTTTTCTTTGGCTTCATAGCTGTTTGCTTTGATTCTTATCATGATGCCAGGGTCACAGTAAATTTAACTTAAAGGAGCAAATGTTTGCACAAAGTGCCAAGCAGCTTACACAAAAATGACACATGACATTCTGTCACCTATCTTAATGTGTCATGACTGCTGTACATTGTGGGGATTGCTGGGTGCATATGCAGGTCTAGTAAAGCCCAGATGAACAGTATGAGTCTGTGGTGTTGTAATTACTGTATTGGAGTTTGACAGTGGAGATCGAGCTTCAAATCACTGCTCAACTAGAAGTTCACTGAGTGACCTTAGCTTGGTACCCCTTAGTTTAGTTAAGGGTAAGCTTGATGATAAGGGAGAACTATATATGCTTCCATGGAGGAAGTAGGTTAAAAATGTAAGAAATGATATGCTAATGAATTTGTCATTGCTAATTCACACAATGACTCAGACTTTGCGGAAAATCTTTGTCATAACTTTTTAAAAAGAATATTCTATTACTCTTAATACAACCTTAAATACCTTAGAAATGAGCTCAGTTTGTAGTCTAAAATGTATGTTGAGGATTTAGGGAGCTTTAAAGCATGGAAAGAATTCTAGGGAAGTCAAATATTGTCCTAAGATTTCCTGATTGGGAATCTTCGGTTGCAGCTCTTACGATTTTAGTAAAATTGTCACTATGCCTCAGAAGAAAAATAATAACTTTGACAGGTTTGTCATACTGAACCATTACTGAAAACAGTATAAATGGAAATAAGCTGCAAATGTTAAGAGATTTAGATGTGTTAGGATCCTGAAGAACTGGTGTGATATTGAGTGCTCCCTTGTTGCAGGTGGAACTCATTTTGACAGTCCATTTGAATATGGTTTTACATTCCGGAATCCGGAAGATGTCTTCAGGGAATTCTTTGGTGGAAGAGACCCATTCTCGTTTGATTTCTTTGGTGAGTATACAGCTTTAACATTTTTTGAAATAATGGATATGCAAAATGTTAAAACACATATGTTGGTAATTAATATGCTGCATTTTTTCATGTATGGATCCCAATAAGGGTGTAGTGATAAAATCTGCACCTTTTATACTTACTGTTGGTGTTGACAAAAGGATAGCTTCAGTATACACTAAGTCTGACTTTGTATCTTTAATTGGATATTTCAGGGCTACTGTGAATTTGTTAAATAGGCAACAGTCTGCACCAGTTGTTGGAAAACCATAGGAGGGGAGAGTGTCGCTGTGCACAGATCCTTCTTGTGGGTTTCCCATAGGCATCTGGTTGACCACTGTGAGAACAGGACGCTGTACTATACGGGGCACCAGCCTAATCCAGCAGGGTTTTCTTATGTTACGTTCTTGTTGGTAGCACTGCAGCTACAGAAGTGATTGCCTTTAAAGCTTTCCCCTTTGAAATTGACTTAATTATTCGTATACATTCTGAGGTCTTATGAAGCTAGTTACCTCCACTGTAAACCGGCTTGAAACGACTTCGCGCCCTTTTATTTATTTTGTATTGAGGTGACATGGATAGTAGTAAATATGATTCTGTATAGCTAAATGTATATATTGCGCTCTAAATATTGTGTGGGGCAAGCTTGTTGTAAACACTGCTTGGTGATGGTGGATTCTTTGAAAAGTGCAAGCTGGGTTAATGCAATCTAGCTGGCACCCCTGCTTGGGTAGAGTGTGCTTTAATGGTATGGGAAAGTGTATGGAAAATTACCCGTAGCTAGCAAGGTGCTGCTGAACGAGCTGACCACTTTTTCTCTGAGACGGCACCTTAATGACCAGCTAGAATATGCATGTGGTAGAAGTGTCTGAATCTCACTAGAGATTCAGTTCCCTTTTCCTTCTTAAACTTACAAATGTATTTTATTTAACAGAATTTGTATATCAGTTAACTGTAAATTAAATCTTTAAGCAGTTTACAAAAATATGCAATATACCATAAAATAGTTGATCTTGGTAAAAGCTAAAACAAGATTATTATTTTTAAATCAAAATATAAAATATAATTACAGGTTAAAATACCTTTCAACTTTACATGTCCAGGTAGGCTTGCCTAAACAAAAAACCTTTTAGCAGGCGCTGGAAATAATGCAGCGAAGGTGCCTGCCTAATGGCAGTGGGCAGGGAGTTTGAGTGTAGCTGCTGCAGTAAAAGATTGATTCCTTACAAGTGGAAAGGTGCCAGTTCTGCAGATTGAAGTGATCAAGTGAGCGCACATGGGGTAAGGCAATCCTTCTAGTAAACTGGTCCCAAGCTGTTAGGATCTAATACTAACAGTAACACCTTAAATTTGGCCTGGTAACAAATAGCATACTGCACAAACTGCAGGTTCTGGACCAAGCGCAATGGAATAATCACATAGAACTCATTGTGGTAATCTAATCTTGGTCACCCATGCCTGAATTACTGTGGTCAGACTCTTGTGGTCCAGGAACAGCCACAGCTGGTAGAAGGCACTTGTAGCCCAAAAGGCTTCCTGGGTTTCCAGTGACAAAGCTGGATACCTGCTCCTTCAGAGGCAGTGCAACCCACCTAGGGCAAGCAGTTGGCTGATTTCTCTGATATGGGAACCGCTCACCCACAGTTCCTGACTAGCTGGGATTCAAACTCAGCTTATTTTTCCTCATCCATCCCACTACTCCATCAAGGGATTGGTCCAGGACCTGCACAGCTTCTCATTATTCAGATATTGCACAGAAATAGAGCAGAGTTAACAGCATACTGGTGGCCCCTTGTCCCAAACTTCCTAATGACTGCACCCAAGTGCTTTCATAAAGCATTGGGGATAAAATAGGGATGACAGAGTTAAAATTGCATTCCTTGTAAGCAGGGCATATTTAATGTGTCTTTAGCGTTATTCCAAAAAATAGAGTGGGAAACGTCTGTATCTTTACTAGCAAGGGACAGAAATCAACTTGAACGAAGCTCTTAAACTGCTACCTTCATTGAGATCCACCAGTTAATGTTGATATATACTGTGAAAATTGATCACTGAACTATAGTACACAATTTATCGTTCATTGGTCAGCTAGGGTAGCTCAGTCAGTAGAGCATGAGACTCTTGGTCTATTGAAAAAAAGTTTCAGTTGACAAAGCTTGGTATTACATAACTGTTCAAAGTTATGAGGCTTCACATGGAAAAGTTCATTTAATTCATAAATTAAGGTATTGCAACTCAAAATATTGAATAACAAATTAATTTAATGAATTGACAACTGCAATTGGTACTTTTTGTAGATACCTACTCAATGATTATCAGTTGGCTGCCAGAGGATTCTAATGAAGGATCAGAAGAAAGGTCTATAGAGGAGCTGGAGGATGAGTGTAGTTATGAGTCAATAGAAGTGGCAGAGGAGCTGGAGGAAATGCTAGAGGAAGAGCTTTATGAAGAATATTGTGAAGATTTTATTGAGGTCTTTGAAGAATATGATGAAGGATCTATTGAGTTGGAAGAACTACTAGTGGAGGAGGAGGACTCTGAAGGAGTAGCAGAAGAGTTATTTGAGGAGGAAGTGAGTTTAGTGTCAGAAGAGTGGACAGAAGAGCCTAGCAGTATAACCTTGGAGGAGCTGGAAGAAGAAATAAGTATAGGATCAGAGTTGGAGGAATTCTACTGAAAGGAAACATTAAAATTAATAAATTATTTATCTAAAATGTCTCTTTACTTCTCTGAGGGTGCTTAGTTGTGGAGTACAAAGTAATTTAGCAATAGTTCGGTTTGACTAGAACAATACTTCAAGCTCTTACTAGCTTTGGGAATGTTCAGAATACTTAGCAGAATTCTGAATGCTTGCTTTTATGTAGATGGCTTTGTACATTATATAGGCTTATGGGGCCTATCATAGCCCTTTGCCCATCCCAAATTGAGTTTTTCTGGCTTATTTTGTAACCATGGGGTGTGTTTAGCTAGGGTTTTTAAAAAGTTGTTTGGGAGGGTGTTGTGCCTATTTTTGAGGAGATGTTGCCTGCTTTTTTTGTCTGTGCTGTTTTCATTTGTTAGTAGTTCTAAGCCTCGCCAGTTTTTCTCCTGTGAAATGAGTATTTTGTGTTGCACTGTTCCTTAGATTTCTAAAAGGGACCCCTTCAAAGCAGTGTAGAATAATATCTGTTAGCCTGAATAATGAATTGGCCTTCTGTGTTGAAGTACTGTAAAATTACTTATTTTTCCTTTGAGATGTTAATAGAGCAGTGCAAATAGATCAACACTAATGAATGAAATTACTTTGTGGTGGTCTCATTCAAGCAGTCTGAGGGCTTATATATAAATATGTGTTCAAATCAAAGAAGTTGTAATCAAATTGTATCCCCTTCAAAATGGTGGCTGAAATTGATCCTGCTTGGTTTTAGAAGTATTTCATAATGGTACTGAAGGGGTGTTAACAGATGAGCAGATTTTCAGCTACCTTGGTTTAATTGCAAAGCTTGTTTCCTTTGGGGACAAAATAGCTCTAACCATATTGAAGAGTATCTTTCTACACAGTTGGATTTTAGAGGGAAGAGTTGTCTATACACTTGACACCTAATTAATCTATTTTGTTGCCTTATTAAGCAGATCACCAATATGTTTCTGTTGCGAATAAAGTAGCACATTTTTTTGTGGTCAACACATATTCTTTCTCCTAACATCAATATTGTATCTTTTCTGTTTTGATATGGAAGTTACTTGATACTGTTGTAACAAGTGCCTGGATTCACATGTGCACAGCCCTTGTTATGGATGTGTGTTAACCCTTAACCTTATACCCACAAGAAGTTCTCACACAGGAATAAAGAAAGTTTGGCTTATTATACGACATAGGAGTGGCAGAGTAAGTAAATGCTGCTTCAGACAGCAAAGTTACAAATTAAGCAGGTAGCCAATGTCTCCTAGTAGGACGGGCTTTGAGATGAGGAATTTCTGTCTTTCCCTCAGAGTTCCTGCCCACTTCTCACCTTGCCCATCTTAGCCAGAAGAGGACTGAAAACTGGCCATCTTGTTTGTTTAACCAACTTTGATAGTGAGCCATTTATCTGACTCTGGCCTTCTGTCTGCTGTCATTGTGTAGATGGCTCCTATTGAGGAGTTGAGTAACCTGTGCTTGGCAATTAAATTTGCATGTGTTAATCTTAGGTCACATGTGGGTTAACTGAAGATATGTCTGAATGCCTTTCAGGAGGCTTGGTATCAGGCTTGCTCCAGGGTCACCAAATTTTATCCTGGAGGGTTACTGTCATGTTTAAGTTGTGCCAACCTTATACATATGCCATGATCTACAGAGAGCAACCTTATCACAAGTTCAGATTCACACACTCCTGTTCACACTGTATGAGGCCCATATCAATGCAAAGCATTATTTGTGCATTTGCTTTCTCACACGCACCTTAATCGCTGTCCATTTTAGCCTTGCTGTATTACAGAGCATAAACAGGTGAACTTTTCAGAAGCATTGCCATAGAAATAAAACAAGTTGGTTCAAAATGAACATGTGGTAGGTGAGGTTAAAAAGGACAAATATGCTGACTGCTATCAGCTAAGCCAGTGCTTCGTGTTATCTGTCAATTCAGTGCATCCCATTCAGTGGAAACTGGCTTATTCCTCTACTAACTGGCACTGGAAGGAAAGTGAGAGATTTGCAAATGGAGAACTCTCTTAAGATAAAAAAAAAAATCCTTCCAGTAGCACCTTAAAGACCAACTAAGTTTGTTCTTGGTATGAGCTTTTGTGTGCATGCACACTTCTTCAGATACCTACCTGTCTGAAGAAGTATCTGAAGAAGTGTGCATGCACACAAAAGTTCATACCAAGAACAATCTTAGTTGGTCTTTAAGGTGCTCCTGGAAGGAATTTTTTATTTCTTATTTTGTTTCGACTATGGCAGACCAACACGGCTACCTACCTGTCTCTTAAGATAAGGTATTGCCTGCTTCAGTATATAATTGCATGGTATCTGCAAATGGGGGGATCTGCAGACAGGGGAAGAGATAAAATATCCCCAAATAACTTCCTAAGCACCTCGTTGTGACCGCATAATTCTGCATTGCATACATTTTAGTGTTTACAAAAAGTTTTCACATTAAGATTATGGATTATCAGTGTAGAGTGGGATACTTCACTCAACACATGTCAGAATCAGAGTTCTTTTGGGTTTTGATTTTAGGACATGCTGACCTGCATAACTTGAGCATCTCACAGAAAGCAAGCACAAAACAAAGGTTAAAATTAACTGTGTGCAAGTTAAGGTTTAAACTCTGTTCTAACTTCTCTACAATTTAGTTTATCCACAAATCATGTGTATGATATTTGGAGCACTATCACACCAGGTGCTAGGCTTGTAGACAGATGAGGTCAAATAACTTGGTTGGAAAAGAATACCTGGTGAATTAAGTGCGTTGATGCAAAGGTATACAGTGATAGAACTGAATGGGATGAAGTACATTTTTTCCAAGAGCTCAATGTTGCTGAATGGTAAGAGAACATAATTTGGTATTTCTATGGAATTGAAGACTTGAGTCTCCCCCAACTACAATAATTTTAATATGGACAATATAGGGGTAACTTCAGACCTTCCACTTTACATTCATAATCCTATAGGGTTGAGTGTGACAATGTGTTTTAAGCAAATGACCAGGTAACTTTAAAAGAAAAAAGCGAAAGAAAACTTGGTTATATATAGATGCATAATAGTGGGCAGTAATATAATATTGTTCATGTTTACACAAGTGACCTTCATAGTTTGCTAGTGAGTCAAATCACTTTAGTAGGAATAATTCAGACTGTTGCATTAGTAGTTTACCTGATAGTGCATTCAGCTGAAAAGGGATATGTTCTCAAGTTTTAATACATGAACCATCGTTCCAAGCTTTTTGCATCATTTGTAGTGTTTGGGAAACATCCTACCAAAGCACTAATGCTTTTTCATGTAGGAGATAGTTTTGCTAACATTGTTATCCTTTATGACGATAGTAATAGGGATTTCTCGCTATACATTCTTTTTGAGACGTATGCTATGCCTTTTAGCTGTATGCACAAACACTCATATATGTGCATACCCCTAATATAATTGCAGTCAGCGGGTCGGAGGGCTACTCCATCTCATTTTTTGTTGACCCTTATTTTCATATGCATACGAATTTACAAGAAAACAATTAACTTGATTTATCCAGAATAAATCCTCTAGGGGAAAATGTGTGCTATGTGGAATTAAGTCTCTGTTGCAGTTAGTTGGTCTAGAATGATGATCAGTTTTATCCTATTGCCAATTTGCAAAAACACCCACAAGTTTTTTGATGTTGGCTAAATAGCTGTCTTATTCTGTAATATTGATTTCTTTGAAATTTGATTAGGTTTACTTGGTGCCTTGGTCTCTTCCCCGCTTCCCCGCTCCTCCACATGCAGCTGCTGGGTGACCTTGGGCTAGTCACACTTCTCTGAAGTCTCTCAGCCCCACTCACCTCACAGAGTGTTTGTTGTGGGGGAGGAAGGGAAAGGATAATGTTAGCCACTTTGAGACTCTTTCGGGTAGTGATAAAGGGATATCAAATCCAAACGCTTCTTCTTCTTTAGAGTTCTGTGTCTTTCTAAGCCAGCCGCAGTGCCCTGCAAATACATTTTGGTAGTTCTGAACCTAATGGGTTTTAAGTCCTG
Source organism: Lacerta agilis (assembly GCF_009819535.1). Classification (NCBI taxonomy): domain Eukaryota; kingdom Metazoa; phylum Chordata; class Lepidosauria; order Squamata; family Lacertidae; genus Lacerta; species Lacerta agilis. Next base: position 44,488,293 of record NC_046323.1, on the reverse strand, counting down.
TTCAGAGTAGAGTCACTGAAATTAATGAACTTAAGTCGGTCAGGTTCATTAACTTCAGTGCATTTATGCGAAGTAGGACTAGCATTGAATACCACCCAATATGGATTATTTCAGAGTTAAGTGGATTCAGGATTCTGGGCAAAATCTTAAACAGTTGCAACTGAAGGCCACTGTTAATTCTTTTGCCCATGCAGCTCTTGACTTAGCCTCAGGCTTATACAGCAGAAGAGAATTTTTTTGTAGCTTTCACCTCCCCCATTTTTCAATTTGGACATTTACGAAGATAAAAATTAGCAGTATGGGAGCTTGAAGGTGACGGGCTTGTTTGATTTACAGATGCACTGTTAAGCCCTATTGGAAAGATGTTGGTCAAATTAATTAGTGTGATTAATGACCAAGTGAATTGTGTAGCAGCAACAGACATCATTGTTTTACCAACAGTACAACAGCGGTTGAAAAACTAGAACCATTATACAAATCTATGATGCAACCGCATTTGGAAAACACTACAGTTCTGGTTGCTGTACCTCAGAAAGGATACTGTAAAGTTGGAAAAGGGCCACCAAAATGATTGAGGGGATAGGGCAACTCCCCTGTGAAGAAAGATTGCAGTGTTTGGGACTTTTTAGTTTAGAGAAAAGGTGAATAAGAGGTGACACAATAGAAGTTTATAAGATTATGCCTGGCATGGAGAAAGTGAATAGGGGAAATTCGTTCTCCCTCACCACACTAGAAATCATGGACGTCCAAGGAATCTGAAGTTCAAAGACTGAGGACAGGTGAAAGAAAGTACTTCTTCACACAGCAGATAGTTATATGGATTTTACTCCCATAGGAGGCAGTAATAACTGGAGTAATTAAAAACAAATTCACTGGGTAGGATCTACATTGTTGGTTGCATGTTAGTCCCGTTGAACTCATTGCCTATTGTTTCATGATTTCAGTGGGACTCTGATTCAGCTAAGGTAGTCTGGATCCAGCTTTCCATGTTCAGCCATTCATCTTCATATAGTTGTTGAATTCCATTGCTTAACCTGTTTTTTTTCCTTTGGCCTTGTTCATATTTTATTATAAAATGTTCATCTTAAAAATCTTCAAGGACTAAAAACTCACTTTTTACAAATTATTTATTTATTGCATAACATTTATATACCACTTGATTGTAGAAAAACACCTCAAATCACCTACAAACATATAATTTACATCATTTGTTTGTTTTGCTATTTTAAAATGATACGCTTCATTGGATACCTTGGCAGAAAAGCAATAAATAAATGCATAAAGTCACTTAGCATAGCATACACATAAGCTTCAAAACACTACTTTACAAAAGTTTCATGAAAATACTTCCCCTATCAAAATGGGTGCATGTGTTGCTAAAATGGTTTTTGTTTTTTAATGAAAAAAGTTACAGCAGTATATAATCAATTCCTATTTGTTATTCCTAATATGTTCATAGTTCATATGTCTGCTTAATGCATCTTCAAACACTTCATGCATATTGATACAACTTATTTGTACCGACTATGGTAAAGTGCTTGGAGTATAACTTTAGCATTCAGGTAGTACTCAAGGATTTCATATACGCTCACAATCAGATGTAATGGACCATTTGAGTTTATTTAGGGAAGACATGGCTTCTACAATAGATCTGGTTTCGGAGAGGAAAGACTAGCTCTCCATTTTAAAAGAGATAATGCAACATATAAAATCACCATTGAGCTTTCAAAATGCCAACTACTTTAACTTCACATTGCCAGAAATTTTCTTGCTTGGTTTCTTCAAGCACATCCATTGTGGCTTTTCTTATGCTCTATTATGATCTGTAGTCTTTGTGAAGGCTTTTAAGATATTTTGTTAAAGTGAATCTAGAAAACCAGATTCATCTCCTTTAACAGAGTTTAGTAGTTATACTTTCAGGATTTTGAATATATAATGTATTTCACTAAATGGCAATGATGAATTAAAAATGAACTACCTGCAGCGACATTGATCTTTTCCACAAAATCAGCTGCATCCCTTCCGATAGGGAGAAAAAGATCAGAAAGGCTGTAAACCTGTGCAGACTGTCGTGAACACAATGAGATATACTTCCATGTATACATGCATAAGGTTGCACTGAAAAGCAGAGACCACTCCATGTATCTGCCAGTCGGAGAACTAATGTTTGTTAAAGATAGAAAGTGTGTGGTATTGCAAGTAGACAGCAAGCACTGGCTTGGTTGTCTTTAATACTTAAAAATTCACTAATTTTGTACCTTACTTAGAGTGTTTAGTACTGAAGCTTACTGGTATATGATTTTTAAAACTTTAATTTTATTTGCAGAAGATCCTTTTGATGACTTCTTTGGCAATAGGCGAGGGCCACGCGGAAATAGGAACAGAGGTGGTGGATCCTTTTTCTCGGCTTTTGGTGGATTTCCTGCATTTGGGAGTGGTTTCTCTTCATTTGATACAGGTAAGGTGAATTAAATTCAGTTTAGTCAGCGAATTACAGCGAAGTTTAAACTATAAATGGTAGGATTGTTTGATGATCCACTAGTTAAGGCATGAAAATTCGGGAGTCATCATCCCTGAACATTGGCTGTGCTTGCCCAAGGCTGGTCCTATCACCTCCTGGCAAATAGAAGGGGAAGAAATGGAGGCAGTGAGAGATTTTACTTTCTTGGGTTCCATGATCACTGCAGATGGTGACAGCAGTCACGAAATGAAAAGCAATGACAAACCTAGACAGCATCTTTAAAAGCAGAGACATCACCTTGCCGACAAAGGTCTCTATAGTTAAAGCTATGGTTTTCCCAGTAGTCATGTATGGAAATGAGAGCTAGACCATAAAGAAGGCTGATCGCTGAAGAATTGATGCTTTTGAATTATGGTGCTGGAGGAGACTCTTGAGAGTCCCATGGACTGCAAGAAGATCAAACCTATCCATTCTGAAGGAAACCAGCCCTGAGTGCTCACTGGAAGGACAGATCCTGAAGCTGAGGCTCCAATACTTTGGCCACCTCATGAGAAGAGAAGACTCCTGGAAAAGACCCTGATGTTGGGAAAGATTGAGGGCACAAGGAGAAGGGGACGACAGAGGACGAGATGGTTGGACAGTGTTCTCGAAGCTACCAACATGAGTCTGACCAAACTGTGGGAGGCAGTAGAAGACAGGAGTGTCTGGCGTGCTCTGGTCCATGGGGTCATGAAGAGTCGGCCACGACTAAACAACAACAACAAACCTCTGGAGCACCACAGATTCCCTTCACCTGAGCTAGAATTATGAGAACCGAGAACTGAAAGGAAACAGTGCTGAATCCAGAGCTATTTTAGATGCACATAAAGGCTTGAATTTGAACTCGCCTGTAGTTTGTTTTCTGGAAAGTTCATCAGTTTCAAAAGTGATTTTCCATGTGCCATTGGGTAAAATATTATTAGTAATACTAATATTAATACTAATAATATACCACCCTTCCTCTGAAGAGCACAGGGTGGTTTACATCAGTGTTTTTCAACCTTTTTTGGGCAAAGGCACACTTGTTTCATGAAAAAAATCACGAGGCACACCACCATTAGAAAATGTTAAAAAAATTAACTCTGTGCCTATATTGACTATATATAAAGTAATTCTCTTGAATTTTTCAATTTTTCCCACGGCACACCAGGCAACACCTCGCGGCACACTAGTGTGCCGCGGAACAGTGGTTGAAAAACACTGGTTTACATCATAAAACTAAAATTACAGTTTGGATTCCAGCTAGCATTTATGAAATGGGTCATTATGCTGTCTTCAGCTCTTCAAAAGGCTTGCAGCATAGGTTTAAACAAGTGAATCACATAATTTTAACTTTCACAAGCAATACACCATGTGGTTTACTGTTAATGTAATTTCTTAGTATCATTATATTAGAATATCATATTAAGGACCCAAACTTCATTTTGAGTCGGAGCATCGAAAGCTGAGGAAAAACTACAGCTAAATTTAAGAGATTGGTGGTTGTTTAAAATTGCTGGAATCAGGATATAAACTGGTATCTGAAGTTAATAGACATGGTTACACATAGTGGCCTGACAAATCAGTTCTGCATTTTACTGAGTTTATTAATCTATGGAAAAAGCATGATTGAAAAACTGTTGGTCTTTTTTTGCGGGGGTTCAGGGGGGGAGATGTACCCCTTTTTTGCCTTGGTTCAAGTATATTCTGACACTTTGATTCCCTCACCAGGTTTTACTTCATTTGGTTCTCTGGGACATGGGGGCCTTACTTCATTCTCCTCCACATCGTTTGGTGGCACCGGGATGGGCAACTTCAAATCTGTATCGACTTCAACTAAAATAGTTAATGGCAGAAAAATTACTACAAAGAGGTACAGTGATCTAAATTCACATTTTCAGTAGGTTAGTTATGTAACTGGTTTTCTGTAGTCTTAATAGATTTTTAATGACATAGAAATATAGAAATATATTGCTTCTCTCTTTATTACTTGCCCAAGGAAGGAAACAAATGCTTTCACTAGCCAGAATTAACTTCAAAGTGTATATATACTCTGTTTACATTAGGGACACACTCAGTCCCCAATAAACTTAGGTTCTCTGTTTTCAGGTTGCTGTCTCTTGATTTTCCTAAGTTTTGAGTGTGGTGGTAGTGGTGTCTGAATTAGCTAAATATTCCTGTGAGTGAGGTGCCAAAGGTCCAGTATTAGTGGATTAGTGATGTGATAAATATGTGAAATTGTGATGTCAGATCTGGCTGAAATTGGAATTGTGCTAAAATGGTGGCTCAGGATTTCATAAGGGCTTCAGTTTACATAAGCAGTCAGAATTGTTCTAAGCTTTTGCATAAAATGAAGCTTTCCAGTTTAGCTGCTGCTATTTGATGCCAATCAGTGATAGTCACTTTATGGACAAGATATCCATGTGCCACCTGGTTGCTATTAAAATAAATAAATAAAACTTCAGAAAAGACTATTAAATGGATTTTTATCCTGCAGAATTGTTGAGAATGGACAAGAGAGAGTAGAAGTTGAAGAAGATGGCCAGTTAAAGTCTTTAACAGTAAATGGTAAGGAGCAGCTGCTACGCTTGGATAACAAGTAATTCAACGCACGCATTTAACAGAAATGTTAAGCTATAACGAGCACCCTTTGAGGATTAACAGGAACATTTTTTGAAGATTTCAAATGAACTCTTTTCATTATACTGTACGTAATCTAAAGTATTTATAAACGGCTCATCGGAGCTCATGATACTGTCAGACTTTTGCGTTTATTTGCTGGGACCACATGAATAGGACCATTTTTTGTCCTTAAAATTGTTGTAAATTTCTGTATGCACTTTGCTTTTTATTAAACCTGATTCTAGGTGGACATTTACCCTGGATTAGCGCTAGGGCAAAATTGTACACTAACATTAGCATGAATCCTGCTTTTTTGATTTCTTTTGTTTGTTTGTTTGATATGTGAGCCAACTAGTAGTTTAAATCTACTGTGAAGTTTAACATTTCTGAGGCAGATTTAGTTTCAAGCTTTCAATATTTAGTAGTGAAATAATGTTAATATGTTACAGATGGTGCATTTTTGGTTTAAATGAATTAAGGATGTTTTCTAGTTGTGCATGAATGCTGGCAATTTAGTCAGTTTTGACATCTAAATGTGTAATGTTTAATCCTAGGCTAACAAAAGTTAAAACTAGTGAGCTTGGGTACTTTGTCATTTTTGCTAAAACGTTAAAAAAATGAATAAATGCTGATGTTTGTGGTGCATTCTTTCATGGGTAACCTTTGTAGCTTTTTTGTGCGCCTGTGTAACTTGGATGATAATTATCCTCTGCTTTTCAGTACCTGCTTACTTGAGACTTTCTTCCTTGCAAATGAAATGTTGCCCCATATAAGAATTGGGTGCCACAAAAACGTTAATCACAACATTCTCAACTAGAAAAGTGTTATTTCTCTGGATTAGGTAAATGTCCCACCAGCAGATGTGAAACAATTGTTTTTTTGCCTGTGCCTGCAACCCCCACCCCCATCAGTGCCAGAGAGTTCCCCGAACCTTTTGAAGCAGATTTTGAGAATGTGTGGGGAGAGCAAGAGTTAAGTTCCATTTGCATGAAGCTCATTGCTCAAGCAAGACACCAGAGATTGATATCACTCTCCAAATTCATTTTTTTGTGAACTGACAGAAATGCAGTTCTAACCATTGTTTTTCAGTGAGCAATGTTTTTTTATTTTTTCCTGAAACAGTAGATGGCTGCAAAAAGCAAAATAAGAAACATATATCGGTATTTGTTTTTCAGTTTAAGTGTTGCATTTTTTAGACAGCCATTTCAGTCAGATGAGTACATGGGCGAGTCCCTTATTCGATATAAACTAGGCTCCAGTGAAACCTGTTTAAATTAAGCTATGAGACAGAGGATCACACTGGAAGTGTGGGAGAAAAAGGGGAAGGTAAACTTTTATCAGGGCAGCTTTGCACTAAAACCTTTAGTTCATTAGTTGTAATGAAGTTGTTTCCTACTGGTGGCTAACCTGTTGCCTTCTGGAAGTTGTTGGACTACAGTTCCCATCTCATTGTTCCTGGTGGCTGGGACTGATGGGAGTGGTAGTCCAATAACATCTGGAGGACTGTAGGTTAGCCACCGTGCTATATAACTTCAGCAAAAAGTCAGTACCTATTAATTTAGGAAGTGCTAGCACACTTTGTATCCATTTGTAAAACTAACCATAAGTAGTTTTGGATATTCTGCCTACAAATTATAGAAAGCATCATTCCTGCATTGCAGGGAATTGGACTAGATGACTCTCGGGGTCCCTTCAAACTCTACAATTTTGTGATTCTATGATCATACCCTTTTAAGGTCCATCCTAATGTGAACCTCTCAATGGTTGGCATATGTTCATATATCTTGGGCCGTGTCCTCCAAATTGACTGTCCTTGTATGATTAAAGAGGGAAGGGGACCATTTCACCAAACTTCTTCATTGGGAGAAGAAGTTCTCCAGCACTTCCTTGTGGGTGTGGAGCTCACCACTAGCAGTGGCTGTAGCATAGTTTCTTTTCCCTTGAGTTCCACCCCCCTGCTTGCTGCTACAAAAGTGGCAGCAGCAATGGCCATGTTGACAGGTTGACCACCATTTTGCATTCTCCACAGTGTCCCTGGCCAACTGCCATTCTAGAGCATGTGGGACAAAGGAATGAGAAAAGGTCAAATGAATTTTTAAAACACAGAATTCATTAATCAGTAACCTATTATTATCTATATTTCATTTCTTATTTCTGTTCTCTTTGGGAAACATCAGTCTAGAATGATGAGGGTGAATGATACTGAATTAGGAAAGGCTAATCACACTTTCTATAATCAGAAGCCTTTAACTGAAACATAAACTAGCTCCCTTGTGCATTTTCAATTTCACTCCTCATAAATTCCATCCGAAGTAACATTAATAGGTTACTTTCATTGAAGAATCAGCCCCTGGTACCTTCTCAACATTCACAGTTTAAGAACTATTGACAGTGCTAGCTGTAGCTTATTATTAAATTAGAATCAAACTGTATTGTTGAGCAAAACTTGGCAAGAGTTAGAAGGCTAGCCCATCAACAACTATATTATGGTGATAAAACAAGTAGAATACTGTACATTATTTCATATTTCAAAACACAGTGTGCTTGACTTGCCAAATGGGTGCTTTTGCTGGAATGGCTCTATGCAGGCAAACACGGGGCTGTGTATATACTGTGGTTGAAAATCAGAACTGTGTGCCAAGAATTGTCAACATCCTGCATCCTGCCTTGCAATTAAAATTTACATATTTGCTTATTTTGAAGCCCTCTCCTATATCACTTGAAATCTCATGAGACTTCACCAGGCATCAAACATATGCATTATCTGCAAAACCTTTACCACCAACCTTCAGGTTGAGGGCATAATCCCATGGGAATTATGAGAAAACATCACTGATAGACATGCCGCTCATGTCAAGAGCTGAGATTTTCAGGATGCTGAATTCTGTGCTAGATGATTTTTGTACTTGTGCAGTCTGATCATAGAATGCACACAGCCCCAGTATACCACTTGCCTGGCTGTTCTATCTCTTCCAAATGCGCTGCATCATGTTTAGCAGCAGCTAGTCATTTGGATGTCAAATCTAACTCTTAGCTGCTAACCTTTCTGGTATTGCAAGCCAAGCTGCACTATGTGTTGTCTGTAGGTACAAGGTGTTAAATTTGATCTGGCAAAATGTTCTTACTGCTTAGCATTTGTGAGAATAAAGCCAGACCTTACCTGGGGGTTGGGTGTACTGTTTTTAGCCCAACAGAAACCTGTTAGTCAGTGGCCTGGTCCATGCATCCACAAAAAATTCAGTTTACCTGTTACCAGTCTGAAAAGGGTAAATTTACTTTCCTGGAGGTTTGCTTCATGGCATGCACCTCCCCAAGATAAAGAACAATAAAAAATGAAGGTCCTTAGAAGCCAAAGCAAGAACAATTGCAAGACCCAGAGTATAAACATGGTATATCTATCTATTTATCTAATGTAAACTACATCATTGAAGATACAAAAAAATAATAATCAGAAGACTGCACACTAGTAGACAAAGAAGTGCTTTGACTGCTTAGTATTTTTCAGTTGAGATTGTTTTATCAATTGTCCATTATATGAGTGATCGACTCCTGAAGAGTTCGTGGTTCTTGTGCTTTTTTGTAAGACTGAGCAGTCAGACTGGATCTTTGTCTACAGTTGTGCCATCTTCTGGTTTATATTATTTGTTGTTGTTGTTTTGTTTCTGTACCTTCATTGATGTAATTTGTTTTCTAGCCATACATATCGCGTACGTACAATACAATACCATTTTTCTATTCTGAGTCATGTAATTGTTTTTGCTTATGCAGCTCCCCAAACTAGTGCCATCCCCCCTTTTCTGGAATATGCAGTGTAAAATGTTAAAGGCCTGACAAGTCCGTTTTCCACTTGCCCTACTTTTTTTTTCTTTTTTCCATGACATGAAATTTTTGTTCCAATTGCTTTTGACCATGTATTTAATTTGTAGACTTCCGCAGCTTGCCTAACAGTTTATTTAGAGCCCCCCTCAATATACTCATCTGCCACCAGCATTCTGTAAGGTGACAGGTTCTTGTCAAAGTAGCTTTTGCATTTTTTTAAAAAATAAAAAAACCTTTCATTTCCAAGTACAGTATGTATATTTCTGCACACCTAGAAAGTTTCCTGTAAAAACCACTCCCCTGTCTATGTATGGCTCTGTTTCTCTTCCTAAATGATAAAGCATTCAACCACCTGAATTCTCAATTAGAAGGAAGAAGTGAGACCTAAAGCAAACTGTTCCAGTGTGGAGTACTCACAAGTATTCTAACCAGCCATGTTCTCTTCCTGGATATTCCATTCTCCCGCCACCCTGGCTTTGTTCTCCCCTATCCTAACAAGCACTCAGCATTCTGTGACTGCTGAATATGCTGCGTCCTCATGTGGATTCCCCCCCCCCAATTTTTTACAATTACTGCAAGTTTTGGGGTTCCCATGAACCCACTTATAGCTCTGTCTTGTTTCTCAGTGCACTCATGTTTTGGCTTTAAAAAACCCTGTCAGCACTCATCAGCTGAGATTGTTATTAGAGGGGGGTGATTGAGTAGGATGGGGAAAGGAATTGGAGGTGAAATATTCAACAATGATAACAAATGGGCAGTTTATGGATTTACACTTAATTCCTACCACCTTACTTGTTTTAACACGTTGGGTGTTGGTCCCTCTTCCTCAGTGTTGTCCGCACTGAGTGGCAGAACATGGACATTCTGCATGCAAACAATGTGCTTTTTACCACTGACCTATGGCACTTCCTGACTACAGATTCTGCTCCATTGGCACACTGTTATATTATGGAATGATAGTTTTGACTTGGTCACTTGTGGGTTTTTCTAGCTGCAACTGGCTGGTGTAGCTGATCATCTAGTCTTGAGAATAGCTGATGGGCTACATTTTACAGCTGCTGTCAGAGAAAGAGAAATTTATCTATTGGATCCAGACTTTGTTGCACTTTGAAATCAATGGAACAAAGGCATGGCTTTATTTGTGCTGTTAATTTCAGTAGGGTGTATGTGCAGCTAAGTCTGAATCAAGCCTACTATGTGTACTATGTTTAAATCCTGTGGGTAAGTAGCTGTATCATAACTTTCTGTAGAACTTTGGCATCCTTTATTTCAAAGCTTGGGTAAGTCTCTAAGGGCCACTAAATGCATGCTGCACTGTGGCTTATTTGCGTGTAGGTGACAAGTTCTGTAATCTTCTCCTGTATTAGCACATGAAACACATTCCCCCCCCCCTTGTTTGAAACGTACCCAGTTGCTGAAGCATTCAATACTGCGACACACTAATATCAAATTTTCTAAATTGTGAAGTTTATTATTAAATACATTGTATTAACCTGTCTTCTGTCTAGTTACTAGATTGAACGCTGTCATTTGTACCTTGGGATTGATTTCCAACAAGGTATTGCTAAACTGTCCCCTTTAAAATGTTGTGTTTTGTAAAGGTATAATTTATGTGAGTGTCTTAAGTTTTGAAAAGTCTGATTTAATTTTGAAAGATTTAAACATTGACTTATACATGTCATTCTCATGTCTGGGCTTTCTCTGTTGCCCATCTGCCTGGCTGAACATACTGGTTTGTATGCAAATGGCATTTGTCTGATGTCTTGTATAGTGTTGTGTCCCAGTATGTTTTGGAGTCTTCATTAACCATACGTGTAGGTTCACATTAGATCCAAATGCTCAAACAAAAAATCTGCTTAGCTCTTGCTTAGCTGTTGTTACTAGATGAGTCACTTAACCTCAGTTTCTTCATCTACAAAAGTGTTTTTTTTAATGCTATATGTTGAAAATTGATAAATGAGGCTGCAGTTGGGTATCTTAGTGATTACATATAGTTTACAACCTGTGCCCTCATTGTGATGTGATATAGGACAATGAGGCCTTTGCCTTAATTCACAGTTCTTATTGGTGGATACTTTGCCAAATCTTCAGTCTAATGTCCTCCATACAAGCAGGGTTTAGGTACCTCTCTGCTCTCAGTTCTGATTCCCATGATGTATCATAAGCTGCATTCGAAACTAATTCCATTTTCTGTAGTACTGTGGCATGTGAGACTGCTGTTTGGTTTCTCTCCTCCACCCGGAGTAGCTCTGTTTCAAATCTTTCTTTATGATGGTCACCATCATTCTTTATAATGTAAGGGCTGCATTAGTCTTTTTACTTATGATGCTCGGCAGAACACCATTGCCATCTGGCTTCCCTATAACAATTACTTTGCTCTTTATACAAAATGCTTTTCCGAGCCTCAGAGTTGAGCTTGCTTGTAATGAGATTTCACATGCCAAATGACCGTCAGTCGACCCTATGGAACTTCTCTTCTTCCTTCACTCTTCATAATGAGTTGCTTGGTAGCATCTTCATGTACGTTTCTTATCATTAAGTTGCACTAGCAGAATATTTAGGTTACTTTTTAAGTTACATGTTATGATTAAGGTCAGGTTGGGGGGGGGAATTGAGTCACAATGTTTTGAGGATTCCAGGGCGGACTGCATTCTTAAACGTCCTTGCTTCTATTTTGCTGGCTGTAGAATTCTGAATTTATTTGTACTCAGGTTTTTGAAGAAGCTTTTAATCCTAAGGCTGTGCATTGGGTTGCTCACACTGGCCATATTGACGCCTGGAACTGCCTTATATTGAGTCAGATCATTGATTCACTTAGCTTGGCATTGTTTACTCTCACTGGCTTTCCACTATGTTCGATAAAGATCTTTTCTAGCCCTGCTACTGTGTATTCAATACAGTAGCTCTCGTGAAAGATCAGGTGAAAAATAAGGGAATTACAGGAGGATAAGGCTACCAGTGGCTATTAGATAAGACGTCTATATGTGCATGATCCTGCCTGTGACATATAGTCACATCTGCACTGACATCTGTTACTTTCATGCTACCTCACCACTGGCTCCCCAGCTCAGTAGACTAGAGGCAAAAATACACCAAGGCACAAGGGGCATATGCATTACAGCACACACTTGAATGTGCTCCATCTCGTACTTTTGGCGTTGACTGGTTTATTTGTTTATTTAAGGCACTGGTATACCGCTTAACCATTTGCATTTATAAGGGATGTAAAAGCAAAAAACAAACCCAGTTAGTTAGCCACTAGAAACACCAAGCCACCGGAGAGTTTGAACTGAATTTAGGCAAGAGCTGATAGCCACAGAAGTTAAATCAAATTTTAAGTTTATTTAGGCCTTAGTCTGCAGCCCAAAAATTCTAAATGTACCAGAGAAAACAAATATAAATTAGAAAATGCTCCTAGGCAGTGCTTAAAAAGTAAGAAATTGCCCCATTCTAGTACTGACTGGACCATTATGTTGCTTATGAGATGCAACCATTAGGTCACAAGTCTGTAGAAATCTAATGTTTGGGAAGTTTATTTAGAGTATTTTTTTTATAATGCGCAGGTTTCAAAAGCTATTGACAAAGGTCAGAATCCATGGTCGTAGGGTTTCCTCATTAAGTCTCCTCCTTAGACAAAAATAAAGGCCCGAAGGTGCCTCTCAAATCATAATTCCTCTTGGTACTTAAAAGGGCATTCAGCTGTGCTTTCATTATGTGCGTCGTCCCAGAACGTTTACATAAGATTAGATCCATGGTAACTCTGTTTTCTCCTATAAATTGCTGCAGTTGGATACACAATGCCTTCCCAAACAGCATATCTTCTGTTGTGGGAGTCTCTCAAAAGCACTCCAGTGATTTAGATTTCTGATGTGTGTACCCAAGGTAAAAAGTACTAGACTGTCACGTAATTAGACTTTGGATAGAGATCAAAGTTCACTGTTGGGTGTGGTGGTAAAAATTTCCTAAATTGCTGTTTGGGCATGTTCATGGCAGCTGGCCAGGATAAGACACTTCAAAATAATAGCATATTATTCGAACAATGTAGGTCAGTAGATGCTAAATAGACACCCCCTGGGACAATCTAGGGCGCCGCCTGGGGCAAGGAGTCACACATGCACTTCTTCCTTCCTTGGTGTGGCTGTCTTGAGAGTGAGAGGCCCAGAGAGGCATGTGCCCTGGGAAAGAGAGAGCAGTTTCTGGAATGATGGGTGGCACAGCCTAATTAACGGATGACTGCAGATGTCATATGAATTAACAAATGTCGAACATGACAGCCTGTTGAAACATACAGGAAGAATTCCTTGAATGCTAAGTAGTGACAAAACTTTGGTTGAACCTTCTGCATTGAAAACAGAATGGCAAATCAGTAGCAGCTACTGATTTTGTGTATTTCTATATAACAGGAACAAACAATTATTTTATAGTTACAGGTGGGTAGCCGTGTTGGTCTGCCATAGTCAAAACAAAATAAAAAATTCTTTCCAGTAGCACCTTAGAGACCAACTAAGTTTGTTCTTGGTATGAGCTTTCGTGTGCATACCAAGAACAAACTTAGTTGGTCTCTAAGGTGCTACTGAAAATTATTTTATAGGATGCCTTTGCTATTTGCATTTCATCTAATGTGCATGTTTTCATTGCTCCCCACTTGCTCATTCAAAGAGTGCTCTTTGTACTCAATGCCTTCTAATTTTAGCCAGAAATCTGTGCAACAGGCATTTGCTTAATCTGATTATGGTTGAAAATGGGTGAGGCTGTTTTAGTATTCTAAAAGTTACTAGTGGTCAGAATCCTGACTCCTATTGATGTGATTATTTAGTTATGTGAAACAAGTATCAAAGGTATGCTATCATTTTTTAAGGTTTGCCTGATTGAACACAGTACCTTTAGGAAGATGGGAAACTTTATTATACCAAGTCAGACCATTGTAGCAGGTTGGACTGGATGACACTTTGAGTCCCTTCCAACTCTACAATTCAACAATTCTATAATCCATATATTTCAATATTTTTAACGCCTTGTTGACAGGCTTGTTCCCATGTGTGCTTCTCAACATTCTAGCTGTCACACAGTGCATAAGAACACAGTGGAAATTAGTGTGGGGAAAGGGCAGGAGACAGTTCCCCTCGCCCAGCTGAAATTTAGGACTAACCTTAGCTGGGGTGGGGAGACTATTTCCATTGCTTTTGTTCTATCCAACCAAAGACCTGGCTTTAAGATGAGAGGAAAGAAGGGGATGCATCAGGTGGCATGGCAGTTAGGGCTCAAGCAAGAGAAGTGAAAAAGGATAGAGGAGCCATCCATCTCACTGGCTCTGAAATGTGAGGCATTTAGCAATACAGTCGTACCTTGGATCCCGAACGCCTTGGTACTTGGACGGTTTGGTTCCCGAACGCCGCAAACCCGGAAGTGATTGTTCTGGTTTGTGAACGTTCTTTGGAACCCAAATGTCCGGCGGGGCTTCCGCAGATTCCGATTGGCTGCAGGAGCTTCCTGGAGCCAATCAGAAGCTGCAGTTTGGTTTCCGAAGGCAAACGGACTTCCAGAACCGATTCCGTTTGACTTCCAAGGTATGACTGCGCGAAGGCAGGACTTGTCTTTGCTTTGTTTGGCAAAACCAAAAAAAGGTTGCCAGGACAAGGCAGGGCAAATGAAGGACCCAAGCCGTTCTGATAGGTATTGGCATAGTATTATTATTATATGTACTATTACATTTTCCTCCAAGGAGGACAAGAAGATGTGCATGGTTCTCCCCCTCCCAACAACTCTGCAAGGTAGATTAGGCTGAGAGACAGTGGCTGGCCCAAGGTCACCCAGTGAGCTTCATAATTTGAATCTGGTCTCCCAGACTCTGGTCCTATATTCTAACCAAATATAACTATTCCAAATTGGCTCTAGGCAGTGCACACTGCATTTTATAGCTCTGGCCTTAGCTCTAGACTTTCAGACAGAAAAGTAAATACATATTTTTAAATGTACACATTTCCATGTGTGTGTCTGTTGCAATATACAAGCAATACTGCAGCAACAACCATGTGACCTGGACCAGGGCAGGTTAATAGTGCTCCCAGTCTCTCAAGATAGTTTGATAGTTATTCTGCAAGTTGTGCAACAATATATCAGAAAATGTGTTTAAGCTTACTGCTGCTTTTCATGATCTTGCAGACAGTTTAAAGATGCTTACCTGGCCAGAGTGAGTGATCTGAGGCAGATGGTGCAAGCTAAGACTTGGTGGCTTGTCAGCTGGTGTCTGGGTTATGTTAAAATAGTTTTTTTCTAGACCAGATGACACCCACAGTCTGTACACTTTCTGCCATATCGAAAAAGAACTGCACATTCACTGTGAAGAAATTTTGTTTTTCTCTGATTATGATAGCTCCCTGAAGAGTAACCTCCTTGGTGCCGAAGGGTGAAAATTTAGAACATTACGTATATCTCCTTCTGTGTCCAGTGGTTTGGGAAATTGGCAAAGCAGTCAGATTGCCTTGGGACTATACTTCCCAGGTACTAGCTTGCCTGTGTGTTGGGTGAAAACCTGTGACAAGCACTTGTGTATAAAGCTTGAATGTTTGTCTCTTCAGAGCAGTAACCCTGACAGTGAAGGCAATCAAGATAATCGTTCAGGTAGTAGAATTTTAAAAATGAACATTACTAGTACTGTTAAGAGGCATTTCCAAGAGGCCCGTTTGCAAGCTGATGGACTAAATAAAGGCTGTTCAGTCAGAAGTAAAGTATTGGCTTGCTTACACCTCTGGTGGAAGCAGAGATCTTTGATAAACAGCCAAGAGCTCTTTTACAAGCACTTGATGCATGGTATCTTTTCCTAGAACTGTTTTTCTCTTATAGGATGGGGGGGGGGAGAGTATTGTAGCTCCTTTGTATGTCCTTCCCTGAAAAACGTATTCTAAGTTTCAACTTTTCTGACCCTCATCAAGCCTTCCTCCCACAGTTAGAGCTGGAGGGGGAGCAGGGTGTTGTTATCTTCACAGCTGTGCAATATGAGAAGCGTGAGATTCAGCCCCCTCTCCAGTTTGGAACCTTTTCCCAGTAGCTATGCTGCACTTTGGAGGCACTCAACCCTCAGAAGCATGGCAGGGATATTTCCCACACGCCTCTCTATAGCTAACTCAGCATAAGGGTTGGCTAGTTGGCTTCATAGACCAGGCAAAATGTGCGGACCTGTAGTCAGCATCTTCAAGTGGATCCACCAGCAGTCTGGCTTACCTTCAGGCTAGAAAACACTTCTGCTAGTATTGACAGGTTTTAGGAGAGCACTGTGAATTAGCATGCTGTCTTTAAGCTCCCTTCCAGTGCTTTGTTTTATTTGCTTGAACTTACTTAAAGGTAAAGGGAACCCTGACTGTTAGGTCCAGTCACGGACAACTCTGGGGTTGCAGCGCTCATCTCATTTTAGTGGCCGTGGCAGCTGGCGTACAGCTTCCGGGTCATGTGGCCAGCATGACTAAGCCGCTTCTGGTGAACCAGAACAGCGCACAAAAACGGCGTTTACCTTCCCGCTGGAGCGGTACCTATTTATCTACTTGCACTTTGAACTGCTGGGTTGGCAGGAGCAGGGACCGAGCAACGGGAGCTCACCCCGTCGCGGGGATTCGAACCGCTGACCTTCCGATCAGCAAGCCCTAGGCTCTGTGGTTTAACTTACTTAGGGTCTGTTTATTCCCCTTGAGAACAAAACCATTATTAGATTCGTTTTGGGTTTTCCTTTAGTTTTGTACAGTACTTCCTTGGATTATTAATGCTTTTATTTCCACAGGAGCCAAGTAACTTCCTCTTTGCATGGTGTCCAGTTTGTGCAATGGTCTTTGGGACTTTCTAAAACACTGCAACACTTGCCTACAAGGATAGTAACTGGTTTGCTTGAGAATACTGCCGGGAAAGGCTCCCTTGCTTGCCAGAATGTGTAGGTGTGACTTCATACATGATTTCCCTAGATAGGCATTTGATTGATGAGGAGACCTGCCCTCTTATGTCAAACTACTACTTAAAAAAACAAAACCCCGTTCATTTGCTTCTGCAGAACCTGAATTCTGTTCTGCTTCATGAAAACAGGTTGGATTTTAAGGCAACACTAAACTTGGTTCCTTCAGCCTTTTGAGGCTCCTTTTTATGCCACAGTTCTTTCCAGCATTGCTCCAGTTTCTGAGAATTGCAAAGCTAATGTGGAAAGGAGCTGCAGAGCAAGTTTCCCCCTATATGACCATTAATTTCTGACATTACCAAGAGTGCAAGAGTGACTCTAAATCAATAGTTGCTTGTGCAACCAGAAAGTTTGCATATCTTCTATATACTAATGGGTTTGCAGCAGATGCCTCACTAATTCTCCTTGAGGAAAGTAGCCTTAGTTTAAACTAAGAAGGACAAATAATTTTGCAATTTACTGCTCTTGCATAATCTTAACTCAAGGTCTTAAGCAGTCCCAAACATTTAAAAACATGCTAGCAAAATAGCACAAAGCTACTTTTTCCCAGCTGGTTATAATCTGTCTCTTTATTCTTGAAGCAAGGAAAAGCTGTCCTTCCGGTGTTATGGTAAACATATGTGCAAGTTTAGGAAGAATGTTAACTTATTAGTCCTTTCATAGTTTGACAATACAGTAGAACAATCTTTCTTACTGTTGAAAAAAGCCTAAGAATTGCACCAGGTGAGCTGTTCCTGAGTAGAACATCCCATAAACAGTACTGAAGCTGAGCAGGTGCACTTAGCTGTTGCCCCCTGCCTAATTCAGTAGAGAGGAGCACCAGGAGAAGGCTATCTGATGAAGCTCTTAATGTACCGGTAGATACACATGAGAAAGAATATCCTTCAAGTTGTCAGGTACGGCAGGTTACTGCATGATTTCCATACATGGAAAGAGAAAGATGCCCATTGAATAGACAACATGAAACATCTCGAGGAAGCAAGCCACTAAAAAGCAAAGGGCTGCCTTCTGTGGAGATCAGGAAGTGTCATGCCTCCTGTGTGTAGTGCACTACCTGTGTGAGACTACTTGTGTGTAAGGTGTAAGACCTTTTGACGGACGTGCAGTCCATAGCTGCATATTTAGCTTATTGCACTTGGTGGTTGTGGGCATTCCTTGTTTTATCAGACCTTCCTGCCACTGAGAAGTTACAAAGGGATGGTTGGTGTGAAATGGGTGTGTCTCCAGGATTTTACTTCTTCAGTGCTGAGGAGGCTTCATTCAGCGCCCACCTCTATTCCTCCCATTTCATCCTTTGAATGAGAGGTCTGTGGCTTGGCTGCATTTCTTAAGCAACCAAGCTTTCTTATAAAATATTCTAAAACGTCCATTGCACCAGACCTGTTGGCTTTGCTATAATAGGAGTTGTGCCTTTGGCATCTATCCTGAGTACTTATGGGGCTTGTATGAGGTTTCACAGAATTATAAAGCCCGGATCAGCAAACTTTGCAGTCTGCTGAGTAAACATAAACGGGTTGGGACATCCCATCATGGCAGTGAGCAGTCCTTTGAGTGCCAAATACCCGTCAAAAGATACCACTGCCACGTAAATTATTGAGCGTAAGACAGGCATTCAAATAAAAAGCTGCAGTTATCAGAAAGCAAGACCTGGATAGCAGCTGGTATTTATACTGTGCATTCCAGTGTTCAAAGCACTTCAATTGCATCTTCTGTACAATAACCTTGTTACCATGTTGTAGATGGGGGATCGGAGGGTGAGAGAATTGTGGCTTGTTTACGGCTAACTTAAGGGAGACTGTGGGTGTGGTGAGATTGAATGGAAGGCTTTCCTGTCAATCTGTTTAGCTGTGACAGTGCACTACAATTTTGGGAAAGGACGCTGGATTAGTTTTACTAACAGCTTTATACTGTGCTGCTTGTTGGATGGCTGCCTGCTACTGTATTCTGCCTTTTGCAAGCCACTAGTCTTGGGCTACGTGTCCAGTGGATACCCTTCAGGACACAGATACCTTAACCACTGTGACTCATTCACTGATAACCTCTGCTGAAATAAGGGAGGCCCCATCTGTACTGGCATTCCGCTGGCTTCTGAAGACACACCTGATTACACGCATCCCCTTGATCTCTTGACCTGTTTTAATTGCTGTGTTGTTTTAATGGGATTGTTTTATTGCGTGCTTTAATTATGGAGGCTTATAGTGGTGAAATTGGCTTTTAATCTTGTAAACCACTTAGAAGCCTATTTCAACCTAAAAGGGGTATATGCATTAATAATGAACAATAATACTCTTGGGGAAGGATTGTTTGGCAGTGATGCTGAGCAGCCGCTGTTTGACTGTGGCCTCCTTTTCATTAGACACTCGCTATTATTATTGTTGTTGTTGTTGTTGTTGTTGTTATTCCACTGAAATGCATAATAATAATAATAATAATAATAATAATAATAATAAAAATAAATAATAATACATATATAATTTGTTTCATTTCTGTACTGCTATATATTTTAAATAATTTCAAAGCTCTTTGCAACACATTAAAACATGAAATAAAACAACCCAGAATAAAATAAATTCAAGCTTCAAGGAAAATATTTCAGATCTTTCCCTAAGTGACTTTTTGCTTTCCCCATATTTATACTTAATTTATATAGCTGCCCCATAGCAGAGGTACTCTAGGGAGCCAGCGTGGTGTAGGGGTTAGAATGCCGGACTAGGACCTGGGAGATCAGGGTTCAAATCCCCACTCAGGAACGAAGCTCACTGGGTGACCTTGGGCCAGTCCCAGCCTCTTAACCCACCTCACAGCATCGTTGTAGGGATTAACTGTGGAGGAGCGTGAACCATGTACTCCTTGGAGGAAAAGGTGGGGTATGAATGCAGTGATAAAGCCCTTCTGCTTACCTGCTTAAGACAGCTGGAGAGGCCAGATGGATGAAGGTGTCGGTCGCCAATTTGGCACCTGGGAAATTTTGAACTCTGGCACTGTGTGCGTGGACCTTAATTTGACTAGTAGGCCTTTCATAGCTGTGTGCTATGTTCAGAGTGTGGTGCAGAGGTGAGGTGAGGTGGGGACTAGAGCGCTTGCTTCAGTGTAAGGGTACAGTGTCTGCTTCATATGCATCTCTGCCCGTCCCTGACGTTGGATAGGGCAGGGGCCCAAGAATGCATTATCTTCTAGAATTACGAGAAGCATGCTTGTTTTGTTTGTGCTGCTGCAATCGGTTCAGGGTACGAAAAGAACTGAGCTCAGAGGAACATACTGAAATGAAACTTGCCATGTTCAGGCGACCTTTGGCACGTTGCATATCAGGCTGCCATGCCTTCATTGGTTCGGCAGAGCTTTTGTTTGGCAAACGGCTAGGCATTCTTCGACCATAAGAGTGAGCTTGGTTTCAAAATAGTTTGTCTGAGGCTTAGGCGTGCCAGATCAAATCTTCCAAAAATAGGAGGCTGTAACAGGGTGCTGCGAAAACTATCGAAAGGGCCTTGCTTTGTGAAGGTGAGACGTTGGGTTTTCTGCATTACGGTCCTGTGTAATGTTTTATACCAAATCTGCAACTGAAAATTCATTCTTGGAAGAGCTCTTAGTAAATTTATACAACTAAAAGCAGAGAAACAACCCGGAAGAATGGGACTTTCCCTGTTTGTCTTCTCTGTATTGCTCAAGGCTGTCAGAACACAGTGAACTGTCACAAATGTAGACTGAAAGTCATAGAGTGAGATCACCTGAGATTTCAGAAACCAGGAAGGAATCGCCCATGAAACATCAGCCATGTCTCCATAGCGCAGAACTTTTATTTCCTCTAATTTACTACTCTCCACCATTTCCATTTTCTACTTCCCACTCTTATTTCTCTCAAGTAGTTCTTCTCATTCTGATCTGTCTTCATATGATCACAAGCTTATATTGTCCAATCAGAGACCACCTAGTTTTTTGGGTTTTTGTGGTGTGGCAGATCTATAGATAACAGGAAGGTGGCATCATCATACCCAAAGCTGTTGTGATTATTTATCTAGAATGTGACAGTGTTCTTAAATGGTTCAGCAGGAGCTGCACAGAGCCAGTGTCGTTAAGTATAGAGCAGGGGTCGGCAACCTAAGGCCCATGGGCCACAAGCAGCTCATGAGGGTTGTTTAACTGGCCCCCAAGCCACCCCTGAACCGAGCCACCCACTTGGTGAGTCCCTGTGGGCTAAAGCAGCGCAGCGCAGGGACTCGCTTCCGTGGCGCTGTAAATCATGTCTGCTCAGATGCTGGAAATCATGGGTGGGTGCACAATCTGGCCCACGGAGGGGTCTCCACTGGAGTGAACCGGCCCAGGCAAGGTCAGCCTTGCCAACTCCTGTATCCTATAGATTGTAATTGGTTTCAAATCTGGTTTCAAATCTGCTGTAATTGCCTAGGTCTCAGCTTTACCTACTAGTGTCTTAGTGATGATACACCAGAGAAGGGGGTATATGTGCTGCTCTGAGTCCCATTGAACTTTGTGGGGTTTACTTCTGAGTAAACATAGGCAGGGATGAGCTAAAAAAACAAATAAATCTCTTCCAGACTTTCAAAATACCACATGCTGGTGATTTAACAGCTGCTTTGACATTCCATGAATGGTTCCTAGATGATTTCAGTCTCATTCTACAAAGCATTGTTTGGCCAGGAATTTCTAAAATAGTGACTTTTCACATAATATCCAATCCTGGGATATTTCAAGTTTTTTTTTTTTTTAGTAGAACACATATATCAGCATCAGTTCTTGTTTAAAAAAATACATGATGACGTATAGCAAAGCATTCGTGTTTTTGAAAAAGCAAGTTGATTTTTATTATAACTTTGCCTTATTTGGAAGTGCTGCAAGTGTTGTGGGTTTTTCTGGAATTTCAAACACTTGCTGGAGAGAAATTTTAATATTCAGAAGCATTTGTATGAGCTGTGGAACTGGCAGTATTTTGAACTCTGAAGGTTCCCTGTGTTGGAAAATGCTTCAGGATTTTTAGCGTGCTGTGTACTGCCAAATCAATGGAAACTTGCAGTCCCCCCCCCCAAAGCAGCTCCCCATTGGGCATTTAGTGTACTAAAATGAATGCTGAATGCTAAATTGAGAGGGAGGGTGGTTTTGTAGGACATGTGTTAGCACAAATTGCAATAAGAAAGTGATGGTTTTCCAGTTACCCAGGCCTCTTGGCTTCATTAATTCAGTGTGTTCCTAAGCAAATATCTAACCAGAGCTTCTTGATATGTAAACATTTGCTTGCATCCAGTGATCTACGAATGCACACTGTTGTAGTCAACACCACGATGGCAGCGTCTAGCACAAAATGGCATCACTTGGGAATCTGAGCTATCCTTTTAAAATACCGTATTTTTCGCTCCATAAGAGGCACTTTCCCCCTCCTAAAAGTAAGGGGAAATGTCTGTGCGTCTTATGGAGCAAAGGCACTGGACGGCAGCGGGATCCCTTGGCTGCAGTCGTGAGCGGAGGGATGCCTCTGCCGCCGGAGCCACGGCTCCTTTCAGGCCGCTCGTCCCTCCGCCACCTCTGCCGCTCACAAGAGCAGGCATAGCCGCGGTTGGGAGAGGGACAACGCAGCGCCTCTCCCAACCGCAGCTCCTGTGCCTGCCCTTGTGAGAGGCGGGCTGCCGCCTCTGCGGAGGAAGAACGAGCAGCCTGAAAGGAGCTCCTCCCGGCTCGCTGTAAAGCAAGCGGCTCTCGCTCCGCTTGCTTTACAGACTGCCTCCCCCCCCTTTGTTTTCCTCCTCTAAAAACTATGTGCGTCTTATGGTCAGGTGCATCTTGTGGAGCGAAAAATGAGGTGGTTGGCTCCAACGTGCATAATTTAAGAGGAAACCTTAAAAGCAACAAGGCAGCTCTCCTAAACTCTCGGGAGCTTTTGGTGAGGTTCTCTGTATGCAGCAGATGGTATCTAACTTTGCTCTGCTGTGCTTAGAAGGACGCTGCCTCCTGCTTGTTGAGGCTGAGGATGGCAAGTCTTTGCCTTCCATTCATGATCTTTGCAAAAATATTTGGTCAAAAGCTTCCAAATTTTGCTCAAATGCCATTGCAGCAAATGCATTGTAATTGGTGCAGATTTTCATTTTCTTCCATGCAGAGCTGTTTCCCCCTACCCTCTGGCAGCCACCATTGCCAAACCATTCACCGGGGTCCAGTTTACTGTAGTCCTTTGTTAATTAATTTGGCAAAATAAATATTAATCTTTGATTTGTCTACGAAGCTTTGATCTGGAGGCACAACGATGTAACCATGTCACTGAAGCGAACGGCATTAAGTCTGCTTTGCAAATAGAGGCATGTTGCAAATAGAAATATAAATTGTACACTGGGGAACTTTCCAGTAGCACCTTAGAGACCAACTAAGTTTGTTCTTGGTATGAGCTTTCGTGTGCATGCACAACTTAGTTGGTCTCTAAGGTGCTACTGGAAGGATTTTTTTTATTTTTTTATTTTGTTTTGACTATGGCAGGCCAACACGGCTACCTACCTGTAACTGGAACTGGGGAACTTGACAGAGAAAAATGGGGAGTGGGGTTTTTTGGGGGTGGTGGTAGTAGTAGAACATCATCATTTGGAAGTAAGTTCTCAAAGAATCATGGTAGCTTTTTCTGTCTAAATTGGTATTTCAGCATAGTTTTAGGAGGTGAACTGAAGGCTATTTTAAATTGTTTTTACTGTGACATCTTCTTGCCCCCCCCCCCCGCATGGGCTGAACAATAATTAGAAATAACTGCTGGATTTGTGCTTTTTAGTTGCTTAAAAGCATGTATACCTCTTTCCATTAGGTTGCACAAAGGTTCATTTGTAATGGTGATCCCAACATGAGACAAAGCAAGCTCTCCATTCTCTTCACTGCCCCCCCCCTTAAAAAAAGGACAATGAAATGAGATGCAGCCTGAGGCCAGGGTGTGTGAGAGAAAGCTGTACCATCTTGTCAGAGCTTTGTCCCACAGTTGGTGTTTCCCTGCTTCAGTCATGCCTTGTGCTGGGATACATTTATTGCTGTTTCACCCTCAAGAATTGCAAGCTGAGTCTTGCTTCACCGGTAAACTCCCTCTCTCTTAACTCTGCAACGTCCTATGAGAAGGAGTCATTTCTCCTATTAAGTGTGCAAAGTCCTTTACAATCTTAGAACAGATGTTTACAATAGTTCTGAAAAAGTGCCCATTTTACAGGTCTAGAATTGAGGCTAAGGTGTGGGGGGGCGGGGAAGGAGATTTGCCAGAAACACTCACTGCTAGTTTATGGCTGAACTCATCATCCCAGGCCAGCACTGTCTGTTGAGTGCCTGTGTCTGTTGCTTGTATCTTACATTTGGCATTTTGTAAGGGACTCTGGGTGTACTGTCTCTGGAAATGAAGATTTATTTTGGCCATCTTTGCTCATATCCATCAATAGACCACCCTCTTCAGTTTCGCAGATCTTTTTGCAATGCATCTAATCATCAGTGTGTCACCGCTTCTCTAATGCTGTTGCAAATGACCCTCTCTTTTATGCTCATCACTGTGTTTTGGTTGCCCTCCAAGCCTTTGTTGCACAAATATCAGTTGCTAATTGCCTCTTTGCCGTTCCACAGACTGCAGAATGGATGCATGCAGTTTTGCTTCTGACAGGGAAGAGCTGTCAGTAAATTTGAAGTCGCATCTTCAGCAAATGTACTGACTTGTCAACATGCCTTTTACCCTTTTATTAGGCATACACTGGAAACCTATTCCTTATTAAAAGTGTTGACAGATTACTTCACTGTTGATCTTTGTTAGTTGATCTTTCTCAGTGTGTAGTACTGCCCTCTGCTGGCTAGAATGTATATACTTCATTACAGTATATCATTTCCCCCCCTTCTAGGTCAGAGGGTTGTGTTCAGACACAGGATAATATGGGGGTTTGGGGATTTTCTTGTCCTACCAGCTAGGTTAAACTAATTCATATTATTGCGACTCTGAAAGATGTTAATAGAGATGTTAATAGGTTTTATCATACAACCTGAACAGACCTTTGGGAATATGCCTTGAAATGCTGAAGATTAATTCAACACTAATTCCAACAAGTTATCTAACACCACTTATTGCCTTGTAAATGCTTCTGCAACATTAGGTCTTGGATAGCTCCAGTCAATCTAGAACAGTGTTTCTCAAAGGTTGTGTGACCTAGTTACAGGTAGGTAGCCATGTTGGTCTGCTGTAGTCGAAACAAGATAAAAAATAAAAAAATTCCTTCCAGTAGCACCTTAGAGACCAACTAAGTTTGTTCTTGGTATGAGCATTTGTGTGCATGCACACGTCTTCAAATAAGTGTGTGGCTCCTGCCTTGCCTCCCCCCTGGTTAATTGGCTGCTGTTCATGGGGGCAGGACAAAGAAACTCAAGAGCAGGGGTGAGCAACCTTTTTCAGCCGTGGGCCGGTCCACCATCCCTCAGACCATGTGGTGGGCCAAACTATTTGGGGGGGGGGAATGAACGGATTCCTATGCCCCACAAATAACTCAGAGATGCATTTTAAATAAAAGGACACATTCTATTCATGTAAAAACACGCTGATTCCCAGACCGCCCGCGAGCCTATTTAGAAGACGATTGGGCCGCATCTGGCCCACAGGCCTTAGGTTGCCTACCCCTGCTCAAGAGCATCTACATCACATGTTGTCTTCTGCTAGACATCAGCAGAGAAGAAACATGGTTCATGAACAGCAAGTCAAGGGATCAAGGGGATGGAGCAACCATTATCTAGTTTCCAACCCATACTTTTATTTTTATATATTGTACACTTCTGTTTCTTCTTCATGCCACAGTTTAAGATACTGTCACAACTTCTCAAAGTATTTCTGTAGCTCTTAGGTTTCCTTAAGATGTTCAGTAAAGAACGAACACTTGCTGACCCTTAGAATAGAATTGTAGGGTTGGAAGGGACCACGGGGGCCATCTAGTCCAACCCCCTGCAATGCAGGAATCTTTTGCCCAACATGGGTCTCGAACCTGTGACCCTGAGATTAAGACCTACTGAACTATCTGCTAAAGAATAAAGCTCTGCCCCCTTTTGTTTGATTCTGGGCCAGCCCTTAGGGGTAAAATGAGGTTCTTGGTTAAACATATAAGTGCAAACTCCTATCCAAAAGGGACTTGCATGACTGAATGAAGAAGTCAGATTCAAACAATTGAGCCACAGAAGTCTCTCTTTGGAAAAGATCTCCAGCGTTGCAGTTAACAATTAACACATCAGCATGATTGGAATTATCTTTTAAGTCATTTTACAATTAAATTTGGCTATAACAATCAGATGAAAGAAGCAGCTAGTTTTAACATTCAAATTATCAGTTGCTTGTGTGATAGCTTTGAATCCTAGCCGTTCTGCCTAAGAACTCTTTTCATAAGATAATTTTAATTGGGTTAGAGAGGAATAAAGCCAATACTGTTAATTGCATGGGGAGAAGAAAACCCTATTTCAGTAAGCTGGGGGGAAAACAAATATGAAACTCTTCCCCCCAGTATAATTACTGTAAGGAATAACTATTCATCACTGTGATGCTTTGGCGTTGGCATGCTTTAATTATAAGGAACATAGCAGTGCTGGTTCTAACTTCTAAATGCTAATTTTCAGTAAATGTCACAGAAGATGTTTTGGGGACTGGTGGGTGCAGGAAGAAAGTCTCTGTTCTGACCTCCCCCCTTCCCCAAAAAAACGATCTACCTTGGATTTCTCCCAAGTTACTGGACAAGTTGTGGTGGCCTGTGGGTAGGGAATTAAATGTGACTTGGCTGAATGTATGTAGGAATATACAGGTAGTTTTCTGGCTCAGTGGTAGATCACAGCTCTGCATACAGAACTTCCAGGTTAAAAGCCTTGGCATAGGTTGTGATGGCACAGCTATTTGCTTGACACTCCCAAGAGCTGGTGTGAGTCAGAGCAGACAGCAACCTGACCTGTCACGAGCCAACTTCCTACGTTTCTGTCCCTGAACTGCAATCTTTATGGAGTGGAAGAGAAACTGGATCAGTCAAATCACATGTACATTCCTATTCATAATCATCCAGACCTCAATGGCTCTTCCTGTGCATGGTGGTTGGCGTTTGAAACTTTTCCTTGACCTGTTGCCATCTAAGCTGCCTTTAATGGTACCGGTGGAAAACCGGTCTATCAAACATGGAATGAAAAGGGTGCTATAATTTAGGAACTGGTTATGCTTGAGGCTCGTGAGAGAGAGAGAGAGAGAGAGAGAGAGAGAGAGAGAGAGAGAGAGCCTTATCATTAGACAGCCTTAGCTGGATTCATAGATATGATGATGATGATGACTTATTAAATTTGTATACTGCCCTTCATCTGAAGATCTCAGAGCTGTTCGCAACAGCAAAATACGTAAGAAAACAAACAAACAAAACCAATGCCCCCCCTTTCCCATGAACACATTTAAAAAGCCATAGATTGTTAACCAGCCAAATGCCTTGTTGAAGAGATGTGGTCATGGAGGTATTGCAGTCCTGAGCCGTTTAGAGCTTTATAGGTAAAAACCAGCCCTTTTGAATTGGGGCCCAGAATCGGCAGCCAGTGCAGTCGGACCAGGATCGGTGTAAGATGCTCAAACTGTCTTGTCGCACTGAGCAACCTGGCCGCCGAATTCTTAAGTTTCTGAACCATCTTAAGAGGCAGACCCACATATAACGCATGGCAGCAATCTAACCTAGAGGTTACCAGAGCCTAGACAGCAGTAGTTAGGCTATCCCTGTCCAGATAGGGGCACAACAGGGCCAGTAGCCGAAGCTGGTGGAAAGCACTCTGCGCCACTGAGGCCACCTGAGCCTCAAGTGACAGCAAAGGATCCAAAAGGACTCCAAAGTTGTCTACCCACTCCTTCAATGGGAGTGTCACCCCATCAAGAGCAGGCAACCTCCCATCCATCCAGTCTAGGGAACCACCCACTAACAGTGCCTCACTCTTATCGGGATTGAGCTTCTGTTTAGAAGAAGTTCCTTTTGCTATTCAGGGCTAGCCCTACCATTAGGCAGAATGGGACGTCTGCCTCAGGCAGCAGACTTTGGGTGTCATGAAAGAGCAACAAGTTCTGAGTGTCCCCCCCCCCCTGTATTACTATTTATTGCATTTCTTTTTCTCCTAGGAAATGGGAGAAGCGTTTGGGGGGATTTTTTTGATTCAGGTGCCAAAATTGGATACCATGCACTTTGACTTGGAAGGAAGGGGTGCTATTTCCCTTCTGCCACAAGTAGCAAAATATCTTGGGCCAGCGTTGCTACTGTAGCACGTGGAAGCAACATTCATGTCCCTGAGCAGCCTTTGTACGTGTGCTTCTTCTTCCCCAAACAATCATACCTACCCCCTCCCAAAAACATCCCCATTAAACTTTGTGCAAATCGCACAATCATTTAAGTGCACAAGCCGCAACACAGTGACTTTCTGTTTTGATGAAGCAATAGGCTGGCCAGCCACATACTGGCTTCCAGGGCTATATAGAAACAAACCTGAGCAGA
The DNA here is from genome assembly GCF_009819535.1 of Lacerta agilis. Taxonomy (NCBI): domain Eukaryota; kingdom Metazoa; phylum Chordata; class Lepidosauria; order Squamata; family Lacertidae; genus Lacerta; species Lacerta agilis. Next base: position 44,459,957 of record NC_046323.1, on the reverse strand, counting down.
TAAGGTGGTGCTGACTGTGGATTTGCTGTCCTTAAACGAACTGAGCAATTATTGTGTCACCTAAATCACAGCAGAGGGCCAGCAGGTCAGATGTATCTTGTATTCTGTGAAAAATCAACTGAGAATTTCCTATGCAAGGATGAGACTTGGTCCTATTTAGTGGGGACTATTGTAGGAGACATTGTGTTCTCTTACAGCTGAGAAAGGGCACCCCCTTAAAAAAAAAGTTATAGGCAGTAGAAGTGGAAGTAAACATCCTTCTTAAAATCAGTTTAATAGTGTGTCCATGCTTCACTGTTTAATATTGTCCTGATAAGCTCCTAAAAGCCTTTGTCATTATAATATGTCAGATTTGTTTTATAGATTACTTCCATTACTCAGAATTAAGACTGAGGGCAAGAGAAGATGGGCGTGGGCAGGGTTATGTTATGTCTGAACTTGGAATTAAACTCTAGTTTCAAGCCGGTGCGGGGGTTCTGCCACTTTTCCATGTTAGTCCTGTTTGGAAAAGGTGCCTCAGTGGCATTTGAGAACTATTGCCATACTGCTTTTCAGTGCTGTGATCAAAGAGCATCCTAGATTTGCACACACAATAGTTCTTAAGGACTTCCTTTCCCTTTGACCTGTCTCTTACTTCTTCACGCCAGTCCCTAGTGCTCTTTGTCACGGGACTCGCTTGTAACCACCTTGACATCCTTACCAAATGATGCATTGAGCCAGAAGGGAAAGCACGCACAAAATGTGGCACCACCTTGGATGACACCATGCTTTTATGAGCACTCATTAAATCTGATTAACGAGATGAACTAAGCAATGTGTTAGAAATTCCAGCACCTCTTTCATATTGTTTAATGTCTCTGGTGGTAAAAGTTTTCCTCCTGGCGCACTCTGCTTGCCTTTTTCATTTCTACTTTTATGTCTTGCCTCAAGAACAAATCCGTTCCTTAAAATTGGGGCAGCCCTTTGGGGCGTCTCCTGTGGTTGGTTTATAGCTTTCCCCATGAGGATTTTATTCCTAGTATCTGAGGTTGCTTTGTTTTTAACCTACGACACTTTGTAGTGGCAACAGAGGAGCTGCCAGGATCTCTTAAAACCTTGGGAAGATCCTTTGTAAGCAAAGCAGGTTTAAAACAGCCAGATTTAAAAGCACAGAAGTCTAAAACAATAGCTTTACAAGCCCAAAGGCCTAAAAATGAAGGCTTTTTCTAGTGGTGGAACTGAGCTGGGAAGTTGGATAAGCTCAATTCTGTGCCTCATTGGGTTATGCCCTATAGCTGCTTTTTATACTCTTGCTCAAATGTGAATGGATGGATGGATGTTGACAGCTCCAGATGCTTATCACTTCCTTGTGGATAACAAGCTTTGTTATGAAGGCACCTCTGGCGGGTTCAGTTGCTTTCTGGAGAGTTTATGCCAGCAAGGCTGAAGGTCAGGGAAAATAGAATCTGCAGTCTAAAATATCTGGACGACACTAGATTAGGAAAGACTGGTTTATGCTAGTTGGAACATAAGACTAGGCTACACTGAGCTTTAGTACTTCCTTGTAGTAGGAACCTTGAACTTCTTGCAATACTGACCTCCAGTAAAATGTCAATTCTGCCATGCCAGTGTGAACATTTACACTTTTACTTGACAAGTTGCTTGGACTCTTTGGTTCTTGAATAAGGTGAATGAACCCTAGAGTACAGGTCTCAGGATTGCACCATGCTGGTAGTGTCTTCTAGAGGGTTGCAGACTCCCATCAACCAGAAACCTTGTGCTTCAAATCCATGGGCATCCATTTAGGGAGACATGGCAGTCAAGGGCCAACTCAAGTGTGAGTTGATCCAAAGAAGCGGGTGCAGAGACCTGGTGGGTCCCGTAACCTCTTTGCAACTCGCCATCTGTGTTAAGAGAAGCGCAAGCTATTGGTGTGAATTATGGAAGCTGCAGTGTTCATCACTGGTCCAGGAGAATAGGAAAAACATTTGGAGAGTCCTGAGAAGCATGCCCTCTATTTTCTTTACTTTAGGCTTTATGGCTGAAAAGATTAGTTACGTGTGTGGGACTTTTTCTTTTTTAAAGAGAGATGTGGAAAACACAAGTTCTGCCTTTCACACACACCCCAATTATTTTTATTAAATTTTCCACTTTAACAATCCAATCCAATCCAATCACATTAAATATTCCAAATTATACATAAAAATATCAAATAACCCCAGTATTCTGCCAAATTTTAAATTATAAATTTTTGCGGCTTCCCATGCTTCAAACGTAAAGAGCCCCGATCAACATCAAGTTCATTGGCATTCAAAAATCTCCAGTGATATCCCAATTCCTTCCGATGTTTTCCCATTCTGTCTTCTTTCTTCAACGCCTCTGAGTTTTTCAGACAAGCAAGATAAAACCAAATATATATTGCTGTGTGGGTTTGAAACCCACACATACCCAAACTCAAACCCACAAGTTGTGCCTTAAGGTTTTTGCCTCGTTACTCCCCAGGCAGTGGTAAGGATCCCTTTGCACAAATCTCCTCCCTTTGCACGCTCTCTTATTCATCTTTGCATTCCTGCAATCCTCAGCTTTCCTATTGCCAAAGTCCCCCTTTAACAGGCCTTGAGAAGGTAGTGTCACTATCAGGGCCGGCGCGTCCATTTAGGCGAACTAGGCAATTGCCTAGGGCGCCAAAATGGAGGGGGCGCTGGCCAGGCTTGGGCGGGACGGGCTAGCCAGTGGCGCCCCCGCGAGCCTGCCGGCATACCGGGCGCCCCCATGGGCGGGCGGGCGCTCGCGCACCGGTGGCACACCACTGCCGCCCATGCTGCTCCCGGGCGGGCTGCGAGCTGGCCGCCCAGCCCCGTCTTCGAGTGCAGCGAGCAGGGGGAGCCGCGTGGCCCTGGGTGCTTGCGCTGCCCGTGCTCTCCCCCGGACGCATGGGGGCGCCGGAAGGATCGCCGCGCCACGGCGGCAGATGTGCCTGAGACAGCCTTGGGGCTATCAGCAGCTTCTCCGCTGTAGCGGAGAGGTGCTGCTTGCCCCGTACACCACCACCCTGGCTTCCACTAAAGCAGGCTTTGGCGGGACGGGCGAGCAGCAGCTTCTCCACTACAGCGGAGAAACTGCTGCTTGCCTCTCCACCACCCCCACCTCCCGCTAAAGCAGGCCTTGGCGGGGGGGGCAGAAGATGGTTCGCCTAGGGCGCAAGAAGCCCTAGCGCCAGTCCCGGTCACAATCAACTGCATGATCTGTTGGCGCCATTTCTGAACACTCAAAAGATGGTCACTAGGGTCCAGGCCTGCTTATGCTTTTAATGCACCCGAGTTTACATCTTGCTGTGTTGCAGATTTTAGCAGGGCTTTTTCTTCTGGTTACTCTTGGCGGTCCCCTTCCAACTCTACAGTTCTAGGATTCTAGTGGCATTAGATGTGTTCAGAGCATGGGATCTTCCGGGAAGCAGAGTCTGCTGAGTATACCTGTTTTGTCTTAGTGCCTCTACGTCCTACACACGCTCAAGGAGAATTTAGAGAACAGAGCACTCGCGTGTGTCATTTCCTTCAGAACTGAATGCAGTATGTACTTGCAACAACCTTTGTTAGGAGTTTCGACTTGCAAGTATGATATTCTTCTACTTGCCTCACTATTATAAAACGTAGCTGTGCAGTTACCCTGGCACTGTTTGTGGTCTGTGCCAGTACTATGGGTTGAAATACTCATAGGTTGCAGATGGAGAAACTGAAGTGTATTTAAAAAAAAAAAAAAAAGCTTAAGTGACTTGCTTGGGACAACAGCTAAAGTTACGAGACTGGCTTTTCTCTTGTTTCCATTGGAGACAGAGCCATCCTGGGTGACCCCGCTCATTTCTTTCTTGAATGGTCTGCTTTTTCCCCCCTCTCAGGTGTAGCTGACGACGAAGCTTTTGCAGAGGAATGCAGACGCAGAGGACAAAACGCCTTGCCTTTCCAGCCTGCTAATGCCCGTTCTCCAAAATCAGCCCTGAAGCCTGCCGCCTACCCCAAGCATACCTTTCACTGTAATAGCGATGAGGATGATGACTTGGTTATGACCAACTGGGAGACGCCCATTTATTCATCAGGTGTGCACAAAAAGGTGACACAGGAACCGGTAAAAAAGCAGGAGCCAGTGCTAAAGCAGGAGCCGGTAAAAAAAGTTACGCCACTTAGCCAGAAGCCTAAGTCAAAGAACCCAATAAGATCGCGTTGCTGCGTGCTGATTTGATGCTAACATTTCACATGCTCTATTCCTCTGCATTCAGACTAGCTTCAGGACTACGTTGCCCTGCCCGTTTTCAGAAGATACCCAAATAAAATTCATTGCCTATGCCAAATCGTGCCTACAGCTCACAGCAAACAGCAGAACTGTGTTTAGTAGCCCAACACGTTGCTTGCTTTCCTTGCTCCGAATGCAGGTTTCTAGTAGCCCGGGTAGATTTTGTTCTTTGCACTGCCAGGTAACTAGATTTTCAAAATTTTGAGACCTGGCGGAATCTCCTTGGCAAAATGGCTTGCCCTCCTCCTCGTTTCCTTTAGCGAGTGTATGTTTAGCAAGGGCTGACATAAGCAGTAGCCCACTCGTCGTTTTGCTCATTTCAATCAGTGCCAGGTCTAAAACATCTAATTTGCAGATTAATACTGCAAGATTCACATTTCCCTTGGTATCCAGTATTAACAACCTCCTTAATGTGAATAATGCATTGTTCATACCCTATTTGTTTTTTACTGCCTGCCGTCATGGGAGACGCAAGTGCACTAAGTTGCTGATCCAGTCTTGTTTCATGTGCTTACTAAAACGAGAAGCTGCGGTACTGTAGCTTAGTAACTGCACAACTGAATCTTCTCAGTCCCCCCCCCCCCCCGCTATGGCTTAACTTCAGAACCAGTTTTGGGAAACTACTTTCAGGAAACCTCAGTTCACCATTGCCAGGCGGTCACTCCCCACTTTCTACACTTCTGTGAGTGCCACCGCAAGCAAAATGAACATGAACTAAGGAGAAATGATGGTGACAGGAAGATTTCACATAGCATGGTTTTTAGGTGCACACCTAAAGTGTGTGTGTGTCTGGGGGGTTTTGGATCCAAAGGTTTTCTCCCTCAGGTGGAAGGATGAAGGGACTGTTTGGATCCAACGCACAACAAACCCCTGTCTCACAAAGGGAGGTGTGTTGAGGAGCCAGGATTGGTTGGCTCAAGTTGCCTTGTGTAATATGAGAAACAGCCCTGAGTGTAGAAGTTCTGGGGTGGATTGTGTTCACCTAGTCCCCGACAGAATAGAAAGGGAAATGTATTTAGGTCTTTCCTTGCTATGGCAGGCAGCACAGCCAGATGGGGTGAGTTATCCTCTCCCATGTTGCTCCTTGCCTGCAGGAGCCTCAAGCATCTTATTCATCATCCCTGCTTGTGGCATTCCGCAATCTGGGAAAAGCAGATATGAACTTGCAGAAACCTGCTTTATGGCAAGGTTTGGCTGGGATGACTCTTTGAGGGCTTCCTTTCAGCTCCCATGACCCATGGAGACCACAATTGAGAGTGGTGACCACCTTAGGAAGCTTTCATGGTGCAAACTTAGGAAACTTGAAACAACCGAGAGGGAAACTCTTGTTTGCTTAAAATTAAGCACTAAAGTCACTTGTCAATAAGTTGCCAAAGGGCTGTCATTTTGGGGCCCTCAAATCTTTTTCTTGCTTCCCTACCATTGCGTCTGAGGCCATTGATATGCCAGCCTTAATGGCCGTGGGTGGTCTACTAAATTCAGAGTAGATCCATTCACTTACGTTAGTCATTTCTGTTTGTTTCAATGGATCTACTCTCTGTCTGACTAGCGCTGATACCACTCCACATTTTCTCCTGATGCTGCATATATCAAGGATGTGTTGTAATCAGGGCTGGCATGCGAGCAGGTGCTGAACAGGTGAGGCAACTCCTGGTAACAGGAAGCTGACCTTCCCCACAACTTGTGTAACTATGCTTCAACGGCTAGTTGTTTCCTTGTCAATTGCAGGGCACAGTTTTTTTTTTTAAGTGGTTCTTTGGAATAACATGAAAGAGGGGTCTGCAGCTGCAGCAGCTATGCCGTTGTCTTGCTGTTGTTTGTAATCTGACAATGTAATATCGGAGCCATCTGTGCTTTTTGCTTTGCAAGTAAAACGGGGGCTGTCAAATCCACACCCATCTCCCACAGACCTGCACCCATCATTTTAAAATGCTAGACATAGCGCAGTTTGCTAGGTAGCACAGCCTTGGGCGTTAGAAAAAAACACCAGGGAGCGCATGTGATTGAGGTAAAGTTCCATGTTTTTTTAAGGGACCGGAGGCTATCAAATGTCAGATTCCAAAATTACAGTGCTTCCTCATTTAAAATCATTGCATCTTTTTACAAACTTTGTTTGATCAGGTAAGTATCACTGTTCCCTGTACTGTGCATGGCAGAGACAAGAAAGTTGCCAAAAATAGACTTTGGCACTGGTCAACTTTTCCCAGCATCAGTTATGGGGTGGGAGATAGGGTGCATTGGGTAGTGTGCATAGATGCCTTGCATCCAGCAGGCCCCAGGTTCAGTACCTGGCATCTCCCATGAAAACTGATCTCAGGAGCTGGAAGGTATATCTTGAAGCGTAGTGTGGATGTGTCTTGAAGAGCAGCTGCCGGTTGAAGTATACAGTGCTGGACGACATAGACCAGTGGTCAGATGAAGATCGTTTCGTATATTTTATGAATCATGTTGCTAGAACTCTAGTACTTCTCGCCCCATTGGGTCCTCGCTTCTTTGCTGAGACAGACACCTATGCAATTTTGTCTCTCATGTGAGATCCAATGGTTGGTTGTAGCCTTGTATCTGGAAGTGGTGGAAGTACCAGCTTATGTTGTCAATATTTACCCCCTGTTGGCAACCTGGTGATCCACTTACAAGGCTCCTGCTGATGGACCCTCACCCATGATTTAGGAGTCTTGCCACTGCCTTTGTTGAGTTCATGCTGTCTCTGAATGAGATCATATGTTCTGCATCAGGGACAACTGTCCCTAGGATGGGTGATACCTAACTTGCAGTAGTTTGTCCCCCTGGTTAGGTAACTGACTGAACTGGTAAATGGCAGTAGTTCTGAAAAACTGGTTTGAGCAGCTCCCCCATTTTTGGAGTAGCGAAAAGTTGAACTCGAACCCAGTGAATAATTTCAACCTTGGATGCGAGAGAAGAGAGTGCCCGTTCATAGGTAGTGCTCAAAACTGTTGATGGCTCCCTTTTGGGCTGGATATTTGCCCACCAAAAAAACTCTATCTGGCCTCTTGTTTACCCTACCAAATTTTAACCAATGCAATTAAACCTGCATTTTCCTTGTAAGGACAAGAGAGTTGTTTCTCAGTGTTTCATCTCTTGGGTTTTGTATGCAATTTCCCCATTAAAATAGTTTGTCAAAGAGTTTAGAAACAGAGCAACCACTGTCCACAGAGCAGCCTTCACATAGGTGATTTCAGCTCTAAATATTGTTTGCACTACAGATTTCTATAGAATTCAAATGTAATGTTTGTCTTCTCTGCTGGTACAGGGCAATGCATTAAACTGTGCTGTAAGTATATCACGGCCCAAGTATTGTAGTGCAGGTTAGTCTCCCGTTAACTTAAGCACCATAACTGCTTAATCCCCACTGAAATGAACAGGTGCTCTTTGCGTCATACACTGTCTCACTACTGCAAACAATACAGATAATTTAAATACCCGCCCACCCCATCATTTAAACTTGTACACATTTGATAAGAAAATAAACAAGGCCATCCAGAATTCCTTTGAATGTTTTGTTAACTCTTTTCCAAATCTCAAAGGAATGCCTTCAGAAACAAGACACAGAGATGACCTTAAAACAGCCTTTAAAAACTGGTAGGGTTGTTAAAAGCCAAATTAACAAGGTTAAGACTTATTTTGACAAAAGCTTTCAAAACCTCAACTGATGACAGGCAGAAATAGGACTGAGTAGATCACAGGAGAAGGGAAGGGAGCTAAATTCACAACCTAGCCTGCAGTTTTTGAGAGGGACGACCCAATGGAAGCAAAAAGGGCCATTTCAATTGACAATATAGTTAAACTATATTGCATTGATTTAGGGCTGGATGACGCAGTCCTGTTTGTTTGTTTGTTTGTTTGTTTGTTTGTTTGTTTGTTTGACACACAGGTGCATGGTAAACAATCTCATCAAGACCTAGCCCATAGCCTTTAGAGATATTTACAACAGGGAACTCTTCAGATGATGGAAATGAAGGCTAATGGGAACTTTCCATATGGCCAGGAGGCCATTGCACTGAGCCTATGGCCGGTGGGCACCTTTTGGAAGTGTGGGAGAAGCTAACTTTGGTAGGCCAACTGTTAAGGAAATGTGAGTGACCTGGGAGGAACCTTGCCCTTACTGAAGCCGTTTGCTTGTGCTCCTCAGGGGAGGCCCGCCTTGCATTTTCAAAAGGCTTAAAATCAGAATACTTCTGCTTTAATGAAGGGAAATCTATATGAACAATGTTTTACCAGCCGTGTCTTCTCAGGATACAAAGAAGTCAGCAAGAGGAAGAAGCAGAAGCTGAGGGAGGAGCAGAAGAAGAAGAAGTCAGCCAAGACACCCTATTAAAACGGACTTCGATGCCCCCAAGCACAGACCCTTTTGCCGTCATGCCACTTGACCCCACCCACACTCCTTTCCTGGTGCTTATATTTTCTTACGGCTAATCTCACTTAGCAAGGGGGGGGGGACTATGGCTCCTCTCTAAAGTACACTAAACTTGCACTATTACGCTTGAGCACCACAGATTTGCTTGAGTTTCTGTATGACACCCCCGTCAGAAACCCGCTCGGCGGAAGTCACTTCCATTGAAATCGGTGGGTTTGGCTTCTGAGCAGCGTGTTTAGGACCAGGATGTCAGGTGCATCAGATAAGCAGATCCTGGCTTGAAATGTGTTTTATTTTCGAAAAAAAGAAAATAATAATAATGTGGTAGAACCTTTTCAACCTCTTTCTTTCCTGGGGCTAAAGCTATCGTAGTCTAGTGTGCTTCTTCTAGAACTTAAAAAGGTTGTAAACAATGTGTCTATATTAAAACAAAAACAAAAAACAAACAGTTTTCATCATGGGATATTCTGACCTTAATATGTTTCTCATTTCATATGACCTTAATTTTCCTTCAAACCTTAGCTGGACTCCCCCATAATGGCTAAGGATCAGTTCTTGGGGGATTCAGCCCTGCATCTTATTTTCCACAGGGGAAGATTGCAGTTGATTTTCCTTGCTTGCATGTGCCATTATTTATGTGGTATGCATCACAAGCAGTGGGCCGTGATTGTGAGAGAACAGGTCCAAACCCCACCCCCAAGCTTCTTAGTGAAATCAACCCCTGCGAGTTCATTGTGATCTCCAGAACTCTCTCTCTTGAGCCAAATAATAAAAGGCATACTTTGAAATACTTCCCTACGTCCATTGGCCGAAAATCATCAGCCTTGATGAAGTGTTCATGGCAAGTAGAGCAAGAGTCGCATCACCCTGTCTCGCCTGCCAAAAACCACCCCTCTTCCTAGGGTGGCATGTGAGGCTATACAAGAGTAGAGAGGAGCCTTGACTAGCTGGAAAGAGCTTATGGCCTGTATTCCTTGGTCAGAATACGTATTTGTACTTTGGGTGTATACAGTGTGTGCTGGTTCCCATTTGGTCTAAATTGGGGTTGAAGGGGTGAATTAAGGAATTGGATGTAGCAAGCCAACTTCATTCCCCTCCATATAAATGTTTCATTTGCATGGTACGTGGCTTCTCTTAACCTCATAAATACTACTAAGTTGGAGCCGTCCATTCCTTTAACTTTTCCCAAGCATGGTTACTGTATAAGCAAGTTGCCTCCTTGCTGCTTAATCTGCAATTTGAAGTTCTCAGCTGCTTTGGTCTCCTGTGTGTTTCCCCCCTCCCTTCTCTCACTGATAAATTATGTGGCAATTCTCTTCCTTGGCACTGTTGGAAACCCCAAATTTCCTGGAGAAATCTTTGATTAGCCCCCCATATAATGTATCGTAGGTCCAGGAAGATTAGGATGCAAGAGGATTTGGGGTACTTATTTGGATTAATCTTTAATGCTCGTATTATGAAAATGTAATCTTGTGCAACTCATTAGGTATTTAAAACACAATATGTCTGAAGTTTGATGCAGAACCGTCCCTCCCCCTTTTTTGTTACATGAATACCACTGATTTGTGTCGTGCCGTGTTACTAATATTTAAAGAAATAAAGCAAGTTCCCCATTCCTTGGCTTTTTATTTTTATTTGAACAGCGCAAAAAATGGATTTCTGACATTTATATAGAAATAAAGTCAGGGTGCTAAACTAACTCAATGGAAGTTTCTGCAAAGAGGGAATTTTTGTGCCGCTAAGACGATGAAGGGTGGGATTATAGCTCTCAGTAGAAATGTATATTAATTGGAATTGCTTTGAGGAGGTAACAAGAGACAGCAGGAGATACTATGGACAGAAGAACAGATAGCTTAAGTCTGAGAAAAACTCTAAAAACCTTAATGTTACACACATACAGAGGGAGAGAGATTTATTCACATAATAAATATAATTACATAACATTTGTAGAATCTATCCAAATATATCCTCAAGCACTTTAATGATACGTAGTGCCACCTTCATGCCATATGTACATTACAATTTCAATATACCATTTTTGAAAATTGGAATGTTTTACTGCACACATTTTCTATGATTATATTTCTTGGTCGAATAAATTTGTGTGTGATTGCCTGAAATGATTTTATACTAGGTTTATTATTATTTTTATCTTGAGTTTTAGCTCTCTGTTCCAAGAGGTGCCAACATGACAGTTGTTCTTACGGGCTGCAGATATAAGTGGAAGGACATAGTGACTCTGTTTCTCACGTATTGGAGCCCAATAATGGATTTCTCGAAGACACGTTAGGGTTTGGTGCCACCGGCCAAGGGAATTTCTGGTGTGCTGGGTTTTAATTTAAAGTCCAATAAAACACCCTGGGGAAATGTGATTGTGTCGGTCTTGTTTCATTCACAGCCTGGGCCTTGCCTGAGATGACTGGAACTGTTGATTATTGCCACCTTGGGTGCAGAATGCCATTAATACAAGCACTTGGGGACCATATAGGCCCATCGTGGCTGCAGGTGGGCTGGGCTATGCTCACAACTTGAATGTGGCCCCCAGAAGATAGCCTAGGAGAGAATGCGGCCTTTGAATGGGGAAAAGTTATCCACCCTTGTTCTAAATCAGGCATGGCCAAACTTGGCCCTCCAGATGTTTTAGGACTACAATTCCCACCATCCCTGACCACTGGTCCTGCTAGCTAGGGATCATGGGAGTTGTAGTCCCAAAACATCTGGAGGGCTGAGTTTGCCTATGCCTGTTCTAAATCTTATTTGCTGTGTATAAACTGGCCAGTGGTCCCACTGGAGGAGCTTATACCTCCTGTGGAGATTCAAATCAGTTTGACTGTTTCCTGCTTGCAAATATAAGTTTAGATTTTAAAAACACACATCCTAGAAAGTCCCTCTGACATGCTTCCTTGTACTGGTGATTTAACAGGACAGACTCTTCCTGTAAAGTGTTGACCAGCAGGTTTTACTGGCTATATTAGAGAAGAAGAAGAAGAAGAAGAGTTTGGATTTGATATCCCGCTTTTTACTACCCGAAGGAGTCTCAAAGCGGCTAACATTCTCCTTTCCCTTCCTCCCCCACAACAAACACTCTGTGAGGTGAGTGGGGCTGAGAGACTTCAGAGAGAAGTGTGACTAGCCCAAGGTCACCCAGCAGCTGCATGTGGAGGAGTGCAGACACGAACCCGGTTCCCCAGATTACGAGTCTGCTGCTCTTAACCACTACACCAAACTGGCTCTAGAGTCATTTCAAGGAAATAATTTAGGACAAAGCAAATTCGGGGCCCATGTGATTCATTTGTGTTGGAGACAATTTACATCCTTTCTAACTCTTGATTCTATGCATGATGGGGAGAGGACTGCTTCATACCACTTCCTTGATTACTGTTCATCTGGGTGGAAAATATAATTTATGAAGCAGTTCTGAAAGCTCATCCAGATGAGCCTTATGCAAGTATAGGGTTGGTGGCTGCTGGGATAGCTCAGTCGGCAGAGCACGAGACTCTTCATCTCAGGGTTGTGGGTTTGAGCACCACATAGGGAATAAGATTCCTGCATTGCAGGGGGGTTGGACTAGAAAACCCCATGGTCCCTTCCCACTCATGATTCTATGTGTGGTGGAGAGAGGACTGAATCCAGGCAGGTAGGCATGCTATTTCATGTTACGACATGCTTCTTGGCAGAGTTTAAGCCAAGCATAGATAAAACTGTAGCCCTCCAGCTATTCTTGGACTAAAAATCCCATCATCTCTGATCAGTGGCAATGCTGGCTGGGACTGATGGGAACTGGAGTCCCACATCTAGAGGACCACAGACTCCCCATCCCTAATTTAAACGAAAGAGTCTGAGTTAATCAAGGCAACATTCCCAAAAGAATTGTTTGTGAATATTCAGTTACTTTCAATACCTCATATGAACTATAGTACATATATATACATTAGCATTCTCTCTCCACCCCCACCCCCCCACTTCGTTAAGCAATGGGTAGTTGTTGTTTTTTCCTTTTTGGCATGCACACTTAGTGCACAGAGAGGATTTTTTTTTTAATTAAATAATCTTTATTTCAAAATATTTTAAAAGAATACATTCACACAAACAATATACAACAAAGAAAATGCAAATCATACAATACAAACACAATCACAAAAAAGATAACCAATAACCCCCCCAAAAAAACAATGAAAAAAAATTAAAAACAATGACTCCCCGTCATTTGTATATCGTTTCCCTCTACGTTGTAACATTTCTTACTTTTCCTCACCATACAATACAATACCACCACAGAGAGGATTTTTATCCACAATAGTCGCAAAAAAGCAGCTAACTGGCCCAATAATTTCATGTGGGTTTGAAATAGCAGTAGATGTGTGTGTTTAGTGGGAGGTGGTTAGCGATAGTGACCCCCCCTTCCTAAATGCCACTGCCTGGATCTAGATATTAGAAGGAGAAGAGAGTACGTTGCATCGCAGATCTGAGAAAAAAGGTGATCTTCTGAAAAGAATTCTCAGCTGCAAAGAAATATTTTGGAAATCCCCAGTTTATCAGTTGCTTTTAAAGTTCTGCTGATGCAAGTGGGAAAAGATGGGTGTTTCTACTTACCAGCCGTATTACATATGCTTGGGGTTTACATTAGTGGAAATTTCCTGGAGTATTTAGTGAGCCTGTCTTTCCTACCTGTTAGCAGAATGCTGAAATGGAAAATTACCTGAGAATGATTCAGTAGGCATGAGTCCAGCTGGGAGCAGAACCAAGGAGAACGTGCTTTCCTGTAACATCAGAGCTGAATTTTAGCCACACAATTCCTTGCATACATTTGTTTCAAGACTATATCATCTCACAATATGCTAAGGATTTTGTACACCTGCCTTATAGGATACATGCTTGACATCTTGCCTGTTGGAGCCAAACAGAAGCAAATTATTTAAAATTGCCTATAAAGCAGCGACAGCAGCAAACAAAATAATCCAGTGTTGGAGTTTTGGCTAGCCAAAATATGTTTGATTAGTATGAATATATATATATAAGAAGGGCAGCTCTCATTCAGGACATGTAGCAGCCAATGTAGAGAGAAAACACTCAGAACTGGGAATCTGACAGCATCATGGGAAGCACATCTGGCAGGTGGGGGGGGGGTGAAGAGGAGAAATTGATATGATTGATCTGGGTTTGGGATTCTAGGTGAGTCTGGATTACTTAATCCTATCGACGTCTTTTTACATCACCTACCATAATAAAACATTCGCATGACTTAAATGTTTGAACTGCCCAAATGTTCTTGAATTATCCTTTCTGCCCCCGCCGTCGGTAACATAGCTGTCCGTTTTGAGTCTGGCTGCCTCCCTTTTAAAAAATGAAATAAAATAACCCCCAAGACTGCATGACAAAATTGTTTTTGAAGCAGAAGAAAAGCTGTAGGAGTTTCTTCATATGTGATGCCTTCTGCCTCTGCATATGCATATGTGACAAAAACGAAAAGACTGCAAATTACAGACGGGCAGAATTTGCTGCAGTTTCCATGACTGCAGCAGTCCAGACATGGGTAATGAAAGTGCCTTCCCAGTTCACGTGTTACACTGATTTCTAGCAGTTTGAGATCCTGTTCCTAAGGATGGTTAGAACTTCTAGAAAGGAGAACCTTGTGAATGATCTTGCATGTCTGAACCAGCCCCGAGGGTCTTTCAGATGTGCTGTCTGTCATACTGCTGTCTCTGTACACCACTTTACTAAGGTAAAGTTGTGATCCATGTTTGCTCCAGTCACCATGGTAGAAAAATCTGTGATTAGAAGTTTTGTGTAAAGGCGCCCCCATGTGGTGAACGCATGCATTTCAGGAAGAAGACAGAATTTGCTGTTTCCAAAATATAATCCAGTGTGTTTAGTCTTGACAGCAACATACAACAAACGGAACGAATTGTGCTGCTGTTTTGATTTCTCTTTCTCCCCCTTTAAAAACTGGTAAAGTTCACATTCTAGGACACTATTTCCCAACTTAAGCAGTTTTGATATCTAGACACTGGTTTTTCCTCCTAAGTGAAAATTGGATGCCTACCTAGTAACAACAACAACAACAACAACTGATTTTTCAACAGAAGACTTGGCAAATCAGCAGAATATAAAAATACATTTCAAAAACAGCATCACTACAAAATATTGTCATTATAATATGATCTGATGACTGAAAAACTACCATCATTCTTATTGGAAGACGATTTACCTGCATGCTTAGATTTTTGGTACACATCCCACAGGCTAAAAATATTAATAGCAATGGTTCTGATACATGCACCTCAGTTTTGAATGGTTTTGCAAGACACCATTTCCTTCTAAGCATGTACATTCCCTTATTACATGCTTTAAAAAATAAGGTTTCATGTTAAAGCATGCCCTCAAATATGCATAAAGGGGTAAGAATATAATAATTTCCACTCTTTAAATGAATGCCGCTCTTTGAGCACTCAAGGACTAAGACAGGGCTAAGACACAATTTGAGTGGAGAATCTTCTGTGCATCCACAGTTACGCTTGTTTTGACAGGTGAACATCAAGCCTGGGAGCTGCTGGTTTTTCTCTTTTCAGGAGAAGCTGCCTGTACTTTATCTGCTGCAGAAATGACATTTAAATGCAAGAGAGAAGGGGGGAAAGGCACGCTCTGAGAGTGTATTTAAAAGCATTGCCACACTGGAAATGAAACTATTACGCCCTACACAAATCTGCAAAGCGGTGTCGTGGTTCGCATGCCCATGGTGTCTACGCTCATAGGATCACACCACCAACAGCCAGAAGAAATGATGTTATATGCATTTGCTTCTGTTTCCACGGGGCCAAGGCTGAAATTTTGCAATTTGATTTATATTGGCATCGTCATTTATTAAATTTGCATACTGCCCTTCAACCAAAGATCTCAGGGTGGCTCACAGTATAAAAATGCAGAATAGAACCACAAAGTACATGATAAAAACAAGAACAAAACCAATAACCCTGCCTCCCACAAACACATTTAAAGGACATAGAGTGTTAATCAGCCTAATACCTGGTTTAACAGGAATGTTTTTGCCTGGTGCCTAATAAATACTGGGGAGAGTATTTCCAGTGTGAGTAACACATGGTCTTCTCCTTCCCTTTTTTAATGTAGGGAAGTCTATATTTCTGTTTCAATTGTTGTCCTCTTTTGTGCAGTAATAATTTGCCTGCATACTTCTGATTTCTACTAATTCATCTGCTGATGTCTCAACAAGAGGGTTTGGGTTTCTAACTTTAAAGCATTTAAGAGCTGAACAGCAAAAAGAGGCGGTTTTAATAATGCAATATTGCTCACACACGTTACAAGGCTCAGGTTAGATTTTGCCCAATTGCTCCCTGCTTCCATTGGTTGGCACAAAGTATTTCCCCCCTCTTCCCTTGGAAGTGGGCGCTCTGCTTCTTGGCAGAGTAGGAGGAGTGGCAGCCACCCAATCTAGTTTGTACCAGCAGCTAATAAAACAAACTGGAACAGAGTTTCAGAAGAAAGCACCAGTTTTCCCTTTTCGAGTTCTGCTCCAAATGTCCCAGGCCATATGCTGCCTCCGTCCATTCTTCACACGCTTCCATGCTCTGCTGTAAACTTTAAAAAACGGGTCCAGCTTTTCATAACTCAAAGGGATAAATCTGGTGCCAGATCTTGGGCTTCATCTGAAAGTACAGATGGGAGAAAGAGGTGCTTGCCAGATAAGTTTTTCGCCACAGCTGCTCATGCCTGCGATGCTAAAAGGCAGGTAGAGCTGAGAAATGTGAACTTCAACATCAGAGAATTGTGTATATACAAATAAAAAAATCCAAAGCTCTTTCCATAGCAGCTAGCCTGGTTTAGTAGAGACAAATGGTGGTCTGACTATTTGCTTTTAGCGGTGGTGAAGAGAAGTCGAGCTTTTTAAAATTTTGTGTCGCTTTGCTGCTTGTAAGGGCAAAGCAGAAACAGGAGGAAACAATCTGGGAAATAAGGGGTAAGTGGAGCAGATCACAGGAGCAGAGCAGGAACGGAGAGCCCCAAAGGTTGTACCCTTTCCTCAAGGGGAATTACTCCATCCCCTTGATCATTTTTGTTCGCCCTTTTCTAAAACCCTTTCGATTTCTACAACATCCTTGTGGAGCTGAGCTGACCGCCGGAAGGGTACACAGTGTTCTAAGTGTGGTCACACTGTAGATTTGTATAATGGCCTTTGTGATATTGGCAGCTTTATTTTCATTCCTTTCCTAATGATCCCTAGTAGGGAATCTGCCTTTCCCCACAGCTGCCTCACACTGGGGCAATGCAAACAGATCCACTATGTAAAAACAAAACAAAACAAAACAAAACAAAGGGGGAACGTTCTGAACACAATTACAGCTAAAATATATATAAAAGCGGTTATAGTGAAAAACATTCCATGCAGTGATCTTGGGCCCTTAAGACCAGGTGACTGGCAAGATCCAAAGGGGCAGCAGATCCAATGTACTGTAGATCTTTATTCCTCCCTTGCTGCTGATGTACATCTTCACTCAACCCTTCTTCTCTGGCAAGGCTAGGTGGGAGGCCCCATTTGGTGGTTTGTCTCAGGTGCCAAAATGTCTTGGGCCAGCCCTGGTGGCCAGGAACTGTATTCTCCACCCACCCAGTCATGTTTTTAAATTCCCCCTGAAAGTTAAAAATGATGGTGACAGGTGCACCCTCAACAGGGAGGGCATTCCACAACTGGGGAACCAACACTGAAAAGGCCTTTATCATCATGGGGCAGCAGCAACTGGGCAGCCCCTAGTGGCACCACCACCAACAAGGCCTCACTTCCCAATCACAGTGTCTAGGATCGTTGGTGCTCTTTTAGACTTGGGTGCCAAGCCATTTAGGGCTCTATGTGCTAGTACCAACACCTTGAGTTGGGCCCAGCAGCTCACTGACACCCCATGCAATGCTTTCAGGACCAGTATCACGTGGTCCCATCAGGCTGCCCCAAAAACCAACATTCTGCACCAGCTGCAGCTCCAGACCATCTACAAGAGCAGCACCGGGTAGATCACATTGCAGCAGCCCAAATGGGATGTCACTAGAGCATGGACAACTGAGGCTATCCTGGTCTAGGGATGGCCATAGTTGGGCTTAAGCGCTCCTAACAACAAAAGCCGTTAGAGACTCCAGTGACAAGCTGGAATCCAGGAGGGTTCCCAAAATATGAACCTGATCCTCACCCTCTCCTAAAGCTGAAAAACCAATAGTAAAACCAATTTGTTCATAAGAACATAAGAGCCTTCTGGACCCATCTAGCTCATCTTGGTCTTACAGTGGCCAACCAGGTCCCTATGGGAAGCCTGCAAACAGCAGCTGAGCACCACAGCCACCCTCCCCAACTGCAGTTCCCAGAAAGTGGTATTCAGAAGCACACTGCGTCTGCCAGTGGAGGCACAACATTGCCATCATGGTTAATTAAGTCCCCAACCAGTCCAAGACCCAAAATGTCTATGAGCATCTGAATGTAATCAGAAAGTGACACTGCAATATTCCAGATAAAGATAGTTTTTGCCTTAGCTACATTTTTGAGAATGACCTTCAATAGGTAACTCTTTAAAAATTCATTAAAGTTGCACATTCATTAAAGTTACACAATTGTTTTAATCATGGCCTATAAGAAAAAAAAGAGAGCCCACTTAAAAATCAGAATTAAACAGAATGATTAAAAATTCAATTTCTTGACTGCACTAAATGGCCATGTTCTCTTCCTTTGTCGATTAACATTGCAAAGTACAACCCCACCCCCACCCCCCTGATTGTGAGATACCGGCTGCCACTCAATGAAACCACATTTACTTTCAGGATGATAAGCTGCATCAGCTAGAAGCAGGAGCCAGATATTAAAAAACGAGGGATTTTGCCCACATAAAAATAGAATTTCATACTTGACTTCATACCTCACTTCAAACACCACATGGTGCCATGGTTTAGCCCCTGTTTGCTCCTCCTAATATTTTTGTCTCTAAGAACAATATCCTACCCATGTCAGGGGAGCACAATTGTCTCCTTCTGATGCTGCAGGTAACTGTAGTCGTGCTCGTGCCGCAGAATGTGACTGAGCCCTCGTTCACACGTACCTTGGCCTGCTTCGTGGGGTCATACACAAAACCTTTTTGAGCATAGTCAATATGCAGTAAAGCTCCCGTTAATTGCCTTACTGACTGGTCTTGCAAGTAGATGGGCCGGTCCTACTGTTAGACAGACTGAGGTGCCTGCCTCTTAGGCAACAGGAGCTGGGAGGCTGGAGGGCAGCGATGAGGAATGTTGAGGATGTGAGCAAAAAGCAGGAAGATGCCTCCTGCCTCCATTTCCCATTTCATATTTTAATGATCCAGATCAGAATATTTGCATCCCTGCCCTGTAAAGTGGGGGGCGGGGGCGGTATCATATGGAGAAGAGTAGGAAACATTTTTCTTTCCGCCATTTCTACTCCAAGTTGTGTAGAGTCTATATCCACAGTTGGGTCTATAGCCAAAATGCCTCTCCTGCAGTTCGAAGAACGATATCTGTTGCTTGTCTGTCAGTTGAAGCCTAGCATAGTGGAGGCTGGCCCAACTCAATCATGCTGTTAAGATGCACCTAATACTTCAGAGTCCAGACGAAAGCAGAGGAACCTTAACAAAAGCAACATTTAATGGAATTGTGAAGCTTATCTAAATGAGGAAAGAAGTATGGGGGGGGGAGTTATTTCTCAGGGCAAGAAGCTGATCCTGTGAGATTTCCCTGGAGACGAATTCAGCAAATAAAAAAAAAGAACAAGAACCTTCCTTCCATAAAACCAAAGGGAATTGTCAGCTCTGAGGCAGAAATTGGAGAGCCCATTCAGGCAAGAAGTGGATTAGGTGATCTCCTATCACAACACGTGCTTGTTACAGTGCCTTTAAAGGCTTTCTGCTTCCCCCATTCATTTCCAGCTGTGGAAAAGATTGAAAGAAGAAAAGAATACATATTTTTGCAATCCTTAATACAAGGTGTTCCAGATGGGACCATGGCCTATGCTTAGAGCCTGCAACCTTTACCCGTTACAGGGCTTCTTGTTGCAATTCTTCACAAAGTATTTCTTTGTGGGCATATCGTCCACAAAGGAATCCCGAGCCAAGACCCATTCAACTCAGTGAGACTTACCGGTAGCTCTGAGTAAACATGCTTAGGATCACAGCTTCTCACATTAGCTCCTTCCAAGCTTCTTATTAATTACAGCTAGATGCTAATTGGTTCATATTTAGCCCATGGAACTCCTATGGAAGTCAATGGGAGACCAATCAAGCCAAAGGCCCTTGATTATGAACAGAAAGAAAATCTTTTGTCAAGGAACATGAAGCCACTTGAACACTTAAGAGTTCCAGTTACATCCTTAAGACTAGTCAAATTGTGATTAAGTCTTGAAATCCTTTCGTCTATAAGCTGCCATTCTTAAAAGGCTCTAGTGTTGCATGGGGGGACAGGGGACAAAACAGCCTCGTTTGCTGCTTTTCTCATGAAAACGAACAATTCCCCCCCCCCCCAATCTTTAAGTTCTAGTAATTCGGCACTTTGAGGTTTTCTTCCCCCTTTAGCTCAAAGGAGCCCGCCCCCCAATTCCCAATCTTGTAACTGAAGCAACCATGCCTAGATACTTCTCCCTAAAAGCTAAACATATGGGATGGGCACACCTGTCCATTGTGGTTTCTCTCTCCTTCTGATATTCTCATTTCTCCATCCTTTAAAGAACTAGGTAGGCCTGACCTACCTGCTCCACTGCAACTTCCACTTCTACCTGCAAGAGTCCAACTCAGCTGCTAGAATCCCCCAAGAGAGTAGCCAATGTGACAGAAAAACACGACTGACACCTTTTATCCAGGCAAGTGTTCCATGAAAGGAAGGGCAACTATCACATCACCCAGTACGATGGATAGTTTTATTCCAGCTCAACCCAAGATGCCAAACTATTGGGAGGGCTTAAATGCAATGCTTTTATTCCAACGAATCCTAGAAGGGCAGTGTGTTAGTCTATTGTGCCCAGGCCTTTTTGGACCGTCTCCACCCAAGAAAATAATTTGACATAGCTCAGATATCAGAAACTGCCCCCTGCCAGCTCTTCAAAACAGAGGACCATCCTCTGTAAAATGGGATACGTGGATATTCATACTCTTCAGTAGTAAAGGCCAATGTCAGCATCCAACGTTGGGCAATGGGCAGTCCCTGGGGTATCAGCACCCTAGAGGTGTCCACCATTATCTGGCCAATGGGCATCTACAAACCACCTTGTTAAATTTCCCAGAATGCCCTGGAGCGTGAGGCACTGTAGGGCATTGTGGGAAATTTTAAATGGCAGCCAGGCAGCATCAATTGTAAAGGCCTGTCTGGCACTGATTGGAGGAGTAAACCAAGAGGCTACATAGATGGCATTACCCCACTTGGATTTTACTCTAGTGGGGAGAAGGCTGTTGGCTTCCCATGAACATCTGGTTGGGCACTGTGAGAACAGGATGCTGGACCAGATGGGGCATTGGCCTGATCCAGCAGGCTCTTCCTATGTTCCCCACAAATGTGTAAACTAGGGGTGCACTTCATGTATTGGACATGAAAAGCTTGCACTCTCATAAAATTGTATTTAAAGTGCCACAAGGTGTGTGTGTGTGTGTGTGTGTGTGTGTGTGTTCTTCATGAAATCCCAAGGCTATACTTTTCCTCAGTGTTACCCTTCAGAATGTCATCTTCTGAACAGGAGGTTCACTCTTCTTTGATCTTTATAAGCCAGTATTTAACAACTAACAAAACAACAGCAACAGCTCCAAACTCTACAGTTTTCCATGAAAATTTCCACAGTGCATTTTCTTCCTAAATACCAGATGCAACAATTTCATGATGCGGTTTCTGAAGAGGCCACTGGAGGGACATGTTTACTACGGAAAGGGAGAGAAAAATCAGCTGCATTCAATGCACCCATGGCGGAATGGGAGACAGCAAATCCGTCAGTTCTGCTTAAAAGCGGAGAATGTAACACAGCCTTGGTTATTAGCCGAATATACATAGGAAGGCAGGAACAAAGGGTAACAGAGCGGTTTATGCATCCTGTATATTGCTAAGGCCCCCAGCTTCGTTTTATGACATTTGCAAGGAAATTGGATTGTTTCCTCATAATTTTTAAAGCATTAGCCCCATTCTAATGGGGGGGGGCAAGTTTAATTGCATTTTAGTAGTTTAATGGGCATTGTATTATGGGCTGCATTATTTTGACTTTAATATCTCTACCTGCTCTGAGGTCATGGGATGGGATGGAATAAATTCAAATAAATTGCTGAGCCTCTGTATGGAAGCTGCATTGCTTGACCTCATAGCCAGCCTCTGACTGATCCTAGATGTGTGTTGGGGCATGGTTTGGGGAGCTGGGATTGCAATTTCTCACTGGTAAGGAGAAAGCAAATTAAACATGCCCAGAGAGGCTGTTCTCTCATTCGCTCAACATATTCTAGGCAGGGTTACCAAATGGTCAGAATTTTATCAGCTTGGATTTCACTCTATTGATCGGCTGTTGGAACTAGAGGATGAAAATCCTCTCCCCGCCCCCCTCCAAAAAAATAATAAAAAACCCAGCCAAGTCATTTTAACATTTTGGGTGATCTACATTTGGGCAATGCATTCAGCCAGACCATGTGTGTGCATTTCCCCCCTGAACACACCAGCCTTCCTTTGAGTGACCACTTCATTCATCAATGAAAAGAATACCAGACCCTGCAGCATTTCCAAATAGTTTATGGGTAGGCAAATAATCATTCCCTTCTCAAAGAAAAGACACTCTGCACATCTTCAGGGCCATTTTCCACCTAGGTCTATTTAAAAAAAAATCATTGGGAAAAGAACTCTGCTTACACTCAGGGACACTCACAATTTGTTTTTGCATGTGAAGCTTGGCAAATTTTAGTTCCAAGTGCCCAGATGTTGGAAACAAATTCGAAGCCCCAACTCAGCTAAGGACCAGCACTTAAAGTGACAGTATTTCAGAGAGGTAGGATGTTATTTTGGCAAACAAGTCATCTTTTGATAATGAAGCTGTATTTCTTGCTGATATACATTTCCTTTTCTCTCTCTCCGTATGCCAATAACAAAAGGAATATATCAAGTTGTAAATTGTGTAGTTGTTTCTTCCACACAGCAGAATGCACCCACCAAATCTTCATCAATCCTATATGGCAAAAAAGTAATTTTCTTCACCCTGGAGAGAAGGATTCCTGTGACAAGGACTCCAGCCCTTTTCTTTTTAAAATATGATAGCCAGCCAAATGTGGAAACCTGAAGATAAATATAAAATACTAGTAAAATTCAGCTCGCATTCGTGGATACATGTGCTTGGCTGCTAAGGGAAATCTTTCCAAGACTTTTTCAAGGAACAACGGAACTTCCTCAGCCAAATTTTCACCCCATGTGTGGCGTTGGCTACTCCCTGCCAGTGTGGTGTCCTCTAGCTGTCAGCTTCAATTGATAGATATTAAAACGTCTAATTTTCAGATTTTTCCAGTAAACAAGGGGGCTTGAATTAAATGTGTACCAAATTTCAACTTTACAGGTGACAGGGAAGTACCCCTACCATTTTGAAGTAGGGGTAGAGTGCAGGAGAGATGTTGAAGAACTCCATTATCACCCCCTTCCTTGGTAATTACGGTTTCTTGGATTGTATACAGATGTTGACTTTTTTTCTAGGTTGTTGTTTAAAAAAAATGTCCTTCCTAACCTGTTCATCTTTCAACGCATAAAAATATGTGTTTCCCCCATACTCCAGAAGCCCAGAAGAGGTGATTTTGAGCAGACAAATAGTAGGAGATGCATTTTCCTCCCATGAAATAGGTGGGTGGTTTTTTGCATTGCAGTGCAGAGCCTCCTTTCTTCCTCTTGACACCTGGGAAGAAATCCATGGCTGCCTTGGCTCCCAGGGGGCAGGTGGACCAGCAGAAGGACGTCTAGTGCCAGAGGGGGGAAGTCCTCCTGAATTCAATAGGGCTCACCCCCATTTTAATAGGGCTGAATTCAATAGGGCTGAATTCAATAGGGCTCACCCCCATTACCCTTCTGAGTAATACCCCTCCCCACTCCCTCACTATATTTAAGGATCTGGTGGCTTCTGTTTCAGTGTATCTGAAGAAGTGTGCATGCACACGAAAGCTCATACCAGGAACAAACTCAGTTGGTCTCTAAGGTGCTACTGGAAAGAATTTTCTATTTTGTTTCCTCATTCTAAGCAGCATTAGGATTGCAGCCTCAGTCCCTACTAACTTTAGCTGCCTGGATCATAACCTCATTTGTTGAAGTGCTTCAGTATCTATCAAGGAAATCACTTGCTGTGCTGGTATAAATTGAAAGTAGGAAGCTGCCTTCTACTAGGTCAACTGGTTTGTCCATCTGGCCCCTGTATAGTCTACTCTGACTGGCAGCAGCTGCCAGACAGAGAAATAATAATAATAATAATAATAATTTATTATTTATACGCTGCCCATCTGGCCGGGTCTCCCCAGCCACTCTGGGCGGCCTCCAACAAATACCAAAATACAATACAGAGTCACAAATTAAAAACTTCCCTAAACAGGTCTTTCACACCACCTGCTACAAGTAGTGGAGTCTGGTCCATTGGGGTGAATAAGGAACTGCCCCACTAACCACAGTTGCCCCCACCTGCCTGCCTTCTTACTTCCATCCAGTGCAGGGGGATGGCATTGGATGCCAGCTTCCTCCTCCATACTCTCAGTGTTGCCCCTGTAGAACCGAGTTCAGGGAAAAGTACAGTATGGGGACAAAGTTAGAATGTCTGGCATTGGCTCTGGCGCCACCTACTGCTGGGCTCCCTGCATTCCATCCTATCGGACCCAAGGGCCACCACTGAACCCAGGACATTCTATATGCAAAGCTTGTGCCCAGCTACTGAGTGACAGTCCCTCACCTATGAATGGGTTGTGCCAAATGCTATAATACCATTGCATCCCCAACCATACATTGTTCCAGTGCTGCAGGCAAACACACCAGTGCAAATATTTACAATTGGGATGTCAGATTAGAATTAATGTTTGATGATTTATTATTATTATTAATTATTATTATTATTATTATTTTACCTCTATAAATTGTCTTGCTTGATTTCCCCCTTCAGTGGCCATTATTTCCTCCAAATCAAATCTCTAAACCTGTATGCACAGGTTTCTATTTATCACAGCTAGTTAAGGCTGAGCTTGGATTAAGAAATGTTTCAAATGCCAGTTCATTAAATTAAATTGTATAAAGGCAAATTGTACTCTTTAGTGAGCAGGTCTTCTCCCAGATGAATATGCACCAAATTGCAATGTAAAATATTAATTTCTTCTTTATACTTGCTTTTAGGAATGCTGTAGCCGGTTCCGGTGAAAAGCTCCAATTTTCTAATTTGATGTGAATGTTAACACTGAGATCGTAAAGTAGAATTTCTTTTACTCTCCAAGGAATGACTAAAGACTGAGCCCATATTTAATTTGCATAGTATATTACCGATTAATATATTTTTAAAAATATCCTTTCTGGTTTATGTTTCATTTTCATTCTCCGCTTTCCAGTGAAAAGCTCACACACTGAAAATGGGAACTTTTGAGCAGGGTAGCTAAAGCAGTGGGGCAGGCAGGGGGCGTAATGGAGTGAGATATATTAGATCAATGGAAGAGGTCAGAGGACAACGCTTGGAGACTGTGGCCTATGGAGGTGAGGGGATTAGGGCTACAGTTCTATGCATACTAACCTGGGAATAAGTCTCATTGAGCTCACGAGAGGGAAAAGGGACACATGGCAACAATGCAACTCCGTACCTGCCTTCTCATGAGCTTAATTGAGTTCAGCAGGGCCTACTCCCAGGTAAATAGGTACAGGATTGCAGCCGAAATGTGTTAAATCTAAACCTCTCGAGCACCCCTTGTGCTTTTAAGAGTTACACGGAAGGGATGATTTTGCCACTCACCATGAATTGTGAATCTTAAAAGAGCCTGTGAGAATGATGCCGAATTTCCTATATCGATTTGAATGAAAGAGACGGTTCTTTGGCTGCAAGCTTTTAGCATGCTGTACTTTTTGTATTCCAAAGGCTGGAGAGAAATTCCATTTCCCTTGATGATAAAACTTCTGCAAGATTCAGAGCATTAAAGAGGATACAGCAAGGAAAACAAGACAGACAGACACACACACACACACACCATGACTGACAAGGCAGTTTCCCATTAAATCTACAGACAATTTCTTTATCAGGCAGCTAAGATGACATAGGTAATTTTGAGCCAATGCACCACCGGCCAGTGGTGAAAAAGAACATCAACAAAATAAAGCTGTGATTTTTTTTTTTTAAAGAGATCATTTGTCCTTTTATCTTTTGGGATTTTGGAGTAGGTGGTGGGCCTTTTCTTTGGCACCTTCAAGAGGCATTCCAATCGCATTCCCCAATATCTATTTTGTCGCCAAGATAACTAAAGCGTCAAATGAAAACTGTGAAAGTGATGGCTTATCTGAAATCTTGCATTTCTAGGCTCTGAGCCCTCCCCCTTCATCTTAAGACTTGTGATGAAAATCGCCAGGCCCGGAAAACTTGATAAAGTTGCAACCTAACAGCAGAATATTACATGTGGAGGAGATGGATAATTCAGCCTGCAATCAGCAGTTCAGCTTTGCTCCACAGTAGTCCAACTGAAATTCACATGGACTGGGGCTTTTGCTGCAGAAAGGACTATACTGAGGAAAAGCAAGTGCAGGTGTGAGGGACCTATTTAGGTCAGGGACAGGGAATTTTTGGGTCCTGCAGGTGTTACTGGTGCACCAGCTGAGCCAATCTGGCATTCCCACACCCGCTGCCTTGTGCCTCACTGTGGGAGATTAGAAGCTAAACCTAACAAATGCATATTCTTGCTAGTTAACATGAGAAGGGACTAATTCCACAGAACTGATAGACAGATAGACAGACAGACAGATAGATAGATAGATAGATAGATAGATAGATAGATAGATAGATACTCAGACCACAGAAATAGAAGTGGTGGACAGGGCTCTGTGTGATGTCATTTCCCTCCTTTCCTGGAGAGGAAGGAGCATGTAGCACTTCCTGCTCCCCTTTCTCTCTCTTCCTTTGACCTGCTTTGGATGCAGATCTCTGCTTGCTTAAGCTTTAGGCACATGGACCTGGGGTTGGTTATCCTGTAAATATTTTGCCTGCTTAGCTGCCATTGCTGTAAACCAGTGCACAATTGCAAAGTAAGTAAATCTTATTTTTTAAACTTCCTTCCCAGGTTGTTGACTGATTCTTTGTTATGCAGGGTAGAAGCCATCTTATTTTATTTCTGCACATGCTCAAAACAAGCAGCTTAATTCCTATGCTTTTAATTTTGCTACCGGGGTGAGATTTTAAAACTCTGTTCGACCCATGGCAACCTTACCCTAGAGGCCAATTCAGGCACTCTTCTCCTAAACTACAAACCTCTCCCTCAGCCAGGAAGAAAGGGGCAAATAGTTTCAGCAGCATCGCAGGATGGGTGTTTTCATTTGCAGCCATTTTCCTAACAAACACTGAGAACAGGGCTTTGTGTAAGAGCTGTTATACCCATTACACCAAATGGAAGGGTATCTAGAGTTCTGGGCTATACAGACTGGAAATTTTTTATTTGAATTCTCCCAGGTCACTCTGCTTCCTCATTCCATGCAGTGTGTAGAATACCTGACAATTTCTAAAAGGTTTTGGGAAGGGGTAATAGCTTGGTGGTAATGGAGGACACACTTGTGCATGGAGGAAAGCCCCAGGCCCAATTCCTGGCATTGCCAGGTGGGGTTGGGAAATGACTCTCTTCTGATACTCCAGGGAGATGCTGCCAGTCTGTGAAGACAGTCCTGGGCTCAATGGCGCAATGGTCTGACTTGGAGGCAGCTTCAAGTGTTTCCTCTGAGACCTCAGAACTATGTCAATACCTACTTGTGACATGATTTAGAACAGGCATGGCCAAACGTGGCCCTCCAGACGTTTGGGGACTACAATTCCCATCATCCCTGACCACTGGTCCTGTTAGCTAGGGATGATGGGAGTTGTAGTCCTAAAACATCTGGAGGTCCAAGTTTGGCCATGGCTTACTTAGAAATAAAAGAGCCAGGACAAGGTGATGACTGGTGTTGGATTAACACTGGGGAGAGGCTCCAATCCCTCTTCAGACATGAATCTCATTGGGTACCGTAACTGTGGGCCATACTCTCTCAGCTTAACCTACCTGCCAAGGTTGTTGTGAGAATCAAATGTGAGGTTGGAAAGATGTTGCACTATCTGTAAGGCCACAGGTTTCCCTCCCCTTGTTTTTGCAGTCAGCAGAGTCAAGTGGCAAAGTTTCTTCTCCTGGACTTTACCACTTCAGGCAGCAGGGGTATTCTAAAGCAAACACAAAGCGCCCTCCATGGATGGAGTGTGCACTTTAGAATTCCCCTGTGACATTTGAGGTTCTAGGGCAGGCAAGTCAACAACAACAGCAGAGGTTGGACGGCCATCTGTCATGGATGCTTTAGTTGAGATTCCTGCATTGCAGGGGGTTGGACTAGATGACCCTCAGTGTACCTTCCATCTCTTGTTGTCGTTCAGTCGTGTCCGACTCTTCGTGACCCCATGGACCAGAGCACGCCAGGCACCCCTATCCTCCACTGCCTCCCGCAGTTTGGCCAAACTCATGCCAGTCGCTTCGAAGACACTGTCCAACCATCTCGTCCTCTGTCGTCCCCTTCTCCTTGTGCCCTCCATCTTTCCCAACATCAGGGTCTTTTCTAGGGAGTCTTCTCTTATAAGGTGGCCAAAGTACTGGAGCCTCAACTTCAGGATCTGTCCTTCCAGTGAGCACTCAGGGCTGATTTCTTTAAGGATGGATAAGTTTGATCTTTTTGCAGTCCATGGGACCTTCCATCTCTACAATTCTATTATTCAGTGATCATAAAAAATCCTTGAAGGAAGAACGTGTGAAACGTCCCTGGACTAAGATGACCTTCAAAGCACTTCCCCAACCAGAATGCCTTTAGTTCTATATAAAGCGTGTTTTCCTCAACATTTTAGGGTCTCCTTCCTTGAGAGCTGTTCAGCTCTCAATGTCCATTACCTGATAACATTCTTCAGCGACAAACACCGTTAAACCGGAAGACTGAGAAAGAAACCAAGGGATCTATTAAGAAAGCAATGTTATGTGTGATTATTCTTGGGTATTCTTTTTCTGACTGCTATAAATGGGTGACAGAAACGCCTTTTTGTGGCTGTCTCCCCATTGTCACGTTCCCCTCTTCGTCTTTCCTCTTTGTGGGGATAAAGATGTCTTGTGTGATGTAGGCTGCTGCGAGTTCAAGGAGCAAGAGACTTACGTAGCTTTAGTCCATGAATCACAGCTCTTGTGCCTTTCCCCCACTCATAAAGAATAGGGTTTTATTATTATTATTACCGGTATTTCCTCCCTGTGAGGCAAAGCTTTTTATATCAAACAGTATTTTCAAGAGGAATGAGATTGTTCGGGCAATGGTAATAATGGCAAGGCTTTCTTGCTTTGGGGTTCATTTTTTTGCTTTACGATTACCCGCCTGAAATGGGTACCAGTCATATTTTGCAGGAGAGCCACAATTCTGAGGCTGGCACCATTGCCCTCAATAAGGTCGATTGATCATCCTTGCCACAAGGAAATGGGGGAGAAAAACCCAACAAGAGATGGGTCACTTTGCATGATGGACTCATCAAAGAACGTGGCCGGATAGAGAATCTTAGCTTCGTTGGGTTAGTTGGTCCGTGCTGACAAGTCTATCAACGAGAAAAGTGTCATATACAGATTTCTGTTTAGTAGACCTTTCTATCTCGGGCTTCTCGTTTATCATTGTCTCCCTGACAGGAGCTCTGCCCTGTTATCCTGACTTGTATGTCATTTATCAGTGTTAAGTTCAACAAAAGAACATCCCTTTAAACCCTCTTTAACTTTTCACATGCTTCTGCTGTTGAATAATGGTAGCTGTCACCATTGGACCAAATAGCCCGTTTTGTTGCTTTTCCTTTCAATTCTGTTAGCTGCACAATAATGGGCTGAAATGGCTATAAGAGCTCTTGGAAACCTAGCGCATATATATGTATATTTCTGCATGAGTCATATACCCTCCCCCCGGTTTTCTTTTTCAAACTTAAAAAAAGAAATCTAGGAGGACAGTATACTACAAAGACTTGCCAGAAAGGAATATTTTGTAGGCCCACCTAGAGTTGGCTATAAATATCACTTATAAGGCACATTAGTATTCATTATTACAACAGGGCTAAATGGTTTTTAAGCAGGTAGGCACTGGATAAAACAAATATTTGTACTTTAGTAGGACTCTGGAATGAATATTTGACATGCTGCAGAGGAATTACCGTGCGAGAAAATTCAGGCGGAATTATTTTCAGGTACAGTGGTACCTCGGGTTACAGACGCTTGAGGTTACAGACTCCGCTAACCCAGAAATAGGACCTCGGGTTAAGAACTTTGCTTCAGGATGAGAACAGAAATCGCACGGCGGCAGCGGGAGGCCCCGTTAGCTAAAGTGGTACCTCAAGTTAAGAACAGTTTCAGGTTAAGAATGGACCTCCAGAATGAATTAAGTTCTTAACCTGAGGTACCACTGTATTGCACATGCTCGCAACTTGGGCTTGTACTTTTGAGTTTTGTTTTTCACCCCGAAAGGCTTGGGAACAGAGTTTTTTTTTAACTTTACAGTAGCATTCATACTCAAAAGGCAAAATTGAGACAGAAAACAGCCCCTTAAAAAACAACAACCCACCAATCACCTTCATTAAAGCATCATTCTTCCCTCTCCCTACCAGAGATTTCTTACATGCCAGCCATGTTTTACATCCACCTGTTATTCATATACTTCAGGGGCAGTATTTTAGAAAATGGAATTATCCCTAGTTTTACCTGTTAGCATGCTGGGGAAATGTGTGCTAATGCTCAGCACTAAAAGCACTACCTCTGTCTGCTCCCTCTTTTGGGCTGAGAACACTCCTATGCATTTAATTCCTGCTATTTTGAACAGTATAGTAAAGTACTTTGCTCTTTGCTCTCCTTCTCTCTGTGTGAGTGCACACACAGGCCTAAAAACACAGATGGAGAGTCGCCAACTTTACAACCGGACTGTGCAGCTGTGCCTTTCACAAGAGATTAATCTGAAGCCATTAGCAGGTGAGAACGTTTATCTCCATCCCAAGATAAGCTTTAATTATTATCAACTGGTGTACAGTATATCAAGGCGCTGGTGACTGGTTGAAAAAGTTGGCAATCCTAGGAATGGCTCAGATATGTCACTGTTCCACTTCTGGGATTGATTTGTCATCATGAGGTATGAAGCCACACATGGAAATGAGGACCCCCATTTATACATTACATGATATACTTTAAACTTGTAGGGTTCCTTCTTCATACAACCCTAGCAAGTTTGAATCTAATTGGTGCATAAAGGGGTTAAACCCATAGAGTAAGCAGTCCTGCCAGGCTTAGCCTATGTCACTTCCCCTCACTTAGGGAGGAAATCAGTCACCAAGCCTTTGTTATTTCTCTTTTCCATGTGAATTCAATATATAAGGGGCTCGGAGCTGGTCATTGCAGCTGCATGGCATTACCAAGCATTTTGTTTCAGACCAGAATGGAATCTGAAACTAGCATTTCCCCCCCTTTACCAATAATATTAGGCCGTTCTAAGCTCCATTAAAGCTTGAATAAGATACATGCACAGGCAATGTGCCTTTCTTGAAAAGAGGCAGTAACTCTTACACAGCTTATCTCATGGGTAGGCAAACTAAGGCCCAGGGGTCGGATGCAGCCCAATTGCCTTCTCAATCTGGCCTGCCGATGGTCCAGGAATTGTGTTTTTACATGAGTTGAATGTGTGCTTTTATTTAAAATGCATCTCTGGGTTATTTGTGGGGCATAGGAATTCGTTCAACCCCCCCCCCACATATAGCCCGGCCTACCATAAGGTCTGAGGGACAGTGGACCGGCCCCCTGCTGAAAAAGTTTGCTGACCCCTGAGTTTTACCTTTAGTAACTTAGCAACATTTTGACTGCCCTTGTATCTTTTCCGACTGCGATATGGAAGTGCATGTGAATCTGGCCTTTGAAGAGTTTTGTAAGTAAGCTATTACCAAATGTGTGGTCTATCTCTGTGCTAGGGATGTGGGGTAGCTTGGAAAAAGCTTTGGGAGCATTTTGGGGGGCCCCCACTTTAAAGGTTCCATGCTTTTCTTTGATGCATGTTTTGTGATTTTAAATCTCAATGCTAGGGTTCTCTCACCAAAGAACACTTGCCCCAAACTGTGGTCTTGGCTTCTAGGAATCCCAACAAAACTGTCATGGCTTCCCCCAAAGAATCCTGGGAACTATAGTTTGCAAGGTTGTTGAGAATTGTTAGGGGATTACTGAATGGCACCATGCTTGCTGGCCTTTCCTCTTCAGCCACCCTGTCAGAGTGAGAACAGCCTCTGACACAGGGTTTCCCAAACTTGGGTCTCCAGCTGTTTTTGGACTGCAGTCCCCATCAACCTTGACCACCGGTCCTGTTAGTTAGGGATGATGGGAGTTGTAGTCCAACAACAACTGGAGACCTAAGTTTGGAAAACTTGGCCTAGCGGTACTTGCTTTAGGGCCCGTTGCCACATTTAGCCAAACACGTAGAAGTACGAGGGTTTATGCTTGGAGATGATCTAAAGTGAGGAGGAAGGCAGAGGTCAGCCATCTTTCTCCCCAGCTCTACTGGTATGTTTGGAGCAGGTATGAGGGAACCCGTGACCCTCTAGATATTGTTTGACTCCAATTCCCATCAGCCCCAGCAAGCACTGCCACTGGACAGGGATGACTGGAGTTGTAGTCCCTCAATATCTGGTGGACCACAGGGCAGCCACCCCTGGCCTAGCAACTACCTTTGTGGTTTGTTCATGGAATATAGATAAATATACAGTGGTACTGCAGTCTTCTTTAACAACTTGAGAAAACAGGGTCAGACGGATATGAAGTACGGATAACAGTAGTAGTTTTGCTCCATGGGGAAGGCATTGTTCTGTCTATTGCTAGCTTTAGACTTTTATAGTGGAATGACTGATGACAGTGAGGTTCTCTGCTTGGGATGGAGCAACAAAATGATTATTTACATGGATAGGTTTAGCCCGGCTGCTAGCCTTGCAGCATTACCACATTTTTGAGGTACTGGAAATCTTTTGAGAGCAGAATAATGATACTGTTACTCTTAATGTATACTGGTTGGGACCAAGATATATACATTATGTATTTTTTTTGTAAAACACCCTGGAAGCTCTGCTGAAGGGCAATATGGAAATCTCTAAAATATATGTGTGTGTATTAAAGTGTTGTGCTGAATTCAGTTTTGGAGTAAACCAAGCAGCTATATTTTCCAGTGTGGCTTTCTGGAATAGAGCACTTTGGGGGCTTTCATAGCATTAATAGGAATGGAAGGGTTGCTTCTCCGAGGAGGTTCTAAGTCAGTGTTTCCCAAACTTGGGTCTCCAGCTGTTTTTGGATTACAATTCCCATCATCCCCGGACCATGGGCCTTGCTAGCTAGGGATGATGAGTTGTATTCAAAAAACAGCTGGAGACCGAAGTTTGGGAAACCCTGTTCTAAGTCTCACTTTCTTGCAGGCATTGGCTGCAAGGTAGATTTCTCCTTTTTTTTGCTGTCTCCTTTCTTGTCTCCCTGCCATCTCTGTGCTCATGGCTTCCCAAAATGCCAGGCATAGGGTTGGCAATGCCCCTTGTGCTATGGTTCCTCAGTGCCTGACAGCAAGGGATTTCAACAGGTGGGTGGGACAACCCACCTGCCACATATCTGATGTTGTAATGAGGTCAGTGATTGACGGGTGGGTTGCCCCACTCAGCTGTCAAATTTGGCCAGTATAAATCCACCACTAATGCTAATAGGACAACAGGGTCGTTACCTAACTGAAACACTTTTCGGTATTGTTGTTGTTGTTGTTACTGTTACTCACTCACTCTGGTTTTTTAAAAGATGTGAGTTCCTTTGGGTGGGCTTGCCATCCGTTTTCATTTAAAGGTAAATCTATGTTATTTGTATGGCTTGAAACTACAGAGGTACCTTGGTTTAAGAATAGTCCAGTTTAAGAACGATTTGGTTTATGAACTCTGCAAAACTGGAAATAGTGTCTTGGTTTGAGAACTTTACCTCGGTCTAAGAACGGAATCCGAACGGTGGAAGGGCACCGGTGGAGGGAGACCTCATTAGGGAAAGTGCGCCTTCGTTTAAGAACGGTTTCGGTTTAAGAACGGACTTCCGGAATGGATTAAGTTCGTAAACCGAGGTACCACTGTAAACCGAAATGTGCACGTCCTTTGAAATACAGTGGTACCTCAGGTTACAGATGCTTCAGGTTACAGACGCTTCAGGTTACAGACTCCGCTAACCCAGAAATAGTACTTTGGGTTAAGAACTTTGCTTCAGGATGAGAACAGAAATCGTGCGGCGGCGGGGCGGTGGCGGGATGCCCCATTAGCTAAAGTGGTACCTCAGGTTAAGAACAGTTTCAGGTTAAGAATGGACCTCCAGAACAAATTAAGTTCTTAACCCGAGGTACCACTCAGTGGTACCTCAGGTTACATACGCTTCAGGTTACATACTCCGGTAACCCAGAAATAACGCTTCAGGTTAAGAACTTTGCTTCAGGATAAGAATAGAAATCGTGCTCTGGCAGCGCAGCGGCAGCGGGATGCCCCATTAGCTAAAGTGGTGCTTCAGGTTAAGAACAGTTTCAGGTTAAGAACGGACCTCCGGAACGAATTAAGTACGTAACCAGAGGTACCATTGTACTTGCAGTAGCATGCTTTCGAATTGCTAGGTTGGCAGAAGCTGGGACAGAGCAAAGGGAGCTCACTCCATCACAGGGATTCGAACCATAAACTTTCCGATCTGCAAGCCCAAGAGGCTTAGTGGTTTAGACAACAGCGCCATCCGTGTCCCTGTATGAGCATAACAATAAAATTTAGTATAGGTCCCCTATATGTATTTTAATTCAGCACATACAGGTCTTTGCACATTTAGCCACCCTCCTCAGTCCAGGAACACAGGACTACATATTCTTTCTTTCCATCTCCCTCTTTCCTTCAAAGTTGCTCTCTTTTGAGTTGCAGCTGTGAGTGGGAGCAGCTAGAAGCGTCACTGAAACAGGAGTGAGCAAGCAACTTTAATTAAACACCACTAGGCTGGAGTGCTGGGTTTTGTTATTCATGGGGCTTTATATTACGCATTTTTATTTCGCCTACGAAGAAATAAGGTGCATGCAAAAATAGAGGGAAAGAACATTGAAGGTTATGAACCAAGCCAATTAAAACTAAAGTGAGGAAATTCAGACATTTAAAAAACTAACAAGTACTTTTCATCTTTAAAGTGCTCTATGAGCTCTAGCTAATTATGCCTGGTCATGTTTGCTACCAGGGTGGAGAAATGCTGTCTTGAAGCAAGGGCGGCTTAAGCACATTTTTTGCTGCTTCTGATATCCCAGGACAATGGCTCCCAAACGCCCTTCGATCTCATGTTTTCCTTTTGCATATTCAAGGGGCAGGTTGGAGGCTGAAGGTGGGAAAAAAGGAAGCCAAATAATTGTAGTAAAATCGGGAGATTTTGGTTCACCCCTTTTCTTGGAATGCTAGTAACAACAATGCATCATTCCCTAGAAAAATCGCCGATCCATTAATACTCCAAAATCCACAAATACTTCAAAATTCGGGTGGACTGAATGATGGAGCAAACCTTGTTTCCATACTACTGGACTACTGCTTGGGCTGCTGCAATGCGGTCTACGTGGGGCTACCGGAAACTACAACTAATCCAGAATGCGGTCGCTAGACTAGTGACTGGGTGTGGCCGCCGAGACCACATAGCACCGGTCTTGAAAGACCTACATTGGCTCCCAGTACGTTTCTGAGCACAATTCAAAGTGTCGGTGCTGACCTTTAAAGCCCTAAATGGCCTTGGTCCAGTATACCTGAAGGAGCGTTACCATCCCCATCGTTCTACCCGGACACTGAGGTCCAGCGCCGAGGGCCTTCTGGCGGTTCCCTCGCTCCAAGAAGCCAAGTTACAGGGAACCAGGCAGAGGGCCTTCTCAGTAGTGGCACCCACCCTGTGGAACGCCCTCCCATCAGATATCAAAGAGGAAAAAAACTACCAGACTTAGAAGACATCTGAAGGCAGCCCTGTTTATGGAAGCTTTTAAAGTTTGATGGACTACTGTATTTTAATATTTTGTTGGAAGCGGCCCAGAGTGGCTGGGGAAATCCAGCCAGATGGGCGGGGTACAAATAAATTATTATTATTATTATTATTATTATTATTATTATTATTATTATTAATTATACAGTCTGCATCTTATAACAACTTCAGTCCATTATTATTATTATTTTCTTGAAGACTCTCTCCTTCCCCCTTGCGTTACTTAACATGCAGCCTGATGAAGAATTCTGGAGAACGCTGGCTCACTGTTTTGGAACTTTGTGCTTGATCCTAAGCAAGGCATTGCCCAACTCTGTGCAAGGGCGAAATGAAGACCCAGTTTGGCACACTCCCACATGCCTTTGCGTACAGACACACATAGGCTTGTGCCTCAGTGGCTGCCCTCTGGAGGCTTCACCCAGGGCAAAAAACCCGGCTAGACCCACCCCTCCGTAGCTATGGCTGTGCTCTGTGTTTTAGATTTTGTTTCTTACAGCTTCAATGCAGCTTTATTTTTTATGTTTGTCAGTGAGCTCATACATGATGCATTGCATTCCTCTGTTTTCTGTTCCTTGCACCTGGAAACATCGTCCCTATTTGAAAGGTTGCTAACGGTGTTTGCCAGTCGCATTTGGCCTGTCTAATGCTTGAGAGCTCAGGTGCCTTTTCCCCCTTGAACTGAAGTCTGTGCTAAGAGAAGGCCCATTTTGTCCTCCTTTTTACCCTGGTTCCTTTTTGCAGGGGAGTGGGGTTGGAAGAAAGAGAATCTCAGCTTGCTTTAGACCAACTTTCTCCAAGCTTGCTGTGAAAAAATGTTGGTTCAGTTGCACAGCAGTCTTGACTCCATCTTTTTTTAAAAAATAATAATAATAATGACCTCATAACAGTAGTATGTGGTCTTGTATTGACATTTGGAATGCATATACCGGTAGGAGAATACTGTTTATTGGATTGAGCTATCCACAGTTGTGCTGTTCTGACCTTGAATTTTTCAATTGCATTTAAGTGCTCTAAGGAAGGCATGGGGAGAGGACTTCTGGCCCTCCACATGCTGCTGAACTACAACTCCCATCAGGCCCAGAAAGCATGCCCAATGGCCAGGGATGATGGGAGTTGTAGCTCAGCAACATCTGGAGGACCAAAAGTTCCTCACACCTGCTTTAAAGCAACTATTTGGATAAGTATAAGTAGAGAGTTGGTAGCCAATTGGTGGCATGGTTGCCCCAAGTAGCAGGTATCCTGGGAATTTGCAGCATGCCTAAACAGGAGTAGGAGGACACCCCCTCCCCCAGGCCTAGGGGATAGTTTTGTGTGTGTGTGTGTGTGTGTGTGAGAGAGAGAGAGAGAGAGAGAGAGAGAGACTTGCTGCAGATATACTGTACCATGAAGCATGTGCTAGAGATAAAAAGGTAAAGGCACTCCTGACTGTTAGGTTCAGTCGCGAATGACTTGGGTTGCGGCACGCTCTATAGGCCGAGGGAGCCGGCGTTTGTCCGCTTCCAGGTCATGTGGCCAGCAGGACTAAGCTGCTTCTGGTGAACCAGAGCAGCGCACGGAAACACCGTTTACTTTCCCACCAGAGCAGTACCTATTTATCTACTTGCACTTTGACGTGCTTTCGAACTGCTAGGTGGGCAGGAGCTGGGACTGAACAACAGAAGCTCACCCCGTCGCAGGGATTCGAACCGCCAACCTTCTGATCGGCAAGCCCTAGGCTCTATGGTTTAGACCACAGCGCCACCACACGCGCTAGAGAGATACTGCATCTTATTTGACTTGGGGAATGTCAACACTGCTATGGCAACTAGTATAGTACAATGGTGCAAAACTGGAGGTATGAGCTCAGGGGTTCCTGGTTCAAACTTCCATTACACAAATGTACATGCATGCATTGAAGAGGAGCGGGATTCACCGCCGCCTCAATACCCTCCCTGTTGGCAAAATATTGTTGTACCTCAGCCCAGTCTCTGAATGGTGCGAGCTTTCAGGAGTCCCAGGGGCTTATGCAGGGTTGATGTTTCCTTTTGGGAACAGGGCACAGGGGAGACTGCAGTGTCTTTGTGATATATGGTGTATTTACACATATATACAACCTGAGCCTATGATGGAGGGGTTCATAGTATTAATGCCCCGAGAGGGTTTTGTTTCATGGTTGTAGCCTTGGATTCAAATAGAAATCAAACATCATGCTCTGCCTCTCTGACTTTCCAGTCTGCAGCTTTTTCTCTAGGTCACATCACAGCCCACTCTGCTCTCCCTCCCAGGTTTTGTCCTACCAACTACCGTATATACGTGAGTATAAGCCGACGCAAATATAAGCCGAGGCACCTAATTTGACCACAAAAAACTGGGAAAACTTATTGACTTAAGTATAAGCCGAGGGTGGGAAATGCAGCAGCTACTGGTAAATTTCAAAAATAAAAATAAATACCAATAAAAGGCTTGGAAAGAAAGGGTCTCTTACAGGGAGGGCTCAGGGGGTAAGGGGGCATATTGTGGGTACATTTCAGGGGGCAAGGGGAATATTCTGGAATGGATTAAGGGGGAAGGGGGCAGATTCTGGGAAGGTTTCAGGGTGGGTGGGGCATATTTAGGGAGGGCATGAGAGGCAAGGGGGCATATTCTGGGAAAGTTTCAGGGTGGGCAGTTTCTAGGGTGGGCAGAGCTGGGATGGGCAGGGGTTAAGAGGGAAGGCTTGGAAAGAAAGGGTCTCTACAGGGAGGGCTGAGGGGGAGGGGGCATATTCAGGGAGGAATTAAGGGGGGAGATTCTGGAATGGATTAAGGGGGAAGGGGGTTGATTCTGGGAATGTTTCAGGGGTGGTTGGGGCATATTTAGGGAGGGCATCAAGGGCAAGGGGGCATATTCTGGGAAAGTTTCAGGGTGGGCAGTTTCTAGGGTGGGCAGAGCTGGGATGGGGGAAGGGGTTAAGAGGGAAGGCTTGGAAAGAAAGGGTCTCTTTACAGGGAGGGCTCAGGGGGAGGGGGCATATTCAGGGAGGAATTAAGGGAGCAGATTCTTGTAAGGTTTCAGGGGTTGATAGTTTCAGGGTGGGCAGTTTCTATGGTGGACTGAGCTGGGATGGGATGGGGGCAAAAGCAACAGGCTCTCTGGGGCTGAGCCGGCTCGCGCGCGTGCTCGTCCTCCTCCTGCTCCCACTGCCCCTGTCGCTACCTCTGTTCCCCTTCGGGGAGAAGGGACGGGAGGAGGAGGAGGAGGCGATCCTCGCACAGAGCAGTGACTGCTCTGTGCAAGGCATCGGAGAGGAACAACATCGAGGAGCACTTTCTCCCCACTTTTCCCTCCCCGATGCCTTCCGCAGAGCAGGCACAGGATCATAGAGTCTCAGCGCAGTTTCTACAGTGGGCAGAGCTGGGATGGGCAGGGGTAGAGCAGGCACAGGATCATAGAGTCTCAGCGCAGTTTCTACAGTGGGCAGAGCTGGGATGGGCAGAGGTAGAGCAGGCACAGGATCATAGAGTCTCAGCGCAGTTTCTACAGTGGGCAGAGCTGGGATGGGCAGGGGTAGAGCAGGCACAGGATCATAGAGTCTCAGCGCAGTTTCTACAGTGGGCAGAGCTGGGATGGGCAGGGGTAGAGCAGGCACAGGATCATAGAGTCTCAGCGCAGTTTCTACAGTGGGCAGAGCTGGGATGGGCAGGGGTAGAGCAGGCACAGGATCATAGAGTCTCAGCGCAGTTTCTACAGTGGGCAGAGCTGGGATGGGCAGGGGTAGAGCAGGCACAGGATCATAGAGTCTCAGCGCAGTTTCTACAGTGGGCAGAGCTGGGATGGGCAGGGGTTAAGAGGGAAGGCTTGGAAAGAAAGGTCTCTTTACAGGGAGGGCTCAGGGGGAGGGGGCATATTCAGGGAGGAATTAAGGGGGGAAGATTCTGGGAAGGTTTCAGGGGTGGGTAGTTTCAGGGTGGGCAGTTTCTATGGCGGACTGAGCTGGGATGGGATGGGGGCAAAAGCAACAGGCTCTCTGGGGCTGAGCCGGCTCGCGCGCCTGCTCGATACTTGTCCTCCTCCTGCTCCCGCTGCCCCGTCGCTACCTCTGTTCCCCTTCGGGGAGAAGGGACGGGAGGAGGAGGAGGAGGAGGAGGAGGCGATCCTCGCGCAGAGCAGGCACAGGAGGAGGGATCAGAGAGCAGGCACAGATGGGGGATCGGCAGGGCAGGGGAGACAAGCAGCAAGAAAGGATCACTTTCTTGCCGCTTGTCCCTTTGCAGCCGCCCGCATCACTTGAGTATAAGCCGAGGGCGGCTTTTTCAGCCCAAAAAATGGGCTGAAAAAGTCGGCTTATACTCACGTATATACGGTATCTAAAAACTGGAGGAGGGACCCCACTCCATTTTCCGGTCTGGCCCAGAGCCCCCTTTCCTTTGCTCTGTTAATGGCCCATCACCCAGGCGATTACCTCAACACATGGAGCTGGCCTGGCTTATATTTTAACACTTCCTAGGATTATAGGTGTCAGGCACCCACAAACTCATAACAATATAATGCACTATAAAGTCTACCCCGGCCCCCTTAGATGCCTGTGTTGCACTTAGTGTGGCGTAGTAAATTATTCAGCAAATATTTTGCTTTTCTAATTTACCCTGCATATCAAAAGGATGTGTTTAACTGATAAAAGCCTAACAGCTCCTTTGGAGTCAATTATCAGTGATGTACAAAGTATTTTCCAAATTACTACATGAGCCATAATGCATCCCAGGGATGCCTCTAATCTCTCTGTTGTTGGAAATCCACTTTGAATTGAATTGCCTAAATATGGATTGACCAGGGTGATAGCTTGCTCTGCAAATGGGCAGGATGTGCGCGTACCGAAATGCACAATCAAATAGGGGGCCATATTGTGTTATTCTGTGCTGTTATGGTCTATTAGGTAAATATTATCTTCCTTGTGGATTTGTTGTAGCTATACTGTATACACAGTTACCCGATAAGCCATATGGTCTTTCAGATAAATAAAATGTGCTTCTGGAAATTAGAAAGCGATGCAGCCCCAAAGCTGAATTGATCTCCTTAAGCCATAATGGCTCCAAGCAAGCCATTGGTGTAAAATACAAAAGAAGAAGAAGAAGAAGAAGAAACTCAACCCAACATTGTTATGCATTTTTACATGACCCTAAAATAGGTGTTTTTATTGTTTGGTTTGAATAACATTCGAGTATTTGAAGAATAGTTTGATTTTATTTAATAGCTTTATTACAGGGCACGCAGAAATGTGGCATGATACACTGGAATGGGAAGTACAGTATTGTTGCTTTACTAAAAGATAAAAAACGTGCAGGTTGTACCCAACTAAGTTATACTCAGAGTAGACCCATTGAATTTAAGCTAGTCGTATTCATTGATTTCAGTGGGTCTACTCTGAGTACATGGTCATATCTAGTATTTATGTTGGGAGGGCAAGGCTCCCACCTGCCCTGTTCCAGAACCGAGCTACTGAGATGCCAGTTGCGTTCCTTGAATGCACCACAACATTGCCCAAGCATTTCAATTTCAAATATTCTGATTATTTCTACTTTTAGTTAAGTATTATTTATTTATTTGATGGGGGGGGAGCTGCCCCCCTGGCTACACCCAAGTCTGAGTATGACCAGCGCTGAATGCAACTCTGTGTTAGGATAAATTAGATACCTCTTATAAATCAAGTTATATAAGCCTCATTATGGGGAGTAATTTATTCTATGAAGTTGCTTTTAGACCACATCGGGCGGTTTGTTCACTGAGTCTGCTGTCATCTACCTCGGCTGCCTCAGGATCTCAGACAAGAGAAAGTTTTTTTCCCATTTCCCACTATTTTATTACTGTATATACTTGAGTATAAGCCTAGTTTTTCAGCACATTTTTTGTGCTGAAAAAGCTGCCCTCGGTTTATACTCGAGTGAGGCGGGCGGTGGGGGCGGCGAGAAAGAAGCCCTTTCTCTCCGCTCGTGCCGCCACCCGCTCTCCCCAGTCAACCATTCCTTAAGAAGTGTACAAGTATATGGCTGTTCTTTACTCTCCTCAGGCAGCTTGTTCCATTCCTGAACTGCTCGCATAAATGCAAACTTGGCAAAGGAAGAAGAGGAAGGAGCAGCCCAAAGGGCTAATTTCAGGCTGCTCGTTCCTCCTCCTCCTCCACAGCAGCAAAGGTGAACTGGCTTATACTCGAGTCAATAAGCTTTCCCAGGTTTTTGTAGGAAAATTAGGTGCCTCGGTTTATATTCGGGTCGGCTTATACTCGGGTATATACGGTATATTGAAAACCGCCCCCACACACAGGGGGTTGAACCTGGGGACTTCTGGGTGCAAATAAGTGCTCTGCTGCTGAGCTATGTTCTTTCTCCAAATAATGTTCCTCCTCCTTGAGGAGCAAAGGGCAATGCATATCACCAAAGCCCTGCTCTCTTACAAGTGGAATCCCCCTTGGCTTCGTTCTGGTTTCTATGATATTGCCAGGTATTGACCTGGTACATTCATCTTAAAGACTGTCTGTCTGTCTGTCTGTCTGTCTGTCTCCATGAAGCTGAAAGTTCTCCAATGCTCACTTTTGGGGATTTTGAAGGAATTATGCAAGTAGTAGTTCTGACCATGGATTAATTTTAGAAGCTGCAGAAGGGGGAAAGTTCCCCAACCCTGCCCTAAGGAATACTTGGTTACTTCAAGTACATCTTCAAATCACAGAATTGTAGAGTTGGAAGGGACCATGAGGATAATCTAGTAGTCCAACCCCGTACAATACAGGAATATTTTGCCTAACATGGGGCTCAAACCCACGATCCTGAGATTAAAAGTCACATGCGCTACCGAGTGAGCTATCCCAGACTTATCTTGTTACATAAATTTTCCTTGAAGGGTATGGACTCTATTGGGCAGGGGGTAGTGGGATATATATATATTAACAAGATGTGTGTGTCGGGGTGCTTAGTGCAGGGGTAGATAGATGGAATTGTTTTCTTATTTTGCAGAGGCAGAAAAAAGATGGGGTAGTTATCTCAATGAAGAATATCTTTCCTACTTTTGAATAATGTCTTCCCAGACATTCTCTTCTTTGGTCCACATCATGTTCTTGATATATCTGTTATAATTTATAATTTATATGCACTAAACAAAAGCACTCAAGAACATATTAGCACTCTTCTTGTTCAGTTGGTGCTGAACTTCCTAGGAGTATTCACTTCCTTGGGTTTTTTTTTTAATTAGGCAACAGGCTGTTTAATTGACAGGAAGTCCTTAAATTCTCCCTCTCTGTATTTCAAAGGTATAAGAGAAGTTTCCTTAAACCTATAAGAAAATTGCAATTTGTAGATGTGTCACAAGAACTCCACCAAACAGAAAGGGATTACATTATTATTTTTTTAAGTATACAGTTGGGAACTCCAGTGTCAGAATTTCATTTATTAAAGTAGTATGAATACTTCTTAATGACCAAGAGATTTTTTTTAAAAAAAAGTTTGATGATGATCGTGGTCCATGTGATTAGAACCACCCATTTTGCAGTGCTTGGGAATGTAAGTGGGTGCCTGAGAAGTGTATCAGAGAGGCCCAAAATCCTAAAATTAAATAATCAGGCACAAACGAACCACTCATCATTTTAAATAAGTGAGCCTAGGTCTGCAAAGCCTCAGAAAGTAGGTCTGCAGGGCCAGACTCAAATGGCCCACCCCTTCATCCCCATTGCACTGTGTGTGTGTGTGTGTGTGTGTGTGTGTGTATACAAAGTTAGGTATCACCATGGCCATGCCAGAGGTGGTTTTAGGGTAGTGTGACCAGTTCGGCCACACTGGGCACCAGCACCGCAGGGGGCACTGCAACAACGATGTAGAATGGAGCCACGAGAGGAGTGTGTGAGTGCTGAATTTTAGCGTTGCCCAGGGCGTTGCTGAAATTTGAGCGCCCAAAGTCCGGCGCTGGCCATGCCGTTCTGTAATGGAGGCTGCGTACACACGATACCGTTAAAGCACTTTCGAAGCACGTTATTTCTCTCAAAGGATACTGGGCACTTTAGTTTGCCCCTCCATAGAGTTACAATTTCCAGCAACCCTTGACAAATTGAAGTGCCCAGAATTCTTTGAGAAAAAACTGTGCTTCAAATGTGCTTTAAAAGAAGAGTTTGGATTTGATATCCCGCTTTATCACTACCCGAAGGAGTCTCAAAGCGGCTAACATTCTCCTTTCCCTTCCTCCCCCACAACAAACACTCTGTGAGGTGAGTGGGGCTGAGAGACTTCAGAGAAGTGTGACTAGCCCAAGGTCACCCAGCAGCTGCATGTGGCGGAGCGGAGATGCGAACCCGGTTCCCCAGATTACGAGTCTACCGCTCTTAAC
The DNA here is from genome assembly GCF_009819535.1 of Lacerta agilis. Lineage (NCBI taxonomy): Eukaryota > Metazoa > Chordata > Lepidosauria > Squamata > Lacertidae > Lacerta > Lacerta agilis. Next base: position 44,415,749 of record NC_046323.1, on the reverse strand, counting down.
CACTACACCACACTGGCTCTCAAGTATAGTGTATAGTTTAAAAGTATAGTGCACATGGAGCCACAGACTGAGGGTGACAAATGCTAGCTTACAATGGCACCCAGTTCGTGGCTAGGCTGAGATTTGAACTACGGATTTCTAGGTCATGCTCTTAATGAGTTCATTTAGATGGGGGACCTCAGGCTGGGCGTCGGTGGTGAGCAAATGCAGCCTTCCAGGCCTCCCTACCTGGCCCTCAGCCTGCCTCCCAGACAACACACCTTCCTGAGCCTCACAACATTGCTTTGCACCCTCCTAAAGTGTTTTCACTGGAATGTGTCCTTGATCTCTGATTATACCTCTTGTTTTCCTGCAGGGATGGATGTGTGAGTGTGAAGGAACAAGCCTGTTGTGCAAAGGTAAGTTTCATATTTATAGCTCTGTTTACTTTTGCCTATCAACTGACATTTGGCCCCCAGAAGGGAATGTGGCCCCCAGACTAAGGAAGGCTCCCCAACACCCCCGATTTAGAAATATGTAGAAGAGAGGCTCTACACTATGGAACAAGGCAGCCTGAACTCTTTGTGGATTTTTGTTTTGCCAGTTATGCTCCCCACTCTCCTTTGTCTATCCTCACTATGTTGATAGTGCTCAGCTAGGCACTTCCTTTTAATGTTTTCCTCTCCCTCCCCCCCCCCCCGCCTTCAGTTTCAAAGGTGTCTTTGTGCACGTATGGCTAAATTAATTTCTGTGACACACATTGCTGAAATGTAAACATGGTGCCACTTTGATTTCCCATGAAGATAGAACACATGCTGTTTCAGAAAAGAACATGCAAGATTGCAGGGAATTGTGGAAATCAAATGCTAATTACGAGTCCAGATGGGGGAAAGATGGAGGGAAAGAAGAAAATAAAAGGAAGAGAAACAAAAGATGAAGAGAAGGACAAATCTCCTTTCCCGACTATTCTGTGCAGCTGTCAGTCATTTCTGAATATCCAAAAGAAAGTCATCAACAGTAGAGGGGTTAGTCCATTAGGAAAAAAAAACCCACTCCTGTGCCACATAAAATTATCCTTCAGCATTACTTATATAAGGGCCACCATGTTTCCTTTTATTTATGTTTGCTGTTTGCTTCACAAGGGATCCAGGTGTTCTGCTTGGCAAGAGACAGATCCAAATAACGGTTGACTTTCTTGTTTATGTATGCATTTATTTATTGGTAGGGGAGCACCCATTGCAATATCTCCACCTCAGTAGCCCTTGGTGCAACCTTAAATCTGCGTTTTGCTCAGCACAGCCTAGTCTGGCTAAAGATAAACAACTACTGTTTTTCCATCTTATCACAATCTTCATGTTGTTTAGCTTTGTTCAGTAGTGGCCGGTGACCTTGGAGCAGGTGGGGCCAGAGAAGAAGAGTTTGGATTTGATATCCCGCTTTATCACTACCCGAAGGAGTCTCAAAGCGGCTAACATTCTCCTTTCCCTTCCTCCCCCACAGCAAACACTCTGTGACGTGAGCAGGGCTGAGAGACTTTAGAGAAGTGTGACTAGCCCAAGGTCACCCAGCAGCTGCATGTGGAAGAGCAGAGACGCGAACCCGGTTCACCAGATTACGAGTCTACCGCTCTTAACCACTACACCAGTGTTTTTCAACCTTTTTGGGGCAAAGGCACACTTGTTTCATGAAAAAAATCACGAGGCACGCCACCATTAGAAAATGTTAAAAAATTTAACTCTGTGCCTATATTGACTATATATAAAGTAATTCTCTTGAATAGGAATCAAATAAACACAAAGAAAGTATTTTATAATTCTTGGACTTAAGAGCAGGGGTCCCCAAACTAAGACCCGGGGGTCGGATGTGGCCCAATCATCTTCTAAATGCTGCCCGCGGATGGTCCAGGAATCAGCGTGTTTTTACAGAATTGGAACCTGTCCTTTTATTTAAAATGCATCTCTGGGTTATTTGTGGGACATAGGAATTTGTTCATATTTTTTTCAAAATATAGTCCAGCCCCAAGTAAGGTCTGAGGGACTCTAGTCTTGTACCTGAGTGACTTTTTGTGACAAAGATATGAGTGGAGAAGCTCCTGAGACATCCTGACATGATATAATTAACTGCCATGCCACACTTGAGAGCCCAGCCAATGTGGTGTTTCCCTTTTTTGTGATGATCTTGTGCTTTGGGAAGTTCAAAGAGGTTGAACCAGCAAGTGCGAAAAAAATGCAAAAGGAAACCTACACATCCTAATTATTCATCATTTATTAGCAAAGTGCTCTCACCCAGCTGAAAGGAGCCAGGCTTGTTATTTCCTCCAAACAGCAAAAGAATTCTTAATTTATGTAGGTTGGAGATGACTACTCTTTGGGAAACGTTTCCCTTGAGAGGTTATAGATGCGGCTTTGCATCCGATTTGGTACTGAATCCTCTCTCTATCTCCCCCCCCCCGCCTCCGCCTTGCGTGCGCCATTTCCAAGCCCCCACCCACGCCCACCGCCGGCTCCCTCCTCCTCATCTCCACCCCCTCCCACTTCTAAGATGCGCACACCTACATTGGCCTCGGAACCCCACTCGCGACAAGGGGCGCGCGGCGCGCAGCGCGCAGGACCCCTTCAGGGCCACGCCGACAGCCGAGGAGGCGGGGAACTCCGGCAGGCCGGAGGGCGCTGACGATTGGCCGGCGGGAGGGCGAAGGAGGGAGAGAGGCGCTTTTGAGGCGGCCGGCCCGGCTGCCGCGTCCAGGGCCGTGCAATGCAGTGCAGTGTAGCCTCGGCGCTGCTGGGGCAAGGCGGGCGTCTCTTTTCGGCTCTCTGTACAAACGCGCGGGCTGACCCTGATTGGCTAAAAGGAAGGCAACAACAACGGCCGGGACGTTTTTCCCACGGCACACCAGGCAACATCTCGCGGCACACTAGTGTGCCGCGGAACAGTGGTTGAAAAACACTGCACTACACCACACTGGCTCTCAGAGCTAATGAGAGGTAGAGTCTATTAATTCCAGCTTTGCCCCTGTCATCTTCCCTGCTGAGTTCTACAATGGCAACAATACTGGGAGGAGAAGGAGAAGGAAGATTGTTCTTATTGTTGATAAGCAGTGCCACTCTTTGGACTGGCAGTTAGTAGGAGGGCAGGCCCATGCAGAGCATATGGCAGGAATCTAATCTGAATGTCACCAGAGCATGCATAGTTGGGGCCAGTTACTTCTAGTCCAGGACAAGAAGGGTTAAGCCTGCCTTGAACAGAATTAGGTTTCCCAAGGTTTCAAGCACTGACTTAAGGTGATGGGTTTGTGAAGTTGAGGCTCCAGTACTTTGGCGACCTCATGAGAAGAGAAGACTCCCTAGAAAAGACCCTGATGTTGGGAAAGATGGAGGGCACAAGGAGAAAGGGATGACAGAGGATGAGATGGTTGGACAGTGTTCTCGAAGCTACTAACATGAGTTTGGCCAAACTGCGAGAGGCAGTGAAGGATAGGCGTGCCTGGCGTGCTCTGGTCCATGGGGTCACGAAGAGTCGGACACGACTGAACGACTGAACAACAACAACAACAACAACAACCAACCACACACAACACACTAAGCTCCCCCTTCTCCATTTCATTATGCTTTGTTACTCTCAGTGAGTTGGAGAAAAGTCTGGGGTGGGAACCCAGCTAACCTGGGGTTCTGAATAGCATTGGGGAGTCTCCAGATGTTTGGCGCCACATCGTCTGGGATGGCAAACCACTGGCAACATTCTCTATGGTTTGTTTCAAACAAGCCAGCTTCAAAGCGTGAGATATGAAGCTGGCTTGTGAAACTAACCTTGGTTAGTGTTAACCGAAGTTCGCCTTGTCATCTAAGCCAGCAACTATGGTTAACGAAAACCAGGAAGATCAGCTGTGTGGCGATAGGAAGGAGTTTGAGCCTGGAGCTTCCTGGTGCATTGTTTAGCATGATGTTGCAAACATATAGCAAGAGCACATGTGCAAGAAAATGGTTAAAGAGTCTTTTCCTCTGCTTTAGCTGGCATGGCTATGACTTAATGGGCAGAGACATCAAACCATTGCTGAAAGCAAGGCATCGTTTCTGTTAAATAATAGCCTTGCCTATAAAGACAGGAACCTTTACAGCTTGTGTGGCTTGATTGAGAAAGATCTGGAGTGCGGTATATTCTGTAGTCTTTTTGTTGTTGTTGAAAAAAAATCATTGAGCATCTAGCTAGTATTGCCAGTTGATTTCTGTATGGACACTTGGGAGACAAAGAAAGAAACACAGTGGAGATTTGAAGTTTTAATTCATATGCCTTTGATGATAATTCCCCATCAAACAATCCAGATCCCCCCCCCTTTAGTTGATGCTACAATTCAGCAAAGGCATTTTGTAATTGTGGGGGAAAGATCACCTCATTAAAACAAAAAAGCACTCTGCTTAATTCCGAGCTGCTTCCTTTAAGCAAAACTATTGTGCTTGATGGCTGGGAGCCTTGATTGCATCTCTTCAGAGGGGAACACCCTGATTTTGAACTACATCCTGGGTCTCTTCCCCCCCCCCCCGCCCCTCCTCCCCCTTGTCTTTTTCCTGATTTGCAAGTCAAAGAGTCGAGGTATATTCTTGCTTGAAATGGGTTTACTTGTTTCTCAATGGTAGGTGATTTCCCCCCAGCCCCCACCCCAAGGGACTGTAGCTAAACCTATCACCTCGCCTCCCGCCTCTGCCTGCTTTTTTTTATCTTCAGAAATGCTGCAAAGTTTTGCTGATCACATACTCCTCAGTTCTTGAGGTCCCCCCCTTCAAACTCCTGTGGAGAGAGAGATTGCGGTGAGAGTTATTCCTCCTGACCTCAACTGAGCTCCCATTGAGCTAAAGGTCAGGGGTCATTTTCTCAGACTCCCCATAGAGGAGCGAACCAAAGGTCATTCCTTTAACTCACTCTGAGTGGGATGTGATGATGATGGTCTCTTTCTTCCTCTCTCTTCTCTCTCTCTCTCTTTCTCTCTCTCTCTATATACCATATGTGTGTGTGTGTGTGTGTGTGTGTGTTGCAGTATTAATGTTTTGTTTTGCTATTATTGCAAACCTGCAGCCATTGGAACAGTTATGCAACAAGACAAACATGAGAGAAAATGCCAAATATAAAAAATGGCAAGTTCTGAAAACAATAAAACCATTCCTATACACCCTTGTTACAGATGTACAATTAATGCCCCATGAACGACTGGGTCGCACCTCAGAGCAAGCCTTGTTAAACAAAAATAGGTTCAGTAGGTTCGATAAATACAGGCTGAGCAATGTTCATCTGAGAACGGAGAAGCCATATTCCTTTTTGTGTCCCTCTGATGTCTTCCATTCTAAACAACACATTCATAGCCAGCCCCCCTCCTTCGTTTCTTCAAATGGATGGCCTGGCCTTTTCTTTGTCTTACAAAGGGAGTTGTTATGGGGCTATGTCTTCTCTCCGCCCCCCTCCCTGGATTATATTTGCTTCCCATTCAGCAAACCTGTGAGTCTCATGCTGTCCCACGAAGAAATTTTTGTCTTCCCTTGGCATGAATGGTTTTGCTTTAAAAAAAAAAAATTCCTATGAAGGAAGACTCATCACCACCACCATCAAAGGTCTTTCCATTTCGAAGCACCCCTCCTTTCAGAAATAATAATTGCCAAACTTTCCCTCCTCCTCTTTGCCTTCATATGTAAAGGGAAAAGAGGCCGGTATTCCTTGATTTCTTTGGAATGTCTGAGTGCAGGGCCAACCATTATTTCCCAGTCTGGGTTCCTCTCCAGAAGGAAGGTAGGAAGGCTTATTTCCTCTGATCCCCTCCTTACCAAAGAGAATGGACAGGCTCTGTCAATGCCATGGCCGCTTCTGAGACTGCTCCTTCTCCTTGACCTGTCACTCTTCCCTCTTCCACACACACATATATGTGAACAGGTCTCTTGGGCCTCTCTCCCCACTCCTGAATAAAGAGAGAGAGAGAGAGAGAGAGAGAGAGGAACTAATCACAGGGCATTAATTACCTGAGGAGGGCCCCTTCTCTCTTTTTTTCAGGACACAATGACTAAAAGGGAGAGTGGCCTTTGTTCCTTCCATGAAGCCTGTCCTCATTTTGACAGAAGTGACCAAGGCAGTCTTTGTTGCGCTATGGAGAGAGATTGTGGTGGCAAATAGGTTAAAATATGGTATTTGGCCTGACTGCAATGGCCAAAAGAAATGTTCTGCTTGACTAGAACGAGAGCAGGGGAATCAGTCACATGGCATAGTATAACAGCTTAATTCCTGTTTATTTTTGATCTACAGAACTATGTCTGCAGATAAATTAATATGGTATAACACAGCAACCATTTTAGGCATGTCCAATATGTGCACGGTGCACACATACACATGCACACAGCGAACCCATAAGTGACACAAAAATATCACAAAAAGAGGCAGAATGGGGTGGGGCAGGGGCAGAACAGTGGTACCTCTGGTTACGTACTTAATTTGTTCCGGAGGTCCGTTCTTAACCTGAAACTGTTTTTAACCTGAAGCACCACTTTAGTTTGGGGCCTCCTGCTGCCGCTGCGCCACCAGAGCAATATTTATGTTCTTATCCTGAAGCAAAGTTCTTAACCTGAAGCATTATTTCTGGGTTAGCGGAATATGTAACCTGAATCGTATGTAACCCGAGGTACCACTGTAATCGGAATATCCATTGAAAAAGCCTGCAATTTCTTGCAGGTGCACAATGGCCCAGAACACAACCCCTGTGCAAACATGGAGTTGCCTGTATAGATTTGGCTATTTGTAGTATTATAAAAGAATATTTTGACCCTTTACTCACCTTCACTGCATATGTTGACTAATTGACCTAGTTCGCACACCATGGTAAACCACAGTTAATGGTTTGCCATGAATGCACCAGACTGAACTGGTTTGCTGCTTCCTACTTGCAGTGGGAGGAAACAGATCATGGCCCCTGACTTAGTATTCTGTGCAAATCAGGGATCATGGTTTGTTTCATGCCAGCAAACCATGATCTGTAGCCAAGGTTTGGTCTTCATTCACTGACTGTAGTTAATAAGAAATAAACTATGATCCCTAGTTTGGAAAGAATGCCAAGACCGTAGTTTGCTTCCTCCTAGCTAGAACTGGAGCAAAGTGGAAGTATTACACTCATGCATGATAAACCATGGTTTGTCCCCTCCAAATAAGTGGGCCCACGGAGGACTTTGAAGGTCAGAACATGGAGCTTGTGCTGGATCTGGGGCTGGCTATGAAGTAGGGATTTGTAGGAGGGGCATTGTGTCAGGTGAGTGATTTATGCAGGTGAGTGCTAGATAGACATGAGGCGGCAGTAGAATATCAGAGATCAGAAGATGGCAGTAGTTGAGGTGAGGGAAGATCAAGGTTGGAGAGGGAGGGAGAGAAGTGCTATAGTTTTGCAATACTGCAGAGCAACATAATCTGGGAATGGATTGAATATGGAGAACAAAGTGCAGAACGGAGGCATCAAGGATGTGCACCTGTTCAGCAGAATGGATGGTAATGTCATTTCAAAGAAGGAGCCCTAGTAAACTATGCGAATAGTGCAACATGGTGGTAAGTAGGCACAGCAAGACCGGTAGGTGTAAGCACCCATAGAGAGGAGCAATTGACTTCTGCAGAGAATGAGCTGCCCCTAGTGGCTATTGAGTCCAAATTCCATAGTGTCAAACTTGCTAATGATTTTCAGTTCAGTAGCTGGTTTGTTCCCCATTCTCAGTTTGAATACCTGTAAGTAGCTATCAAAAAAATACGTCACAAATCTTCATAGATCATTATAAGTCTTCAGGACTGTAAAGTCTTCTGGCCCTATAAACGGCGGCTCTTAAAGCTACATACAGTTGAGGGAAATGTGTGTATCTGTGCTTGCGAAACAATACAGTGGTACCTCGACTTATGAATTACTCAACATACTAATTTTTCGACTTACGAATGAAAAAAGTGCCCGCACGCCTACGAATTTTTCGACATCCAAAGGACATCCGTTGGCGGTTTTAGATGGGGTTTACTCGACTTACGAATTTTAGATGCGGTTTACCCGACTTATGATTTTTTCCGAATTTTTAGTTTCCAATGCATTCCTATGGGAAAATCACTTTTTTTGACTTACGAATTTTTCGACCTATGAATGTGCATTCGGAACAGATTAAATTCGTAAGTCGAGGTACCACTGTATTATGAAATGCAGAATCGGTAGGCATTTACATTGCAATGAACTCGCATGTTTTGAGTGTCATGGTGGGTATTTGTGTCTGTGCATTGCATGGTGCCTTCAACAAATCACAGAAGAGCCCCCCCCCACTAATAATGTTTTAGTTAAGTTATGTCACAATTGTTCATTCAGAATTATGCTGTGACTTTTATTAATTGTTGAGATTCTTTTCTTCTTCTCTGGAATGGAAAGTACAAATCCACTTTAAAAATGCTGAGATCTTTTGACTTCTCCCAGAAAACTTTTTTTAAAATCAGTCTAAGAGGATAAGAAATTCATTAGCTTAAGTTGTATGATTCTACCAGCTCATTAGAGAGCTGTGCGCTTTTCAGTTTGAGGATGCCTCCCAGCTCTGCATTGAAGCTGTCAAAGTTAAGGATAAAGGTATGGGACCATTTAACCATCCTATGAGGCAATTTCTTATTTTTAACTATGCAGACCAAAGGGTTCATTAGATTAGCTTAATGAATAGTTATGGGCCTGATGTACACTCCTCCCCCTCCATTCATTACTGTCTAATTGCAACCAAAATACACAATTGCCAAAAAGAACCACCCCAAGAAAAGAAATAAAATGTAAATTTCAGTTTATTGGCAGTAATTATGTTTTCAGAGCCACAGTTCTTAAGTTTTCTTTCATAACCAGGTAACACAAACATTTTGATTTGAATGTCAACACCTCAGACCTGTAAGAGTTCTAAACAGTTGAAAAATATGTACATCCCTTCACAAACCAGTAATTATTTTTACACAGACCTGGAATGATTACATCCAGAATCTTCCGTTCTGCTTGCAGTATTATGAAGTACTTGGTAATTTATTTTAATCTCTAGCATCTGAAAAGTCGCTACTGGAAAAGCAGATTTTTTTTATATTTAAAATGCATAGATGAAAACACACACACACACACACACACACACACACACACACACACACACAGTGTGTGTTCATTCCAGTTGTGCTTTGACAATCTTCACAGTTTTGGTCAATTTATGTATCATCTGGAAAGTTCAGAATAGGGCAATTGGCCCCAAAATACATTCTGAAGCATCCTTAGTAAATCTTCTTTCACTCATGCAGAGAAACAGAGGCACTCAGGTGGAATTTCTCTGAGATTTCTCGGCTGTGGGCCAAGGCATCACCAGAGATAACCTCTCGTATCTTTCCTTCAAGTGGTAATGTTAAGGTAAAGATGAATGATTGCTTTTCATTTCCCCCTAAAGATATGAAGTAGAAGATAATGCCCTGTGGCAAGATTTATATAACTATATTATTGTATAGCACATGTGTTTATGTGGAACATTGTGGGTACCCTCCCTGTCTAAAAAAACGATTTCAGATATTCTCTGTTGTATTATTCTAATTTGCTTAGATAAGATAAAAATGTGTTATACAGAAACATGTTTCTGGTGGAATAAATCTTTAATCACCATCTGGGGCTGGCTTCTGCAACTCTGTCTCTCTCTCCTCCCTCTGAAGCCACACACTTATAGTGGACAGGTGACAAAGAGCACTTCCTGAAGGTGCATGCCATGGAAGGGTTGGACGTAGAGGAATGGTGGGTGAAACCAGCTGGGGAACCACCAAGGGAAGAGGGCTGAAAGTCTGGGGCGTTATGGTGGGACAATGATGAGTGGTCACAGGGAGAAAACTGGGAAGAGGAGGTGTCAGGAGCTGAAGAGGTAACACGGCATAATGAGCTGGGGAAGTCTGTGGCAGAGAGAAGTCCAGAATCGGAGGCAGAAGCTGAAGCAGGGGAGGAGGGAGGGAGGTCAAGAGGCATAGATGAGTCTGGCTGGGGAAGAGGCATGGGTGTCTCCCCCTCCTGCTACAGCAAGCTACCCTCCCCTCTGGTCTCCCAGAACCAGAAGAGGCATGAAAAGGGTAGAGGACAGGTTGGCTTCATGTAGGCACAGTCTCCAATTGCTTTGGATATACCCTGGAAAAGGAGGGGATTTAGGCGGCTGTGGGGAGGCAGGGACTTCCAGTCACTGTGCATATTAGGCCTGACACTCTGCCAAGTCTGCACCGATCATGTTCTTGTTAATAGAGTGCACACTTCCACAGTGTCATTTACTGATGGTTCCTGACAATGCAGGAGCCACGTCTTTTTCACTTGGCATGCTAGGCATGGGAAACCTGTGGCCATCTGTATGTTGTTGAACTTCAGCTTCCATTGCCCCTGATCATCCACCATGCAGGTGGGGAGTAGTGGTCCAACACCACTTGAAGGGGTGGTGGTTCAACACCCCACTATTAAGTTGTTGAACCTTCCTAAAGAAAATAATCAGTATCCCGTTTGTAAACATTTTCCGGCTTCCTTACCAGCTATGAAATATAGCAGAGTGGTGTCTGTGAAGACTCAGGTGGTTTTAAAATTATAAGTTCTGCTCAAGTGAGGATGATACTGTTTCTGATCTCCATTTGTTTCCATATGCCCATAGACAATTTATTTTCTTTGTTCTCAACTATGTGATTTCAGGACAAACATCACATCACATGATGCTCAGTAAACTATTAGCATCCCAAGGAGAATACCACTAAAATTGTAATTACCGCAGCAGTTTGTATTAAAGAATCAAAACAGCAAAGCATTTCAAAAGCAGATCTCTGATTTTTAATGTGTTATGTTTTAGATTGTGAAAGCATGGCTGTTTTGACATCACAATGCAAGGGAACAACTAGTCAAAATTAACCAAGCTCTTAAGCAACGTAGGGCAACTTTTGTATTTGTACCCCATCCCAAATGATTATTTCCGTAGTTTTGTGGCTAAGCATAAACACATTATAAAATACTGAAAATCATTCAGCAAGCAGTGATGGAGGAATAAATGTGAAAGCTTGGCAATGCAATCCTAAACGTGTTTCCTCAAAATTATGTCCCACAGAGTTAAATAGTGCTTAAAGGTAAAGGGACCCCTGACCATTAGGTCCAGTCGTGAACGACTCTGGGGTTGGGGCGCTCATCTTGCTCTATAGGCCGAGGGAGCCGGCATTTGTCTGCAGACAGCTTCCGGGTCATGTGGCCAGCATGACTAAGCCGCTTCTGGTGAACCAGAGCAGCACATGGAAATGTTTACCTTCCCATTGGAGCAGTACCTATTTATCTACTTGTACTTTGAACTACTAGGTTGGCAGGAGCTGGGACCGAGCAACGGGAGCTCACCCCGTGGCAGGGATTTGAACCGCCGACCTTCTGATCGGCAAGCCCTAGGCTCTGTGGTTTAGACCACAGCGCCACCCGCGTCAGTAAATAGGGCTTACTGCCAGGTAAATGGATCTAGGATTGCAGCCTAAAAGTCTGTAAAATGCACTGTTTTATCATAATGAAAACCATTTTGACCAATGATATTGTAATGAGCTCCGTATGAAAGTGATAGTACACTGGAGTAGTCTAAATATACTTAATTGATTCACTGGGCTAACAATATGGAGGAACGGAGTATTTTTGCAAGTCCACAATTTTGCATTTCATTTCGTTCTACGTTTCAGCAAAAAATGGTTTCAGACCTTTCCCCCTTCAGCATGCTAGTGAAAATTCCAATAGCACACATTAGTTTAAAAACTAGGCTTATGACAGAATAACCAGTTGGCTGACAACATTTCAGCCCGGTGCTCCCCATTCTGATTGGTTACGTTGCATAAGGAAGGATGACGCTGGATTGGCCGGCTTTGCAGCTGTTGCTATGACTCTGCTGTTGCTAGGATCTCTGCTGTCTCCAAGCCCTGCAGGAAACATGTAATGAATTATGGATGGTTGATTTTCTCAGAGAGGCCTGATCTGTAATGCAGATGAGCTTCAAAGACCCCCTTTTCTTCTGGGTTCTTAAAACACACACACACACACACACACACACACACACACGAGTTTTAAATCAGAATCTGGCATTTGCAGTAGTCCCTAGTCACAGTAGTAACTACTGAATACTGATGTTAATTCTCATGCAAAACAAAGGCCAAAAGGTCACTATCTGCTATTTGTTCAGGAAAACCTTGTAGGATTTGCACTGAACGTGGAGACCGCTGGGGTATTTTCTTTTTAATTTTTTATTATTATCATTCTTATTATTATTATCATTATTATTGCTGCTGCAAAAAAGCAGCATATGGTAAAGAGCTCAGAAGAGGAGCCATTAGAAATAAATGCCATTCTGTATATGGTAATATTATTCTCAGCAGGGGTTCCAAGACTAGGTTGCGGACTAGTTAACAGAATTCCCGCTTCCTCTGTTGCCTTTGTCAACAAAATTGTTGCCCAAATGTGACCCCAGGATGTTCACAGCATGCACTTTGATCTAGAGTATCAGTAGCTTTTCCATGGGCTAATTCAGTGACTGTTTTAAAGCATACAGAAAGCCTATTGCTTGGCAAGTAAAATGCCATCTCTGATGCCCCAGACATAAACCGTGTTATTGGCTTCAAGTTTGGGGGTGTGGGGAATGCTGCTTAAGCTGGGAGGGAGGCCATTTGAAATCAGTGGGGATTGCTGAGAACATAGGAAGAGCGTGCTGGATCAGGCCAGTGGCACATAGAATCATAGAGTTGGAAGAGACCACAAGGGCCATCCAGTCCAACCCCCTGCCAAGCAGGAAACACCATTAAAGCATTCCTGACAGATGGCTGTCAGGCCTCCGCTTAAAGACCTCCAAAGAAGGAGACTCCACCACACTCCTTGGTAGCAAATTCCACTGCCGAACAGCTCTCACTGTCAGGAAGTTCTTCCTAATGTTTAGGTGGAATCTTCTTTCTTGTAGTTTGAATCAGGGGCGTCGTAGGGTGGGGGCGGTGGGGGCGGGCCGCCCCTCGTGCCGCCCCTAGGCGGGTGTGTGCGGTGCTGCTGCTCCCGGGGTGACGGAGGGAGCGGCGGCGCGTGGGGTGACAAGCGGCGGCCCCTCCCACCACTCCCACGCGCCGCCGCTCCCTCCGTCACCCCGGGAGCAGCAGTGCTGCATGGAAGAGGCTCCGGAAGCGGCGGCCCGGCATCCCCGGGGGCGGGGCGTCGCCGCGTGTGCGTGCATGACGCACACGCAGCGATGCCCCGCCCCCGGGGATGCCGGGCCGCCGCTTCCGGAGCCTCGGTGGGCTGCAAAGAGCCCCGAAGCCGCAGCCTGGCACCCCTTTGCGCTACGGCAGCGGCTTCGGGGCCCTTTGCAGCCCGCCGAGGCCCCCAAGCCCCCGCCCGGCATACCCCGGGGGCGGGGCGTCGCCGTGCGTGCGTCATGACGCACACGCAGCGATGCCCCGCCCCCGGGGATGCCGGGCCGTCGCCGCACGCGCGTGCGTCATGACGTCATGACGCACGCACGCGTCGCGATGCCCCGCCCCCCAGGGGTGCCTCTTGGCTTCCCGCCCCGGGCAGCCAAGGGGCTAGGAACGCCCCTGGTTTGAATCCATTGCTCCGTGCCCGCTTCTCTGGAGCAGCAGAAAGCAACCTTTCACCCTCCTCTATATGACATCCTTTTATATATTTGAACATGGCTATCATATCACCCCTTAACCTTCTCTTCTCCAGGCTAAACATACCCAGCTCCCTAAGCCGTTCCTCATAAGGCATTGTTTCCAGGCCTTTGACCATTTTGGTTGCCCTCTTCTGGACATCTAGTTCAGCTTCCTATCCTCACTGTGGCCAACCAGATGAGGGTGATAATGATGATTTATTAAATTTGTATACCACCCTTCACCTGAAGATCTCGGGGCGGTTCACAAAAAAATGCCTGTTGGAAACCCACAAACAGGACCCGAATGCAAGATCACTTTCCCTCCCTGTGGTTTCCAGGAACTGTTTTGTCTCTGACCATTGTCTCTGACCATGGAGGCAGAGCAAGAACCATCATGACTGGTAGTCATCAATAGTCTCCTCCTCCATGAATTTGTCCAGTCCTCTTATAAAGCCATCAAAGATGGTTGCCATCACTGCTCCCGTACGGGAGCAAGTCCAATAGTTTAACTAGGTTCTATATGAAGAAATATGTACATCTAGAACTCTATTTATGAGTAGACATACATGTGAAACTCGAAAAATTAGAATATCGTGGAAAGGGTCATTTCTTTCAGTACTTCAACTTAAAAGGTGAAACTGATATATGAGATAGACTCATGACATGCAAAGTGAGATATGTCAAGCCTTTATTTGTTATGATTGTGATGATTATGGCTTACAGCTGATGAGAACCCCAAAATAACAATTTCAACTTTGGGGTTTTCATCAGCTGCACGCCATAATCATCACAATTATAACAAATAAAGGCTTGACATATCTCGCTTTGCATGTCATGAGTCTATCTCGTATATTAAACTCCAGTAGCTAATGAAAACAATTGCTTACATAAATGGACTTTTCCACGATATTCTAATTTTTCGAGTTTCACCTGTATATAGGATCACAGTGTTCATTTCACTGACATTACTGTGAGGCGGGAGAGAGTTGCAGTGAGATAATGTTTTCGTTACTCTAAACCTTTGCTCTTACCCGTTTATAATACTTTGCACTTACGTAGTGCTTTTGGGTGTTCATATGCACAATAGTGAACTTAGGGGAGGAGTGTTGACAGGATTGGAACCAAATGGGGTTAGATGAAGAAACAAGGCAGTAATGGCGTGCTTCCGGAAGTTAACAAAAATGTAATGATATTTGGGGTGGGAATCAAAATGGGCATACCCTGCCACCACAAAACACTGAATGAAAATGGAGCTTGCTCTGTAAACACACAAATGTTGACTGCCTGTTGGAAAAGGGAAAAAATTGAGGCAAGGCTAGCAGTCATTATTTTGCTGCACTTTCAGGTTGCACTTGTTACCTTACAACAACCCTGTAAGATAGCTCGATATTTAACCCTTATTGCAAACAAGGTTATGAGGAACAAAATAGAAAATTCTTTCCAGTAGCACCTTAGAGACCAACTGAGTTTGTTCCTGGTATGAGCTTTCGTGTGCATGCACACTTCTTCAGATACACTGAAACAGAAGTCACCAGATCCTTAAATATAGTGAGGGAGTGGGGAGGGGTATTACTCAGAAGGGTGGTGAGAATGAGTGATCAGCTGATAGGTGTGGAAAACTTGTTGGCGACTCTTAACGGCTGCAATTAGTCTTGCAGGGAAAGGCAAGGGGTGAGATGGCTATATTTAAGGATCTGGTGACTTCTGTTTCAGTGTATCTGAAGAAGTGTGCATGCACACGAAAGCTCATACCAAGAACAAACACAGTTGGTCTCTAAGGTGCTACTGGAAAGAATTTTCTATTTTGTTTCGACTATGGCAGACCAACACGGCTACCCACCTGTAACAAGGTTATGAGGCTTGCTGATGCTGGACAGAGAGGTTTGAAAGAGAGATTCATTACTCTCTCATAGCAGATTTAGCACAATGGCAGTTGCTCCAAGCACATTAAAACTTATATTTACATCTGACCTCACCTACCTTCAAACAAACATTCCCCACAAAAATACTTTGGGATAGAATAAATTGCACTTAGCTTTACAAATAAAGTGTAAATTTTATTCAGTTTTCAGAAGTTACAGCAAACAAAGCCTCCAAACTGTTGGCAGTAAAATACAGACGGAAAAAATGTTCCAAATTACTTAAAAAGAAATAACTTGCAGGAGAATTATGCAGTCTTAAAGATGCAGGCAGTAAAAATCTTTTGGAGAGATTCTGGGCTTCCAGCATGCTCCAGGAAATCCGGGGGTGGGGTGGGGGAAAGCAGAGGCTGCTGGGAGCCAGCTGATCCCCTCCCATGGTAAGGAGCTCAGGGCTTCATGCTCACAGGTGTGAGTCAGTAACTGTATATTACAACAGCTGAAAGCTGCTTGGTTGAGTACTCTGCCTTGGAGTAGAGCTGCTTGCAACACTGAATTGAATGAGAAGACTTCTGCAGGTAAGGGACCATCAAACACACACCAGAATTTCCTTGCCCCAAACTGGATTGGGGTGCAAAAACCTCATAGGGAAGGCCTTCCCAGGTAGAACTTAAAGCTGCTGAGCTATATGTCCAAGAAATGTCTGTGGCATACCTTCCAATATCAAATGCAGAAAAAAGACACTAGTTTTATATTAAATATGGAAGCAACCCAACCATGTTAGATCGTTGCTTCAATATAACCAGGCACTGTATCCCACCAATTAATTTTTTTAAGATGGGAGCATCTGTACTGTATAGCATAGTCAGCCTCATTCCTGAAAGACAAGGAGTATTCTGAATTCTAAAATCCTGTATACATTAATGGTTATGAGATCCAATTGCCAGGTAAGGCAGACTGAATTTTGCCAACAGCCAAATAAGAGACAGTTGGTAGAAAAGCTCTAATATTAACCAAGAAGTAAATTGCACAGCCACTGAGAATTATCTAATAAACAGGTGCAATTGGAAGGTATTGACTTAAACATATTGGGGATATTTATGCACAAATGATATGAAACCATCCATTTACACTAGATGTTAATACTTTTGTACGTATAGGCACAGTTTTCTTTCTGAGTCCCAGTCCAAAGCTGAACTGACGGATACCTTTGACACTCTTTATTGTGTACAGTATAAGATATGTTATGGCAGCTCAAACTACTATTGCCTTATGTGGTTAATCTTGAGAAAGGTCATAGGTTGTTGCAATTGGCTGAAGGCAGAACAGATCCCCACAACATATGGGAAGTTCAATATCAAGGCCCATATCCAGGCTGGAGCTGATCTCCCTGTATCAGCCTGTGTGGAGAAAACAAGTCTCCACAACGACACATTGGCTTTGTGGGCTATTGCAATGAGTGGCTTTCAAAGCAGATCCCACAAATTCATGGAGGATAAGGCTGTCAATGGCTTTTTGTCTTGATGTCTGTATACTACCTGCAGTGCCAGGGGCAGTACACCTCTAATACCAGCTGCTGATAATAACGAGTAAAGGGAGTACTATTGTGTTTGTGTCCTGCTTGTGGAGGCATCTGGGTGGTCACTGTGAAAACAGGATGCTAGACTGGATGGGCCTTTGGTCTGATCCAGCAGGGATCTTCTTACGATCTTATGAAATGATGATGCCTCCAGAGACTTGTGTGTGAAACAAGTAAAACAGATCTAATGCTATGCAACTCTTACTTCAAACTGATTTCGAATTTGGTTTTGGTTCTCTGTTGGTACGTCTTTCCACTAATTGAGGTGTTTGAAATTCCTGATTGAAGACGCTGTATGGCATACTTTCAGTTTTGGTTCTGAGGTTGGTGAGTACATCGCAAGGGGTATAGAGCAACACCATCCTCCTCAGAACATTCTCCACCTCCTTGTTCCCTTTGTGTCCTTAGACTGCCAGTATTGTCAAATATTTGTGTGGTCTGGTTACTATATGCAGTTGATATTTCTGTGTTGTTGTCGGTAACAATCTTTAAATTCTTGGAAGTGCATTATATAATTCTCCCCCTTTCTCAATTGGTGTGAGTGGTTTCGTGGTCTGTTTCCACACTTCAAAGGGCAACCCTCGGGCTGCTATATACAATAAAACTCAGCATTTTGGGTCTATAACTGCAATATTTGTATACTTATCTAGGAATAAGCCCCATTGAACATAATGGGATTTAATTCTGAGTAAAGATGCATAAGGTTGCACTACAATCCTAAATACTTACTGGAGAGTAAGTTCCACAGAACTCAGAGGAACTTCTGGGTAAATTTGCAAAATATTGTGTTTTAAGGCTTCTATACTATACACACTTACCTGGGAGTAAGCCTTGGTGAACTCATTGGAACTTGTGTCTGGTTAGACATGCGTACAATTGCAATATGGTGTTACTGTTGATTTTTCCTATAACTTTTTGCAGACCAGCTTTGCACTTTGAGTGAGGCACTGTAAGTATAGCCTCTATTTTAGTTGCATCTGTTTTTAAAACACCTTTGGGTGTATTGATAATTTTATTTCTCACCTGCCAAGTACACATTTTTCTTTATTCATTTTCACCTTTCCTTTCTTAAACTCCATCACAAACTTGTTTTAGCCTGTCATTATGTAATTATCTGAACTTCTGTCATATCAGGTTTGTTTGCTTGTTTATGAAATTTGCATACCGCCCTATACCTGCAGGTCTCATCCATCTGCTAAGTTGCCTTGGACACTATTTTAGTAGGACATAATTTATTTATTAAAAACCAAATAAGATGAATCCCTGCCAAATGACACCATCAAGATTCTCAACGGTTCTTTGGCTAACTGTTGGCTATACTTCCTTGAGCTGAAGATTCCCAAATTCCAATCTTGTAAATATCTGTCTGCCAAAATGTACATTGAGCGTATACTGAGTGTGCTCAGCCTGGAGCTTTGCCATCCAGATGACTCTGTCAAATTCCCTCGCTGATACTGAAAGATGGTCACCAAGTATAGGTTCATCTGAAACTCTATGCATGCCCCAGAGCTGCATGAGTGCTTTGGCTTTTCTCTGAGCAATAAGTGCAGCATTATGGAAAAGCCCCTGTGTTGTAAGCCAAGATTGGTTCCGGCATGTGCCAGTCATGAGCTGTAGACAATAATTGCCAAATAGTTATTCAGGAGCCCAGTGCTATAATTAATGCCGCCAACACCATTAATTTGGTCATATATTCCTGACATCTCCTGATAGGGGCTCTCCAGGATTTTGCCCCAGTCCTGCCAGTCAGTGTAGGCAACACTGAGCTAGATGGACCAACGATCTGACTCAGTATAAGGCAGCTCCCTATGTTCCTCTTTCATATTTCAACTTATTTCCAGCCTTTCTATACATTATGGCATTATGGGTTCAGATATGTTATCTGGTCTCTGCCAGGCTTGTTGACTCCAGCTCTAGATTGACCTACTCTGTAGTTCTTCCACCATGACTGTCACCTTCACCCCCCCCCCATGAGTTGGTTATCTTAAAATTTTAACACGGGTGCTAGAAGCTTCTGTGCTGCATTAATTATAATCAGTTAGTTCTGGGTTAATTTTTTCTTTTCTTTTTCTTTGGACTACTGCTCTAGCAACCAGGGCCTTGAAACACATTTTTGTAATCAATATCAGCATCACACTGATCTTCTGGGTATGTTTCTATTAAATTAACTATTTGTACAGAATTTGAATTAGTCACGCCCCGTAGACTCAGTAGAGATTGTGCATCAAAATCTACTACCTAGAATTCCAGCTGAGCTGTCTTGTAACTTGAATAGCATGTATAAAGACATGTACTAAACTGTCGGGGTTTGGGTGCTGGAGCTCCTCGTGCACGGCCTTGGACTGGTTATGCACGAGGTACCAGTTGCGGGGAAAGCGGCCAGCGTTCCGCGTGCTTTTGAGCACGATCGCCGGCCAAGCCTCACAGTCTGAAGGATGTTGAGTAAGCCAATTGACGACTCCGATGAAGTGTGAGTTCCTAATTGCCTTCTTTAATGAACGGTTGCCTCGTGAAATAAAATGTATACCCTGACTCTGAATAGACGGACCAGTTTAAAGAAATTAAAATTTTTACTTTACTCCCCCCTTTAACCCCAAAGGAAGACAGACACCGGTTGTATCTTTAGTGGCTTCGGCAGAACCCGCATAGGCTCGTCCCCTAAGCTAAGTTCTCCTAAGCTTAAAGTCCCTGCGCGCCCAATCTTCCGCGAGGCTAACTAAATAAACTAAAACCGAAATATCTTCCGCGGGCCTAACCCTAGGCTAACCTAAAAGAACCTATCTAAAACTAAAACCGAATGATCTTCCGCGATCTAACTCTAACTAAAGAAAAACCCATCCAACCCATCCAGCCCGCTCCTAGTCCCTTAAACTAAACTTGACTTCAACTAAAACCCAACTAAAAGAACATAAGAAGAACGTGCGGTCTCGTGCCTAAGCGGGGTGCCTCTGCCTTTTATTAGGGAACAAACGTGACATCATCATTAGTACTTTAACCAATAAAATCACTGTTGCTGCCCTCCAAAAGGGCAGGAAGCAAGTTTAACGCTCATTAACAACTTTGAACATGACCGGAACTATAAAATAAAGGCGGATTAATCTCGTAAGTGAACCACACTATTCATTCATGCTTTCACTTTCGCTTTTACGCGCAATTATACCAAAAGTAGACCTCGAAAAACTCATAAAATAACCAAATAAATATGAATCCATGGCGGATCCGTGAAACGTATTCCGACACTAAACAAAATTTTATTCGCCAAATTCTTAGAAATGATATCCAGGGTATGGTTCTATGTTACCAATGTAGCATTTGAATGTTCAACTGGTTCAGCTTGTAAATTACAATGTGATATAATTTTTCGAAAGCCATTACATTTGTCAGTACCCAGAGTCAGTCTACTGTTTGGGGATCATTATGAGAAGACCCACGTGCTTCTTTTAGAGATGAATAATTCAGTATACCAATTAAGAAATCTTGTACTGTAGGTTTTATCTGCTTCTGGCAATACAATTGTATTTCTGCTTTGGAAGGCCGGCCCTACCATGAGGCACAGTGCAGCCTCAGGTGGCAAGTGCTGAGTGCTGGATAGTAGACAGAGCTATGTGCCTGCTTTGTACGCTGTAAGCTATCTTGTTGCCCTTAAGTGTGGCGGAGGACTCTTGTCTCATTACCAGTGTTGAAGTAACATTCAAATGCCAGTCTAGTCAGCTGCTGTACATGTAATGAGGGAGGCACCATATTGTCCTTTGCCTCAGGTAGCAAAATGCATTGAGACAGCCCATCTGCCTTGACATGCTATTTCCCCAGTTTTACAGATTATAGGAAAATTCTTGCATTTGCCATGTTTTGTGATTTGAAACAACACTGATCACAAGCTTTTGTCAGGGGGGTTTGAACCCAGCACCCCAGAATGGCATTTCAGAAACACTTCAGATGCTCAGTTAAAAAAGGGAAAGAGGAAGGGTAAGGTAGACAATACTGTTTGTTTGTGTATTGTCTTATGCAGGCTTCCTCAGCCTCAGCCCTCCAGATGTTTTTGGCCTACAACTCCCATGATCCCTAGCTAGCAGGACCAGTGGTCAGGGATGATGGGAATTGTAGTCTCAAAACATCTGGAGGGCCGAGATTGAGGAAGCCTGGTCTTGTGTAACCAAGCCAGCCAAAAGGATTTCTGGGCCTAGTTCACTATGAGTATTGGGCCAAATTTATTTTCCTAGTTTAGAAAAGATCAGGTGTGTTCAGGGTGGTAAGGCTAAACTACTCATTTAACTCTTAACTGCCCTTTGCCAGCCAAGTCACACACAGACCCCAATCTCTTTCTTTCCTGAAAGATCATCACATATGCAGGTTAAATCTGTATGTGTCCTGAAATGCTGAACAGTCAGAGGATTTCTTCTGTGTAATCCTATCCTGAGATTTCTTTCTTGGTCAGACGCAGGGCCTGAGCTACTGAATAAATTGTCAAGACAATAAAGTAAAACATTATTGGGAGTATGGGAATATGTCACTGTCATTTTAATGATCCCTTGATCTAAGGAGGTGCTCTGAGATGTGTGACTATTCTTGGCACTACAAATGGAAGAATCTGTTGATTGGAATTTGCTCTTAGTTTTTCATTTTCCCAAACTTGAGTTCAGTTCACCCCATTTCCTCATAAGTTTGTGATTCATTTACAGTATTTAAAAATGCTCTATGTGCCCATCTCACCTCCTTGCAAGGTGAGTGGGTGAGGGGGACTCTGTTGCAACAGGAAAATTATTTTTTTTTAATAATTTTTTTAAAAAATGTTCTATGTGAAAATTTGTCTTCATTTTCAGGCACATACACTTACTTTGGTACCCATCTCCCCTGATATATGCAGTTTTGCAAACCATTTCCCCCAATAGGCTATACAGTACCTTTGCATGTTAAGTTTACAGATATACTCACTCCCCCCCCCTGTACACTTTCCCCTAATATATGCGTGTTTGCATGCCTGCGTTGGCTAGAGAACCGCTCGTTTGGGAAGCGTGAATTAGGTGAGTTCACATTAAAATGTGAACCGGAACGAATGTCTCCCTCATCTCTGCTTGTAATAACTCTTTGTTAAACACCTGCTGCTGCCCCCAGTCGGGTCTAGTACCATTCTCATCTTCATGGTTGAGATCCTTGGTTTGAGGCTGCTGCTTTGGTTGTTTTTCATTCCAAGAATGAGTGGGTAGATGAAGCTTTTGAGCAAACTGCAATTACACAATGTCACAGTTGATGAGATTACAAAGAAGTAAACATGTTGTTAGTATTAGAGGGGATATTTTTAACAATAGCTGCTTTAAAGGCACACATTGGCATCCTCTGTGGGAAATCTTCTTTGGAGGATACAAAAGGCAGGAAGAACCACTTAAGAGCCTTTCCCCCCCCAGCAGACCAGAAATGTAGTGCAATGATGGTGGGTGACTATGGTTTAAACCACTTACTTTATACTAGGGGCTGATGATTTTCAAACTTTCTAGCATCCGAGAACACTTTTTAGATTTACTTACCTGCAGAGGGGAAAGAAATTGCTGTGACTGGAGGGGGAGCCCTTTCCTCATGCTTTGAACCCCCTGGGAAACGCAACAAACCTCCTGTACCTGGAACTAGATGTAGACAGGGCAGATGAATGGGGCAGAAATGTGGGCAGCCTGAGGAACTGCAATACACCTTGGGCCTGCCCATAGAAGGCAAGGCCAAGGTGAGACCAGGCTGATGTCCTCTGTTTCCAGGACCTCTGCTCATTGTGAGACTTTTGCGGATGAGCTGAGAGTTTGAACACTGAGTGAAAACCCAGAGGCTGAGAGAAAGGGTGTGTCTAAGGAAAATTCCCCACCCCCCCTCTCTCTCACACACAAAAACAAACACACAACTTCGCATCAATGCAACACTTTTATACGTAACTGTATTTTTGTACCATTTTGTTTAAGTTGTCTGTTGTTGCCTTAGTTTTTTGTGCACTGCATTCAGACATTTATAATATGTTAAGCAGTGTCGAAATTAAATAATCAACCAACCAAGAAGATTAGTATTGGTGGTTTGCTTTTATGGAAGTCTGTTATGTACTGAGTTGAATAGGATCCAAACTGCAGCAGTCTGATTGGTCCTAGAACAATAGGATTGAGATTGCAGCAGTCTGACTGGTCTCTGAACAATAGGATTGAGATTGCAGCAGTCTGACTGGTCCCAGAACAATAGGATTGAGATTGCAGGAGTCTGATTGGTCTGCAGGAGCCACCCAATCCAGCTCCAGGTGGAAGTGAATCCGCACTCTGATTGGCATACAGGAGTATCCCGGAATTAGCCAATCACGTGGGGCCCATTGTATAAATAGTGTATATAAAGCAAACGTTTTGGGGGAACTACATTCCTCACTACTATGAGCTGAATAAAGAGCATGAAAATCACACTGGACTCCGAGTATCTTTCAAAGTCCATCCACCATTCCAACTGTGGGCCATTATGCAGCAGCCAGATGGCTGGGAGTTCCCTTCAGATCTCATATACAGTGGTACCTTGGGTTACAGACGCTTCAGGTTACAGATGCTTCAGGTTACAGACTCCACTAACCCAGAAATAGTACTTCGGGTTAAGAACTTTGCTTCAGGATGAGAACAGAAACCGCACGGCGGCAGCGCAGTGGCAGCAGGAGGCCCCATTAGCTAAAGTGGTACCTCAGGTTAAGAACAGTTTCAGGTTAAGAACGGACCTCCGGAACGAATTAAGTGCTTAACCCGAGGTACCACTGTAATGCCACATTTTAAGACAGCTGCATTGATGGTCAGTCATTTCCAGGCCCAGTTCAAAGTTCTCGTGTTGGTGTTTAGAGCCCCAAATACCTGAAAGACCACCATCTCTCTCGGGTACCTTATAAGAAGCTTGGGGTGTGTGCTTGTGGCAGCCTGGGAGAGGGCCTTCTCTGTGGCAGCCCCTAAGTTGTGGAACTCCCCACAGAGATTTTGCAGCTTTTTTTGAACGCTGAAGACACACATCTTTATCCTGTCATTTGGACCTTTAAGATGCACATTTTTAGGACCCAACTTATTTCTGTAACTTTAAGTTGTTTTAAACTGTTTTAAATATTGTTTTAATTGTTGCAACTCACATTCAGACCTTAAGGTGAATGAACTAATGAATTTAATGTAATTAATCTAATCTAATCTAATCTAATAACTAGTAATAACAACCTTCCCACTCAGTAATCCCTGCTTAATCATCCAAGGAGCTCCAGAGTCGCACCTGCAAATCGGAGCTGCAATTCCCAGCACCTCTATCAAACTACAGCTCCCAGGATTCTTTGGGGGAAATCAAGTGCTTTAAATGCATGGTGCTTTATGTTACATAAATGTAAATAAAAAATACTTTTGTACACCAGCATGTCTTGCACCTTTCCCTCAACATCCTCTCTGGAAAACAGCTCTGTAGATTTTTTTTTTTTACATGTGCTGCTGATACTGCATCTCATTTGTTGTTGTTTTGCTTGTCACGCCAGGGGTCTCTCCCACCCACACTTTTGCTCATCCCCCCCCCCCCTTTTCAGTTGCGATGGCTTTGCAATCTGACAATGCCGGCACCTACGCAGTTCAGAAATTATAAAAAGAGGATTGTGTCAAAAGACTTGCGCTCTTGAACAGCCTCCGCTAAATAGCATATTTTGTATGAATGAAGGAGGTTAGGATTAATTATTAAGAGAAAATGTTGCGTCCTTTTGCCCTCATTTGGCTGAAAATCGTCACAAAAGAGTGTTGCAGGAAAGATTTGATTTTGTGGGGGGAATTTGCACCTCCCACAAGCTAACCCTGTTCCTTTTTTGGCCTGACAGGGATTTCTTTAGGGGAGGGCAAGAGCAAAAGACTGAAAGCCCCTCCCTATTCTCTTCACCTACTACTTTACTGCTTTCATGTACTCTTTATGACTAAGATAATTTTTGTTCAGGCAAGCCTGTGTTTTTATCTGGTTTTAAGTTTATCCTGGGTTTTTTTTTTAAATTAAAAAACCCCATTTTCAACCTTTTTCGGAGCATTTTAATGCTTTATTTTTTGTAAACTGCCTAGGCTAGGCGTTCCATTAGCAATCAAGCGGTATATACATTTTGTTAAATATATGTAGTTTCCTCCCCCTGTTTTAGAACTTCTTCATAGGAAACAAACAAAAGAAGGCACAAAATGGCTGCTTTTCTCCCTTTCGTTGATGCCTCTTGGGTTTTCAGTCCCTTTTTTTAAAACTATATATTTTTTTGTAGTGGTTTATTCACTGCGCATGACAAGGCTCCACTAAGCAGTGGGGGCAAACAACCTTGCCTGTTTCCCTTTGTCTGATCTTAGAGGCCTACTTCCCTTTCAGCCCTTTCTGAAATTATTTCCTTTCTCTTGCCTGCTGTTCTGACTGGGGGACCCCCCCCCCCTTTGCAGGTCTGCCACTCCACTCTAGGCTTCTCTCCCCCACCCCAATACACACAGACACCTTCCCTGACTGCTGTTGTCTCTTTGCAGCGATGTTCTCTGTTCTCTCTCGCCAGCCCCTCTTTATCTCTGCTTACATCTCTGTTTATGTGACAAGGAAAAGGTTGGCGGATGAAGGAAGGAGATGGGAATTCCCAGGTTGATCCGGAGCGAAGAAATCTCTGCCGGTTTCGTTCAGAAAGAAAATAAGCAGCCTTTCTGTGCTCCCCTGCTAGTGTCAAAAACACGACTCTGCCAAGGCGTGCGGTTTGCGTCCGGGCACAGGCTGGCGAGGGGCCCTTCTGAGCCATCCTGGGGCTCTCAGTCGGTGCCAGTCCTGGCCTGTTGCCAGCGTGTGCTTGCTGCAAACAAACTGGCTGGGACCGAGTAGGGGTGGGGTGGGGGGCAGGTAGGAGCCTGGAAGGGATGGAGGAAGTCCCGTCCTCTTGTCCTCCCCATGTGCTGGGCCCAAATGCCCCAGGCCCCTCAGTCTAGCCATGATAGACTCTCCTTCCTTGGAGGTATTTAAACAGAGGTTGGGTGGCCTTCAGTCAGGGGATGCTTTAGTTGTGCATGGTTGGGGGTTAGACTAGATAACCCTTGGGGGTGCCTTCCAATTCTGTGAGGACCGCACGCAATTCCCAGGCATAGGGGCTTGTTGGGGGAAGCACTAGCTGGTGCTCTATGGAAGCTGCTTGAAGGCCGGTGGGCCTGGGCGGGGGGTGGGGTGGGCGAAGATGGAGGTGCTTGAGCGTACCCCTCACTTGCAGCCAAGCCCACCTGTACACCCATCTTTGCGGGTGGAGAAGGAGACCCAAACTCCGCCCCCATCTCCCCTCTTCCTCCTCCCTGGCCGTCGTGTCTTCGGCGTTCAGTGCTGAGTGATTTGTAGAGAAGCTTTTAAATAATTTTTTTGTGTGTGTTCCTTTCTACCCGTTGCATGTGATTTGTGGGTTTGAGCACTTGGGTCGTGGAGAGGTAAGAGCGGCCTTCGCAATACCATATTGGTTTCTCAAGTCAGCCGGAAATGAAAAACAGAGACAAGTGCCGAATTCTCTGTTTAGGCAACAAGAGGGAATGAAATAGGCATGGGATTCTTGTGTTGCAGGGGGTTGGACTAGAAGACACCTGGGGTCCCCTCCAACAGTCTTACTCTTTCCATGCAGCATAGGTCATGGCAACTATTGACAGCTTGGAACAATTGCTGAAGCGCTGAGGGATCTGCTTGGCTGATCAGTTTGGTCGCCCACTGAGGTCTGGCACTTGTGTCAGGCATTTATCATTCTACTTGCAGCCGTGTCTGATTTGGCTCCTTTGCCCCCTTGCATCTCATTGGCCCTCACTCTCATGTGGTTAGCTCCGGCAGCTAGTTTGGGGTGTCCATTGAAAGGCCAACTAATTGCTAGTTATTTAATTTCTTGTTCCTAATCCCTGCCGAGCTATGCACGGGATGTGCACCCTCAACCAACTACAGCTCCCAGGAGTCTTGGTGGGGAAGCCATGACAAAATGGTACGGTGCTTTAAATGTACGGTGAAGATGTGGCCTTGTCTCTTCTTTGTCTTCAATATCGGGAAAATATATATATATTACAATGATGGGCAGTAGGTCCCGACGGAGATTATGAAATCGGAGAACTCTGTTTACCAGCAAGTAACCTTCTTTTCTCCTTCATGAAATGCTTTGGAACGAGAACACTAATCAGCGGTATCACCCTCTTAAGATGCGGAGCACTTAATTAAATGAGAATCGAAGCGCTACCCTCATCCGCTGCAATCCAGGGAGCTACATTTTACAGGAGTGTGAACAGAATGCTGAGTAAGAGTTAAATATAGTTCAAAAGCAGGCGCACACAGAGGCAGCTGAGCTTACCAGATTTCTCAGTGAATGCACTCTCAATCCACCTGATGCCAGCATGCCTGCTGATGATAATAATCCATGTTATTCATTTGGAAAGAGTGCACTGAGTAGGTCTGCTCTTTGGATTTATTCCTAATAGCTATAAACAGGAAGAAGTACAGAAGTCTTATGGCTCAGAACTAGGATCCATTGCATAGGCACAACTCGTAGAACAGGATTAAGGCTTCTGACTTTGGCACAAGGATATAACAGCATACAAGGGCAAGCGGAGGCTGAACCGAGAGTTAATTGTTCTGAGATCCATTATAGTGCAGCATGTAATGACCAGATCCCCTTGTGTTGCTGGGATTTTCTTAAAAGATGGGATGGACAGAATATGCCCAAGTGCAGGCAACTTGCCACCCACTTAGGGGTTACATCCTGGCCCCCCGTGTGCATAGGTGAAACGGCGTAAAGTGGGGAGCACCCTCTAAACGCCCTTTCTGTTGCTCTTTCCAACCCATACCAAAAGTACTGTATACAAAAATATCCACAACTTGAGTTGAAGCTCTGGGGCTGGCAGGACTGCTCTGGCCAGTGTTCAAGGAACAACCCACCTTTTGATGCAGACACTTCTTCATTCATTTTAAATGCCCTATATACATGACAATTTGAAGGATAACTACATTAGGTAAATGCCTGGATCTAGATAGGGCAGGGATAGCCAACGTGGTGATGCCTTCCAGAAGTTGTTGGCTCCAACTCCCATCAGCCCCAACCATCATGTTCAGGGATCATGGGAGCTGTAGTCTATCCAGAACATCTGGAGGGCAACACATTGAGTTGCCCACGAGCTAAGGGGGTCATGCACATGCCCAAACAGCCGTTCACGTCCTTCCTCCGTTGGGGATGGGGAATTGTTCCTGTAAGCAGCAGAGAAGGTTTCCCCTGCCTAAATCCACCATCTGAAGCTGACTATGTATTCAGAGTCCTCGCTTGAGTAATTTGATCAGTGCCTACCAGCTTTGTGGGACTTCCCTGCCCCAATTGGTGCTATACAGTCTCTGAGCAGCTGCGGCACAGGCAACCCCATGCTTCTGCAACGTGCTGGTTTGAATCAGTCCATGGCATTTTCGAGAACAGCTTTGTGAGGGGCGGGGGGCGGGGAGAGAAGGGTTATGCTGCAACTAAGCCTACTGAGAAAAGCTTTTAAAGGCTGCTGATCATTGATCAGAAAGATGAAGTTCAATGGTCTTTCTAAAACAGTTTTAACCGCAAGGCAGGAAGGAGACCCTTAAGCAACGTGAGGTAGGCAGAGAGAGCTGGGAAATTAACCTATGCTGCTGATAAGAAAGGTGTTGACGATTCGAGAGAGAGAAAAACCACGAGTGAAACTAGCTTTAGGATTTATCCTGCAAATGATTGGATAGCAGGAAAGAAGTAGGGAGAGAGAAGCAGCAGCAACCTGCTTTTTTTTTTTAAGTGTTTGGCATCCTTGTGGGAGATTTTCAGGATTCTGGTAAGCTATTTTTGCCCTCTTTGGAGGAAATAGAAATGGCTTGGCCCTTAGCAACCCAGCTTACATCCTAGTTTTGCAGGCAGAAATATGTGTGTGTCAGGGGTGGGGGAGAAAGGCACGAGTATGCGGGGTCCTGTCAGGTGGCAGGAAGAGAAATCCTCTCCCAATAAAAGGAATCAAAAGGGGAATAAACTCTGGGATAATCAATTCTCCAGACTTTATTGCCTCTAGCTCTTGGGATTGTTCCTTGGAGATCTCTCTCACTACAATGAAAGCCAGAGCTGTAAAATGTCTTGCAAATTTTGAAGGCATGGAGGGAGAAAACCTCAGGCGTAAAACAGACCCAAGTTGGGTGTGCAAGTTCAGGGATTTGGGTTAACTTACTATGGTGGCAATCATAAGCACACCTCCTTGGAATCGCCTGTTTATTTGTATATGGTGCTTATACATGCAGAATTAGGTGAGCAGCACAGTTATGAGCCCTACCACCTTTAACAGCTGTCTTGACACACACAAATTAAATAGGTGTAGTTTTTTCAATCCTGGCTGGTTGAGGCTGATGGGAGTCCAATAACATATGGAGAACCAGAGGTTAGCCAGCCCTGCTGTAAAAGTTTCAGCTGCTTCGTTTCTGGGTTAAAAACTGTGTGTGTTAAAAACCATGGCTTAAGGCTGTGTGAGAGAGCTGGAATGAGCCCAAGTGTGACTCAAGCTTCCATGTTCGTGTGGCAGATTTTAGTTTCACTTCCACGAAATCTGGGAGCAATGGAGCATGAACCAGGGACCATGGTTTGTAACAAACCCTGGTCAGCTCCAGACCAAGACAGCTTCAAACATGATGCTGGAGTAACCAGCCAGAGTTTAACCTTGCTCAGACTTGTTGCAGTTCATGCATATAGCGCTAAATAGCCAGGAACAGTGCAAAAAATAAAAAATAATGGTCTAGCATTCTATGGCTCAGCAATACTTACCGGTAGGTGAACCCTACAAGGTAGATCAGTATTAATATGTCCATACTAATTGTTTGGGAGTGGACTGAGACTGAAACGGTGGCTTGCCTAAGGCTGCTTAGTGTGTTCCTTTCTAAAATGGGATTTAATGTGAGAGCATTTTTGCTCACACACTCCTAGCCTTTGGCCTCATTCAAGTGAGCTGTAGGCAGGTGGCTCCATACCTCTGCCTCACCACACTGGCTGTGACTGTACCAGCCAGTCTAAACTTTCCTGGTGGGCCTTTGACCCCAGTGAGCAGGGTCTCTGTAACTGACCTCAAATCTCTGGCAGTTTCGCGTAGGTGCAGGTGCAATCTGGGTAGTTTGCCCCCAAACCATTGCCAGCACCTTGAATTGGGTCTAGAAACATATAAGCAATAGAAGAGGCAGGTCTCCTTTTCCTTAACACCAAGGCTGTTAAGGAATCTCCTATGTACTCTGCATCCAGTGTGTTCCCACTGCTGGTTTGGGAAGTGGTGTATGCATAATGTGAGCTGAAATCCACATCTATCCTGCATTTTCCCTGTTGTTTCTTACGAAATACTGCATCTTGATGCAGTTTCCCCTCCAAACCAGCTTTGATTGAAATCGAGAAAATGAATGGCTTAGCTGTGTTTCCAGCTGGTACACAGCTCTAGACATGGGCACCGGATTTGAGCATATGACAGTCAACAGCCAGGGCTAGGACTGTGTCCTTTGAGATTACTTGATCATCTCCATACATCTTTTAAGACCTTAGGGATGATTTGGGTTGTGGGAACGTGATAGAAAAAGGAGGAGAGAGGTGCAAAAGGAAAGGATTCGGGTTTTCGACAGTCATTTCTTGTTTTGTGTCAACTGGCAAGATATATTGGGGTTGTTATGGTTAGTGTGGGTGTACTTGGGTGTTAACAGCACATATATTGCTGATAAAGCTCCATCGCTAAGCAAATTCCACATACCTCGATGAGAGAACCACTTATCTTTGCACAAATGCACCTGTATTTGCTTTTAATAAAACTTGCTAATATTTATGAAGCGCCATAATGGGGATTTTATTTTCATCCTTAAATCTACTACATTTATTAAAATCCATCCAGTTATTCTTTTTCTTTTCTTTTCTTAAAAAAAACATTGCTAAGCAAACATATTAGCTTCAATCAGTTGATTTGGGGGTGGGGGGAACAGAGCAAGATGCTATCGCGCAATTTGCTATACCCCAAAATATCTATTGCTCCCTAGACTGTCAGATTACATTCTTATCCTGTTGAAACTAATTGAATTGAAATAAGTGATTAACAGAGCATCTGCACAATTAGATGGGCATTTTTCTTCCATTTCAATTATATCATACTTGAAGGGAGAGAAAAGAATCTCTTAAGGCGGAAGAAGCAAGGAAATGAGGTATAAATATCCATCAGTACCATTATAGCATAGTCTCTTACCATTTCCTTTAGAGGACTCTATGTGCAAAGATTTATAACTCAGCAATGTTGAAAGGATTTACCCAAAGCAATCTTCGCTCTGGTTTTAATGCAGTTTCGAAGCTTGGCAAATAGAGGTGGAGGAAAGTGCCGGAGGTGGCAAATCAGGGATTGAATTAGTGCTTGTGTAACTGCAGTCCTAGTTAACTAGGTATCATCATTATAAGAACATAAGAGAGTCAGTGTGCTGTTGTGGTTAAGAGTGTCTGGTTGGGACCTGGGAGACCCGAGTTCATATTCCCACTCTGCCATGAAACTCATTCGGTGACCTTGGGCCTAGTCACTGCCTCTCAGCCTAACCTACCTCCAGGGTTGTTAGGAGGTAAAGGAGAACCATGTGCACCAATTTGAGCTCATTGGAAGAGAGGTGGGATATAAATGAAATGAAATAGATAAACAAGAATCATGTGGGATCATACCAAAAGCTCATATAGGGCATGAGCACAAACACCCTCTCTCATTGTTGTTCACCAGCAACTGGTATTGAGACGTGTGCAGGTGACTCCTCATTTACACGGGGGTTATATTCCAGGCCTCGGTGTGCATACGCAAAATTGCGTAAAATGGGGAGCACACTGGAGAGCCTTCCTGGCTCTGGAGGAGACCCACCTCAGAGACCCCCTGGGGGAGTTTCCTTGCAATTTGGAGGGGCAGTGAGGCTTCGTTGAGCTCCTCAACCTCCCCGCCGAACAGCTGATGTTCGGGGTAGCACAGCAGCACTAGCTGCTTGTCCACATGTCAGCTGCATCCATTGGTTTGGGAAGTAGTGCACATATGATGTGAGCTGCAATCCATATCTATCCTGCTTTTTACCACTGGTTCCAAAACTGCAGTGATTTTTATTTATCTTAGAATTCCCAAGGAATGCTGGCATGAGGTTGCTGTTGACTAATAAATTGCTTGTGCCATAAGTTTCTGAGGGTGAAGAATTATACTGCTTTAGGATCATGAAGTAGCTAATAAAAGTCTTAGTTATTGGATACATGCTTTTATTTTTTTATTCTCATCTTGTCTAACAGTTACCTTCTGCTAGAATCTAGCTGCTACACTAGATTGCTAAATCTTGGGTTAAAATCAGTGTTTGAATTACAGGAGAGTTACAGGGGGCCTAGACCATTTTCTTCTGCCCATTTAACTAAGCTTTTTTAGAAGGCTATGGAACTGTGGGTGTGATTTGGTGGGGAAAAAATAAAGGGATTCCAGGGCTTTCATTAAGGTCTCTCTTCCTTTCCTCCCGTAATTCAAGCTTTTTTTCTGGAAACCACCCCAAATTGCTGTGGTGGTGTTCTCATTCCTTTTCAGCCTCAGAAAAATCAAAAAGTTTCTACTCTTTGCTTAACCACACTTAAGATGGATCTTTGCTCCCACCCCTAGTAATTCATGGTGCCATTGTAAAGCTAGAAATTGTATTTTCGTCTTTCAAGCCATGTTTATGATTGCTTCAGTAATTGCAGTGTTCCTTATTTTTCCTCAGATTGCGTTATTTGAGTTTGTGCATTCAATTATAGTAAGTTCATTAAAAATGTTCCGTGCCTCAACCCACTCTAATGCTCCTTTAAATAACAGAAGTTGCCACTTTGAAGCAGACCTGAATGAAATAGAAGTCGAAGCCTAAGATTAACAAAATTAATTATTAAGCAACATTACCATAAAATGGGATTTCTGTAAAATATTTTAAATGCTGTCCATAAATACTGCTGCTGTCACACTGTGTTGGTTTTGAGGGCTCCTTTGAGTTTTGTATCAGTATTAGGGGACAGCTCTCTGGTTATTTTCTTCATCAACTGCTCAGTAATTCTGTGAGTCTTTGTGAGTCATAAAAATAGTGAAGTCCCACTGTGTGCTGAACTCTCTCTCTCTCTCTCTCTCTCTCTCTCTATATATATATATATATAAAATCTCAAATATAACAGAAGGCAAGAGAGGCAAAGTGAGAAAAACATTGCCAGAATTTATAAATTCATATAAGCAGTGCCATGAGTCCAAAGAGGTATCTAAATGAGATTTGACGATTGTAAGTCATTCATTCCAGTGTAGAAAGGGCACTGAGAGCTTTACTGTACAGTGGATGGCGGGTGTTTATAATTTCTTGCTTGCATTGTAAGTCTCTTTGCCACGATAAGGGCTCACAGGATCTTTGTCCATCTGTTAGTCCTCTGCCATGTATTGGGAATCAAGAGGCACTGCTATTTTGAATTTTTTTTATGTGATCGGGGCATTGTTGAAAATGATGTCATCATGGCTTTTCAGTGCTTGCAAAAATATAATGGTACCTTGGTTTATGAACCTAATCTGTTCCAGAAGTTCGTTCTTAAACCAAAGCGTTCTTAAACCAAGGCTTGCTTTCCCATAGAAACTAATGGAAAATGGATTTATCTGTTCCAGACGATGAAAAAGAACCCCTCAAACAGCAATTTAACATGAATTTTACTATCTAACGAGACCATTGCTCCATAAAATGAAGGCAGTAATAAATGTACTGTACTATAAAATAAATAAGACAGTATTGTAGGTGATAAAAATTAAAATTAATTTTTTTTCTTACGTGCACTGATGATAGTCATTGTTTGGATGGGGTTTTTTAATCCATTTCTGCAGTCACACAATCAACCAGTAGCTGAACTGGGTTCCACACAGTCACAAAAACAAGTCACAAAAACGAAGTCACAAGCCACAGTCACAAATCAGTCCCATAAAAGTAAGAACAAGTCACAGTCAAAAAAATGAAAAAGCCACACAAACAAAAACGCAAAAATAAATAAATAGCAAAAACAAAAGCTCCAAATGTCACCTCTGTGTTGTGTGGGTGTTTGGGACTCAACAGTTGACAGACTCAACAGGAAGCTTCTGATTAGCAGCAGGGGACTCAATTTACAAACTGAACACACTCAACAGGAAGCGGAACATGTTCTGCTTCCAAGGCAAAGTTCACAAACCAAGACACCTACTTCTTGGTTTGCAGCATTCTTAATCCAAGTTGTTTGTAAACTAAGCTGTTCTTAAACCAAGGTACCACTGTATTGTGTTTATGGGAGACTGAGCCATGTGGCTCTTTTCTCCAGGACACATAAGCCCATCATCATGTGGAAGAAATCCCTGCTGCAACTTTCCCAAATCTGCATCACTCCTCCCAGAAATAGGTGCATTGTTGGCACCTTGCAGCTCCTTTTTGAGCGTTAAAAATTTTAAGGGATGGAAGTGGCCCAAGAAATTGGGTGTTGATTCTCACCTGTGTGGCCAAAACTGAACAAGCACTTAAGAGACCCTGCAAGCTGTTTGAAACATGTAAATAATCTTAGCATGAGCACATTCCTTTTAGGAAATTAAATCTGATCATTGGAAGAAAATGTCATGGGTGATGAGAAAAAACCCCCCTCTATAGACCTGCAGTCACTGCATAAGGAGATATTAAGATATGAGAGGTCCTGGGAGCAGGGGCGTCGCTAGGGGGGGGCGCTGGGGGCGGTACGCCCCCGGGCGACAGGGGCCACAAGCGGCGGGTGGGGGCGACAAGCGGCGGGTGGGGGCGACAAGCGGCGCCCCTCCCGCCACTCCCCAGGCAACGCCGGTCACCCCGGGAGCAGCAGCGCTGCACGGATGGGGTGCTCCCTCGGCCGTGCGCTGTTGCTCCTGGGGCGACCGGAGCGAGCGGCGGCGCATGGGGGTGACAAGCGGCAGCCCCTCCCGCCATTCCCAAGCGCTGCCGCTCCCTCCGTCACCCCAGGAGCAACAGCGCACGGCCGAGGGAGCACCCCGTCCGTGCAGCGCTGCTGCTCCCGGGGTGACCGGCAGCGTGGGGAGTGGCAGGAGGGGCCGGCGCTTGTCAGCCCCACGCGCTGCCGCTGGCTCCGTCCCCCCGGGAGCAGCAGCGCACGGTGTGTGCGGTGCTGCTGCTCCTGGGGCAACGGAGCGAACGGCGGCACGTGGGGGGGACAAGAGGCAGCCCCTCCCACCATTCCCACGCGCTGCCGCTCCATCCGTCACCCTGGGAGCGGCAGCGCACGGCCCGACGACGGAGTGCGCTTGCGCGCGCAGGCGCACTCTGTCATCGGATCGCCGCTTCCACAGCCTCCTTTTGAGCCGGAGAGCTTAAAAGCGAGCTCTTCGGCTTAAAAGAGGGCTGCAGAAGCGGCGCCGGCACCCCCGGAAACGCCCTGGGGGCGGAGCGTCATGACGTCACAATGTGATGTCACAACGCCCCGCCCCCGGGGCGTTTCCTTTGCCGCCCCGGGTACCGCGGAGCCTTACTCCGCCACTGCCTGGGAGACCTTACTGCATTTTCAAACAGTGTTAGAAACTGAGATATGAAAGCTAGGAGCTAAATGGCACCTTAAACCTAGGTTATGGGCACAACAACGGAATGTCTAGGCACACTTTTTTATAACAGGAATACAAAGCTGAAAATGAATGAACCGGTTAAAATCTTAAATTCATTTTTCACATGGGCTAATCCTCATCTGAAGACTGCAAAAAACAAAGCCATGCTTCCTCTGCCTGCCCCCTTAATATTCTTAAGAGGGTCTCTTCTCCAGAGAGTGGCTGGAAGTGGGGAGGCAGAAAAAGGTCCTCCTTTCCTTCCACTCTGCAGTTTTAAACTGAAATTTTCGGACTGCGTCCAGAGCGCAGAAACCGCTTCTCGCTAATGAAATTCCTTGTCGCAAAACACGCCTAGAACAATGGGAGTTTTGAGCGCTGTTTTCAGATCCCTAATACATCTGAGAAGCTAACACATCGATAAATTTGTTCTAAATCCTTCAGTTATTCTAAAGCAAATCCGCACATTGCTTGTGCTTGCTGTTCAATGTATTCTAGAATGTCCAAATTAAACAAACACACACATGCCTACCTTTTTTTATTTAAGGTTTCGGGTAAACAGTATATTAATTTCAATTTATTGCATAAGAATTATACATGCTTATACTGTAATCTGTTTCTGGATAATCCCTCTGAAACAGTCGTTCTTTCTTAGACTTAATGGTTCAGCGGATGATTTCTGAAGCTGAAACATGGAAGAAGGTTTACATTACCGCTGTCACAAAATATAATCATGCCCCTCTCATATTTGTCTTGAGAATTATTAAAGCGTAGCCTGCAAAGTGGCCAGTGTGGAAATGCAATTCTGGTGAGAATCGTCAAAGGATGCGATGAGCGAGTATGAAAATGCAGCAGTGGATCTAATTAGCAAAACTAAAATTGCAATCCAATCCCCAAATAATTGTCATTAGAAATAAAATCGCATTTCAGGCTGAAGATGCTCCTTGGCAATTTTTTTAAAATATTTTTTTGCAATCATGATTAGTACAGTGGGGGTGGGGGGGGAAGAGATTTGCTCTTGTTGTTCCTTTAATTGCAATAATTTAACCCCAGTCAGTGGGATGTGCCAGTTTAGCAAACCATTCTGACATAGGGGGAGGGAAAAAAAAACTTCCATTCAATTCCAGGGTGTCTTGGACATTGGGGGTCAGGCATACTTGTCCCCCAGAATTTCCCTCACCAAGGCTTTTTTTCCGCCTCTGCCTTAAATATAATAGCCCAATTAATTTTAATATTTGCCAGCCTGTGCATCTAAGTCTATCAGAGGATATGTCATAGAATGAAAATACTAATGGGATATGTGCCAATTTGCAGTTGAAGTAAGGCTGCTTCTAATATAAGCTGGAGAGCTTTTGTATTAACCTCTAACAATGGAGGAAAATCAACCCGTTGCAGCTGATTACTTAAGCTACCTCCAGTTACATTTGCACAACAAATTTGAATTCCAATCATTTTGCATACTATTTCCACCTATGTAATTGTCTGCTGGCCCTTATTATTTATTATGCAAAAGTGAAGGTGCTGGCTTCTCTCCCTCCCTCTTTTTGAAGCGTGAAGAATGAAATGATTTTGTATGCAAACAGTTAAAAATTCTCCTGTGTATTCCCACTCTGTATGTGTTGATAAATTCACTTACGATGAGTGACAGTCTGAGGGTTTTGGGGGTCAGATCGGTCACTCTTTCCATGACACTGATGAAAATGATAAACTAAATGCCAGAAGTGTCCCTGGTGCATCATACGATGAAATGTGTAAAATGTCAGTGTCTAGCCAGTGTCTATTAATAACTAAATATGATTGCATGTAATGAGCAGATATTTTCATGTTGATTGAAGTATGATTTCTTTTGATCTTCCAGATGTTGCTGCTTAGAAATTCATACTGCTCTTTGGCTGCTAAATGCATAATGACCTTTTAAAACCTTTTAAACTCTTTTCTTTTTCAAAATCCCTATTATTTTCAATGTGGAAGTCAACCTGGTGAGCTTCTTTTTCCCCCCATGTAGGTTTGAAGTTTATCCTTTCTTCATTCCACCCTTCTCCTTTTATTGTCTACTGATCATCATTATTCTTTGTGTCCTTTTCTCTTTCTTCATCAACACTGCCCTCGTTGGACTATTGCAGGGGAAATGGACGATGGAGGCAAAGAAAGCATTGGTTAAATTCTGTGTGTTTTGATGACTGATTTATTAGGTGTTGCATTTTGAATCTTCCCAAGATCCATCAAACTGCAGCCCTTAGGAAAGGCCTTCCAATGTCTCTATCACAGCCTCCTGAACTAAGGTTCATTGGATCCTCAGGTGAAAACCATGGCAGACCTTATCAGCCTAGTACCATTTTTATAAAGGCCTCCTCCTATTTCTTCAAATGAGCATCCATTCTAGTGCTGGGTTCCTAGTCTTGCACGGCAGTGGCTGCCAGTAGGGATAAGAGGCATAGGAATCCAAATGGGCTGCTTGGTGCCTTCTCAGCCATGGGCTTCATGTCTGCCTCCAGTGCCGGATTTACGTATAAGCTAAACAAGCTATATCTTAGGGCCACACTCTCTTGGCCCCCCCCAAAAAAAACTTAAAGGAAAAAATATAAGATAAAACAAATAAAATAGAACCTACGTACAGCAACAGTGTTTTGTGTTGTGTTGGTTCTTGTGATATAAGTAACGGGCCCCGCCTGCTAGCTTGCTCCCTAAAATATCACTGCTTTGCTCATTTCTGTATATAGGGTGCCTGTATTCTGCATGGACTGGTTGCATGGTAACATGTGCAAATGGCTTTAGATACCTATTTGGTCCATAAATTACCATATAGCACATGTTCAACACAAAAAAAGTGATGATTTGTTGTTGACAAAGGGCAGCTGGACATCTAAAGGGCCCCATTACCTTCAGTAGCTTAGGGCCTCATCAATCCTAAATCCAACCCTGCCTGCCTGCCTCCATTCCTTTGCTCACCTTATATGCCATCATTTGCCAGCCAGGTGCCTGCATGATACTGTGGACCACAACTGCCAACAGATCCAGCAGGCAAGGCTGTGCTGGCAGGGGGTTGATGGGAGTTCTATTCCAAAGCGTTTGGAGGGCACCAGGTTGGCACAGACTGCTATATAGTAGTATGGATCCTTATGGGGCCAAAATGACGCCATCTTTACACAAGAAAGGAGGTTTGTAGAAGTACCAAAGGAATCTCTGGGGGAGGGAGAAGGGGAGAACTCAAAACAGCTCAATTGAAGACTGAGCATGCTCAGTGGCCATGGATTGCCATGAGTGACTCTTGGTGGGGAGGCGGAGTTAGAATGGAGGGGGATGGAATGGAATATATTGGAAAAGGTCATGGCTGGCTGGGAATCCTGAGCAGGAGAGCTTGACGCTGCAATATCTTGTTGCAGGTCCCTCCTGTCAGTCTTGCCATTATTATCATATTAATTCATATTCTGCCTTTTCCCCTGACGGGGACTCAAGGCGGCTTACAGATAAAAGAGAAACAAATAAAACGTAGGTGGGATCATAAATAAATAAATAAATTATTGAATTTGTTAGTCGCCTTGACTTTCAACAGACAGGCAAAAAACCATTTTATTCTGTTCAACTTTTGCACACACACACACACACCCTACACAACTGCTGTTGCATCAGCAACTATTTTGCTGTTTATATAGGTGTCCCCTAAAGAATGATTATATTTATAATTTAAAATATAATTATAAATATTATAATTATAAATATTAAAGTTGTGATGTTTTATTGATCAATCTTTAGATCTGTTGAAATTGCACAATAAGATGGTGTACACACACACACACACACACACGACCCATTTGGATTCAGGCTTAATGTTATAATTTCTCTTGTTAAATCCTTGGCAGACAGGAAGCATTCAGTATTGTGATCCCACACCTGCAGTAAATAAATAAAAGCTACAGGTTTACTTGGTTCACTGACCACTCTCTCCATTTGTATAATAGACCTACCTTCTGTGACAATTGTTGCTGTTTATTTAGGTGTCCCCTTTTCATTGGCATGAAAAATAAAAAACTGAACAATGTAATCGGAATAAATCGACACAACATCATCCTTATCATTATAGCAATGGTAAAAATTGTAATGATGAGTCAGGGTCATCGGATTTTGATAGTAATTTTGGGTGCCCCCTTCTGCTGCTGTTCTGTAGTCAGAGCAATGCCAAAGAGAGGGGTTGGTCTTTGCCCCCCCCCCCCAATCATCTTCTGGCGTATTATTATTACTGGTGCAGTCAGAGGTGTGTGTCTGTCTGTACATGGCAAGACTGTAAGTCACCTTCACACACACAGAAGAAAACAGCAATTTCAGAATACTGCACATTCTAATTTTCTCTGATACCTTGCCCTTTCTCTAGTCTATGTACTCGATTCTTTTGGTATATATTGAACGAACACAGATTATTACAGGCAAGATCTGTAGCCATTTCTACCCGCTTCTCAACCTCTCAGGTTATTTAAGAGAATATGTTTGCTTGTAACGCCATAGCAATATAATATAATCATATAAATTGCAATGCACAGATACCTCCCCATGCAGAATTTCATATCATGTCAGCCCTCCCACCCCCCGGCACACAATTAGTTGTGTCCCTCTCCCAAATTAAAAATCCCCAAGTGTTATAACCTTTCCTCATTCTTATGGGATTTGCGGAGTTTCTGTTCTCTGTACCTTTTACAGCACTTAAAAAAAAGGTAAAGGACCCATGACAGTTAAGTCCAGTCACGAATGACTCTGGGGTTGCGGCGCTCATTTTGCTTTACTGGCCAAGGGAGCCAGCGTTTTTCCACAGACAGTTTTTTCTGGGTCATGTGGCCAGCCTGCCTAAGCCACTTCTGGTGCAACGGAACACCAAAACCAGAGCAGTGCATGGGAACTCGTGTTTACCTTACCGCTGCAGTGGTACCTATTTATCTACTTGCC
This sequence comes from Lacerta agilis, assembly GCF_009819535.1. Classification (NCBI taxonomy): domain Eukaryota; kingdom Metazoa; phylum Chordata; class Lepidosauria; order Squamata; family Lacertidae; genus Lacerta; species Lacerta agilis. The sequence continues at coordinate 44,375,164 of NC_046323.1, read as the reverse complement.
CTTTGATGTGCTTTCGAACTGCTAGGTTTGCAGGAGCTTGGACAGAGCAACGGGAGCTCACCCTGTCACGGGGATTCGAACCGCCGACCTTCTGATCAGCAAGCCCAAGAGGCTCAGTGGTTTAGACCACAGCGCCACCCGCGCTACAATATCCTTTTTTAGCTGTAGTGAAATATTTCCAGGGATTTCCATTGAAATATAATAGAATCATAGAGTTGGAAGGGACCCCAAAGGACACGATCTTGCCAAAATCTTGTGAGATCCTGTGGAGCGGGCAATATCTTGTGCTCTTTCAGCAGGATCTCACTGGAAATCAGTGCTGAACATCAGTGGCAGAGATGGCATGGCAGAAAGCCAGGGTGGCATTTCAAGTGGCAAAAAGGGATACATCACCCCTGGGTGTAATGACCAGAACTGTGTGGGATATATCCAACCTCAAATTAATGCATAAAGGGGTTCAAACCACAGATTAAGCTGCCAGGCTTAGCTAGGTCACATCCCCTTACCTTGGGAGGAGCGGTTACCAAACTTAGTTCTCTCTGTTTCCACCATATGAATCTACCAGTAAGGACATCTAAGCTGGATGCTCCAAGCTTAGACCATGTGGCTTTAGCAAGCCATCTTTGTGTTTCTATACAAATCATTTATAAACATTTGCCACTTTTTGGAACCTAAGTTATACTGCCTCGTCTTTCCTTGGTGCTGTATGGAAAAGCACACGAATCTGACCTTTGAAGAATTTGTAGGTAAACCATTTTTAACTTTCCAAACATGTCTCTTTCTATGTAAAGGGGAGTGGGGAACTTTGGAGGAATCTTAGAAGGGGACATTTTAAAAGGTATATTTCCATGCTGCATGTTTTGTGATTTTAAATCTCTGTTGGGGATCTCTCTCACCAAAGAGTACTTGCCCCAACCCTGGATCTAGGCATCCAGGGAATTCTCCATTCTATTTTACCAAATACCAAAAACCAAAATTACCCCAAACCAACAAACAGCATACAGTATTTCAAGCATGTGCTGCCTACTATTCATGGATCATGGCCCAAACAGTTAACGACATGCAGTATGACTTGATCCATTCTTACAGCAAAAATCAATAAATAATGTGAACTAAGATTTATTAAAAACATTTAGAGAGAGGGAAAGTAGTATTTTCCCATTAGTAAGGGGAGGACAGACAAATATTGTTTCTATTACATTCTAATGAGGTTTATTTCCCTGCCTTCTGCCAATATGGCTGTGGGGAAATTTAATAATTGTTAGAGAGTTACAGGAAACAATCCATGCTTAATTTGTTTCCACAAATGAAATCCTTGCGGTCACAATTATGTGTTGGACAATATTGTGTTTTCCTTTCTTCTCTTCGCGTTCTGTTTCTTGCCCATAAATGCAAGGTATATTTAGATCTGAGGGCTAGTGAAAAAATTGGAATCAATCTTTTAAAGAGCGCAACTTTCCTTCCTTCCTTCCTTCCTTCCTTCCTTCCTTCCTTTCTTTCTTTCTTTCTTTCTTTCTTTCTTTCTTTCTTTCTTATTAGTTCTGTGGCTCTCCTATTGAATCAAGATTGATTTTAAGAACAAAACCTTCAGAGGAATTTTTAAAATACATATTTTTCATTTGACCAAAAGGCGCAAAGCAAACCTTTTGCAAAAGGTGCAAACCTGAGTTCGATCACCCTTGGTGCGTCTCCCCTGGGTGATGCTGATGGCTCAGTAGATAGTGCTACTTGCTATTGAGCGAGTGCTTAAATGTAGGGTTCAGAAACTGGGAGAGAAGTCTGTTAGTGTTAGAAGTGTTCCTACAACAGTATTACCCTGTGCTTTGCTGCTTATGTTACACAGAGCTCCAGCTTGGAGAAGTTAGGCTTCAACACTCCTAACACAGGAACATAGGAAGCTGTCATGGGGGCCCTCACAGGGTCCTTGAGGAGGAGTCCTGCCTCCTTCCCAAAGCCCAGTGAGCACATTCCCAGCTTCGGGAAGGTGGGAGGGCTCTGGAACCCTGCCAGGGCCTTGTGCCTCCTCCTCAAAGCTCATAGTGTCACTTAGCCTGCTTTGGGAAGGCAGGGCGAAGGCTGGTGGTGTGTGCGCGAAATTTTGGCCTTGCTGCTCATTCCCCGTGCAACAAGGCTGTGTGAGGCCCACACGTTCCATGTTGAAGTACTCTTGCAGCCTCCTTGGGATGAAAGGTTGGACCGCCCTGGTGACAGTGACTCTCCAATGTGTTAGGCGAGAGTCTTCCTCAGCCTTTCCTCAGCAAAGGTTTCCTGCCCGCAGTTTAAGAGGTAAACCGAAGGTCTAATGGATTTGGGAGAGGGTTTGAAGGAAGAGAGAAACACGGACAGTTTTGTTAGTGTTCTAGGAGGGTGTTCCAGGATTCCAGGACATCAAGGGGAGAATAATGAAGGTGTTTAAGGGAGCAGGAAACATGAATTCAGGGGGTGATAGAGTTGGGGAGGGGGGAGTTAAGATAAACTGCGCTCTAAAGGTCTGAAGTATACTTGAATGTATTTTGAACCCAAACCAGGATGTGACTCATACACGTGGGCACCCTTCAGAACACATATACATTATGTGCTTTGGATATCTGAAGTACAAAATGTCATCTAAAGAACATCACCACCGAGTCTTAATTAATGAGCACCATTAATACATTTTGAGAATTCACCCAGATATAACACAAACGCCAATTTTAAGAGCACCAACCGGACCCAGGGGAGGGGGGTGGGGGTGGGGAGTTTTCTCCAACCCTTCCTTTTCCCCAGTTCCATGTTCTGCATGACAAAACTTGGGCCACGGGGGAATCTGAAAGGCTCTTAATTAGGCAGAATTCACAAGGCTGGCAAAAAAGTGTGGGTGAAGGTTAGACATGAAGATGAGGATCTTGTTTTGAATGAGTCCAAGATTTGGGGGTGGGTGGGTGAACAAAGCAGGAAAGGCAGAATGGAGACTGGCTCATTTATGTGACTAGGTGCAGGTCCCCTTGGGCAGATGTACCCACTCCAGGACAGAATGCATCATTAGAAATTGTCTGTTCCAATTGCACTGTTTGCCATATTTTTTATATAATACTAGGTATCAGTCTGCAGTGAGCTCTTTGTTTTGGACCGAAATCAGTTTCTCAATAAGCATTTTTCAGAGGCAAAAGATATGCAACAGATCTAGATTACGTGTGGACTACGTGGAGAAAACAAACACTCGGTCTCCAGGGATTGTAGAGTAGGATGGGTATGCGCACAGCCTTGGTTTCAACTGGCCATCTGCTTTGCTCTTGATTGTGGAGGAACTGGGTGGGGAAATTAAGAGACTGAAGCACACATTCAGCTTCAGTTCAGTTCAGTTCAAGCACAAGTTCAGGATAGCTAGCTATGCAGATCACAGCAAAAGCGCCAAAGGAATAGAATAAAGGGAGTTAAAACAAGTACTGGCTCAGTGTTTTTCTCTCTCCTGATCAGAAGTAGCAGCTTTAGTATAGAGCAACTGTGATGGAAACTCGCTGTTTGGGTTTTTTCTTTTCCTTTTTTCCCCTTTTTGCAGGTGAAAGTTAGGCTCTGATCATGATGCACATCAGTGCTTAAGAGAGCACAGAGGCCTGTGCTATTATAGGATGGAATGCTGTTAGATAATTCGCTGTCCCTGTACTGTGGTCTCAGGTGGCTGAGCAGTTGCAGAGTACATGCGGAAAGGCTTCTATGAAACATAAAAGATGCATGCTGAATGCGAGCGCTGTGCCTTCTACTTAGGTCACAAATTTAGCATTCTCTCACAGCTTTGCCTGTTTGGTTTTGGGAGGCAGGGTTCTGTACAACCATTGTGCCATGGAAAATGGACATGGCTAATTTTTTGCATGGACAGTGAACACAAAGACACACAGCAGTGCTACCTTTTACTAAAATCCTGGGGGTAGGGAGTCCAGGTTCTAACTTCACCCACAGCTTGGACATGGGAAATATTGAGCATGTGCAGAATGCATGGCTATATAAGCCCTATTCAGACATTCTTATCCCTCTTGCAACGAGGGAGAGCACTGCTGTCCCCATCTCCCCCCGCCATGAGTTGGAGGGATGGTTTTAGAAATGAGTAGACCCATCAAAATTGATGGACATTGTTGTTCAGCCATTCAGTTGTGTCCGACTCTTCGTGACCCCATGGACCAGAGCACGCCAGGCACCCCTATCCTCCACTGCCTCCCGCAGTTTGGCCAGACTCATGCCAGTCGCTTTGAGAACACTGTCCAACCATCTCATCCTCTGTCGTCCCCTTCGCCTAATGGACATTAGGCCTATTAATTTCAGTGGAACTTAGTTGGATACAACTATATGTGTTTCTCATACACAGCTGCAGAGTTCCATGGAATCTCTATATGATCCCACCAAATTCTGTAGCAACAGCTATTGATTGCTTTTCTCAGAACAGTATTCCCATGGAACTGCTGCAGACATCACAGATGAAGCGCGAGTAACTCACGAGTCTAGGCTTTCTGTAGAACTAATATATCATCCCCATTGACATGAATGTATATTGTATTTTACAAAGCAACACACAAAAATAGGGCATGATCTTCTACTTGGTCTCTGGATGCATGTGGATCTCACCACAGATCAAAAGTTTTTTGCCTTCTCTCTTGCTACTTGCTTGCGACATCCAACATGGCTGTCATTGTACTGTATCCTACAGGCCTTCAGTAAAAATCAGAAACTGGGAGCAGCCCCTGTATTGAGCTCTGTCTAGAGCATTTTGCTGAATGTTATTGTGCACAGGTGCCTCCAACTATATGTGCGAAGTTGCAAAATGAAATATGAGTGAATATTAACACCAGTGCAATGAGATATTAACCTAAAGCTCAATCCTACCTTTGTGGTTATTTGTGTAAACAGAAAGTGTGGGGGCACTTTTTAAACCCCTATGGATACTGTAATTTGGATGCCAGAGAATTACAGCACAGACATAATAACAAGAGGCAGGAGAAGGGAGCTGCGGGTTAGGATGGAGGAGAAATTTGATTCAGTTCATGTTTATAGGCGAATCTACCTAATTCACACTTTCTGAAACCACATGCAAACCAAGGTCTCTTGAAATAAACAATTCCCTGAATTTTGCAGTGTAGTTCTCCCCCCCAATAACAGTTACAAAAACAGGTTCTAGTGAAATGTGTTTAACGTGTGTAAAAGTTAACTGAAAATAACATACCTTTTTTGCTATATTAGGGGGAATTGCTTTGCAAAAGTGTGTATACGAGGGGAAATTTCATTCAAACACATGTATTAAGCAGAAATTTGCACTTAAATGCTGCTGTATTTTCACAGGATACTCTTAAAAAAGAAACGAAAACAGCAACCATACCACAAATCGATTTGGAACTGTGGAGAACTGAACCAAGTGTGGAAAAATGAGAAACTCACAGATTTGCCCATTCCTAGCTGTGGGGAAAGGGACAGTTGTACCATTGAGAGGGGAAAGTTGTGTCTGCGCTGAGGATGGTTTAATCCTCTTGGCTTGGCTTGGCAAAAGCTGTTGTTAGAATGGGATTGTAGTTGTAATGTAGATGCTGCCGTAATTACGTAACTGAAGAACAGGCTGGCAAGATGCCAAAACAGAAAAAGGAGAACAGAGGTGTTCTGGGTTTGAAAACCAGTGCCTCGCATTGCTTCCCCTCCCTACCACCCCATGTTTTCCATTTGTTGTTTCACAGATGCTTCGGTACGTATTTAAATCAGAGCAGCTGATGTTGAGCCTCTTTGTGTGTGCTCAGGGATAGGGCTTGGTGTGGCTGGTAAAGAGGGGGTGGCGAGGGGAATCTCCTTAGCATACGGCTTATTAGTATCATCAATCATCAGGGGTGTCATTTCTAAATTCCCTCTCCCTCACCTAATTTGCTAAACTTAATTCTTTATCACACCACAAAAGCCAGCATGAGAGATGGAAGTGATAATGAGAGGTGGCTTGCTCATCCATGCCCTAATGCAAGGCAACTTTGCAAGAGGGAAGGGCGGAGGCAGACTTTGGTTTTTTCTGCTTAGTCACATCTCTTAGGGAAGATTGCAGAGTCGTGTCTCGCTGAAATCGCCAGCTTAAATCATCTTCTGCTCGGGTTACTTTCCCAGGCAAGTCTGATCTGGTGGGAGAGGGAAACATATACGACACTACTCTAGGTTGCTATCAACACCACTTCCAGTGATCTCCACGTGGTCAGAAGAGGGTGAAAAAAGCTGAACATTTGGTTCCTGCTTGTCTAGGACGGGGGGATTTTCACGGGTGGCTGAAGAACGTAGCCTTATACCGAGTCCAAACATTGGCCCACCAAGATCAGCCTTACCGACACTGATTGGCAGTGGCTCTCTAGAATTCCAGGTTGAGGACATTCTTAGCTGTACCTGGAGATGACAGGGATTGAAGTTGCGACCTTCTGCCTTACCAGTGAGCGATGGCCCTCCCCCAGTTATAATTACAGCTCATAAGGTGGTGTTTATGGCAATTTCTCCTGGCAGTCCGAACTCCAGGCTCTTCCCTCTGGAGTGCAATGTAGGACCTGCAGACAGTTTCAGTGGATGGCTAACGGTCAAAATCTCAACAGAGAAGCAGCTTCTGTGAAGATCTGCAGTTTCTACATTAGTCTGGATAAAGAACCTACAAGGATGAAACAAACAAGACTTCCATGTGTTGTTTTCTTATTTCCCCTTCCCCTGTCCTTTCTTTTTCTGAGATTGTGGTGTGTGTGTGTTGGGATTATGAGCCCTTGAGTGTTGTTCAATTCAATCTCCATGGATCTCAGAGAAGCCTTGCTGATGTATTGGAAGTATCTGGGCAGAGAGATTCCTTCCTTGGTGCTAGAGGCAGGTGTAGTTTCTGCATCCAGCTTTCAGAGGTCACGAAAGGCGTCTTCCTAGTAGACCTGTGATTACTTGGCCTCTGTCAAAGTAATTATGGCTCTTCCCACACCTTCCAGAGAGTGGAGATGGTGGTTCTAAGTGGCTTGGCGGTTGTGGCTAAAGGTTGCACAGGAGAGCTTTTAGCATGTAGCTCCTTGGCTGACACAGGCCTCCCTCGCTGGGCTTGACAAAGGCAGGTAGAAAGCCCTGGCAAGAAAACAGAAACAAACTGAATGAGTAATAAATCAGGTCCAGAGCCCAGCGGGGGATGACCTTTGCAGTCTTGTGTGTTAGAGCAACCTGCCTCGGCGAACCTCCTTTGGCAAGAGGGATCTGCATCACACAGTCGGCGTTTCTAATGCCAACACACAGCACTGGTGAAGGCGCTATTTATAGGGATGCCTTCCTGCAGGGGGGCGGCGGGGGGGGGGGAAACGGATGCACAGGGACTGGAATACAAAGGAGCTGCTAATTAAAGAGCACTGTTGCTAGACACTCGTCATACGTATTAGTAAAAAACAACCAGGGAGAATGAAGGGTTTCATTCTAATCAAGCCATAGCAGGCATTAAAAGGGAAGAGTTTGAAAGGAACACTTTTAAAAAACAAATATATTGCTCTGCAGTCCCTTGCTTTCATTTGTGCCTCTGGGAACTTTTGCATTATTTACAGTGGACCACTCAAGTGTTAGCTACTAAGGCTGCAATCCTAAACCCACTGAGATTCAGCCCCACTGAATTCAATAGGACTTGCATCTGAGAAGACATGGCTAGGATCGTGTTGTTAGACTATACTTGGCCAAGGTGTGGAGAAATTGTGGGGCCCCTCATCAGCCCTGGCCAAGGTGGCCTGAGGTGAGGGATAATGGAAGCTGTGGTCCAGGAATACCGGGGGGGGGGGGGCGCACAGCTTTTCCATCCCTGCCGTGGTTTAAGAGCTTATGGGACATATGCATATGGTGGGTTTCCATAGCCTTCACTGCTTAATTCATGAATATGAATTACAGGTGTCCTTTCCCCCCTTATGCAACAGGGGCTACAATTTCTGGACCACATCTTGCAATATAATGCAACCTTCAGATGTGATGTGGTTATCATTTCGGTAATTAGAATGTACAAAATGCATAAAATGTAGCCAAAATGCATTAAAAACGCAGCCCCAAAGACTGCAAAATACAGTGAAAATGTGAATATTTGGTTGCATTTCGTAGTTAATTTTTTGTTCATTTAAACCCTCCACTGTTTGATGCAGAATCAGGGTGGAACGGATTATGGACAGAGAAAGATGAGACACAAAATGAAACAGAAATAGACCGATCTGTTCACTCTTAGGTGCGTGCTCTTCCGATAGACACCTACTAATTTGTCACCCCTTCCATTATGGAACCCGGGGCGGCTCGCCCCCCTTGCTATGCCCCTGCCAGCAGTGGGCAAGGCTAGAGGTAAAAGTTGGGCAAGGTCAGAAGCAAAAGTGGGCAGAGCAACAGATGTTGCTCTTCCCTTTGGATAGGGGGCTATACTCCAGCTGTGCCCAAAGTCAGAGGTTTCTATCTATATCCATATTTCCATCCTCCACCCAGGCAAGTGAAGGCATCATCGGTTTTTAAGAATACATTCTAGCCAGGCAAAAAACAGCTGAGCAGCATGTGGAGCAGGACCAATGAGAGGTGTATACTGGAGAGTGTGGGTGTGTGGCCTGGAGAGAGTTCCAAGGGCCAGGTAGAGAGGTTGGAGGGCCGCATGTTGGCTGAGCCTGAAGCTTTCCTCCCCTGCACTAAAGCCATCCTAGTTAAAGAGAGACATTAGAATTTCTGCTAAGCCTGCCATATTTCCTTGATATTTTTGGAGGGTGAAGCATCTGTATTATTACAGAATACACACCCACCCACCTCTGCATTTGTGTTAGTGCTAGTAAACTTAAACTGTAGATGCAGCAGACTATTAACAGTAGGTGGTGTATCATTATGGCACTTAGTTGTGGCTTTCAAAAATCTTGTCACTTGCAACTTTGACAGAGCTCCCAGCTGCGCACGAGGCTTAAGACACCGGCAATTTTCACCTTGAATAAAAGTTTAGTGGCACTCATTGTTTTTAATTTGCAGCTTTTAAGACTTGAAGTCTTCATTTTATGGATTCCCTCCCCTTCTCTTCCCTCTGAGAAACTCATTTGCTTTGCTGTGTGTATCCATTGATTCCTTGTATTAAGGGATTGATAAAACAGATTAGCCGCAATAGAATGTTAATCAAGGCCATGTTTCAAAGTTACTACTTCCCAAATTTATTCTTCCTCCCCCTGCCCCCTCCTTCTGCAGAACACTCAGCGGCTGATGGTTGATCAACTGGTAGTAGCCGAGAAAACCAGGCACCCTGAAAAGATTAATGGGTAAGACAGTAAAGCAAGACAGAGTAATGGGACAATGCAATTATATTTGTTGTGTTGTGTTCTTGATAGTTGTGCTTAACTGAGGGGTGCCTGGGAGCAAGAATGTCCAATTAGATTTACAAGCTCTAGAGATGGCCATTTTATTGCTAGATTCATTGTTGCCTGAGCCACTAACATACTGTTGGGTGAGTTGAAAGTGTGTACAACACCTTGAAGCTGTAAGGAGAAACTGGTTTATAATAATGAATTTGCAGGGATGTGGATGCTGGAGAAGTATCTTTGACCATGGGGGTCAGCGACTGACGACCACTTGGTGAAATCTGGCACAAGACCAGGTGTGGCCACAGGGAGTTGGTGACCCTGGCCATGGATTGTGACTGCGACCATGAGATAAAGAGGCGGGACACAGGTGAATAATAATAATAATAATAATAATATTTATTATTTGTACCCCGCCCATCTGGCTGGATTTCCCCAGCCACTCTGGGCGGCTTCCAACAAAAATCAGGTACAAAAATATCACACGTGAAAAACTTCCCTGAAAAGGGCTGCCTTCAGGTATTTTCTGAATGTCAGGTAGTTGTTTATCTCCTTGACCTGTGATGGGAGGGCGTTCCACAGGGCGGGCGCCACTACCGAGAAGGCCCTCTGCCTGGTTCCCTGTAGCTTTGCTTCTCGCAGTGAGGGAACCGCCAGAAGGCCCTCGGCACTGGATCTCAGTGTCCGGGCTGAATGATGGGGCTGGAGACGCTCCTTCAGGTATACAGGACCGAGGCCATTTAGGGCTTTAAAGGTCAGCACCAACACTTTGAATTGTGCTCGGAAACGTACTGGGAGCCAATGTAGATCTCTCAGGACCGGTGTTATGTGGTCCCGGCAGCCACTCCCAGTCACCAGTTTAGCTGCCGCATTCTGGATTAATTGCAGTTTCCGGGTCACCTTCAAAGGTAGCCCCACATAGAGCGCATTGCAGTAGTCCAAGTGGGAGATAACCAGAGCATGCACCACTCTGGTGAGACAGTCCGCGGGCAGGTAGGGTCTCAGCCTGCGTACCAGGTGGAGCTGGTAGACAGCTGCCCTGGACACAGAATTAACCTGCGCCTCCATGGACAGCTGTGAGTCCAAAATGACTCCCAGGCTGCGCATGTGGTCTTTCAGGGGCACAGTTACCCCATTTAGGACCAGGGAATCCTCCACACCTGCCCTCCTCCTGTCCCCCCAAAACAGTACTTCTGTCTTGTCAGGATTCAACCTCAATCTGTTGAAGTTTGGGTAGAACATGGGACTGTGCTTATTTAAATGTATGCAAATTATCTGCAGTGGGACTGCTCAGGAACTTGGCTGTTAATCAGTCAGGTGAGGTGGAGTGAAATAATGGCCCTAGATGTTAAAGATGATTGGTGGGAGAATGGGTGGTGCGTGGGTGGGCTACCTGCTAAACCCATTGCCAAGGAGGAGGAGGGAGTATTGAATGGACCAGCTTTTGTAAATTTTGCTCCCTTTCTCATTTTTCCAATCTTATGCTCAGTTCATATCGCCCCATCAGTTTGCGACCACGAGAATTCATCAGTAGTTTAGCGTGATTTTCTCCTAATAAACTCGTTTTTGAATGCCTTTTTGCCTAATATACGCATTTCTGCCAAGCAATTTTGCCAGATATAACACATTTTTGTGTGTTTGCCAATATATGCATTTATACACACACTTTCCTCAAGTACATTACCTGGTTGGAAAATTGTGCTGAAAATTCAAAGAACTGTGCGTATTGCTTGGGAAAGCGCAGATTAGGTAGATTTACCTTTAAATGTGAACTGAATTGAATTCCCCACCCTGTCCCTAGGAGAGGGCAAGAGGTTGATAGAGCATGGAGCTATAGAAATTTCCTTTTCTTTAGTCTTATGTGCCATTGTGAAGCATTATTCGAGTAAAGATGGTCTGCCTACCCTGCCCCCCACCCCTTGCAGAATGAACTGCTTCTCCCAGACCCTGCATTCAAGTGGGGAATTTGGGAGAGATTCAAAATACAGGTGCATTTTTATTCTTCCTTCCTTGTGAGATTTATATACTCCCCCATGTCACATAGCAGACCATAATGCCCTAGCCCTGCCAAATATGGGCCAATTCAGGGATCATGTTGTGTTGTGCATAAAGTCCTATGATCATGTTGAAGAGAAGCAGATTGGCAGTTGCCCAAATATATGCAGTCCAAAAATTAAGTAATGCAATGGGAAGCAACATTAACTAAGCCACAGATATAGTTCCAAAGGCATTTGGATAAACAAGATTGTGCTATAATCCATCAGGAAAAATATGCAGTATTTAATGCACCATTTTGAAGAGCGTCTCAAGAAGTGTATGAAACTGCCGTCTCCCTGGAGGGTACAGACCAGAGCAGAGGAGCTCTTGGTTTTTTGTTTTTGCTTTGTTAAATTGCTGCCTGCGTATTAAGCTCGTGGAATATATTAGGGCGGGTGCTTTTTTTGTGGTAACTTCACACTTTAGTGACAGATGTTGTTTCTTTCCTGAGCTCTGAGGGTGCAATGAACCCGGCAAAGCCTTCTCGGGTGGCTTCCAGAAGTCAAAAGCTTTTGAGCTGTCAGTCTCCACCAGCTTTTCGTTAATTCTCGTTTGACGTGGCGTCTGGGGCCAGGCTCTTGTCTTTGCAGCAGCGAGAGCTCACAGCAGGCGGGAGCAGCTTAATCGATCGGCAATACTGGTCACCCAGAAAGAGTGTTAATTGGCCTGAATACTTCAAGCATTCGACATGGACTGACCTAATCACCAGGCACAGAGGAGCTGATGTATTCTTGTGGGGAGGCAGAGAGGAGAAGGAGGAATTAGCAGCCCAGGCCTCTGGACAAGTACAACCGGGGAGGTGGTGGCCAAAATTGTCGGAGATATTAAGGAAAGAGGACATCATGGTTCCCAACTATCTATGCTGGGGTGGGGGGCGGGGGCGGTTGGTCAAACATGGCCTACTAGGCATCTTTATCTGGCCTTCAGGAGTTTCCCCAGGCCACACACCCTCAACAGTGCCACTCCACACCCTCCTCAAGTGTGTTTGCCACCCTTGCTTGTCTGGATATAACTCAGAAGTGGGAGGGTGGGTGTCTCTGTGTGTGCAGAAACCTATGACTTCTGTGTGGTTCGAATGCAGCCTCCTGCCTAAAGGGTAAGGGTCACCGTTACAATTTCACTTCTGCTGTTGTCCCCTTTTGCAGACTCTTGTCTATGTGGGCAACCGCAGGTGGAAGACATCTTGCACTCTTTACTGTGTTGCCCACTATACATTGGACCTGGGAGGCGATTTCTCACCTTGTCGTCCGTACAGGAATGATGTCTCGCCCCGGCAGAAAAGGTCCTATGACTATTTAGCGACGTAAACACTTCAGTGATTCATAAAGTCGCCCATTTTGCTTTGGCAGCCAAAAAGATCAGAAAGAAGGCCCTGGACAATATGGCAGTGAACTGTTAAGGGAGACGCAGAGATCTAAATAGAGACCATTATTTGTGGCGCTACACCCCTTTTGTGGGGGATGCAGGTGGCGCTGTGGGTTAAACCACAGAGCCTAGGGCTTGCTGATCAGAAGGTCGGCAGTTCGAATCCCTGCGACGGGGTGAGCTCCCGTTGCTTGGTCCCAGCTCCTGCCCACCTAGCAGTTTGAAAGCACTTCAAAAGTGCAAGTAGATAAATAGGTACCGTTCCGGCGGGAAGGTAAACGGCGTTTCCCGTGCACTGCTCTGGTTCGCCAGAAGCGGCTTTGTCATGCTGGCCACATGACCCGGAAGCTGTACGCTGGCTCCCTCGGCCAGTTATGCAAGATGAGCGCGGCAGCCCCAGAGTCGGACACGACTGGACCTAATGGTCAGGGGTCCCTTTACCTTTACCTTACACCCCTTTTACTTGCATTTATTTTTGATTCAGATTTGTCATGACCAATGGCTAGTACAACAAAGGCATTTGGATTGGGATCGCCCCCTTTTTGCCTGCCCAGGCCAATAAGGCGATGCAGCCCTCAGGCTGAGAAAGGTCCTTCCCTTCAGGGCCACACCATTGTGGGTGGGCCAGAGGTGTGGCTGCCTACCCAAGTAGCAGTGGGAGTTCGTAGCTTACCTGCATAGGAACAGGGGGGTTGGTGGGTCTGGCTCTGGCAATGTGTGTGTGTGTGTGTGTGTGGTGGTGGTGGTGGGGAAGGCTCTAAAACTAGGTATGCACTCTGGTGGTTAGAGCAGGAGAGGGAAACAAGGTCCCTCCACAAAAAGTGCTCCTTTTGGGACTGACATTTGTGCACTTTCGGTCTTCGTCTTCAAAATGCTGGGCAGGGCAAGTTATTCCTCAGCACCAAATGAACAAAGGGCTTTTAAGGATGCATTTTCTTCCTACTTCTCAAACTTCCCAGCTACATTTTTTAAAGTGTTCCGGTTCTCCTGGGAGCTCATTGCAGTTCAGAACAGCCAGGAACCTATTATATTTCACTGTGTGGTGAACTAGTTCTGTCCAAAACCTGCCTTTCCTATACAAAATAGAACGGTCCCTTATGAACAGTTACTAGATCTGTTAAGGTTCCAATCCTATGAACTTTACTCTTGAGTAAACATTCATGAGATTGTTCAGTAAGGCGTTCTTGCCGCAGGTGGCGTTCGGCTGTGGCCACAGTCCAACTCAGAGTTAAGCACATTTAAGGTCGTGAATGTGCTTCCTCATTGCATATCATTCGTAAGAGCGTGATAGTGATCCTGTAACATGACATTTTTTTTCAAGAAAACACATCTCTGATTCCTGACCTATGCTGTCTTGACAGACAGCATACAACAAAAAGACTGTCTTATTATAACAGGCCCGAAATACCATTAATGAATTTAGTGACATTTCCCCACCTTCTCGGGACTTTGCTACTGCAGTAACGCAAATGTAGACACAAGTCTCACATTTAACTGGTTTTGCACATAGTAAAGACACAGTGTAAGCACAGCAGAAAGCACATCGCAGATACCCATACAGTGGTACCTCGGGTTACAGACGCTTCAGGTTACAGACGCTTCAGGTTACAGACTCCGCTAACCCAGAAATAGTACCTCGGGTTAAGAACTTTGCTTCAGGACGAGAACAGAAATCGTGCGGCAGCGGCGCAGTGGCAGTGGGAGGCCCCATTAGCTAAAGTGGTACCTCAGGTTAAGAACAGTTTCAGGTTAAGAACGGACCTCCGGAACAAATTAAGTTCTTAACCCGAGGAACCACTGTAGTTCTCGGACTGGACAGTGTTGACATGCTCTTCCCTGATCCACCAACACCATCACCGTGTCTAAGCACACCGTTCTATGACCGGGGAAGACAAAACTGTCCGTTAATCTGGTATCAAGTTACCAGCTATTGCTGGAACATAAGTTTATGATCACTTGCTATGTACATGCAACAGCTAAGTTAGACTACCATATGCCGTTCTTATATTTCCACCCACACAGTCCATGCAAATCTTTCGAAAAAGCTCAAGCCCTGCCTAAGGAGGGTGTTGTGTGGCTCCCACGTGGCAACAGCAGATGAGGAAGGGAGCACTCTAGGAGCACAATGATGACTCTGCCTGCATCATCCACCTCGCAAGGTGCTCTTCGCCATCTGTTGCATTTAACATTATAGTTTCCTTTAAAAAATATACTCCGAGTGATATTTAAAGCTTGTAAGCAACTACGTCGGAGTCCTTGCCTATGATTTTATTTTACTTTTTAAAAAATGTACATTTGCAAACGCTGAGAATTTATAGTAAAGGTCGTGACTGACTGTCTTGGTTAATTCAAATGGCCTTCAAATACCTGGTGGGCAAAGATGTATCTGGGCGTCTTTTTTGTTCCATATATTTTCAAAAATATTTTGCCGGTCAACTTCTTGCAGACATTTACTGGGGATGAGAATGAGTCAGTGAACCAGGCCCAAAAGAAGGAAAACAAAACCCCGAGAGTGGATTAGATGAGAATAGACAATTGAAGAAACACACAGAAAAACAAATGTCAATGAGTGATCATGCCACAAATCACTAGGAAATAAACCAAGGTTGTAAATCAGAAGTAGGGAACTTGTGGTCCTTTGGTCATGCTGGCTGGGACGGATGGGCGTTGGGAGTCCAACAACATCTGGAGAGTCACAAGTTCCCCCACCCTCTGTAGATAAACGTGGATAGATAATGGCAATATATCCTGAGCTCCTTTCATCCCTTAGGAAATGCTGTCTTAAGACCTTCCCTGGACTTCTTGGTTATTTCAGCAGACCATCTTCAGGGTTCTTCTACCTTGTGAGATCCATTTGTTGAGTGCCAAGGACAGTGTATTTGAAGGAGAGAGGTCAAAATTGGAGAATTCATTCCACCTGGAGGTTTGCCTGACTCCATATCTCTACCTGGTTTAAGGCGCTTGGTGAAAACAAGTCATACTTTATATTTGGTCACAATTAGGTATGGATGAATCTGCCAGCTTCAGTTTCTCTCAGTTTCTCCTATTTCTATTCTTAAGTTATCCAAATCAGTTTGTGATTACAGTGGTACCTCGGGTTACAAACACTTCGGGTTACAGACTCCGCTAACCTGGAAGTAGTACCTCGGGTTGAGAATTTTACCTCAGGATGAGAACAGAAATTGTGTGGTGGTGGCGCGGCAGCAGCAGGAGGCCCCATTAGCTAAATTGGTACCTCAGGTTAAGAACGGTTTCAGGTTAAGAACGGACCTCCGGAACGAATTAAATTCGTAACCAGAGATACCACTGTATTTTAAAGTATGCATAAAAATTCACCAGCATTTTAGTGCAAATTTCTCCTTATATACACATTTTTACAGAGCAAAATCCCCCAATATAATGCATTTTTGGCATGTTGTTTTTACTAATACATGTATTATTTTGCGCACTGTGTTCTAGTATGTTTGTACACATTATTTGGCTGGAGAGGCTGAATTGCAAATTTTGCACTTTGAACAAGTGCAAATTTTGAAGGATGGCTTTGTTTCAGTTCGCCTAATATTCTGGGAAGTGCAAATTAGGAAGGTCCAACTTTAAATATGAACAAAACCTGATTTCTCCCCCATCCCTGGCCACAACCCATTAAGTACATGGTTAGGGAATGTTTAAAACTCCCTTGCTTTAAAATGAAACTTAAATGTGTGTAACTGTGGGATTGGATTGTGGCAATTTATGTTGTCTATATGAATTTTGGAGGCTATATTATTCTAGAGGCATGATTTCAATATTAATCTTGTTGCCAACTGCATTTCTGCAGTTACATTTTTGTTTTTATGCTAGAGAGTTCATTGCTGATTGTATAGCACATTTTGTGCACTTTTTATAGGAAATCTTTGTTGGATTTTTTTTTAAAATAAAGGGGAACAATATAATAATTTTGTACACTGTGTAGCTTTCCGTCTTCTGCCGGCTGACCTTTCGGTAGCAGCTCCAGCTCTTTGTGTTCAGTGCTCCCCTGATTGTCCTTTTAAAAGGAAACACTCCTTCTTGCTTTCAAAACCACCAATATTGTTATGTCTGCCATAGCTAGCCTCCTAATTTGACTAATGAATTAATACTCCTCTCTCTGGGGTTAAAAGAGCTTGTCATTCACAGATGTGATGTTTTCATCCACAGCCCTCCTGCAGAGGTACAGGGGGAAGCGCTGTTCCTAGGTGATCATATTCCTGCCAGCTTGCCATTGTTACCACACCTGAGGCCTTAGCCGTTCTGAGAGAGTCTAAGGCTTATGCTGGCTGTCTTATTAAATCATCTTATCTGGGTTCCTGCTCTCTTTTGGCTCCGTTCCTGGTCACATTTATGTCTGGGGATTCATAGCTTATTTCACCATAGTGGTTTTCCCGTTCTCTTTCTGCCTTTCCTGGGGAAACCGAGATTCTGCAGAATACCCTGCTTGCAAATGGCATCATAACTGATAATCACAAGCTGAAGAATCGTCCAACCTGCCCTCTGCAGGAAGGACGCCAGAAAAGAGAATAATAATAATAATTTATTATTTATACCCCGCCCATCTCTGTGTTGATTGGTATCCAGTTTTATACCTGATGTTGAAGCATGTGTACATAGGCATGTTTCGTGTCTAAACATTAGTGTAGTTCTTGAGTTCAGGATAGAGTGCATAAACCATCCTAGCCTTCTTACAATTTGAAAAAAAGAAAAGAAATCAGATTATTTGCCATCATGAAAGGAGTTCTGGTCTTTCAACAAGTTCACATCTCCTGTTTTGTGGACCACAGCTCTGGAACCTTCTTGAAATGTTTGTTTGTTTGTTTGTTTATTACAGTAGTTTATATCCTGCCCTTTATTATTCAGTGACCCCAAAGACAAGTTACATAAAAGGTCTCGTAAGATTTATTATTATTATTATTATTATTATTATTATTATTATTATTATTATTAACAATTTAAGAGCAAGAAACCTATTTAAACATCAGACAGCAGCAGTACTGTCATATCATCCTAACAATGATATCAGATCCCCACGAGAACCGAGATGCACAGATGGGTTTTCATCTGCTGTCAAAAAACAGATGATGGCAGCCTGAGCTCTAATACAGAGGGGAGGGAGTTGCGTATCCAAGGCTGCTGAAAAGGATCTTTCCTGGGCCACCATAGTTTGACTCAGTGGAGCGATTGCCAACAGGGTCCTCTTACAGATCTTAACCAGGCTGATTTAGGAAAGGAAGCTACTTCAGGTATCTGGGTCCCAAGTCATTTAGGGCTTGTAAGATGACGCCAACACCTTAACTGAAATGTGTCTAGATAATCTGCTTCATCCCAGCACATCTGAAGTTGAACTCAAGCACCTTGCCTACTACTGGGTGGTAGTTATCACAAACCATGGGTCCAAGTGGGGCATCTTGAGGCAGGAGCGTCATCATGGCCCCATTCGAGACTTCACAAGGAAACACAGGCCACCCTGTCTGGCTAGTTTTGATTGGCTGCAATAGGCCAGGGTTAAGGAGACAATGCCCCTTCAGAGTCTCATTCCCAGATGACAGCAGCCCAAACTGAACGTATAAACTGGCCAGGTGGCACTCTGGACCCCTCTTCCAGATCTGTGCAGACAGCAACGTAGTAGTTCATGGTGAATGTGAGCAACTTTGCCGTCAAAACCCCTCACAGCAGTCCTATAAGGGTTCTAATGCTGGAAGACCCTCCATGCAGTGTCTCTCCTCCCCGCTCTGTATGGTAGCTGGAGTGGTGGCAATGTAAGTGCTTCTATATTCCTGAGAACCACTGCCAGGAAGTTGTGCTGGTAAAATGCAGCTACTTTGGTAGTTGGTATTCCAGAGTCTGAACTGGCCGATAGTTCACCTATGTTCTTTGAACCAGCTCTTCTGAGATCTCTTTGAACAGAGACTCTTTTGGTTGTACCCCCGTGGTGCTCTTCTGTCATATATTCCATCTCTGGACTGCATTGGGTCATTCCCAGGGCTTTGGGGTCCCACACTGATCGTGTGCTGAAGCCTTAAAAATGTGGCCCATCCCAAGAATTCACATGGGCTGCTTGCACCTTGAACAGCTCTGCTTTTAAGCTCCTTAGGGGCATCTGGAATTAAATGCTAGGCTGGATGACGCCTTGGTCTAGCTAAGCCATATTTATGATCTCAGTTTCTCTACAACTCTAATTTAAATGCCCCCACCCCAACATTTTACACCCCTTCTGTCAAACATAACCTACCCAGTTTCTACTTTGAAAAGTATTCCACTCTGTATGAGATGCGTTGGTGTTAGGGTACTTGCAGCCACACATCTATTCAGCTTGCTTGCTTGCTAGGAACCCGAGGAAATGGTGCCACATTTATCACTTTGCCCACCGACAATTTTAGCAGCATGATTCGGTGTCACATAAAGGTGGCCTGAAAGTGAGGATGCTCTGTCTTAATCTGGTTAAAAACAGAGCATGAGCAAATGTTCTGGAGACAGGCAAGATGAATGATTAGAAGAGGTTAAATACGTCCCACTGTGGAAAAAGTAAAGAGATTAGGGCTGTGGAAAGGAGGCAGATGAGACCCCATCTATCACGTTTCTGTGACATAATGAATGGCATTAAAGAGTGCAAGATAAACAATCCTATGTATCTTCTGGTAACGCAGGGCAAGTTAGTTCTGAAAACTATTTTTGTTCCCCTCCCTAAAGGCATGCCTTTATTGCATCTGACTCCCGTTTGCTATATAGGGACGTGGGTGGCGCTGTGGGTTAAACCACAGAGCCTAGGGCTTGCTGATCAGAAGGTCGGTGGTTTCAATCCCTGTTACGGGGTGAGCTCCTGTTGCTCGGTCCCAGCTCCTGCCCACCTAGCAGTTTGAAAGCACGTCAAAGTGCAAGTAGATAAATAGGTACCACTCTGGTGGGAAGGTAAACGCCGTTTCCGTGCACTGCTCTGGTTCGCCAGAAGCAGCTTTGTCATGCTGGCCACATGACCCGGAAGCTCTATGCCGGCTCCCTCGGCCATTAACGCGAGATGAGCGCTGCAACCCCAGAGTCAGACACGACTGGACCTAATGGTCAGGGGTCCCTTTACCTTTACCTTTAACTTGTTTGCTATAAAGCAGCCTTCCCCAACCTGTCGCTCTCCAGAGAAGTTTGGGCTGGTGGGAGTTGTAGTTGAAAACAGCTGGAGGACTGGCACAGGCTGTTCTAATGCTTATTCTTACATCAGAGTTGTCGTGGCTGTGCTACGCCAGTGCCTCTGCTCCCTGCAGTTTCTAGGTTTATGTATGTGCATATTGCAACAAGTTCTACACAAGATTGCATGTGACTGTGCATGAAATGAAACCAGCTGCAGCCAGAAGCGATGGCAGCTGTGCCTAGGAGAGATTTCTCTATTGACTCTAATCACTAACTGTGTATATATATATTTCTTCTTCTTTTGCTGTGGATATTCTTTTAGAAGAACGTGTCCCAAGAATTTCACTTCCACCCTGCATGGGGATTCTTTGATGGAACTTAGCAATTTACGTCGGGTAGAATGTTACCCCCAGCTGCCCTTTAAATATGCACCCTTGTCCAGTCCTCTCCTATTGCTTTATTGTCCTCTCACCTCTGCGGGACCTATGCAGTGAGAAGAATTTTACAGTGCCATGCCAGCAATCACATTTGGCTCATGATGACATGAAGGCAACAGGAGTGCAGGTGAAGGCAATGTAAATGAAGTGGCTGAAAAGTCAGCCCAAAGGAGAGATTTTTAAAAATTATTATTCTGCTGAAAAGGGTTTGGTGGTGTGATAACAAGAAAATTGGCATAATATTTTGGGCACTAATGACAAGACGATGTGCAAATGCAAATGTTGTCACTTGTCTTGAAATGTGGAAATGGAGCTTTCTTCTCCCCATGTGGAGATATTCAAGTTGCCCCTCCTTTTTTGCATGTTACAAGTTCCAGTTAAGTGTGTGGCTGTGTGCATGCATGCATGAAAGGGGTTTTAATGGCAGCATTTCCTTGCCACTGGTGTGCTGCTAGTACTTTTGGCCAAGGAAATACTTTCCTACACACCATAGTAGTTGTGGATGCTGCTACTGGCTATCTTTTGGGTCTCTAGAAAAGTTATATGGCGGGGCAGCCAATGTAGGGCCCTTCAGACTTCAACTCGTCCCCAGACATCATGGCCAATGGGCAGTAAGGATGTGAGTTGTAGTTCAAAACATCTGGAGGTTACCACATTGGCCACACATGGTCTGCTAAACTTTCAGGCTATGGTCTGGGTCTTCTTTAAGAAAGTCTTAGGCGGGTACAGAAAGCTTCAGAAAGGTCTGAGGGTGCTTGTTGTAGTTCCAGCTCTTGTCTTGGCCTGGGTGGGAAAACCAGCTGGGAAGATCCATGTGTGTTGCTTTGAAAGAGGGCAGAATATGTACCTCATTAGATAGAGTCAGGGGGTTGGTATTGAGCAGAAAACTTTGGAAAGCTGTACTCCTCTGTTCTGCTTTTCTCCAGCTCCACCTGGAGTCCTGTGTCCAGTTCTGAGTGCCACTATTTAAGGAGGATATTGGCAAGCTGGAACGTGTGCAGAGGAGGGTGACCAAGATGATCAAGGGTCTGGAAACCCAGCCTGATGAGGAATGGCTGAGGGAGCTGGGTATGTTTAGTCTGGAAAAGAGGAGACCAAGAGAAGATAAGCTAGCCATCTTCAGGTATCTAAAGTGCTGTCACATGTAAAGGGGGAAGCAAGCTTGTTTTCTCCTGCAGGACTCAAACCAATGGATTAAAGTTATGAGAAGGGAGATTTTGACTAAACTTCAGGAAGAACTTTCTGACGGTAAGAACTGTTCAACAGTAGAACAGACTCCCTTGAGAGGTTGTGGACTCTCCTTCCTGGGAGGTTTTTAAACAGAGGCTGGAGGGCCATCTGTCATGGATCCTTTAGTTGAGATTCCTGCAGTGCAGGGGGTTGGACTAGATGACCCTAGGAGTCCCTTCCAACTCTACAATTCTGTGAGTGTATACATACATGATGATTGCTAGGATACCGTACTAAATGGGCTACTGTCACTAAATATTATCTGGAATGTGCTTCTGAGCTTGCTGTCTGCAATCCTGTGCAGCAGAAGTACCTGTCGTGTCTTTTGAATTCCCACAGGGCTGTAGATTTGTCACATTAGCAAAGTCAGTGGTAGTGGGGAGACGTTCAGATTACAGAGGAAGAACAAGTGTTTCCAAGGCCTTGACTAAAGACCAGCTTGAAAGCCTTGGAACATCTGATTGAAGAGATGGCTGGATTTGTTAGTGATGCGACTATGTCAACCGAGAGTGCAGCACCCTGTGTATAATCGCGGGGACTGAGACACAGGGCAGCGTCTAACTCAACATCACAATGTGTCAAGCAGCAGGAGACAAGCACCAGGCTCAGCATCCTTGTGCCAGGAATGTCATACATTACTGTCACTCAGAGACTGGCACTATTGTTCTGCCTCCAAATACCATTATATCCCCCCTTCTTCTTCTTCTTCTTCTTCTTCTTCTTCTTCTTCTTCTTCTTCTTCTTCTTCTTCGTGTCATTGATGAACACAGTGCACTAGGAACTTCCCTTCGGTACCCCAAACCCCATTTCCCAAGTATTAAGATTCCCAGAATTTCAAAATGCAAGACACTCCAGCAGTTTTTAATGAGGCAATAAGTACTTTGCTTCCCGCATTTGGGCAGGTAGCTCTGGTTTCAGGTTGCTGGCATGTCCTGAACTATCAGGACATGTAGTACAGCAATACTGAATTTAAGAGCCAAGGTGTGTGATAAGTAGATTCACATTGTGACACTTTTGCTGGCCTGTGCCCTTGTCAGACTGAAGGTATAAAAGACATTCTGCATATATTACATTATTATTCATTCTTATATTATATTATATTCTTATATTGTTGTTACTCCATTTATAGCCCACCTCTCTTTGAAAGGAGCTCAAAGTGGCATATATGACTCCCCACCTCCCCAATTTATCCTCGCAACAACCTGTGAAATAGAGGCTCAGAGACAGCAATTAGCCCTAGGTGAGTTCCATAAATGAGTGCTGAACCGCAATTCAAATCCTGGTCTCCCAGGCCCCATATGCTCATGTGTAGAGCAAGAACGTGCCAGAAACAAATGTTCCTTCTCCCTATGCATTTAACATGCTAGTGTTAGAGCATGGTGCTGATGATGCCAAGGTTGCAAGTTCGATCCCCATATGGGACAGCTGCACATTCCTGCTTTGCAGGGGGTGGGACTATTTGATCCTCAGGGACCCTTCCAAATATACAACTCTATGATTCTATTTGTGACAATTCCAGAGTGGCTGGGGCAACCCAGTCAGATGGGCAGGGTACAAATAAATTATTATTATTTCCGTTCGC
Organism: Lacerta agilis; assembly: GCF_009819535.1. Classification (NCBI taxonomy): domain Eukaryota; kingdom Metazoa; phylum Chordata; class Lepidosauria; order Squamata; family Lacertidae; genus Lacerta; species Lacerta agilis. The sequence continues at coordinate 44,352,089 of NC_046323.1, read as the reverse complement.
TTGTTTTTAATCAAGGGGTGCAGTTCCACACCTGGAGTCTGAAGTTGCACAGTTTAGCAAGAGCTACTTGATGCGATTCTGATGAACATGTAGCTGGGCTAAACCTGCCAGGTAGGCAAGTCAGGCTTGTGGGCGCAAGAAAATTCCTGCTGGGTCAGGCCAAAGGTACACCTAGCCCAGCACTCGGTTCTCTGGAATGAGACTGCTACCTCTGGTACCCAATTTTCAGCTGTACGTTTTTTTTAATGGCTTTCAGTACTGCGCCCTTGGATTTGGGCTTGGCATTAGGAGCGTAATAAGCTGTGTTATATACTGGTCCATCTAGCACAGTATTGTCTACACAGACTGACAGTAGTTCTCCAGGGTCTCAGGCAGGAGTTTCCCCCAGCTTAACCTGGAGAGGCTGGGAATTGAACCAGGGACCTTCTGTGCAAAGCTGATTCTCTGCCACAGAGTCTTCCCCATTAATACTCAACTTGCGTTCTTGCTTCTCCTAGTGGCTGCTTGGTGCCCAGTTCCAGGCTTAGTCTCTTGTTTCCTTATAGTATTTGCATATGCATTGGGTTAAAAAAAAAAAAGGTCCACCTTCTTCAAAACTTCATACATCTGTGTTCATCTGTAGAATCATGGGGAAGCATTCTGGGCTTTCAGGACCAGCAGAGATAGATGTAAATGGCAGTGCTAAGGGAAGGAAATATTTAGCTGGTGGGGGAAGAGTTGTAGAGAGTCTTGTAGTAGGGTAAGAAGAGTTCCAGAACCTTCAAGCCTACCTCCCCATCTTCAAGCCACCCCCCTGCTTTAGAAACAAAACACCAGACTTTTCTCTCTCTTTTTGCAGTAGTCACAGAACTCCACAGACAGCATAACTTTATTCACAAGTGAGTTTTTTGTTTTTTTTTACAGAGGTAGAACAAAATACTTTGTATGCTATTTTTTGTTTTTGTTTTAATTATATACATCTCTAATATATTTAACTGAACAAGAGAAACTTTTCAAAGACCAAACAAGTTATGTGGTTGGATAGATACAGTACAAACACCATGCAGAGGGACACCAGGAATGGTCTGCTGAAAACAGGGATGGTGAACTCCTAGCCAGTACGGCCAACCGTCAGGGATGATGGGAGTTGTAGTCTGGCAACACCTGGAGGGCCACAGGGTCTTACCACCCATGCACTAAAATGGCTGCTCTCACATAACCCCACTGGGTGGGGCTCTGCCAAAGTCACACTGAAATGAATGGAAGTGGTCCACACTTGGTGGATCATACCCATTGTCAGATAAAATCCTGCTGGTGTTAATGTTTTGTTAGAAGGAGGTAACTAAGGGGAAATCTGCCAAGCTTTTAATTAGATTAAGGCTGCAGTTCTTTACAAACTGACAGGGAGTAAATTGCCTTGGGTCAGTGGGACTCAGTTTGCAATAGGCATGTATAGGATTGTGCTTTCAGCCTCACACATTTCATTTTTTGTTCAGTTATTACATTTTTACAAACGGCCTAAATGATGAAATGTTTTTAAAACTCCAAATGAAGTTTTAGGCATAAAAGCAAAACCAACAGTTTGCAAAGCAAAGTAATAGCAACTATACATTTTTAAAAAGTGAATAATCAGAAATATGTTCACTAAGAGAGTTCCCCAAACACATAGGCAAAATGTAAATTAAAAAGGTGACTATTGTTCTGTAACAAAAACTAATCAAAATTCTATTCCAATAAACAGGCTTTGTTCCTTAAAAAAAAATTAATGTCTGTCCCAGTAATTATGAGGTTGGGCTGTTTTAGATTAACATTCTACTTGATTAATAAAGCACAAACCCACAAATTACAGGGAATACTGCTGTCATTTCTCTGTGGGATGTGTTGGAGTAGCATTATACAGCTATTTTAGGAAATACGTGCAATGGACATTTTACTCTAGGGTTTTAGTAACTGCTGGGGAAGAATTAAATTTCACTCATCTGAAGGGCTGTGTATGGACTGAGTTTCATTTATTTGTGACGTCAGCCCATTCAGAGCCAGTCTCATTCTAGCAGCTCCTGGAGAAAACCTGCTGCCTTTAGGAACTTTGGAAGACTGTTCTGCAAGCCCCTTGTAATTTGGATTTTATGGAACTATACATTGGGTGGTTTGGTGATAGCTACCTATATAAAACCCTTCCTCACAAATCTCATGGGTCGTGCATGGACAATAGAAGGAAATTGTTATCTATGGTTAATGTTGTCGTAATTGGCTAGAGTGGCTTCTCTAATACTTAACTTTGAAGAGCTTACTTTTTAATCTCTTGGGTTATTGGACTAGATGTGCCTTTGGTCTGAAACAGAAGGCCTCTTCTTGTGTATAAGAAATACTGGATACTGAAGTGCTGTACTGGCACTGCTGCATAACAAGCCATTTTCCTAAGGCCATCCCAGAAAGCATGAGAATGACGAATTGTGTGGCTCTTCCCCATACAGTTGGCAACTGTGTAAATGCCCATGACTTATGCCATCCCCATAAGCTTTATTCAGGTTTTTAGGACACATGATGTGCCAGGCTGAGCATGTCCATGGGAGCATGTCTGCAGCGGGTCAACCTATGAAACATGAGCAGCAGTCGGGGTGATCTGGAACTCACAAAAGGAGCTTATGCGTGTTGGCATTTCCACCCAGTTTAGAACTTCCTTTTTGAAATTGGAATGGAAATTAGAATAATAAAAACACACAGTGATTTGCTAGAGGTGAGCCAAGTACCTAAAATATCATTGTAACAGTGTGACATCACTGTTCTAGGAGGTGTCTTTGCTTCCATTGTAAGTCTAAACTATTTAAAGCAGTACTGAAAATTAAACAGTGATAAAAAGTATAGTTATAAAATAATAAAAAGCAGAACTTCTCAGATGTTCACCTGCAGTTCATCCCAAAATCTGAGTGCTTGTAATATTCCTTTTCCTCAGTTAGCTATTAATACAAACCACGAACACTTAAGTTATACATCCAGAACAGAGAAGATTAAAATGGCGAAAATTCTAAAATCGCAATTCACTGGAATGAAAGATAGATAGATTCAAGGACAGGGGATTGCTGATGGTGGGCCAAATGTCTCCAATAGAATGGCACTCTGTGTACATGACCCTGATCCAAATAGTGTGTGTATAGCAGTTCACTGCTGTATTCTTATATAGCCTGGATTCAGTTTCTGAGCCCAGCCATAGGAATATCACACAGGCAACCTTTTGAGTGGCAAAGTATTAATCAGTGCTATTATGGCTACCCAGCTTAGATACAAACTCAGCACACTAGACTGCACCATATGAGACACTCTTGTTACAGTTGGGCATATTAACCTGGATCCATCTAAGCAGGGTTCCTGGGTTCATCAAGGTGTGCACGAGTGACACAGTGCTGCGAAACTGGTACCCAGGACAGTTACTTGCTTTCAGTAATCCAGTTTTCCAGACTGTTCTGATTACTGAATTAGGAGTGGTGCATGCAGTATTGAACGAACAGATGGCCGCTGCTGTCAGGTACAACCATGCCAAACGTATTTAAGATTTAGGGCTTAATGTATGGGGCAGAATTGAAAGCCCCGTCCTTTCTCAAAGAAGGGCACAGTGTAGTTAAAGTACAGTGCCTGAACGTGCGTCTTGCATGATTCAGGGCCTTCACATGGAGTTGTGTTAGAAACTTTCAAAGAAACGATTGAATAGCCAATTGGTGAGCTATGGGAGAAGGCTTGAAATTGGTTCAAAACAGAAACAGAAGTAACCGCCTACAATTTAAATTATACGTTCGCTCTGTAGAGTGTCTTGCCTTCAGTGGGACATAAATCAGCATTACAGGACAGCAGGCTTAAGAGAGTATGGAATACTTTAATCATGGATACTTTAGCACCCCTAGAGCTGGGAAAGGGAGATCAGAAGGACAAAGAAAAATGGACTTGCAGCACAATCCTATGCATGCTTACTCAGTTTTTTTTTTTTAACTTTTAACTTCTTGCCAATAAGAATCTATTCATACAGATAGGAAGGTTGGTTATTCTTTCCAATAACTGGGATCCCCTAAAGACTCTGTGAGGAACAAGTATACAAAATAGCTGGTTGAATGTAGACCTGGAGTGGTGGCCAACATGGTGCACTGCAGATATAAGGGCATATCCAGAATCATCTTTAACCAGACACAGTAGACATGTCTTGGAAGAGGGCAGGTTCTCTCCATACCCTAACATTCCCTTTTTTTGCCATGGGAACCCAACCCTGAAGACTACTCAGCTCGTTCTGGTCCAAAGTAGGGTCATTTTCAACCATGTTGAAAGCACAGATCAATGTAGGTTGAAACACAGATGGGAGTGAACCAAATAAACAGTGCACCAGATTCCCCCAGATATGGACCAATAGTATAATTTGCCCTAAATCCACTGACATTTCTTTGCAGGCTAGTACAGTGGTACCTCGGTTTTTGAATGTAATCTGTTCTGGAAGACCGTTCCGAGTTCTGAAACATTAGAAAACAGAAAACTAAATACGGAAGCCACGTGGCATGTTCGACTTCCAAGGTGTGTTCGAAAACCGAAGCATTTACTTCCAGGTTTACGGCGTTTGAAAACCAAAATGTTCGTCAACAGAGACGTTTGAAAACCGAGGGACCACTGTAACACGCCATCCCCAAGAATACAGGATTTTGTAACAAAGAGCTGTATGCCGAGCTTCCCTTTTTGGAATCTATGCTTTGATCTCAAAGTTGATGCATGAGTGTGCAGAAATCCATAGCAAATTGTTTGCCTCCAGTAAATTGAATTCAAAATGCTAGCAGATGCTGTTCAACTGATTTTTCCCCCTTACCCAAACTTCTAAAGTAATGAAGGAAACGTGTTAAGAAAAAATAACCAATGGAAAGACCCTTTCCTTAACCACACCCTAAAACTTTACATTTTAATTATTATTACAGAAGCTCTAAAGTGCTGATGCCATAGAATAAATGATGTGGCTAAATATACAGCAGGTGTAGACAAAGAGGATAGAGGAGTCTGCTTTAACTGCTCTACAGGAGTAATACGCTAATGAAATGTGCAAACCAAACATTTTCCATGTGCCAGGAACTGTGTGCAGAAATGTACGCACGAAAGCTAACACATCTGGAGCTTTTAAAAACAATTCTTTAATTACTAGGAAGCCGCATAGATGCTTACATTAAACAATGGAGATAAAGGGTCTAATCCTCTAAGTGCTGCTAATGCACATCTTCTGTATATTTCAGTGGGGCTTGCAAGTGTGAAGAAGACAGGATGTGTAGCAGTAGTGGCCGGTGGATGGGCCATGGAAGTCCCATTGAAACCGACAATAGTGTGCTTCAGCTATGCTTGGTGGATTGTGCCCAAGAATTGAAACATGTGATTTCATTCACAGGATGCTGTGATCTAACTGTTCTAGCCAAATTATACAATTTAAACAAAACATAACTGTACAGAAATTTACAGACACACACCTCAGATTGAGATCCACAGTTAAGTGCTAGAAGCATGGAAACAAACAATTAATAGCTAGCATACTACACAGTAATTCAAGTAATCTTCTTTAATTCAAAGCTCAAGCAAATGAAGATGTTTCCTGCAAAAGCATGTTTCAATCAGCAAATGGAAATCAGCAAATGCCAGGGGCATGGAAGCCTCCTTGTATGCAGTTTTGCATGCGCAGTAGGAGGAGTCTGGATCGCTCCCTCTTATGTTTAAAAGGGAATTATTGGACAGTTTTATAATAAAAGACAGCAATCCTAAAAGCACTTATGTGCAAGTAACAATGTAAAATAAGGCTACTTGTAAGTGGATTAATAACTAAAGGTAAACAACTATTGGTTTTAAATTATTCTGCAAATTTGGAAACAGAAGTGGAAAAAGGAACCTGCCCTAATTTTGAATAACTATGCTAGCAATTCAATCTGATATGACCGAAAGCTCCTAAAAAAAATCTCTTTACTGGTCTTTTAAAAAAGCATGCACTTCTGGATTTTTTTTTTAAAAAAGGGAAATTAATCTTGAGATATAAACACAAAGATAGATGCAATTTCTCTTTAATTCTAAAAAGAAAGAAAGAAAACCGCATTTAGCAGTTTGCCAACACAGGGGCTTTCAAACCCTCTTGTGAAGTTCAATTACTTTGCCTTTCTTTCCCTCTATTAGGGCAGTGATTCACAATAAAAAAGTTTGCTGTGCTCTTTGGAAACTTGGGCTCCTGCTAACGTGACCGACTTTTTATCCCTAGTTGTGCTAACTCTGCTGGCCTCTGGACTTAAAAGCTCAGATTTGCCTCTATTCATTGCACAGAAGATGAAAAGTAAACAACCGCTAAGAAAAGTGTTCCTTTTGCCAAGGCGCAGCATGAAGTGGCACAGCCTCTTTATGCAAGAAGTCGGAGCTGTGTTTACTAACACGTGGTATTGTTCTCTGGTCTTGCTTGGCCTTTGTAAGAACAACCCCTATGCTTGGTTTTTTTTATTTTCAAAAAAGTAATAATTAGGCCCCCTGCCTCTTTTATTCAGTCCTGGAGAAGTTTACAGATACACAAGAGAGCACTATGTTGCCAAAGATACACTGAATGCACTGCGCATCCACAACACGTTGTGTTTTCTATTAACAAGGTGTACATGTGCTTTCAACGCGTGAGATTCAGAACATCGTGGATGTTAAGAGGAACTAGAGGGATTGTTCTTGTCTCTTAAGCCAAGGTCTCAGGTGTGTATTATTTCTGAATACCATAACAAGAACAAGGATATACATTAACTGCTGGACTTTTAACCGGCAATAGAAGTTTGTAAAGATCCCTATCAATATGTGGTTACAATAGCAGACACACAAGTTAAGGTCAGGCCACGGTTTCCAATGACATTCACAGGGACCGAGGATAATGGAAGAGGGAGACGAGCGCCTTGGGAACCTTCCGGGGATGACGAGTCGCTCACTGCGGAAGAGCTTTGAGAATTGCGTTCACTTCCTCCGCAACTGCCGTCAACGCAAACTCAAACTGTTCCTGTAGATAGAACAGTCGGGATTAATGTTCTGGAGCATTTCCAGGAATCCTGGTGAAACATTTAGCAAAATATCTAGGGGACTAACTGTACGGGGGGGGGGGGGGGGAGAAGACGCAAAGAAGAAAATGTCCTGAGATTAAGATTATACTCAATGTGTGCCCACCATGTGGTTTAATCACTGCAGCTCAGAGTGACCTTAACTACAAATAACTCATCAGCACTATTAGTAATGCTAGCTATTAGCCTACATGAATGGCCTGTGAGCAGTGGTCAACCTAGAAATCCTGCCAGTTTGCACGGGAAAATTGGACAGCAAAGCAAAGGAAACAGGGAGAGTAACATAGGAAACAGGCCTCAGACCTAACATAATCAACGAGACAGGTTGTGTATTGCTTATATATACATATATACGATCCTCTCTTTCTTTGAGAGAATGAGAGCAGCCCAATTATTTATTAATTTATTACTGCATTTATATCCCACCTTCTTATTGAAGGAACTCAAGGTGGCATACATGGTTCTCCCCCTCCCCATTTAATCTCCACAACTGCCATGTGAGGTAGGTTAGGCTGAGAGGCAGTGCCTGGCCCCAAGATCACTCAGTGAGCTTCATTGCCGAGTGGGGATTTGAACCCTGGCCTCCCAGGTTGTAGACTGACACTCTAACCACTACACCACAAGGACTTGCCCTCCACCTGAGATACAAAGCACACCCAATGCACATTTAAAACACATGACTTTCCTCCAAAGAATCCTGGGAACTGTGGTTTCCTCCTCACGGAGCTATAATTCCCAACAAACCACAGTTCCCAAGATGCTTTGGGGGAAGCTATGTGCATTGGGTGAGCTTTAAATGTATAGTGTAGATCTGCCCACACTCTCCTAGTTTCAACACTGGGTGATTATAGAACAGGGCTGAGGAACCTGTGGTTCTCCAGATATTTCTGGACTACAACTTCCATCAACCATACCAGGCATGGTCAGTGGTCAGAGCTGATGGGAGTTTCCCATCATCTGGAGGGGGTGTGTGTGCAGTGTTCCCAGCCCTCTTTTAGGCTAATTATTGTGCAACTTTGTCACAAGATTTTCAGAGGTTTTACTACTAAAACTCTGGGAAATGCATGATAGCAGCTCAGTTCCAAGATTCTACATGTACGTATTTAATCAGATGTCTGTGTATCCTTATCCCCAGAATCCAGATGTACATAACATAATCACTAAAAAATTAACAACCATAATTGAGAGACTACTTGGAAACCATAAATGCACCACCTTGGGCTTCGTAACAGAAGAAAGGTGGGATATAAATTTAAGGAGAAAGTACGCATTCATTTTATGTGGATTGCTAAGTGTCTCCCCTGTAATCTCTAGACCCCAAATATAGGGAAGACAGTCATAATTAAAAACAACAACAAACATACTGAAAGGGATCATTTCCACCAACCAGTGAACTATGAAAACATGGTGCAATGTCTGCTTGTAAACCCAATGTCACTGCTGTTTATTTTGCCTAGAGATACACTCTAATTGGCATTTCTATCCTGATTTTTAATCCACTGTTTTAAATTACTGCAAGAGGCTCATCCCTTATTTGTATTCAGCTGGGAGAGAACATGGTTTGTTTAAATCTATCACATGTACAAAATTCTCTGGAGACTGCCCATTACTGGCTTATAGCCAAATATTTAGAGTTTGCAGTGTCCTTGGCACAACAAAGTAATTTGGGCAATTTTAACAAGGGGATGAATAGTTAAAAGGAAGGTGAGCAAAACCTTGAATCCATATTTTTTTTATACCAGATCATCAATAACTTTAGCCTGATACTATGAAGTCCTTTCAAATATATTTTTAAAAAAGCTTTAGCCCAGAGCCGATCTGTGACTACAGTCGTACCTCTTGTTACGAATGCTTCAGGATGCGTACAACACGGGTTATGAATGCACCGAACCCGGAAATAACGGGATGCATTACTTCCGGGTTCAGCGGTTCGCGCATGCGCAGAAGCACCAAATTGCCTTGTGCGCATGCACAGATGCGGCGCTTCAGGTTACGCACGTCACGGGTTATGAACGGGGCTCCGGAACGGATCCAGTTTGTAACCAGTGGTACCACTGTACATACAAAATGTAAATGAATAGAATAAATCAGAATTCTAGATCATAGCCTAATTGTGCTCTTAGACATTTTTTAAAATTGCAGGGTTGGATCCAATGGCTGCATGAGTGGAAAACAGCCTGCACAATCAAACTTTCTCCTTTGCACCCTAGGAAAAGCCATTCCAGAGAGTTGGGTACCCACTCTGAACAGGATGGGTTGTGTTGTGTTAGGTTAGGTCTGCTGCAGAAGGTGGGGGAGAATCACACAATCCCTCCAGTCTACTACACTCCTATACAACAGAGCCTACAACCCCCAGCCACCCTCTGGAGAAGCTTTATGAAGGCTATAGGGCTGCAGAGGAGGAGAAGTGGACAAGAAATTTGAGTTGTGCAAGTGGTCTTCTACTTGCATAACTAACACACACAACCTTTAAAGAGGATTGCTGGAATGCGCACCTTCCATTGTAGCACAACTTTACATTTACTTATTCAATTAGTGTAAATAATCTTATTATTACATAACTTTATTATTTTTATTTCAACCTGTTCTGTCTCCCTAGCGGTGGTTTTTCCTATCAAAATCACTTTTGGACGTGATAATGGCTTGGATCCTGACTTCTATTAACATACTTCCTACTCAAATAATGGAGCTCTACTGCCATCCACTTCCCACTGTAGTCCCTTACCCAACGTCCAAAAACCTGCTCTTGAGGATTAGGGAAACCTTCAGAACAGCATGGGCTATGGCCCTAGCAGGAAGAAGGAATTTGTGAAAACAGGAGACTCAGACTTGCATAAGCAGAAGTGTCACGGAATGAGAAGAAGGAACTTTTAGATCCAAGCCAATACATACCTGGTACTATATTACTTCTGTGGCCTAGTAGTACTTCTACTTAAGACTTCTAACTTTTCAAACGTATGATTTCTTTGACATATTCCATCAACTTAATGTTTAACCTATTTTGTCCTAATTTGAGAATCTTGTCTTGAACTCCAGCCTTCTTCCTCAGTATGCTTGATGAACACTACCAGTTAGATAACGGTCACTATATTTTCAGTGAACATGCATTATTTTTTAGGAAGTAACATATCCTTGAAGATTAGGAAAGTGGTTTCTTCTAAACACGTATTTTCTTTAGTCACCTAAAGATTACTATATTTAACATTTCAATCCAGATCAACAGTAAGAATTTTCAGAAGAAAAAGCAAACACAAAAGAATGCACTTTGTGTTAAATTATGCCCTACCCTCCTTTTCTTTTGGGAGAACTAAAGCAAAGTATTAAGGTATTTAACCTAAGTGGATTTATTGACAGTACCTTTGTCTGGACCATGCCAGGTCTCTGGTCTCTCAAGTGCTCCAGAGTAGCAGCAATATCAATCTCTTTAGCACCTGCCGGAAATAAAAATAAAATAAATCACCAATTGGACTGAGTTCAAAGTGATGATAATATATGCTCCATCTGTCAATCTCCTGCTACTGGATTCCCTTTGGGCAACAGCCCAATTGAAAATTATACAGTCATCTCTCAGCAGACTTGGCATGCTGCTCAAGAATTGGCATTCAGAAACGCAGGAAGAATAAAGCCAAGGATAGCTTTGATTAGCATTAGTTATTTTTTGAGGAAAAAAAAAGATAAAGAATCATTAAAAGATGTCTGTATTGATGCTGACAGGCAACAAAATGCATTTATTGACAATTAACTCAGTGTTTCAAACTCATTTGTAAATGTATATATTAAGGGTGTGAACTGGCCTCAGGATTCATTTTGAATCTGTGCTTTAAACCCCCCCTCAGATCTGTTCCTAGGTTGCTCTTGTCTGTCTGTGATTTGAGTCCTGTTCCACATTCACTCTCTTGGCAAAAGTGGGTAAAATTTGTAGGCACAGAAGCTCCTCAAGAGTAGATTAAGGATGCCAGATAGGCAGACAGCTGTCCCCCCCCCCCACGTGTGGCACCTTTAAAGTTTATTTTAAAAAACCACACACACACACACACGGTCTATATTTTTTTCATTTTCTGCCATTGGACTAAAATACCAAAATCCATATTAATTAAAAATTTTGAGTGGGGGTTTGTGTCATGATCTTTTGTTACTTAAAATAATTACAAGGTGGGCATTGTACAAGTATTCTTGCTTGTACATTTTTTAAGAACACGAGCAGCCAGTTTAACTTTCTGGTGCTTCCTTTTGTCCTCATATAGGCACTATAAGGTAAAGCTGCCCCAAATGCTGTTTGCAGAATGCTGATGAGTTAAGGAGATTATATATATATATATATATATATATATATATATATATATACACACACACACACACACACACACACACACACACATATATATATATATATATATATATATATATACACACACACACACACACACACACATATATTCTCCAAAAAGAACAGTAAAAGTTTTTTTTTAAAACGTTTAATAACTTGAGAACTATTCACCCAGTTGTCCTCTTTCCAGGATTCAAGATCATATCTGAAATTAGGGTGGTTTGTTTTTTTTAACCACACTGAGGATCCATTTATGCTTACATTAAACCATTATTTTTCAGTAGTGATCTCTGCTTTGTTAAGGCTATTGGTTTGCCTAGCATTGTCTCAATTTCTTTTGTCGTGCCTTTCCATGTGGCCTGGGGGTGTAAAACACAGACTAAACTGAAGACTCATACGATCCTACATAAGAAACTCTCACTACTCACATTGTGAACTATACACCACACACACAAAAGTAAGTAAATATTTGCGGTGGATTTACACAACCAGTTTAAGTGTAAGATTGCAATGGAAAGTGGTAAATTCTTTTCTTGCTGTGTTTTTTCCAAACACCATATAGTTAGCACACGAGGGGAGAAGATTCTGTGAGTCGCCTTAAGCATCACTGGAACTTTAAACAAAATTTCTGCACTAAGAACAACAGAATGAAGCTACCAAAGTGGACTGAATCCTATTTTGCTTGGCGGTCAGGGAAATAAACTAGATTGATAAATGTAGACTTAAGCCATCTTTCCCCTTGTGTGGTAGGGAAGCAAGAAGTCTGGCATCAAGCAGCTGGCATAGGGATTACCAAATCTCAGGAGGATTAACAATTCTGGCCTGTAGGAGGGTCACCAGAATTGTATGCTATGTAACCACATGGTGCTTTCAGGACAAAGCCTAAAAAATTCTGAGTGACGCTCACTTTTAGTAATGTGGAACATTCAACAGGAGCTAGTTACTCCTTTAGTGTGGTATAGTGGCTATTCACTCCCCTTTAGCCTAAGCTGTTGCAAGGATAAAGTAGGATGATCACATATATTCCTTCCTGAGCTTCTTGGAGGAAGAGTGAAATGCAAAACCAATTAAAATGATTAACATAACCCTAGATGTTATGTTAATCCTAGATGGGCAGATAAAGGTATGGGATATAAATTGTTCCCAAGTTTCAGAAAAAATTCAGTTGTAGATGTAATATGTAGAAGGTATTATTAGGATGGGAAGACAATGTAGGAAGAAAAATGCTAGGATATTAATGCCTTTGACATTACATCAGTGGAGTGGGAAATGTAACATTTAAAGGCCTGGTACCACATGAGCAGGACCATTTGCAATGGTTCTTTCCACCCAGCCATAACTCCTGATTCTTGCTGGGTGATAATTATGTGCATGATCAGACCCTCCCATATGTTAATGAGCCTTTAACTGGTGCTGCAGCAACGTGGGGCAAACCTAAATGACTTACCATAATACCACTGCTGTAAAGGCTACCATTTAAACTTTCTATTCCTACTTTGTTTACATATAAAGTTCACGTTGAAATGAATGGCAGTACAAAAGGCCCAGTGAATTACCTACTGCTCAGGTTGTATTAAAACTACCTGTTTCTTTTTCAAAGAAATTGTCAAATGTAGCAGCAAGAGAGTACACCTAGCAGATGTGGTGCTGGACTCAGAAGACTCGGTTTTCAATTAATTCCCAGCTAAGAGACCGATCTTCCCATGTCACCCTGAGGCACTTACTTAATCTGCATTTCAGACAGCTGCAGAGCAATAATCCTAGGTGGGAACAACCAAACAAGCTCTGCTGTCAACACCACAAGTTTTAGCTGAATAATTTGAGGTTTTTTAAAATGTTCTTTGAATAATTGGGGGGGGGGAATGGGAAATTTTATTTATAGAAGCATTTTGGTTTAACCCTCATGGTCTGGGTGAGTTTATAATATATCCCATTTGCAGAGGAAGAAGCGATACTGGGGGAACACCTTCCATGTTCACACATTTGTATCATACCCTTCCTGCCAGGAACTTATGGTAACGTAGAAGCATAGCTGTCAACTTTTCATTTTTTGCGGGAAATTCCCTTATTCCAGCGCCATTTCCCTTTGCAAAAAAAGGGGAATTTGACAGCTATGGCTGTTTCCCAATGCAAAAAAAAAGGAAGGTTGACCACTCTGCGTAGAAGAGGTTGAGAGATGATGATGGGCCTAATAATCGGCAATTGGAAACCACCCCCTGCCCAAATCAAAGGTCAGCATGTCAAACACGACACACAACCCTGACTATATCACTATCTTTCAACTGGCTTCATCCTTATTTTTAATATATACACATAAGATATACAGTCATACCTTGGATCCCGAACCCCTTGCGAGTCGAATGTTTTGGCTCCCAAACGCCGCAAACCTGGAAGTTAGTGTTCCGGTTTGCAAACGTTGTCTGGAATCTGAATGTCCGACGTGGCTCCTGATTGCGTGCAGGAAGCTCCTGCACCCAATTGGAAGCCGTGCCTTGGTGGTTGAATGGACTTCTGGAACGGATTCCGTTTGACAACCAAGGTATGACTGTACATTGGAATTGTAGAGTTGGAAGGGATTTTGTTGTTTGTCTCTCCTACAATTTTTACTCATAAATTCTCAATCTTCCTTCTGTGCTCCAGATCATGGAGTGTACACATCCTTTACATACTTCCCCTCCCTTCCTGATTGGTCTATTTCTTTTGAACAGGTTATACTCCTCAATTCTTACATTCTAGTCATGAGTCTCATCTCACCAGGTTTCAGTAATGCCTGCTAGGTATATTTGCCATCCTATATTAAAGTTCCAATTTGTCTTGCTTGTTTCCCATACTTTGTGCATTAGTATAGAGTTAACTGAAATCATGAGTCATTCCCTCCAGCCGCTCCCTTCTTGTAGTTTCTTGCCCTTTGGCAGGTTTCTAGAGCACCACCTCAGTTTCCTGTGCACCAATGAAGCTATTATCCCTCTCCTGAGCAGGTTCATGAGACTCTTAGCAAACACATTCTTGCCAACTGCTGTGATCTGTGGAGATAAACTACTTTAGGCGCTCTGGCTACTTCTGTAGTGAATAGGAGCCTGAACGGGGGCATGCAGGCCTCAGAAACTAGTAAAATGTCAATATGGTCAGGAGGTACAGCTCCTGAACTCTCATGTTCATCTTATTCTTAGCCCTGTTTCTCTTCTCCCTAGTCCCTTTTGAATTAGAGAAATATATTAAAACATTACACTTATATTTCAAGTTTACATAATTTGTTCCCATTTATGTAATGGAGTTTTCTGGTTGAAGACTTTGGAGCATTTTGGTACAAATTATCCTATTAAAATACTTTTGTATGTTGGAAAACAGGCTGTTCATTGGATCCTGCTGCCACTTGGTGCTCCTTAATGGCTGTAGTAGCAGGTATTATGTCAGGTATCAAATTGGTGAAGATCCTGTGGAATGACCTTTATTTTACTCCGGTTTCACAACACATAAAAGCTGTGCTAAGATGGGCTACTGGCTGGTTTTCAGGAACCTCTAACATTCATAGAGCACTTCCTTTGGGGGTGAATTAAGTTACAACCAAATCCTGTTCTAACAGCTTCAGGGTGCTTTGAAAATGCTACATTCCATGTGGAACTTAAATATGCATAGAATTTATTTTTCCACATTTGTGTTGACTAAAAGCATTTGTTTCTTGATAAATAGTAGCATTACTTGGCTAGCCCTTTCATGTAGATCTTCATTATCAGTATTTTCTGAAGCAGCCCACCCAGCTCCTGCTGCGAGACAAGCAAGTACATTCATATGCCACAAAACTGAGAGCCCGAAAAAGGTCTGGATTAAGCAAGAAGATCACTAACTCAGGCCAATTCTGAGCTGCATCAAATGCCAAACTTAATTAACTTACATAACGCTATACAGAAATTTTTCACTGCTCCATTTTCTTCCTTGCAGCTACCATGAAAGCTCGCAAGAAGAATCCCATTTAGGATTTGCTAACCACACAACAAACAAAACAAAATATACAGAATGCCCAGGAAATTATAAAACCAAATTCCATTGTTCTTCAATAGTCAAAGCATTAATTTAAAGAGTCGGTCATAAAACATGCCATTCTGATCTCAGTTCAATGCTCTTTTGAAACTTAACTATGGATTGCAAGACAGATATTTGGATGAAAATGCTTGCTTCCTTCTCCAATCTTTTGTGTGGCTGTATCTTAACCGACAACACACAATTTCTACTGCTGGTGTCTGTTATTTACCTCATAAATACAACTAGGTTTTGCATGCAGAAATACTGCCTGCATCCTCTACAAACTTGTCTCTTCTGTGACTTCAGTCCATGAGATTTCTTATTTCCAAATTGATTACTATTTCAAACTTATTGATAGCAGCTCATTCTTTTCAGAATCTTCTAAAGCTCTGAAAGTCTTTTTTCTCCTTCTAAAGATATTGACTGTGTGTGATCAATTCAAAGGTCCCAACCCTGAATAAATGAGGCAGTTTTTATAGTTTCTGCTGCTAACTCATCCACTCTAAATACCACAGGGCTGGGGGAAAAACCTCGACTTTTAACTGAAATGAATGAATGAATGAATGAATGAATAAATAAATGATCAGTAAATTGTTTTGCTTACTTCCAATGAAAAGAAAGGCTTGGATAACTGTTCAAGGAAGTATCAACTCCTTGCAGTGCATGATCCAGCTCCTTGCTCAAATGGTTCTATTTTGCTTAAGTTGTCTATAATGTTTGGAAATCTGTGTGTGCCTACAAATTTCTCTACTGTAATCTGCGACTTTTCATCTGGGTGAGTCACATCACATAGGGCTTTGGAAGCACCACTATGGGCTGATCAGCAGTTCTGCAAAACCTTCTCTCGTCCAAACTGCATCTTTACATATTCCACATCTGACATCACATGACGTCAACAACAACAAATTATTTGTACCCTGCCCATCTGACTGGGTTGCCGCAGCCACTCTGGGCGGCTTCCAACATACATAAAACCTTAAAAAGTTTCTGTATACAGGGCTGCCTTCAGATGTCTCCTAACGGTTATATAATTACTAATCTTCCTGGTAAAGTAAAAGTAAAGGTAAAGGACCCCTGGATGGTTAAGTCCTGTCCAAAATCGACTATGGGGTGTGGTGCTCATCTCTGCTTTCAGACTGAGGGAGCCGGCGTTTGTCCACAGACAGCTTTCTGGGTCATGTGGCTAGCATGACTAAACCATTTCTGGCACAGCAAGACACTGTGACGGAAGCCAGAGTGCATGGAAACACTGTTTACCTTCCCGCCACAGCGGTACCTATCTATCTACTCACACTGTTATGCTTTCGAGCTGCTAGGTTGGCAGGAGCTGGGACAAAGCAATGGGAGCTCACCCGGTCATGCTGATTTGAATTGCCGACAATTACACTTGGCGGTTTAGACCGCAGCACCACCTGCATCCCTGCTCATCTCCTTGACATTTGATGGGAGGGCATTCCACGGGGTGGGTGCCACTACCGAGAAGGCCCTCTGCTTGACATCAGGTGTTGGGTAGGTGGGCTTGGCTTGGCTGAAATGGCCTCGCTGCTTTAACCCATCTGAAAAAACTACCATGTTTTTGAACTCGCTGGGAGTATTCTCTAAAAGCATGCTTAAAAAATATTAAATAGTCTTTATCAGTTAAAAACAAAAACTATCTTCTCCATGTTTGCATCTGAATATGGCTTGAGGCATAGTTTTTACTGTGGTTGACTATCTGTTGAAAAAACTTGCCGCAGCCACCAATATTGCACAATTGTGTTAAACTGGCTAACTCCATCGTCAGTTAACACTACATTAAAAGCAGCTCACTCAAATAATGCCTTTGTAAATATATAATAAGATTTTGTTGAACGCAAAGAGCTATTTTGACAAAACTGCAGCCGTGGTATTTCAGAGAACATAGAATGTTCTTACTTGAAATGACCTAAAATTGGCTTGTGAAAAATATGCCTAAAAATGAAAGCAAGATTCAGGCTGTTTCTGCTGCTTTCACTTTTTTCCTCCATCGGATAACTGACTGGGTCTAATGAGCTACAAAGTTCAAGGCTTAGCGATTCAATAAAATTCAAAACCTAGAAGGCAAGACAGCTACTTTTTAGAACAGAAGACTTTTCTCCTTCTCCTTCTTTGTGGGCTTCTCAGTAATTATGTCTCTGTGCCAACCCACTCATATCCTTTGAACTATCAGATCAATAACACTGCATATTTTCCCCAAAACTACATTGTAAAATATGGCAATAAGAAAGGCCTATGCAGATATTTATTTGGAAAATGGATCTCGGAAGCAAAAGTTACATTGTTGGAAGCAAAAATTAAAAATTAAAAAATCCAGATTTATAAAACTCTGTAAATTAATGATATTTCCACTACAACATTACTGATACAATTTTAATTAAGCCAACACATGTGGGACAAAAAACAGCATAGAAACATATTATTGAGCTTAACTGGATGGCAGACTTGTGAATCAGGCTTGTAAACAGGCTCCATATTGCTTCATTAAGCTCAAACATGGGTGGAAAGAAATAAGGTATACAGAAATTATTCAAGATTTCTTTCTTTTTTCTTTTTTAGTACGTGAGCATAGAGCTCTATTCTTATGCTTGAACATTATATTGTAAAGTATGTGTTTTTAGCTATAAGTTCCGTGAGATTTCACAGGGCAAAACAAGCAAAATACATAAAACAACCACAGTTTGTTGAGGAAGCAGCATGGGATGACTGTGTGTGAGGGAAGATCACTTCACATTTTTATGCTACAACCCTATACGCATTTGTCAGGAGGAAGCCCCATTGAACATAGTGGGATTTATTTTTATGCGTAGCATTGTAGTAGTTTTATTTTAGTTAGAAAGAAAGGAGAGCAGAGGACTTGCAAGAAATAGGACTTTTGAGGAAAGATTTAAGGAGAGAGAGATGTGATACCACATTGGTTTTATGGGAGAGAGTTCTAGGAACAAGGACAAAGATAACATGGTACGCAACTTCAGTTTTACTCAGAACAGATCCACTGAAATGAACATGACTAAGCTAGGTCCATTGATTTCAATGGATCTGTTCTGAGCAAAACTTAACTGAATACCACTCAGTGACTTTGGGTGTCAGGGTCTCTTCACACTGCCTTTTATTTCAACATCACAGCTGCGGGCCTGATCTAGCTTCCAGTTTTGTAATCTGTACTCTTTCCTAATTCCCATTTATTTCAAGGTGGTTGCATAGGTAGCATGGACTGTGCCCTCAGTATTCAGGGCAGACTGCAGAAGAGGAAAAGTGTTGTGGGAAATTTGGTATGAAGAGTTTTCCTCCTCCTCTCCACCCCACCCCCCCATAAAAAAACCAACACTTAATGATTACAGTGGTAAAGAATGGCACTTTGGACCAAATGTAACTTAATACAACAAATGAAAAGACCACGCTGTAAATAAAAAGTGCACCATAATTCATCTGAAGTGTGCACACATGTGTGCCGCACCCCCCGCCTCACATAGCTGCACCAAACACTCCACAACTGCATTATGCAGCTGTTTGAATAACAAAAGGAACTAAGGGCCTGGAATGTATGTTCCCAGCACAGCTCTCCTCCAGCCAACATAAGATCTGTAGATATCCCCTCCTGCTACACAACGCACAGAACCAAAACACCCAAAACACTTAATATTACTGGCAACTTTACCTTTACTACTGGAGTACTCCTGTGCTAAAGTGAAGCTGAACTTCTGGTTAGAGAAGAAACTGGACAAATGAGAAACTCGTGAAATTGTAACTTCAGTGTCAAAACTGGGAACTGAAAACAAACAAACAAACCCAAAACCCATTGGGTTTCCAGCTCCCTCTTAAAAATCCATAAGATCATTTAAAATGTGATTTTTCTTGTTTTAAAGCAAAGACAGGAGTAATAGCAGAAAATACGAACTTCTAAAGTACTGAAATACAAGCATCGGTGCCTTGTACAGTCAGCTAGGGGAAACTGTTTTGAACACAGAAAAGTAAACTATGTGAAAAAGGGAGCCCCTTTTCCTAAACATGCACTATTTAAAGAGCCACTGGAGAGCCAAAGCATCTTACTGATTGCTTTTCACTTTCCCACTGCTGAAACTAAGTGGTGCTGTATTTACTTTGATTTTAAAATCCATTATTGCCTGCTTTCTAATAAACCAGAGTGTGGAACTCAGATTACTCTTATTCTTAAAAGTCCTTTAAAAAAAAAAAAAAAAAACCTGAAGGCCTTAATCCTTAAAAGCAACTCCCTCCCCCCCTTCTTTCCCCCCTCTTTCCCCCCTAAAACATGTTAGCAGATGCTGTCCTTGCAGCTGGCCCTAGACTGAAAGTGCACTTACAATTTTATGTTTAGAACTGAAGGACTCTAAAGTTAGTGTTTGCACCACAGAAAAAGCAACGGCAAGGGTATTCATTGGTACTTGTGCAATTCATTCTTTGAGAAAAGGAAATGGAAAGAAAGATTTCATGTCCTGGACTTCAGGCCTTTGATCATTTGATGAGCGCTGGATTCTCAACCTGGGCCTCAAACTTCTCAGGCCAGACAAAGGAGGGCTAGGCCTCACAGACCGGTCCCTAGATTCCTGTCAGAACAAAAACTTTGGCTGCCTCACAGTGTGACAGCCTGGGAAAGGCTCACCTCAGCAGGGCTGAGATGCCCGCTCTGCCCTTTGATCTTTCATTTAAACTGCCCAAAAGCGCCAGGTCAGGGATTTCAGACTGCACACCCCCAATGGCAGAGGGGTGTAGGTCAAGAACAAAATGGGGCTGACCATTCTGAAAAACCCTGCAACTCTTTTCTTTGGCCAGTTTCACATGACTTGTCTTGCATTGTGCCACACTAAGCCCACACTTAAAATGGAATTTGACATTACATGGTACAATGGAGCCAGTAAATGGCATTCTTTAGAGCTCTTGCAACAAAGTCAACCCTTCCCTTAAGTGGTTGAAAGCTCGAAGCTAGAAAATACTACTTGTTTACTATTCTGTGAAGAAAATAGTATGTATTTTGCAGTTTTGCTTTCATTGCAACCTCCGATGGAAAAACGGAACGAGCTTAACAAAGGTCTAATAAATGTGGCATGTCTGCTCCCTCCCTCAGCTCAATAACTTTGATACAGGCAGATCAAGATGCCACTTGAAATTCAAATGTTGCAAGCAGATGAAATGCCCCCCTTTTTTCCACAAATGGCAAAAGATCCTCAGTGAGTTGTTTCGTTTTTTAAGGGAAAAAATTATAACGTAGCGCAGCACACAGAAAACACAGTCATACCGGACAAGGCATACATGGCAAGGGCAAGTTGCCCAAACAAAAAAATGAAGACAACGCCCACATTCTCAAATAATAACATAGCCACCAGTATTTCAAACATGGAAATAAGAGACATCCCTATGTATAGATAAGCTCAGGGGCATTAAGACAGGACACAATATACACACACACTTTGTGCATAACGCTAAAGCAAACCATTGCTAAGCATGAACACCTGATTGTTTGGGTACTTGGCTGCTTTGTGACCCCTCCATCCTTCTGCTGCCGTACAACCTATTAAAAATCCATGGTTTGGCTTTGTGCCACATCTGAACCTGGGTTCATAGTTTGACATAGTCCACACTACAGGGAGGACTTGCGGAGGCCATGATTTCTGCTGTGACATCTTCTTAACTATAGTTTGGCTCAACATTGCACATGAACTGGGCAACAGACAGGGCACCAGAGACAAAGAGTGCACAAGGCAAAATTCACTCACATGGCACACAAAGGTGTGCTATATATCCCACATTAATGGTGCAATTCTGTGCATGTCTCTTAAAAATTACGTCCTGTGGAATGGGACTAACTTCCAGGCATGTATAGGAGATTTTTTTTTGGAAACCCCATATTCTACATCATCTGGTATCCTAATCTTTCAAGATCATTGGAAATAAGGCAAAAAGCACTGTAAATCTGTTAAGAATGCATTATTTATGATTAAATCAAGTTTCTGGGTGCCCT
The DNA here is from genome assembly GCF_009819535.1 of Lacerta agilis. NCBI lineage: Eukaryota > Metazoa > Chordata > Lepidosauria > Squamata > Lacertidae > Lacerta > Lacerta agilis. Next base: position 44,330,695 of record NC_046323.1, on the reverse strand, counting down.
GCTATGCATTACTTTTGATATATGCAGAATTTCTCATCATACAAAGCAGTCTTTGATGAGTAGATCTGTGAAACCAAAGACTTCATACTGCTGCATCTACAAAGTTAAGCAGATGAGAGGTTTTTTTTTAATGTTTAAACTATCTGAAAAAAGTGTGCTCGGGGAGGGGGTGATTTTCAGATAATGCAGGTTAGATTTCTCAGCAATCAAACTAAAAGGTTACAAGATACAGACCCCACACTTTCCTCACTCTTTAATTCCCAATTACATGAATAAAATAGAATATCTGTTTTTAGTAAAAAACAAAACAAAAAAAACAACCCAAAATATCTAGGATAGGTATCCTGAGTATCCCTCCAGTATACTACTATAGATTGTGTAATACAACAAAGCACCCTTTGACACCATATTCACTGGAGGTGCAGACATGATAGGTGCATTGCTCAACAATGATGTCTGCTATACTGAAACTATTAGGTAAAGGTAAAGGGACCCCTGACCATTAGGGTCCAGTCGTGTCCGACTTTGGGGTTGCGGCGCTCATCTCGTGTTACTGGCCAAGGGAGCCAGCGTACAGCTTCCGGGTCATGTGGCCAGCATGACAAAGCAGCTATAAAACAATTTAAGCAGCTGATATATCTTCCATTATTTGCAAATGTTCTTTTTTGGTACTAACGGGCTCCGGTCTCAAAAACTAAAATTTATCAAAAAGGAAGCAGCTATTCTGTAAGCAACTCAAGAGCAAACTCTCTTCCTCCAAGGGTTTCAGAGTAGCATATGTAGAGCAAACAACTCTTAGAACTGTGAAATCGAAAGTGATGAGGAAACCAACATTCTTTGAAAGATTATAGTGATGAAACACTCTCGTTTGGTGAGATACAGTGGTACATCGCTAGACGAATGCCTCGCTAGACGAAAAACTCGCTAGACGAAAGGCATTCGCTAGCGGAAGGATGACTCACAAGACGAAATTTTTTCGTGATTCCCCCCCCCCAAACCGCTCTTCCCCCGTTGGTGCTTCGCAAGACGAAATTTTCGCTAGACGACAGCACTCGCAGAACGAATTAATTTCGTCTTGCGAGGCACCACTGTACCTTCACACCTCAGTTCCACCAGGCATAGATTACTCTAATCTATGACTTTACCACATGGTGATGATGCCCGAACTTTTCCCACATGAGAATCTGTGGCAGAGAAAAATTACACAATGTTCAGGGTAATAAAGCCGCCCAGAGTGGCTGGGGAAACCCAGCCAAATGGGTGGGGTATAAATAATTTTAAAAATGTTATTGTTGTTGTTATGGTATTCTTATTAAATCTGGCCCTAATAGTCAATTTACAGAAAAAAAGACAGTTATTTGCATTTAAAGTAATATACTTTGTCAATCTCAAATCTTTAGTGGCATATAATATACTTTTGTCATCTTCATTGCTTGTGTCTCAGTGAAATGATCATCAGTGATAGGTCTTGCATCATTATGAAGTGGAAAAGATTGATATTGCAGAATTCTATGCTCAGCTTTGTAGGCAAATTTTCTTATGCTGAGTCCTAGGGCTTCCAACGAATATAAGAGATGTTCGGGGATGAGGTGGGGAGACTAAGCACCAGTGGCTTCTCTAAAGGGGCAATGATTAGACTTTTCCTTAGGGCCGAGGCCTGTAAACTGGTTCTGCCCAGGCCACTTGGAAGGTAAATACAGTAATGGGAAATTAACTATTTCAGTGCAAAATCGGAACACAAAGTTTATTATCAAGAGCAGGCATCCCTGACCTTCGGCGCCCCAGATGTTTTGGACTACAATTCCCATCATTGCTGACCACTGGTCTAGTTAGCTAGGGATCATGGGAGTTGTAGGCCAAAACATTTGGTGGGCCGCAGGTTGGGGATGCCTGATCAAGAGCAACCCAGGTTATGAATAAATACAGTTTTCTTTTTTCTGCTAACTGCAGGACATGGTTTGTAGTATTTTATTGCTACAAATTGTTTTCTCATACATTTATTGGCCAGAGCATTTAAGAAAATAATTTGCTTTACTGGAAATATTCTGGTATGGAGCATAATAGAGCTCCATATTGAGCTATTTAGATGCTGACTGTAGAACACACGCCCTCTGGATGATACCCAACTAAATCATGTTCAGGCTCTGGTCATGAGTAACACAGAAGATCACCCTATGGTTTTAACACTGCTTGGCATTCATTAGCACATATGTTACTATTTAATATTATAGTTCTTGGCATAAACAACTATTAGCTGCATCATTATCTGCTATGATGAATTGGGCTGCATTTCTACAGCCTAAGGTGTAATACAAATCACTGAATACTCCTAGAATCAGTTGTTAATTCCTATACATGCCTTGGAGGTGCAGGTATCATTGGGAAGAATGCAGCACTCCTCTCAACATAGATATCCAATATGCAGTAAATATATAAGCCGTTGCTTCGCCTTTCAGTATTTAGTACTACTGACCTCCTATCAACCAAGCTGAGTTATCAGAAAGCAAGCAGCTAATCTCATTCAACACTATTTTAGACATGCTTGCAAGCTTAGGCGTTCCCACCTGTGATTCTGCCCCCCCCCAATTTCTTTAAATACCATATCCCTGTGTCATGTCATAAACTGCTTTTGAAAGTCCCCTCAATTTCAAAGTGCATTGCCATGTAGCTTAAAAAGCTGCTCTTCAAGAAACTCTTAGCTTAAAATCCCCATGGCCATGCAGAATGAGCTATGCTTTTCTGCCCGTGTGTTAATTAAGAGGCAATACAGAAGGTGTATTAAGAACATAAGAAGGGCCATCAGGCCAATGGGCCCACCTAGTCCAGTGTCCTGTTCTCATAGTGGCCACCCAGATGCTTGTGGGAAACTGGCAAGCAGGACCTGAGCACAAGAGCACTCTCCTCTCTTGGCAGTTTCCAGTAACTGGAATCCAGAGGCATTACTGCGTCCCAACTGTGGAGGCAGAGCATAGCCATCGTGGCTAGTAGCCATTGATAGCCTTAACCTCTAAGACATTGCCCAATTCTGTTTCAGAGCCATCTAAGTGGGGAGCAAGTTCCATAGTGTATGTGCTGGATGAAGAACAGTCTTTTCTCTGTCCTGAATCTTCCAACATTCAACTTCACTGGGTGCCCATGTATTATTGTGTTACGAGAGGAGAAACACACACACACACACACACCCTTACCCTTTCCACTTTCTCCATGCCATGCTTCACTTTATAGACTTCTATCATGTTACTTCTGACATGCCTTTTGTCTAAACCAAGAAGCCTCCAATGTTTGCAGCCATTCCTCATGAGTGTTGTTCCATACCCTTGATGATTTTGGTTGCCCTTATCTGAATTCTTTCCAACTCTATGATACCCATTTTAAGGAAAGGCAACCAGAACTATACACAGTATTCCAAATGTGTTTGCACCATAGATTTGTACAACTGAAGTATGGTAATAGCAGTTTTGTTTTCAGTTCCTTTCCTAATGATCTTTAGCTTTCTCACAGCAGCTGTGTCATACTAGGTCAACATCTTCATCAGCCACCACCAGTTCAGACCCTCTGAGCGTTTATGTGAAATTAAGATTATTATTTTTTTGCATTGACATGCATCATTTATACTCAATTGCATTTGCTGTTTTACCACGCATTCACTCAGCACTGAGAGATCCTTTTGGAGTTCTTCATAATCTCCCTTTCTTTTTCATTATCTTGAACTACTTGGTATCATCAGCAATCCTGGCCACCTCACTGCTCACCCCTAACTCTAGATCATTTATGAAGATGTTAAAAAGTACAGTAGTGATCTCTTGGGAGAACTCCACATTCTACACCTCTCCAGAGTACTATTCCTAGTCTCCTTTTCCTGTTATTTAACCAATTCATGATGGACAAGGGAACTGCTATGCTAAGCTTACTCAGGAGTCTTCATTGAGGGATCTTGTTGAAAGCAAGTACTGTACACTATGTACCGAGTGAAAAGTATTGACCCCTGGCTTAGCTTGGTTCCTACTGAAGTGCCGTGGGGGGGGGGGGAGTGTTACTTACATTTATTTTCTTAAATGTATATCCTGCCTTTCGTTAGTCATAGAAGGAATTACCGAAGAGCTGCAATCAATATCTAGGTAACATTGCAGGTATGCTTGGTCTTGAACCAAGAGCCAGTGTGGTGTAGTTGTTAAGAGCGGTAGACTCGTAATCTGGTGACCCGGCTTCGTGTCTCCGCTCCTCCACATGCAGCTGCTGGGTGACCTTCGGTTAGTCACACTTCTCTGAAGTCTCTCAGCCCCATTCACCCCACAGAGTGTTTGTTGTGGGGGAGGAAGGGAAAGGAGAATGTTAGCCGCTTTGAGGCACCTGATGACATGGCCCAGCAGACTGGATTTGGCTAAAGGGTGCTAATTGCTGAGTAAGCGTGGAGCAAACAAGACATGCAGGATGCTGAACATTCCTCCCTGCTAGGCTGGTCCTGATCCCATGTCTAACAGAAGCATGACATGTAAAAAACAAGCAGGTAAATCTTTTCCCAGCTTGAGAGTTAGTAGTGAAAAAAACTTCACTAGCACAGGCATAGGCAAACTCGGCCCTCCAGATGTTTTGGGACTACAGCTCCCATCATCCCTGACCACTGGTCCTGGTATCTGAAGAAGTGTGCATGCACACGAAAGCTCATACCAAGAACAAACTTAGTTGGTCTCTAAGGTGCTACTGGAAGGAATTTTTTATTTTATTTTATTATGGCAGACCAACACGGCTACCTACCAGTCACTGGTCCTGTTAGCTAGGGATGATGGGAGTTGTAGTTCCAAAACATCTGGAGGGCCGAGTTTGCCTATGCCTGCACTAGCACAATATGTGTGTGTGTGGTGGTGGTGGGGGTGGTTGATGTTAAAGAGCAGGAGAAAGGCCAAAAGAAAATAATGTTATATTGCTTAATATAACAGAAACTCCCGTGGCCTATTTGATGGGTTCTGCAGCTTCACCGGAATATTGTGGAAACTTCCTGACTGAACAAGAGGAAAGGAACATAAAGAGAAATATTTCAAAAAGGTCAAAATATTCTACTTGCTTATTTCAGTTTTCTGTCGTCTTCAAAGCAAGAGAAGCCCTTGAACACAAATTACGGTCAGGTGAATGTCAACTGCTGCATACCACATGGAGAGTGAATGTAGGGCAAAACTAAATAAATATTTACTGCATATTTCATAACATTTTTTGCCAATAAAAGTAATGTAAATTTGTGAAAGTACAAATCCAACCACGCACGTGTGAGATTCATTCATATAGAGCTCCAGGGGTTGAAATTTTGCTTCACTTTTAATCACTGTGGACATTGGAAAAACAAAATAAAAAAGCCATGAGAACATTCAGGCGAGGGTAAAATTTGCCTCTAATCTATCTGAGGCCCTTTTCGCGAATATTGCGCCTGCGTTGCCATGACAACGCCACCACATCTCAGAACTCAAAAAGCGACAGCACTTTTGATTCTCACCTTTGGCCATTTTATTGAGAACCATGTCAATTAGGATGTAGGTTCCACTTCTTCCTGCACCATCACTACAGAGGGGGGTGGGGAAGAGGGGAAAACAACAACAACCCATGATCAATTCAACATGCTCAAAACCCCCACAGAAATGCGATGCTGGAAGTATAGTAGCATAAAGGGCTGAGTTGAGGTGGAAGGATGATATATGTTAGAGAAGCTTTCTTTAACAAACTGTGCCTCACAAGCTTGGCAGCTGTTATATTAATTATTTGGGTAAACTCTACAATTCTGCAAGATGAATTTGACTTTTCCTTAAGGGCAAATACTTGCTTATTTTGGTAAGACGCCTCCAAATATTTTTGAACCGTTCTGTGATAAAGTGAGTAATTCTAGAAGCCAAGTATCAATGATCAAGAGCTGTTCAATCGGGTCTGTTAGCGAAAAGCTGAGAGGACAGAGTAGCATCTTCTCCAAAATGACTGCTCTCCCCGGTATCTGAGCTTACAGGAACATTCATGTCAACGAACCGACCTTTCAATCACTTGCATCTTCTTAAATTGGGGGGAAAGGATTGTATTATTTCCTTATAAATTAATTGGATACTAGCCACCTGGGCTTGGGGGAAAATGCCGATTTCCTGTTTCTTTAGTATAGAAGCTGACTTTGTTAGGGGGGAAATGCCATGCAGCTTCTGAAAGTATTTCTAACCCTCCTTGGAACACATTTGATAATTTTGGAGACTTCCAAGTGATCCATGTGAAGATGTAAAGATCCCTAATCTGAAACCAGTTTCCATTTGCTGTCAGAAACCAGCTTCTAATTGGAAAGGTGTTAGTTTTCATAGATGTTGCCAGTATACAAAATTAAGATTCTAAACAATCAATTTTTCTTGCCCTTTCACCCAGTTCTTAAGGTGGCATTTTTGTGACTATGCTTGACGGAGGGGGGGGGGAGAAAGAGGGAGGGAGATACATCACTTGAAGATATATCACTGGAGGGGTGTGGGGAGAAGACAGTGATGTTAGCTGTAGTTTTGAATGCATTCTGATTTAAGTACAATTTACTAGATCAGGCTTTTTTAAAAAACAAAAACAAAACAAAACCCACAGATTAAACATTATGACACTAGGCACTGGACTAGAAATAATTGAACGATTAAAAAAAAAGATTTTTCACAAGGATATTGTAATATATGTAAAAATTAGAAGGCATGTGTTTCTTCCCAATTATAGCAAAATAAACCGTGCCAGTCCAGGCAAATTCAGAAGTATACTAGAGTCTTGAAAATGGCACAATTCCCTGAGTTTTATGCAACTGAGCCCCGAAAACTGGCAGGGTTTTCTGGTTACAAACCACAATCTATGAACTCTCTTATTTGGAAGCAAATTCTCAGCTGGCTTACCAAATAATATGCTTCTTGGAAGTCTATTCTGTTCAAGAGTTCCTTAGTCTCAAAACCTCTTCCCTTCCTATTAGCTTGTGGCATTATGACCATGGAGGGGAAAAGACATGCAGCCAGGGACCAAATAAAGGCAGCTTGGATCTCCCAGTTCTGAGTCTCCCATACCATATCATCAGTCCTTGAACTGAACACAGTATGGCATCCATGCCTAAACTGTATAATGAATTTTTTTCTCAAAGCAGTAACACATGATACTGGGAAAAGTAATGTTTTAAGGCTTTTTAAATAAATGTTCAATGAGCTGCCAAGCAAGTAACAGGGCCTATTTATTTACAGATGCAGAGAGGGTGAGGCTACAATCCTACACTGATTTACCTGGGAGTAAAACCCCCTGAACTTGATGCGGCTTACTTCTAAGCAGGTATGTGATAGTGCTGTTGGGTGCCTCTGTGCACTGTACAGTTGTAGGTCGGAGAGAGAAGGGAAAATTGCTGCTGAGATGGTATTGAGACCCCACTGGTTATTTCTGATAGGCTTAAGCAACTTTCATATTTTCGTGATGAAATCTGAAGTGTGATGAATCTTCCCATTTACTAGAGACTCTCCTCATCAGCAAATACCAAATGTTTTTTGGGCAGAACAATAAGGAACAGCTTTTGCTCATTCGGCAAATCAAGCTACAGAACCATTTGCATATTTTGTCCAGTCCATGCAATCCCCTTGTGAGCCTCTTTTGAGGGTGGGTTGAAAAATGGTACTTGCCTGCAATGAACAATTACCGGACAAGAACGACCCCTGTAGCACTTGTTTACTTTTCTGTAATAAAACAAATATAGGCATTGATAAATATATTACTTTCTGAGGTAATCATCAGAAGCATTCAAAAATAAAGTATCTTCCACATTCCCCCCCCCCCCCACAAAAAGATGGTTTGGCATATTAAAGTAGCTCAACCTAGGCTATGATCTTCCAACCCGTTTCCCCAGTTAAAGGCTTAATGAAATTGTTAGGGCAATGGGTGCAATTCTCCAATCATTCCTCCTATAAAATAGCCATTGTGGCACATTTTTTAGTGGACACCGAATAGATAAACCTACATGGTCAGAGAATAGCAACCTTTGAAACTGCCAGTCTAGCTATCGAACAAGATTGTCGCTGCTCAGTGCCTGTATGCAAAGCCAAGCCCAAATCACATGAAAGTGTTACAATACAGACATATAATTATATGCTACACCATGTAAACATTCGTGCTAACACAATGGGCTATTGCAAATGGAAGCTCCTGTACATACATGTCTTCTTGAATTCTTGAGTCAAAAGAAACAGAATTTTCACACATAACAGTAAAACGCTTTTAAAAAATATATTTCACACATCTGTAATGCAAATGAATGTAAAATCTACAGTTGATAGAACGCATATTCCATTTGAAGAGCACCTTTTCAGAAGCTAAAACCTCACCAATCAGCTGTTTGGCAGGAAAGGGGAAATCAAGTAGAAGGGCCCCCCCCCCACTTGCTTTTGATCAGTAGGAGTTGAAAAAGGTCTCTGCGTGTACAGTGCTAGGTGCTTGATTGGAGATGCACAGGACTATTTGGTGCATGCAGTTCCTCACTGTGTGAGGAAACCTGGTTTCACATACAGTCATACCCCGGGTTGTGCACGCTCCGTGTTGCGCACGTTTGGATTGCGTACTCCGCTAACCCGGAAGTGCAACACACACTTCTGCACTTGCACGGACCGCGCGGACATGTGCAGAAGTGCGATATCATGCTTTCGCGCATGCGCGAAAGTGCCGCCCAGGTTGAGCACTGTTCGGGGTGCAAACGGCACCCCGGAACGAATTGAGTGTGCAACCTGAGGTACCACTGTACATGCAGAAGCTCCAACCCCCTGCACTCAGTCCAATTCGGGCACATCTTTCTGCTCCTCAGTAACTCCCACATACTAAAATAGCATGAGATAAGACTGAAATAGCATTTTTTTCATTGATTCTTTGCTGAAAAACAGGATATTAGTGGCGTCGTTTTTAAAACATCAACCTAAGATTGTTTTAGCAACGTTTTCCACCCTGGTTTCTTGCTGTTCATGCCATGTGTAGAAGAGTTCAAATAAATTTGGTCTTCTTATGTTAAATATTGCAATTAATCTGCACTGCTGCTCTTCCACATTTTCACTGAAATTGATGTCTCTTAGTTTCAAAAGAAACTGTATTTAGAAATGAAATGTAGAAGCTGTATTCCTGAAAGAGCAGGGTGGGGTGGGGGGGGGTGCGGACAGTTGGAGACCATTGAGGCATTCATTGTTCTATTTTTCAGAGAAATAGAATCCAGTTAAGCCTATTTTCCCCTCAAGTCACAAAGTTGCCTTGGGCATTTTAGCGCCTCAACTTTAATTCCCATCTGTAAAATGGGAACGTTAGTTATCTATCTTACAAACTTGCTGCAAGGGTGGGAATAAGAGCAGCTCTACTGCGTCAGATTAAAGTCCTTAACAACTATCACAGATAGATTTAAAATGGGAAATAAGTATTCCATCTAAAATTGAAACCCAGCAGCCCACAGTTTTGTTTTTAATATGTACTTTATGGTTGTATTCTATATTTTATACTGTGAACAGCCCTGAGAACCTCAGATGAAGTATGGTATACAAATTTAAAATTTAATATAACAACAACAACCTGAGTTCTGAGGATATTTTTGTGTGAATTGGGCTGTAGGTTTTAAATAAAGCCCATTGAAACTACCCCCCCCCCGTTTTTCTGCAAAGTGCAATTGGGGGCTTACTACAAATAAAAATCTTCAAAACATACCACAGAACTAGGTAAGATTTTTGAAGCAGTGGCATCTTGGTTTTTCCAGGGCTCTAAATACCAAAAAATTCCTTCTTTACACAGCTATTCTCCAGCTCATGACAATTTAGAATGGCAATGAGGGAGTGGAGCTAGTGCATGCCCCCCCCCCTGCCCGATTACTCTACTCAGTAACAGAAAACCTAAATAGGGCTTATACTAAGCCCAAGCGAGTGTTCACAAACCCACTTTGACCATAGTTTGAGGCTTACTATAGCGCAGTTAGCAAAAGCACTACATCCATAATGGAAGGGCAGGGCATTTCCATTTAAAATGGAGGAGTTGTGAACCTGAGGAATACTCCCAACTGCCCACCATGTGGTAAGGTAAAGGACTCCTGGACTGAGGTTGAGGCACTAAAATGCCTAAGTACAGTCAAAAGTGCGGTGCTCATCTCACTTTCAGGCTGAGGGAGCCGGTGTTTGTCCACAGACAGCTTTCCAGGTAATGTGGCCAGAATGACTAAACGGCTTCTGGCACAACAGAACACCGTGACGGAAGCCAGAGCACAGGGAAACGCCATTTACCTTCCCCATACAGCAGCACCTGTTTATCTACTTGCACTGGTGTGCTTTCGAACTGCTAGGTTGGCAGAAGTTGGGACTGAGCAATGGGAGCTCACCCCGCTGCGTGGATTCGAACCTTCCAATCAGCAAGTCCAAGAGGTTCAGTGGTTTAGACCACAGTGCCACCCGCTCCCCAACCATGTGGTAGAGGTTGGTCTGTTTGGGCAATTGGGGCAATGTCCCACCAACCTTAATCTACCTTCAGTTGGCCGAGACCTGCCTGGCATTCATTACTTACAAGCAGTCCAAGGGGTGGGCACTGCCTGTGAGCTTCCTCCTCATTATTTCCACAATGCCCTGGTAGAAATCAGCAGGGAGAAGGAGGGTGGGGACACAACCAGCATTAGTTGGCTCCGCTTGTGCTTGGCTCTGCCTCCGCCTACCGTTGGGCTCTCTCTGCCTTCTGACCCCACCAATCCCAATGGACACCAGCCACCAATGCAACCATGACAGTATGGCAGCATTAACGGGCAGAATTATTTTTGAAACGATGTGCATTCTTGCAATGTTAAGTGCTGGATCAAATGGTACAATTGTCGCAGAGTGAATGGTTGAGTTCTCATCCTAAAGAATGGGGATATCAGACACTGGTTTGGAATCAAGGTAGCATGATCATTTAGAACCAAAGTCTTTCTGAGAGGCACATTTTATCCTTTTTTTCTAAGGGTAATACTTTTCTTATTATCATTATGCTGAAATAGCATAGTCTTGGACTTGGAAAAAAAGGCCTTGGGATAGAAATACACGACCAGCAGCTCATTAATGGTTGGTCTCCTGAATGCACAGCAAAAGCCAATTTGCACTTCACGTGGTGTGGCAGGTATGTTAGTGTTTGCTGTGTGACTGAGAGATGTGCCTCTCCAAACACAGATGAACACATGCTAGCACTGCGGCTCCATGGTGGGCCTGTCCCTGTGTGTTTAGGGATGTTGCACCCCACCCTTCACACTTTACAGCAACCAACAGCAGGCTACTCACAGGGGCATGTGAAGCGTTAATCAACTCCAAGGACTAGCTAGAAGTGTTAGGACATTTATTTTCACATTTCTGTTTCCCACATATGCCCATTAAAAACCTGCATGGCCCCTTACCTATAGATAATCATATTGGCAACTTAGCATAATTTGTATTTTTTCTTGACATCTGAATCGTATTTTGTATTTCAGAAGGCATTTGAAAATATTTATTTCAAAACAAGCTTTGCTGAGAAATAGCTTTGGAACATTGAGATATACATTGTTTCATTCAAAGTTTAGTCCTTTCAAACTCAGTAAAAACCTTTTTGGATAAAGTAAGGTTCTGGGTGTTTTTAATATTTATTTATTATTAAGTTTATATGCTGCACCTTCCTCAAGGAACCCAGGGTGGCAAATATGGCAATACTGAAATGATACAATTAAAACTTCTAAAAACCGTTAAAACATCTAAAAGCAATCACCTACTGTCAAACTAATTATTTCAGGTTTGCCGGGGATAGAACTGTCAACCATTAAACACCTGGGTAAATAGGAATGTTTCTAAATTTCTCCTAAAAGTTAATAGTGAGGGAAACTGGCAGACTTCACTAGGGCAACTATTCCATAAATGGGACCACCATTGAGAAGGCCCTGTCATGGGTAACTGCCTACTGGGCAACCCCTGATGGCGGCACCATCATAGGGTTCAAGTTGGTTTATATTGGAGAATGTACGCTTTTGTGTAATTGAGCCCCAAGCCATTTAAGGCCTTATATGCTAGTAATAATACCTTAAATTGGGCCCAGTAGCTCACTGGCAGCCAGTGTTGTTCTCTAAGGACCAGTGACACATGATCCATTGGGCTGCCCAACTTACCAACCTAGCAGCCACATTCTACACTGGCTGCATTCTGTGGAACATCTTCAAGAGCAGCCCCACATAGAATACATTACAGTAGTCCAGGTGGGAAATATCCTGAGCCAGGAATGGCCAGAGCTGGCAAACCAGCCTAAGCTTTGGTATAAGCCCTCCTAGCCACAGAAGCCGCTTTAGACTCCAGTGACAAGTTGGAATCCAGGAGTACCCCGAAACTACAAACCTATTCCCTCAGAGGGAGTACAACCCCTCAAGGAACAGGTTGAACACCTAATTCCTGGACCCAGGAGCCACCAGGAACCAAATAAAGTACATACATACACATATAAATATATACATTTACACGCACGCACACTTCAAGAGGGAGGAAGAGGAGGAGGAGAAAGAATTAAATAGGAAAGAATGATTAGTAATACAAACCAACCCTTGGTTCATTGAGTGAAAAAGAAATCACCATGCAAACCATCAGCAAGCAAAGGTCAGAGGTCGTTAGAAGCTCAGAAAAGGGGTTTCCCATATTGTCCCTGCAGCAGAGTCACAGTTTCCAATGATCACTTTTGTGACTATGCAACTGGGCTTATATTACTAGCTGCAACATCACAAAAATGACACTGGCAACCGCTAATTAGCTGGCAAAATAAGAATTTGACCATTTTTAAAGTGAGCAGTGTTAGTAAATGCCATTGCGCACAGCAAGCAGTGATAGCATAATATATATTTTAAGCAAAGCCCTCACATGTGATGCTAATTATCTTTTAGCTTAGCAGTGTCTCTTTAAAGTGTAAATGTGCTCCCTCTGGGCTCAAGGAATATTTAATTACACATTATCAGTGCATGACTAACAAGCTAGTCCAGAGTTTAAACGATTGGTCTATTGTTCAAAATAAAATTAGGTTTCTATAACCATTAAAACTGACCAGTGTTTTCAGGAGAAGTTTCATTTATCAAGCGCTGCATTCTGCATGGATATTTTAAGCTTATGGAGGGAAGAAAAATCTGCCTTCATTCACCAATTGATACTAGATTTCACAATATTTTAATTCACCTACTCAACACAATACAATCTGAAACATTGTCTAATATAGAGGAACAAAAGAAGTGCAAGCTTGTTTTCAGAATCTCACAAAATTTGCTTCCAGGAGTGAAAAATGCACATATATTTCAGAAGCTATGGGACAAGCTAATTTGGGGGGGGGGGTTCAATTTTTCCTGCTGATATTTTCTTAGTAGTTTATATTTGCATCTATACATACATACCTATGTAAGCATATAAATATACATACATTTTCAAATTTGTATTTGTATATAAACATGTTGGATGCGTGTCAAAACATTAAAAGGACGGGAGTCACACTTAGCAAGACTTTATCTGAGTATCTGTAATTGCAAAAAAAAAAAAAGGAATGTAGCTAAGCAAGAGGTACTTTTTTTCTGAATGTGTGAAACATTAAATTTCAAGATCAAGGGAAGCAAGAGTATTTATTGCTCTGGCTGATCTTAAATTGCTTCAGTTGTCAGGTAATTAAGATTGTAAATATACTTAAGTTCCCTTTAAAAAGAGCATGGAGGGTTCTGTTTCCCTTAAAATATAAAAAATTGATTCTATTTAAAAGCAAACTAACTGTGAGTGGCTTTTAAACCTTTACCTGAAAAGAACCTCCCCTACATATAGATTAACATTTTCATTTCATTTTCTTCTAAAACCAGCTGGCTTCTAACTCAGTCACTCCAACCTCTACTCCTGTGGCCTTTTGCTCTTGATGGAGCATTGAAAACGGGCTTGTAACCTTTACCCCTTGGTGACTGCAGCAAGAAGAAATTCTTGCTGTCTACCGGTGCTGGCGTTCTCATTTTGATTTTTTTTTTTTTGGCTGAAGTAAGCAAAACCTGTGTATGTAGAACTGCAGCACTGGTACTTAATGCAGAAACCTGAAAATCTGTGGGTTGGATTCACATTAAGTTAATCATGCCTAGGTCGTGACAAATCCCACTAATTTAAAAGCAACTAAGTTAAGTCAGGATTCAACCATGGGTCTTTATGTAGCCTGCAAACAGAAATCAACATGCACAAAGCTTTTCAAGACGCAACTGTAAGCCACATAGACCACTCCCCCTTTTTAATGTGCCAATGCGCATTTTTACGACATGCCTCATAAGAGCATTTATTTGTAAAGTGCAAGTTCAGAGGACTCAACAATGGTATTTTAATCAGAGCAGCGTTACATGGAAGAACTTTCATATAAGTGGTACTGCGATTTGCACATTCCAATGGACTAGTGTGAGATTTGTCAATGAACTCTGCTAAACAACATCTTAGCATACCTTCAAAATGCGAGGAGGGATAGTCCTCAGAAACAATGTGGAATTTCAGAAGCTACCTAGACAGTTGGAATATAAAAAGCAATACCAGGCCACTACCCAAAACTAGGCAGCAGATTCTTGTTGCGAAACAAATGTTTTCAGTACACACGGGTAGCCAGGAAATGGCACTCCTAACCCTAGGGGGTCTGGGATGGAAAGGGTTAAGTAGACTAGCACACCTCATGGCTTCTTAACCCACAAGAAACAGCCAGTTTAGTACCCAGTACCAACTTTAAGATGCTTCTCTTATGAGATGCTTTCCCTGACATCTGTAATCTTCATCTTTAAAGGTAAAGGTACCCCTGACCATTAGGTCCAGTCGCGGACGACTCTGGGGTTGCGGCGCTCATCTCGCTTTACTGGCCGAGGGAGCCGGCGTATTTAGCCTTGTTCTAATTCATGCAATTGGTTCGTGAGGGCCCATTTCACTTGATGCCCCAAGCAGGGCATGGTGACATTACCTTGACACATTGGCATGACTTTAGCAAAAGGGCTCCATGCATGAACTGCACTTGGAGGCAGACACATGCAACGGCATGCCCGGCTGTGCAGGCAAAGTTTCCCTACCGTGACCACTGCATATAATGCAAACAAACTCCTTATGCATAGGTAAAATTGCTGCTCTATATTCTAAGTTAGCACACGGATCATGGTGCTAAAAATACAGTGTGCCATTATTTACTTACACATAGAATCCATTTGTGCCTACAACTCCATCGCTAACATAGCATTCAAAGTATCCACTGGTTTAGGATAATTCATTGGTTCCCGACTGGGTTCTTAAGTAGGATTATTTCTTCTGCATGGCAGTTTTTAAAAATGTGAAACTATGGGCAGCTATTTAACCTAGAAAGATTTTTTTTGGGGGGGGGGGAATCATATAGCCGAGTTTCCTTATGAACAACTTTTGATGGCATTTTAGGTGGCACTCAGAAACAGTCCCAGAAGCATGTCTGACTCACCAGCCACTATGCACCTAACTTAAAACTATTCACTCTTTGTGTTGTACCTGCGAAAATCCAGAAGGGACCTTGTGGAAGTGGGCACTTTCTGATCATGCCAGGTAAGGAAATGGAACTGTGTCACGGTTCGAGTCTCATTGGTTTGTAGGTTTTTCAAGTAAAAACTTCTCACAAGGAAATCTTCACACCAGATGTGCTCTGAGACCAGATTTACCTGCCATTGCACGAAAAATATAAAAGTGAATTAAATATGGAATACAGCAAATAACCACACACTCACACACAGACACGCGGCATGATCTATCGGCAATATCTGACATTTCAAAATATCCTCTGTTGGACAGAAAACATGTGCCTTGTTGGAGTGGGCTTATTTAGGAATTATTCTTATTTTGCTTATTACTTGAAATTTACTTCCTTTTAACTCAAATACATATTTTTGACAATCTGCTCCAATGGGAAAAGTTGTATGAACTTAAATCCCACTTTTCCAAGCAAAAAAAGCCCACGTAAAATAGCCTATGCTATTAAACTAGCAATACACACAATAAAAACCCAATTATCACAAACAACACAATAATAAAATGCTGCAAAACGTGGGTGCTACCACCAGAGAAGCAAGGAAGAGCTTCTTACAAGAGTCCCACGAAAACTCATGAAACTCTCACAGGATCCCGTGGGGCTCTTGTAAGATCTCTCTGGAGCCTAGAAGTCGTCATTGCGTAACCCACTGACCCAGGTAAGCGAGGCTTCAGTGGGGGGCTGGGGACACAATACGAAAACTTTCCTGTTTTGCCTCACACACTGAAATGGGCTAGACTTTCCCCTGCTGTTTGGTCACATAGAAGTAATGTGGCTCGAGTTATTTGATGAATAGCCGGTTAGTCTTATTAACTTAAAAAAGTGTTTTGTATCTCAAGCCTAAACATTTGTCAGTGGTAAGGGATATGCTTTTCATTAAGGCTCTAGATTCAACCCTAGACACCTTGAAGCTTTGGAGAGTACACAATACTGAACTACATGGACCAGTGGTCAGGCACAGCATAGCAGTTTTAAATACAGTGGTACCTTGGTTTGCAACCTTTTTTTGGATTACAACCCATTTTTTTATTATGAACAATTTTGGGGGGGAGGCCCCATTGGCAAAAGCGCGCCTAGGGTTACAACCTGTTTTAGTTTACAAACGGACCTCCGGAATGGATTATGGTTGTAAACCAAGGTACCGCTATTCCCAATGCAGAATAAGGCCCCTGCGATACCAGAACAGGATTGCTATGCACCAGCATGGCGACTGGTTCATTCCACTTACAAATAGGATTTGATTTTGATTTAAGCCTATTAGTTCTGCTTAAATCCAAAAACTCTTTTAATGCAATCACCAGTAATTCAACCTAACTTAGGAGAATATATATCTTTGTGTCTTTATCCTGCTTTAACATTAAGCAGAATCAGAGCTGATCCTGCACCAAACAACGTTCTGAAAGTGAGAGAAACACACACATGTCTTGTAGGAGATGCAGATGGCCCTTCACACCTAGAAGCAGACACAGATAATGCCTAGAGAAACAGATTCACTCCCCATACTTAAGCGTGGTTGGCTCAATCAGTTTCTGTTCTGCATCACTTTTGCATGTATTCATGCCCCATTTCTGCACAGATATGCATTTTAAAAACAAACCATGAATGCAAATTACTCATTTATAGCCTTTATTTTAACACTATGCACACATCCCCCCCCCATTTTATCCTAAAATACAGAGTTTAAATTTATTTTGAGTTGTTGTTGCTTTTTAAGCTAAGAAATGCATTGCAAAATTTGGAGTAGGGCAAAATGCAAAGGTTAATGACATTAGAATCCACACCTCAATGTATAGGAGGTGCTGTTTGAGTTAAGTCTGCATTCACAAATAGGTAATTCCTTAAACATCTCCATCCACTGTGACTACTGCTTGCTGACAATCTGAGACACACAAAAAGAGGTCTGCCCTACCAGTCCCCATTGAATTCTCCCCCCCCCCGCCGCCACTTGTGTATAATTGCCCCCATACATATAGAAGATGCTGGGGAGGAGGATCTTGTACAAGTCAACAACTATGGCTGTTTGACTCATGCATGGAATCAAGCTGGAATCTATAGATACAAAGCAGAGTGAGGCTGTATTTGTTCAACAAGTGTTGCCATTAGTTATTGCTTATTCAAATTATTTCTGTATAGTACAGTGGTGCCTCGCAAGACGAAATTAATTCGTTCCGCGAGTCATTTCGTATTGCGAAAAATTCATCTTGTGAAGCACGGATTCCCATAGGAATGCATTTTAATTTAATTCCCATAGGAATGCATTGAAATTTTCGTCTTGTGAAGCACGCCCATAGAAAAATTCGTCTTGCGAGGCACCTAAAAAATCGCAAAACCCTTTCGTCTAGTGAGCTTGTGCGAGGCATTCGTCTTGCGAGGTACCACTGTATAACCTGGCAAGACAATTTTACACACAGGAAACAAATTTTGCTTTAACTGACTTAACGTGGCCCTGCAGATGTTGCTAGACTACAACTCCTATCCAGCCCTGACCATTAGGCATTTTGGACAGAGCCCATGGGAGTTGGAGTTCAACATCTGGAGGGTTATGGGTTCCCCATATCTGTTTTAATAGAAACAACAGTTGCAGATGCCCTGCCTACAACAAAGTAGTGGTCAGGATGGAAACTTTCAAAGGTACCTATTTGGGTCAAGAGGGAAGCCCCACTGATGTACCTGTATAAATGCATCTGGTTTTCAGCAGCTCATTGTTGGTCAATTTGTCCTATATACACATTTTCGCAAATCAAAAATATAATCCCTAATATATATGTTTTGTGTTGTTCTCAAGTGAATAGAATGAGAAAGATGGTGGAGGTCTACCTGCTATGCACTATCTGTTAGGAGTTATGGTTGACATAGGTTTCGCTCAGGACTTGGCACCCTTTATTATTCAGTAAGCTTTTATAGTGGAGTCACAATGCCTGGTCTTATAGTAAGATAGACCAGATTGCTAAAGCCACCTCAGTGCATTCTACTATTTGGGGTGTTGCAGCTATGTACATCTACAGTTCTGAATTGGAAAAAAAATGCTAAACAAAAATTAGCTTAATTATCAAAATCATAGGTAGGCCTTTTGATAGGGTGTGGAGCCTACAGCTGCTGTTAAATATTTATATGCACAATATTTTCTTATAATGTATACATTTTAATTTCCCCCTTATTTGTATTTTAAACGTGTGTGTGTGTGTGTGTGTGTGTGTGAGAGAGAGAGAGAGAGAGAGCGCATTCTAATTTTCAAACCTCTTTGGTCATGTATATATTTAGAATCTGCACAGAATTGCTTCCCTGCTAACCGTTCTATCAAGATATGCATAGAATTTTCAATGAAGCTGAAATGATTCAAGAACCACAAGATTGCATTTTATGGTAGACCTCAGCTCAGTTTGCAGGTCAAATCCCATTAAGCAATATTTTCCTCTGTATGAAATCAATCCACACACTTACTGTCAGGTTTACAAGCAGATATTTTGTTTAAGTACCTCGTAGATATGGTAGAGGTTTGACCCTTCGTCTGGCCAATAGTGGTAGCACTGTTTGACTCCGTTTTCAGCAAGGGGTGTCAGCATGACAATAACGACACAGCCGTTTTCCCAGACCATCTGCACACAAAGAAAGACACCGTGGCCACACTGTGACTGCCTAATTACTGCATGACATGTATAATTACGGCACTCAGACACACAATCGAAATTTATTCCATTCACAGGAAATGTATTTCATTTTCATTAGACACTTTTCTCTGCAGCTGCTTCCAAATCTCTGAATAAACGAGCGTCATATTTTGCATGTTCACATGAAATATTAAAGAATCTCCAAAGAATTCCTCCAAATACTTTAAAAATAAACTCTATGCCTTTCTTTACAATTATCTCCAGTTCTTTATCACTTTCACACTCCCAATTTACAGAGGAAACAATAGTGCTTTTCGTTAAAAGTCTGCTGCATCATATTGGGTTGCAGTACACAAACCCAATATGGATGTGTGTAATTAACAAAATAGCAGTAAAATCTGTCATGCTAAGTCAAAGAGAAATGCTGCTTCTTTTAGATGCCTGTCATGTTAAAAGATAATCAGTTGAGCTGTCATATTAATGCTAGAAAAGCAGCAGACAGAAAAACAAAAACCAGTTGTCTTCTGGAGTGGTATTGGTGCAATACTCTCCCCTCCCATCCCAAATGAATCATCCTACAATAAGTCTATGGGTCTACTCAGTAGCAAAAATTGACACTACAGGTGTCAGATTGTACTCATAAATTTTTCAAGAAGTACATGTAAAATACAATATAATGCAATCTACCCTCTGGGCTATATTTTCCCAAAATATACAGATAGCACCATGAACATATGATAACAAGGAAACTTCAACAGTGGGACTGTTTAATAATGTAGTGTTGCCCCAGAGCAAGCAAACAAGAATCTAAGGCACTCTCAATTAAAGGTCCGCTAGATGTTATTCATAGAAGCAACAAAACAAGCTAGGGTAG